>NW_024468937.1:4577673-5177673 GCF_010015615.1 Cucurbitaria berberidis CBS 394.84 | reverse complement strand
CAGGCGCAGGCGTAGGCGCTGGAGGAGGAGGAGGGGAGGGCTGGGTCGTGGTGGTGCTTCGTGTCGAAGGTGGGGAGGCAGATGCTTGAGTCCATACCAAATTCTGCGTCCTTGACCGACGATGGATGACCTCAGTCTTTCATTTCACTGCCTGTGCACGGCTTGGAAATACGCACCTACATGTACCAAACCAACCCGGACGGAGGCCCGGCGGTTGTTCGAGAGGCCTGGGCAGCTTGCTTGTTGAACAGAAGGGCTTACAACAGGACAGGGGCCAATCAGACGGCCAGATGCAATACAGACAGCATGACAAAGCGTCCGGAGATGCGGCGCCGCCTGGACATGACAGGTCGAGACTCGTGCAGGAGAGGACGAGGACGAGGACGAGTCTTCTTGCTTGTGTGCTTGCTTGAGCCGAAGACTTGGGCAGAGGACGCGATAGGCTGCTGATAGGTGCCTACGGTAATTGCTTTGGGCCTGCCTCTACCCACCCACCCACGTCGCGACTCTGCGAACCCAAGCCCCGTCAAAATTTGCCCACAGCCTTCGAGAATTGCTCACAGGCCTCGAGAGATGCCGTCTTCTAGACCCTGATACGGCCACAAACCCGGCGAGACTACGGCTGCTCGCTACAGCGCTGTGAAGGTGCGCCACCCGCGACCCTCTCCACACCACGACGCCGCCCGCGCCCCGTCGTGCCACAAGAACATCAGCAGCTGGGCATCATTGGCGAGCCTCTCCGGCTTATCTGCCATTCCAGTCCAGAAGGACCGCCCGCCAGACCCCCTCAATACACCGCACCTCACCCCCCTCGCCCTCCCTCACTCTACATTCCACTAAAGCCTAGTGAGTTCCGCCCCCAGCCAGTCGTCTCTCTTAACTCCGTGTGTGTCCTTATGCCCGGTTGCTCCAATTGTCTTGGCATCGGATGGGGACAGCTGCGTCAATGCCCACCACCATGCGTCGTCCCCATAATCACTGCTAAGAAATAAAAGCAACAAACTCATGGTGCTGGAAACGCCACTGCTCCGGGTGAGCAGGCCCGTGGCCGCCTGCTCGCGATGTCGAGCCGCCAAGGTCAAGTGCGATGGCAAACTACCCGCCTGCACAGCGTGTGAAAAGTCCAATCGCGCCTCCGAGTGTTCGAGCACAAACGACCAGTTTGCGAGGGGCAAGGAGAGGAGCTACGTGGCCACCCTCGAGGCCAGAGTGGAACGCCTGGAAAAGAAGATTCTTGAAGCAAGAGTGCGGAGAAAGTCGTCCGTCTTGATGCTGGACATGTCCGAGACCTCGACGCCCCGCAGAACCTCAGCCGACACGCTGAAAGCCGCTCGCCCCATCAGCAAACGAGCCGCACGCCGCAAGGAGGCGTCAGACATTGACGATCTGGTGTCCGACTTTGGCCTTCTCGCCGTCAATGCCACAGCGAGAGACTTCTACGGCTTCACAACCGAAATGTCCTACGCTCGCCTGATTCGATCCGCAAGTACCAAGGAGCCGCTGCCCACCGGATTGACCAAAGCCCTGCCTCCCAGGTTTGCCGCCACTCCCTTGATCCAGCACTACCTGAACAACATCTTCACGCTCCTCCCAGTATTCGAAGAGGCTACCCTATACTCATCCGTAGATACCATCTACCAGCAAGGCGGCAATGCAACCCCGTGGGACCGATGGAGTGTGCGCATGGTCTTGGCCATTGCATGCCTGTCACAATCCGACCAAAGAGGTGATACCAAGTACTCGGACGCTGTTGGCCACGTCAGCGCCGCCCTCGAGAATGCCGAGGACGTTCTACATCCTGGCTACGTCACCAGCATACAAGCCCTCGTACTCTGGACCATCTATGCCACCATGGATCCTCATCACTTCGATAGCTGGACGCTGATTGGGGCAGCATCGAGAGCAATGGTTGACCTTGGCATTCATCAAGACCCTTCTAGGAATGTTGCTGTTTCACGTGCCAAGTTGGAGATTAGGAGAAGAGTGTATTGGTGTGTATACTCGCTCGACCGATCCACTTCCCTTGTTCAGACTCGCGCCTTCTCCTTTTCAGACGAGGCTGCCCACGTCTCGTTCCCCTTCTACAGCTCGGCTTCTTCTCCGAGATACTCATCGCCCCAGTCAAACTTCTTCCAGCAGTCTTTCGACTCAGCACTCGATCTGTTCAGGATTCGCGAGATCCAGTCTGAGTGGTATATGGACCTTTTCCAGTCAGGCCGTGAACCCTGGCAAGACCCTTACCCATACATCTGGAAACACTACAAGCGAATGGCCGAGTGGTTTCAAGACATGCCCCAAAGCACCCTTCCGGCCATCAAATCATTCTTCGAACTCGAATTGCTTTACAGCTACGTCTACATTCTTTCGCCAAGTCCCCGAATCCCTCACATACACGAATATGCCCAGCGTTTGATATTCGAGCACTGTATATCATACGCCACCAACTTACTGTCACTTCTCCACAAGCCATCCAACATCACCAAACCCCCGGTAACCTTCTACGATGCTATGCGCGCCTATATGACGGGTCGACAGTTTGTGGACGTCTTGTCGCGCAATATGGATATGATTTTAGACCCGAGGCCTCCCATACCTCCCACTCCATCTGCGTCTCAAACGGAATCCGAAGACCCGCTTGCGCCGCCGATGCAAATCAGCGCTCCACCTTTCCCATTGCCATTACTGCCTGATGGTCAATCTCTGCTGGCAGACCCTACCACCCGAGCCATTGATGCAATTAATAACTTCACATCTGTACTTTCCAACTTTGGTCTGAGATTTGGCTTCACACATTGGCGCGATCGCTTCCAGCGTGAATCCGCAGGCTTGTCAGCACAGCTATATGGACGAATGAATGCATCACCTCACACATCTCCTCCACCACAGCAGATGCCGCCTGTAACCTACCCTCCGCAATGGGTGTCTATGCCCTCTGTTTCCCCGCAACCGCCACAACTCGTCTATCATGGCCTTCCTACTACTCCGCCTACTACCTACGCCCCGCAACACAGCCCCTTCTCCAGCTCCATGTCGTATAGTGGAAACCCATTTGACAACCAAAGTCGAAGTCCACAACAGCACAGCATGTCCTACGAGGCACCTGCTCCAGGACAGTGGACAACGCCATCGCCGCAGCCCATGCCCGACCTACCCCCGCCAACCGAGGGCCAAAAGCGACGAGCACTCTTGTACGGTCCGGGCATTCCCGCTCCGCGTCCACGGAGCCACAGCCCGAGCGCTTCACGAAACCAAGACATGAACTGGACTCAAAACGCACCAGTACAACAAGATAATGGCAATTGGGCTCCCCCTTCACTGCAGACCCATAACAGCGAGTCGTGGAACCAGGGACCAACGCAGGGGAACTGGGGATGACGCGGAACCACGGCGACAAAGATGGCTGAATTACGCAATCCGAGAAAGACGAACGGGTGCTAATGCGAGTCTACTCGACACGCGCGGCCTCGACATGCGCCTATTTGACGCTCCTGCCGATAATTCCCCGGCGCAGGCACACGCCTAACGGTAGAGCTAGTTTTATTAGGCTCGAAGATGGCGTCAGCGCGGCGTTACCAAGGAGAAGGATTAAAAGCTTGGCTGGAGATCATACGACAACATAGTTTCCAGTCGGAAAATATTGCAAAGGAAAGGGGCACTACGGATTATTATACCTGTCCACGCGCATTGTACAGTGCGTGCACCACAAGACAAGTGAATGGATCTCACCATGTTACCGTGTCGAGCATAGTAGAGAGTGCGAGGGAGAACATCAAGGGTCGCTGGGGACGGTATAATGGCTATGCAAAGGGGCAGCGTAGTATGTACATCACGATGCATTCAAGAAGACAACAAAACGCTAGACAATGTTGAGAAGAGCGTATATGTGTGGGAGAGAGAAACATGAAGAGCTCTGCTTCCAGCAGCTAGCTCCGCGTATTAACATTGATCACCGTCATGCTATGGAAGACGCTATTCCTTTCAAAACTTCGCTCGTGCATGGAGGTAGGTAAACGTGACTATGGGTTCGCGAGCGCGAGACATACATCCACGGCTAGACCGACACTAGATTGTATTCAAAATTAGCTTCTATCGCTGTGTTTAAAGCGAGTGGGAAATAGCGGGAAAACTCACCGGCCCTCTTTCTGCCGCACCACGTCGTCGATGACATCCCGATCTAGCTGTGGGAACATGCCCGCCAGCGTCTCGACCACTACCTTGTGCTCCTGCTGCTGTATCCTCCTCGCCTGCTTTGCTTCCGCGGCGGCCTGCCGTGCCGCTGCCTCGTCGGCTGAGAGTTTATGTTTCGTGTGCCGCTCTTCTTCGTGGGAGGGTCGTTGCTGCTTCTCGTTCATCTGCGATGTCGCTGTTTGGCCGGGGAAATCTGAAGAGGGCCGCGGTGTGTTGCCCTGCTGGGGTGTGGTGGCTGGGCCTGATGTGGTGGTGGTGCTTGTATCGGTGTCGGAGAAGATGCGCCCGATTGTGCTGAGGGGGCGTTGTATCGTTCGTAGTAAGCCTGCTACAGCGGCGTTTTCCTCCTCGGGCGGATCCGTTTCTGTCTTGCGGCCTTTCACGCTGGTCGAGCGACGTGTGCCCCCGGCGCGTTCTGCTTCCATGGAGTTCCGTTGCGTGAGTTCGGGCCGGAGGGGGGTTGCCTTTTCTACGATGTGGTGGTAGTGTGGTGAGGGCATGCGTCTGTGGTTCGGTGTGGTGGGATGTAGGAGTGGGGGTGGGTTGGATGACTCTGCTTCTTCCTTTGCGTGGCGTTCGGCGATGGCAGATACGGCTTCTTCTACGTGCTTCTCGAACTCTTCGTCGGTGACGGTAAGTGAAGTTTTGTCAAGGCCCTCGATGAACTGCACAGCGCCCATGAGTGACGAGATGTAATAGCCTGCCTCACCGCCAAGCTTGTCCTGGTTCCGGAAGCGGAGAATGTACTGTACGTTGGAAACGAGGTGATCGGGATTCGCTTGTAGTACGGTGTAGATGAGGAGCGGAACGAAGGCGTCGGCAGACTGGTCCGAGTTTGACGTGCGAAGAAAGCCAAAGATGACCTTGCAGCAGTTCAAGATGCAAATGATCTTGTCCCTTGGGGCCCGGTAGCTCTTGATCTTTAGTAGCTCTTGTTGAGCCAAATGTAGGAACTTTCTGCCCTTGTCTCCGACGGGCTTGATGTCCAGGTGCTCTTCTTTGACCCACTTGTATATTCGCACCTTCTGAGCCAGTACTTCGTCTCGCTCGACGTCTTCTTGGTGCTGGCCTCTACGCCCTGGGCCTGGTGGCTCTTGTCTTCGCCTTCCTTTCCGCGGAGATGCGGGCTCTGGGGGTGGTATCGCCGGCGAAAAGGTGTGGTTGTATAGCCGGTTCATGACGAGCTTCTCCATACCTTCTCTTGCGTTGTCGAACTCGGCGTCAGAGACAGTCCGCCATACCTCGCATTGTGCCATCTTCTTGCTGATGAACTCGAGGAAGTCGCCAATGATTTTGACCTGCTCGTGCACCATCCATTGCTTCTTGCCAAACTCAAGGAGGAAGGAACGCAGGAATTTGGCGACTGGGTCTGCTGTGCGGTGACGCAGCTGCTCCAGGAAACGATGAAAATCGAAGGGTAAATCTGGTTCTGGCTCTGGAGCTGGCTGGATAGGTTTGTACTTGGAAGCGTGTGCGCTAGGCGAGGTGGGCTCTTCGAAGGATGTGTTGGTCCCCACGCGATACAATGAAGATGTTCTTGGGGGCGGAGAGTGTAGGGGGCTAATCGAAGCCGCGTCGTCGGCTGGGGTGGGGAGCGGCTTATCGAGTGGCACCAGACTCGATCGTCGGGGTGGAAAGGCGGTTGATGGGGACTCCAGCATGGGGCTTGCCAGCTCTAGCCGTGGAGACATGATGTCGTCTGCGCCCGGCCCTCCGCTCCCCTCGAACTGCTCCATGATGCTCTGGATCTCTGTCTGCGAGTCATCGACGGCATCTTCCCCGCCATCGTACTTCGCAGCGTATTCTGCTGCCGCGTTGTCCTCGGAGTTCCTCCCACTCGACTTCCCTTGTGATAGTGGAGATGTGGTACGGCTGGGTACATTACTCGTCGAGAGGTATTTGTCGTCTTTCGGAGGCGGAGGTGGGGGCGAAGGCGAGCGGACAGGTAACTTGCCAGCGGCTTTCGGTGTGGGTTCTGGTGGCGGTGTTGTTGTTGAAGATCGAGCCATGCTCTCTGTCTTGTTTGCGAGCTTGTCCTCGAGCTCCGCAGATATTGGTTGGGTAGGTTCCACCTGCCGTCCCGCTGCAGGAGCAGACTTTGGCTCTTCCTCTACAACCTGGTCCTTATCTGCCACTTCTACCGCCTCTCCAACCTCTGCCTCAGACTTGATAGCCTGCCCCGCTTCGCTCGTCATGTCTTCATGATTGCCCCTCTCCTCAGACCGAGAAGTCTTCTCTAAGAGGGTGTCTTCCAAAACTGTAGCTGCGGGCCCCTGTCTATCTACCACATCATCCAACTTCTCTTCCTGGGTCTGGTGCCGAGCTTCATCGAGTTGCGGAGGTGCCGTCGGGGGAGACATGGACCGGTTCGGCGACGAAGGTCAGAGTGGGATTGGGCGGATCAAAAAGATTCCATGAACACTGAATAGAAGTATAGAAAGCCCAACAGAGCAGCTTATACGTAAGAGGTCTTCTTGGCCAGTCTTGTGCTGCGCCTACATGTGAGCGTTGTCCGCATGGCCAGTTGTCGGCGGATGGAAGCCAAATCTCCGAGCCACCCCCGCTAGCGTCAAGCATATGAAGAACAGCTCTACACCGTTATTCAATCACCACACTCACAGCCCTGCCATGTGCGGCATCTTCTGCTCGCTCAGCTGCCACGGCTACGTAGCCCCGGATGCAAGTACGCAGCAACTTCTTCAGAGCCGAGGACCGGATCATATTGGACTACATCAAACCTTGATCAAGCCATTGCAGGTTAGGGATGAAGAGACCTCATCCCAGCTTCACGCAACCTTCTTGTCAACGGTGCTGTCGTTGCGAGGCAGTACAGTGGTCGCCCAGCCTCTCATAGATGAGGCAACTGGGTCTGTACTCTGCTGGAACGGTGAAGCATGGAGCATCCACGGCGAGGTTGTAACCGGCAATGACTCCAAGATTGTCCTCGCGCAGCTTTTGGCGACATGTACCAGCTCTCCAGATGCTTCCAAACGGGCAATCATCAATCTCCTGTCCTCAATTCGAGGACCTTATGCTTTTGTCTTCTACGATGCGACGAGTAGATGTCTGTACTACGGACGCGACTGCCTTGGGAGGCGCTCGCTGCTGAAGAAGTCTGCGCCAGATGGCACACTCATATTATCTAGCGTATGCGACAACGCTTCTGGCGAAGCGTGGACGGAAGTAGAAGCCGATGGCATTTACATCGTCAACTTCCCCATTGAAACATCACAACCACCATCGCTTTGCCCGGAACATATCCCACACCGCGGTCCAAATCAAGAAGCGGGCGCGTTACTATCATTCGTAGGTAAGTCATCGGGTCTGAGGGTCCTGCTAATCGTGACAGAATCTCCCCTTCCCTGCCATGAACCGCACAGTTTCCGAGCAACTCCATGACCCACGTGCTCAGATTGTAAGCAAACTACATATCTCACTCGAAAGATCTCTTCAACTTCGCACACAACATGTCCGCGAAGCTGTGAAACCAAGTGTAGCTGGAGCACTTGATCAAGAAGCGAGAGTAGCCGTCTTATTCTCGGGTGGCCTTGACTGCACTATCCTTGCACGCATGTGTCACGACTTACTCCCCGCGAGCGAGACCATCGATCTCCTCAACGTCGCCTTCGAAAATCCCCGAATCCACGGGAAGCTTGATCCAGGAAACAGTCCATACGAGCTTTGCCCAGATCGCATCACTGGGCGATCATCACATGCCGAGCTTATCAAAATCTGCCCCGGTCGTACTTGGCGTTTCGTCGAGGTCAATGTACCATACACTGAGACTCAAGCATATCGTACGACCGTCATGACCCTAATGCACCCTCACAATACTGAGATGGACTTGTCAATATCGTATGCTCTATATTTCGCTTCGCGTGGCATAGGTAGCACTCGTTCCTCACAGTCCAGTCCACTAGAGTCATATGCCACATCTGCGCATGTGCTTCTTTCCGGCCTTGGGGCCGACGAGCTATTTGGGGGCTATCAGCGACATGCTACAGCTTTTGCCCGAAAAGGCTATCTTGGTCTCATCGAAGAGCTCGAGCTTGACTTCAATCGACTTGGGAAGCGCAATCTCGGGCGGGATGACAGGGTCATCAGCAACTCCAGCAAAGAAGTACGCTTCCCCTATCTCGACGAAGACTTCATTACTATGGTGCTCGACCTCCCAGTAGCCGCCAAATGTGACTTCGGCAATGCTCAAGATGAGACATCTGAAGACCCTGCGTACTTCTTAGAGCCGGGAAAGAGAGCGCTTCGCTTGCTTGCGTGGCAGCTGAATATTAAAGGTGTTGCAGCCGAGAAGAAGCGCGCCATGCAATTTGGGGCCCGGACTGCAAAGATGGAGACTGGAAAAACAAAAGGCACGCATGTGCTTACTTGAGCAGGTTAGTACTACCTCTTTTCCTTCTTATGGCAATGATTACACCACGGAGCAAATTGCGGAGGCACCAGTCTTTTTCCTCCGATCACTGCGTCTAGCAATAGACGATATATCGTACAAGCACTTGGTGTCACTGAAGTATACAAAAGGCAAGTCTGAGCCGTATACACGTAAATGATATCTTCGATTTGATACCTGAACTTTACTAAGCATAACTATATGAAAGCAGAATACTATAAAGCTACTCACTTTCGCCGTCATATCCAGCTCGAAGCACCTTTCTTGTCGGACTGATCACCTTCCGCATCCCACTCTGCTACGTCATCAGTCCTTGCCGTGCTTTTCGAGCTATCCTGCAACTTACTGGCTCTCTCGAGGGTCTTTAATTTCTGGTATGTCGCACTCAAGATTTACAGGGCTTAAGATGTAGCTTGTACGCACGGATGGGACAAAGAGTAGGAGAGTTGACAACAGCCGTGGGACGACAGGTCTGGCACCGCCGCTACTCTTCGTCGTTGACACGTTGACGCTGGCTTGGACCGTGTCGCCACCACTCGTTGCCGACACCGGCGTGGTAGCAGCAGCCGCACTCGTCGCGGCCGCTAGAGGCTTTTCATTCTCCCCCAAGTCACCCAGTGCTGTCTTTGGCCAACAACGAGGTCCAAGCACAGCTTTTGCACAGACCTGTCCTTCCTCACAGCACATATCTGCACAGCAATCTGCGCCCGCAGGACAGAGTCCGAAAGCCCCCACTGGCTGGGCACAGCATTTGAAGGTTGTGGTGTCGAAACAGGTGTCGCCACATGCGAGATTACCAGAAGGACAGCAGCCGTGTGCTATTGTGTTGTTTGCAAGCTGCACCTCCACGCAGTTTTCGGTCATTCCGCATAAGTTCTTCTTGCCCGGGCAGCATTTGTGGGTTGCGCGGTCGTAGCAGTCGATGGAGCCACACTGAGTTAGTGAGGACGGACAGAGGTCTGATGTGGATGTAAATGTTTTTATGATTGCCCTCATGGCCGGTGCTGATTGGGCCAGAGACGGTGGGTTCGCCGAGCCGAAGGAACTGGCGATTACAGCAGATATCAGCAAGACAAGCCAGTTGATCAACATCTTGGAGTTCATTTTCCGATAATGGCAAAGCCTTTCCCAAGACAGAAGTTATAGGTGCTCGAATTCGTTTCTTGGGTTATGAAGCTACGTGATGGCCCTACCATCGAATATGTGAATAGTGAGGCATTGTGACTTTCTAACGTCAACGTGTGAGACACGGAATACCAATTCACAATAGTCGAACGCGAGCTGTATTTTTCACACGATAAGCAACAGACTCAGCGGCTTCACGTGCAAAAGATGCGGCAGAAAGGTGAGAAAAGTAGAGTGGCAAATCACAAGCCGTGGAAGCTTCCAGCCACACCACCGCCACTTGAATGACGTAACACCACAGTTGTATAAGAGCAGCCGATCACGAACACTTGCACCAGCATCAAACAACTACTTCAAACCTTAAACCAGTCACACATTCCAGACAATTCAATTTCTAAACGTCCAAGATGCCGGTCGCAGATCCTTCCACGTCGACCAAGTCCACTTCCACCACCACCTCTTCTACGACGGCGCAGACAGCGCAGCATGTCGGAAACCAATCGACTCAGAGCGTAGCGAGCGCAAGCCACACGGAGAAGACGCAGCAGGAGGAGGACGCGGAAAGATTGTATGAGGAGAGGATTGAGGAGGAATATGCTAAGAGGGAGGGTGGCGCATAGACATGCGCACCTAATCACGACGCAATTGCAACTTTCCCAGCGGCCTAGAATGATGGATTACCTTCCCGAGAAGATAATATGGACGACATATTAGGTCTGAAGCCTACATCACCTGTACAGACATGATACCTCAACTCCGAATAACACTATTAAAATAATGAATTAATTGAATCAGCCTGCAAGGGCCTTTTGCACAAGTTCCTGCGGCCGTCCACTCATGGGTATCTTCAGCGCCAACTCATGCCCCCTCTCTGTCATCTTTCCCCACGTCTTCCTCAATATGCTCACAATCTTATCTTCATCAAGCGTCTTCTCAAACGCCTCGAACTGATCGTCCAGAAACACCAGACACGCCACGTCCTCCAAGACCTGCGTCTCCTCATCAGCCTTCAAGTCCTCCTTGCGTATCAGCGCGCCCACTCTCGCTGCATCAGCGGCAGAGTACCCTGCTTCCACGCATATCTCCTCTACTAGCTCGGCTTGTCGCTTTTTTAGATACGTGCGCCATGCGTGGTAGCCGATGCGTGTCATAGGGTAGGTGGAGCGGGGCACTTCCCAACGGCGGAAGTGCTGGGCGCGGATTGCGAGGCGGAGGGGTTCTGACGCAGAGGGCGCGCGCTGGTCTAGGTACGAGGTGCATTTTTGCGCATAGTGGAGTTCGTAGGGTGTTGAGGAGTTGTGGACTGTTATCTGGGTTGGGTCGAGGGCGTGCGCTGCGTCAATTGCGGAGAGGGCTTTCGCGAAGGGCGTGGCCATTGTCGTGATGGCTTAAGAAGTGTTGTGAGGCAACTTGAGGGTGGTAGAAACGGTCGGTGGGGTTGTTGAGCTGGTGTGTAAGGCATATCGTGAGCTGTCTGATTAGTGGATAGAACCATGGGAAGATAACTGTGGGCAGATGCCCCACGTTGAAGTGGGGTAGACCCTGTCGATCAGTGATGACTTCATGTCAGGACAGTGAGTATGAGACAGCATCTAGTACCAAACCTAGATTTTCCGCATATACCGATCCTGTTCGTGTTGTCATCTCACCTTGCCCTTCTTCGCGAGGGCTGACGTAGTGTGTTCCCTGTTGATAGGCTGGCATACGCCACTCTGGACGCATCCCTGCTCAACTCTCGCAACCTCGAAAATCAACGCGCTCACCTTGTAATTCAGCCTCATTCTATATCATCGCTCTCTACCGCTGTTGCACACCATGTCTGCTACTCACCCCCCGCTAGCCACCAGAACCTCTATCGCTGTAATTCGCGCTCTCCCACTTGATCTCTCTCTTCGGCGAACCGGCCTCGGCGATGGCACTTGATTGGAGCCTCCCTGCTCAGCCTGATGAGTTCGACGACCTGTTCAACTTCGACGCTTTCGGAGGCCCCCAATGTTTCGCAAATGAAAACTCATATGTACCACCATCCTGGTTCGATGGGACCGTGAGCATACCCGATGGCATCTCTGGATTGGACGACTTGAGCATTCCGGAACTCGAAGAATCCACTTGTCCAGTCTACCCTCTTCAGATTGACAGCCAGCAGGATTTATTCAGTAATGATGGACTGCCATGCCCCCAGTCTTCGGCCTCAGATCTCTTCTCCGATCCGACTAACATCCTCGTTCCTTCTCAAGATGTCTCTTCATTCCATCCTGCCATACACAATGCACTCGACCCTGTAGATACAAGGAACTTTCCCACAGAAGATGACATAACGGAGGCGAAATGCGTTAATGATCGTGTCGAAAAGAAACCAGAACGACCTACGACAACAGCCAAACGCCGCGGAACCTTTCAAGAAGAGAGCAAAACTGGAGGAAAGTCGAAGCATCGACGAACAAAAATCTCTCCTGCTGCAAGGAATATGCTGGAACAAGAATTCCTGCTTGATCCATACCCTAGCGACCATATCGCCGCGGTTCTATCAAGTAGGACAGGGCTCGACACACGCGCGATTAAGAACTGGTTTTCTAATGCAAGGTCGCGCAAGAATGCGCCTGAACGTAAGTAGACTTTCCCTTCGCATCATATGAGATTTGGCTTTTCGTAGAGGCAGTATATGACTACTTATCTTCGCTGTGGCGAAGTTTTCATTTCGTCGGACATGGATAGCCTCGCACGTTTGCTAACCACAAATTCTAGAAGTGAGACCCTCTGAGAGGCAGAATAGCGACCTTCATACAATGGATATTGGTGGTATCATCCGAGATGTGTCCCCAGTGAGCAACGTTTCAGCCGCCAATCTCGACGCGCTCGATAGAGTTTCACCCACGCCCAGTAGTTCTTCACTCGAGAGATACCTCGCAACGCCAGCAAGCGAAGAGGCCCTTCCATTTGGCGCGCTAGGGTCCCACATCAGGACTTTTGGACTAGATGTTTCTCAGACGAGTCGACTCTTTAGCGATACCTTTTCTCCCATGCGGGCTTTCAGCACAGCTGGCTCTGAAAGCTCAGCTGGCTCCGCTATTAGCATACAAAGCTGGAGCAGTCGAATATCGATCGACTCAAGAGGCTCACGTCGAGGAAGAAAACGGTGGACGCGTCCTTCCGTAAAGTCGGAGTTATTACAGCCTGCAGAGTTATTACCACCCATTTCTGATATAGAGCGTCTTTACCAGGACCAGACGGTAATTATTGTTATGCACTTTCTACTTGTGCATTACTAAATGTACCCAGATTGAGTCCGTTGAGATGTGTCCGCCTCCCCCGAAGCGTCGTGCTATAGACCCAGACATCTCTAAGCGCAAGTCTCCGATGAAGTTGTATATCAATCCAGTGCCTGAAGAAACCAACCTACCGGAATCATGTCCCGCATACTTCTGTACCTGGCCGAACTGTTCCATCACATTCCAACATCGCTTTGAGTGGGTCCGCCACGAGGAAGCAGTGCACTATAACCCGTATCATTGGGTATGTTGTTCAGATCGAACCCATGATGTCAAACTCCCAGAGTGCTACATTTGCGGACGACAGAACGACGTCACTATAGGACATATAGTTCAAGACCACTTTCCCAGCTGCGTCGATAAGCCTCAACCCAAGCGTACGTTTCTGAGGCAAGACCAGCTTGCACAACATATCAAAAGAGTACATCTGAAACTAGATGGAGTAACCCAAACTGTACCGAAGTGGCTTCTTGAAATTTGGAAATCCGATAACCCCCAACTCCGGAGCTCGCCTTTCTTACTTCGCTGCGGCTTCTGTGGTACATCTTGCTCGAACTGGGCCGAACGGGAAGAGCACGTGGCCAAGCATCTTAAAGATCGTACATGTAAACTCTCGTGGTGGCCAGATCGAGCACCTGCTCCTACAGCTCTGGTAAGAGGGTGAGTACTCTCCGTCATGAAGTTTACACTAAAAGCACTTACTAATAATGATCGATAGGAACAGAAAATTCGCATGTCCCACTTGTGGTTTAGAATTCATAAGTGCTACGGTTGCAGCGCAGCTACACCCCAAATGCGAATCCTGGTCCTGTCGATATCTACACGACATGCATTCATCCTTCGAGACTTCCCGCTCTGCATTCGAAGTCCTACGGTCTGAGTGCAGACTTTGCGACTTTGAAGTAGGCGGCGTTGACAAGGAAGATGCCGTGTACATTGACTTTCTTACAAGCCACGCGGAATCACATGCATTGCGAACATGCGACCAGAAAATTTTCCTCGACTGGGACAAGTTTACTCACCACCTTCACATTCATCATAGAGCGTCATATTCAAGAATCCTCGTGCAGGAGCAACCGCTGTTGGCTTGGGGATCAGTGCAATATCTGGAACGGTATGGAACGCAGATCTTGATGCGGACTTTACGGATGTTGGAGGAGAATGATATATGTCCGTCTAGGCAGCATGGATACACGACTGAGGTCGTTGGAGAACTCGATTTCTAAGAGGTTGTCGGGCGTGATAGGATAGTCAGTGCGCCGACTTCCAGGATGGACATGACAGTAGGCGCAGCTCCTAAGCCCGTGAGTCGATTCATTTACTGGGAAACTAAGAGTAGTCTAATTCAGTCGATGAGGAATCTCTTCTAACAGCACATGCTGCGCAAGCACGATGCAAATATGTCTACCCGCCCCTGGTGTTCCTCACACTCGAAATCATGTGAAACAGGATGTCACGGCCGCTCACCCCGACCTCTTCCCACCCAGTCCCACATATTCTGCTCTTCCCTAAGGCTCAACTATCTTCTCCAACACCTCGCTCATCATCGCATCTGCCCGCTCCACCCTCTGACCCTCATCCCTCCCAGGCATCTGCCACACGAGGATAGCCCGCAACTGCGTCCAAAACAGCCAATAATCAGCCATCGCCTCTAGCACCTGAGGGTCCTCAGCTGTTCTCTCTCTCGCCAGCTCTTTAAGCTGCACCGCTCCCAGAAGCAGAAGTCGCACCAGCTGCTGGGCATTCATATCGATCTTGATAGGCGGCTGCGCGAGAAGGATAGCAGTCAGCTCTTTGTGCATGCCAGGACGGTCAGGGTCGAGACCAAGCTCTTGCTCCTTGAGTATGTAGTTCTTCGCTTCAAGGAGCTTTCCGCGCATGCAAGCGATGTACTTGGCCTCTGTCTGCGCGTTGGGGAAGTTGAATGTCCGTGGCTTAGGTAAGGATACCTCCACTGGGGCGGGCGTCGGGATATTGAGGTAGTCGAAGTCGTTGTGGGTGCCGCGGTTTGTAGAGACTGCTGGGTGTTGCTGGTTTCGCGCGCTGGCTGGTGGTTGGGATTGGCCCTCGTTGCGGTGGTAGTCTGAGGGTCCGCTCTCGGTCTCGGCGGCCTCGTTGTTGTTCATGCTGTGGGCTGTTTTCTTCTGTCGTGGGGGCATGATTGCGACTCTAGAGGTTGTGAGCGGAAAGCTGAAAAGTATGCTCAGAAGGCGGTATTGTGGCTTGGTTGAAGTTGATTGCCCTGTTAATGGGTATTTGGGGTCGAGGATGAGGAAGGATTGTTATAGGACCGGGCGCTTAGGTGAGTGTGAAATTCACCCCAGTTATTGACCGACGCGGCGGAAAGCCGAGGAATCTGGATTTGGGCGGGTGAGTGAGAGTAGATCAGGGGCCTTTGGTGAGATGAGCGGCAGTGTCGAATGAACTAGATATAGGTTCAACAACTTCACCAAGCAAATCAAAACTACAAAGAAGTTCATGTCAGCGCTCCTGAGTATACCTAATTTGGCAGTCGGGGATACTTTTCTTCTAAGATACATCCACTGATACAATAATTAGGCAATACGTCAGGGCACTCACATCCGACATCACGTTTTCCCGTCATATCCAAACAAGGCATAAATGTATCCCGATTTAGATCCGCTACTCTTTGTGAAGTTGTTCCAATTTTGATTTGCGATGTATCTCTCCTCTCTTCCACCGTAGATTCCTCTATTTGTTGCAAAAAACGCGCGATCCTCCTAGTTACATCATTATCCTAGTTCACCATGTATGGCTCTTCTCAATCACCCACATCGGTCTGCACCGCGATGTTTTCAGCTGTAGCGCAGCTTCTTTCCATTGTAGACTTGCTCAACACGTACCACTACCCCACCTCGATCCTGACCTGCCTCAAGAATCTTCTCGATCTTCGCCAATACGTCTTGCGTATCACTACTCAACGACCACGACATACTGTCCTCCCGCACAACCTCCTTGCCATCGAAGCGCCACTTGGATATGTGGTTCAGATCATTGTTTCGCAGCTGCTTTATCAAGCCCTGCAATGCAAAGGCATCACCGTGCATGATGACCTGACCATATAAGTCTTCGGAAACACGGATGCGGCCTCGGTACTCCCCGTCGATAGGGCTGTAGTCTCCAGTTGAATTTGTGGGCTTGTATTCCATCAAGCGGACTGTATTTTGGTCGCCTTCTCGGTCCTCGGCAGCTTCCGGATCGCAGATGTACAGTCTGCCTTGTTCATCTTGGGTATGAGACAAAAACTTGACTTCGTCCATCATAAAAGCCAAACCGCGCGAGCCGATACGAACGTCACTTGGGGTACGCGTGTTGGACGAGGGGTCTGTGGATGTGAAGATGATCCGGGACGAGGGAACGGGTGGCTTGGGTAAGAACGCTGGTAGTGGTGCGGATACTGGATCTACTATAGACAACCGATTTGGCACAGCTTCCTTACATGCCGCTCGAGAGGATTGGAAGATGTCGCGCGCAACCTTGTTCTTGAAGAGGTTCCACGCCTCCTTCTGTATCGCCTTTTCCGATTCCGCCGGTGTCGACATGCGGGGCCTCTTTCTCGCTGGTCCGCATGTGCATGGTGGTGGGATAGAGGTCTTATCTGTTCCTGTACCCTCTGGGTCATCTCGTGTTTGCTCATCATAGTCATGCTGATGCTTGCGTTTCTGTGGTGTCATGGGTTCGGTAACATGTGGGCGACGTTCGGGGAGTGGTTCGCTTTCTACAGTCTCGAGAGACCCATCTTCAAGATGCCTTGCATGATGAAAGTGTTCATGATTTTTGACTAGCTGGGTGGCATCGTTTTCCACGTCCTGTTTTGGGTCCGAGGCAGTTACTACTGCAATCTGCTGCTTTCGATCTTCGATGTGATCAAGCACCGCCTGAGTAACCTGAGCACTAGTCGTACCTTTGATGAGCAAGGGCTTGATGTCATACCCGTCATCATCAAGCAACTTCAGCCTCTGGGAGATGTTGCTTTTCATGTTCCAAGTCTTCATTGTCCAGACTTTGTCCAGACTCAACTTGTTCCTCCTGATGCCTTTCAAAGCTTGAATTTCCCAGTCGGATATGTTTGGCGACTGAGATACAACGGGAACAGAGGGTAGAATCATATGAGCCTCGGGGATGGGAGGGACAGTCAATAAAGAGGACACAAACGCGGTGTTCGCAGAAGGGGATTGCCTCTTGCTCATCTCCTCTTGGGCTGTTATTGGTGGGCGCTGACTCTGAGGGACAATGTTGGCAAGGTATTGCGCCTCCTCGACTTGTTCCGCCGTGAGTTCGCGCGGTAGATGAGAGGTTACCTTCATCGTATGCCTTTTCACCCCTCTCGACATCAAAGTCGTGTGCAACTTAACTCCTAATCTTCGTTTCCAGTGCGACTTCGGCGTAAGCTTCTTGCGGAATAGTTGTAGGGGCGCCATAGATTTGAATAGCTTGAGTTCTTTCGAATCTCTGGGATTGTATAACGAAGGCTTGCCTGTTTTCTAGTGTCAAACTGCTCTATGTTGTGCTAGAAGGGACTCGTTGAAGCTAGTGGGGACGAGGTACTGGGAGAGGGAAGCTTTCCATGAGAGGCAAAGAAGCAGCTGAGCCGTTTTGAGGGCTGACATCATAGGATGGAATGCGCTCTCGTAGGTCTTCACTGTGGTTAGCTTTCACCTGTGCAAAATTTAGAGTGAAAGAAACCCAAAGTGGAGGGTGCCTTTCGGAACCCAGCATCACCGCGTATAAAAGGCAAATACCCTTTGATAATACTGCGTTATATTCTCATAGAATATTGCTCATAAAATAGCGGCAAATATATAAAGGTTACAGTGAGGGAAGGTGAGCGGATCTCTGCTAACTCTGCGTACCTGCGTCTAGTTTGTCACTGAGTGTAGCGGACCATATCGTGTGACTGTAACAGTTGACGCTCCTACTGATGACTGGGGTATTTTCAATAAATAGATACTAGGCTCGATGTCGAGTGGTACATCCAGAATAAGTTGTCTAGGTTGTGGTCGGATCTTCTGTCGTACCCAAGTTACCGCATCTAGATCTGAATTAGCATTAAGCTAATTCACATAAATTAGCTCCGCTCGCCCAGAGATGGATAGAATCACAACATTTGTGGCAAAAAGGGCAGTGAGAAGCCCGATGATCCAAGTTCCGTCTTTGGAGAATGGATGGCGTACACGCTGACAATTGCTCCTACGAGGCCGCTGCATTGATTTTGCTCAGGATAGTTACCAATCGAGCGGGTCGATGATCAGAGGCGTACACAATATCGTTCTACATGCGTCTTTGGGGCTAGTTCGGCGAAGTATACCTGGAAGATAACTGCAATGTAACGGCAGCTTGCAATAGCTATAACGAGTTGGCTATGCTATCATTGGATCTTATCGTATGCATGTATGGGAGATATTAGGCGTGTCTAGCGATAAATTACTGTGAGTCTCTAATGGAAAGTTATCCACCGATTTAACTTCTTGCTCATATTTTCAACCTCGTTTTATCTGCCTAAAACCCCAGAGTTATACGCCATGAGTAGATCGTTTACTAGTCATCTATCCAATCGCCCTTCTGAGCCCCATTTCGTTACTCTCCTTCACTCTCGTTCACTCTCACTCCGCCGTAGCCTATCATGATATAGCCACTGTCGTGGCTAGGCGTAAGGCAATTGAAGTAGCTATGCTGGTCGTGCTAAATGTGGGTTCGACGATGTGAAGAGACAGGATTGGAAGTGTTGAGCTCTGGTATTAGTCGACTGAGGAGTCGAGCACTCGGACACGTCTAGCAAGATTTTCGCATCGCTTGGTAATCTTCTGAGTAGACATCAATTGGCGCACCTGAGAAGTTGTAACATGTGGGCGAGTGGACAGGGCTCGGACATAGAATACTGGAGGGATAAGATTTCATGGATATTGCTTGGGAAAGGAGACACGGTTGAACGCGTCATTTTCGCGTAGTTTTTTTCACAATATATAGCGGGTAGACGCGGCTTCCTGCATTATGTCTCCCGCGTGCCTCTTTCCCTTGTCGTTGTTGCGTTTGTTTGCCTACGTCATCGTCATTTGATACTGTGCACATGCAACCTCATGTCTCAGGCTGAGAGATCTGGACTCATTAGTGCTGTTTCAGCTCTAAGTTTGTCTCTTAGGAGTTTCTTCTTTTCACGCTGTCAATTAGTTGTATGTCACCACCCGTCTAGTGCCACGTTACGCCGTGCTTGCTGCCTGAATTCGCTAGTTCTTCTCCATCGGGACTAGCAGTGAAGGTACATCAACTTCGCTCACTTTTGATAAGTTTGATTACAACACATCAGCTGCGTCTTACTCCCTACTTACAACATGCAGTCCAAGATGGACGCCAAACGCAACAATCGCTATGCGCTCTTCGCCGAAGAGGATGAGAATGCATCACCCAAGAGCAGTCCAGCTTTAGACATCCCCCCAAACCCGTTCCTAAACCAGGTTGCCGACAGCTCAAATCCCTGGCAGGAGGTCACTAAGCGCGGCGCTCCTCCAGCGCAGCTGGTACATCAATGCGACAAGACGCTGCACACAAAAGACCAAACCAAAGCAGCACTCGATCGTGCGGCGGATAGAAAGGATAGGACCCGCACTTTTTCATCCGCCACTACTAAGAGTAGCGACACGGCCTATGATTCGCGTTCGAACTGGTGCGGAGTGTGTTCCCAGAAGTTCACCAGTAAGTCGGCACTCATAAATCACATGAAGCACACGCCGGATCATCAACACTACTGCAATCTCTGCAAACGAGTTTTTAAAGATCGCAATGGGATCAAGAACCATGTCGAAAACTCATTGGCTCATGAGATCTTCTGCAATCTATGTCTCAGCGCCTTCAAGGACTTGTGGGGTCTTAGGAACCACTTCGAGAACAACTGCCACTTAGGGCATGAGTTCGCGTGTCTCACTTGCTTACTTGCATTCGAGAGTCAGGCTCAGCTTGAGCGACATCTGCAGAAGGCAAAAGAACATACGTGGTGTGGAACATGTTGCGGCTACTTCCGTAATCAAGAGGAGCGCGATGCGCATTGGAAAAAGACAACCAGTAAGTGTCAAGAGCGGCTTTTTATTCGCCTCAGTCCTCAGCTAATGTTACTTTCAGAGCACAAGCATTGCCTGCAACCGGGATGCGACTTCGACGGTCCTGATGCAGCCGCACTCGACCGGCATCTCAAGCGAGATCACTTCCAGTGCGAAGGCTGCAAGCTTGTACTGCCGAGCCAGACGAAACTCGCCCAACACAGTGAGACGTGTTATTTTGCATTGTTCTGCTCCCAGTGCGGCAAAGAATGCGCTGGGAAGGGTCAGCTGGCGCTTCATCTAGAGCACTGCTACTTCTGCAACGAGTGCGGATATCACACTCAGAAAGAAAAGGATTATCAAAACGTACGTGGTTATAATCACCTGCCCACATACACAGCAGTATCATATAATAAATACAGCGCAATGCTAACAAGTGGCAGCACATGACGAAACATGCCGCCGGTGATATACCATGCTGGGGCTGCGACGCCCCGATGCGCACCTACTCCAGCCTTATCGGTCACCTCGAATCAGGCACGTGTACCGGGATATCCAAACCATTGCTATGTCTTGGCAACTGGTGGTACTCAACGCTCTACATGGATCTCGACATCCACGTCCAAATCCGTACGGGTCGCATAAACCTCGACGAATTGCAGCAATGGATGGATGGCGGTCTCCTTCACCCTTTTGTGTGCCGCGGTGATGACTGTGTGAAGCGATTCGGGAACTTCAGCTCGCTTGTGCTGCATTGCGAGAGCCAAGCTTGCAGCTGGGATCTTACGAGCTTGAACTTGCCGGGGCTGGAGAGGGAGATGAAGCAATCGTGTCCCAGGATGGATAGTCCGATGGGTTAGAGTTCTGGACTTTTATGAGTTGCGCATGGCACCCAAGAAAGGTTGGAGATAAAGTCCCTTCAACGTCTCCGGCTGGTGGCTTATCTGAGTATGGCAATTCGGGTGATGAGTAGCTCCAAAGGCGTCCTGGAGTAGTTCGGTAGATTGATTTAGTCTATAAGTCAATCTCAGCATACCCCCAGTCCAACATTTGCAGAGCTTGCTTAGAATAGGAGCTGTCGCATGCAACCAGAAACATTCCTGAATTCCTTCGACCCTACCTCTGCAAGGTCTTATAGTGTGGATCGCAAGTACACGGCTACTCCCCTTGCTTCTTCTCATGTCAAAAAAGTATCTGGTGACTAGCATGTGGTAGATGGGTATCACAAGTTATAAGAGAAGGAGTTTGTTTAAAGCTCGCCAGAGCTCTCGGTCAAATCTTAGAGGCGGTGTTGCAACCTGAACCACGGAACTGAGCACTGGAAGTGATCCACCGGGACTCAATTACATCACAAGTTATAACATAAGTCTATAAACATTTGTGGGCGCTCCATGTTCTATTTATGTACATAATACCTATCCTATACTATCCACCTCACCTCCACCTTCGTTGCACACATTGCCTCCATGCAATGATCTCCATTCTTTCATAAAGTGAAAGCCAAGTAGCACCATTCCAATATTAATACTCATCGCCCCCTGGTGCTCGTCAACTCAAACACATCCAAAACGGGCATGCCGGTAAAGAAGTTCGCCTTCAACTCTACAACAAAGTTGTGCCAGTTCATGCCAATGTACTCTGGTGCGTCAATGTAAAATATGATGGACGCAAAACTTTGAAGGGAACTGCGCCAATCTGCAGAGGTAGTCCAAGGAGAGACCTGTGTAATCACATTGAATCTCACTATATTATAACCCACCGAAAGCGTTTGGGCCATATAACGAGCGACTCGGTCCAGCAAAGCAAGAATAATCTTGGGCTATAGACAGAGATCCATCTTTTTTCAGTATATCCACGTAGCTATAACGCAAGATAATTTGGCTGTCAACCCAGAGCCCAAATCGCCTTTGGACCCACGAACCTAGCGACTTAAACTATCTATGTGCCTAATAATAACCATACTCATCGCTTAAGGGGGATAACCCTGTTACTCGTTTTCGAGATAATACTGATACTCATACATGCCCTACGAGAATACCGTCGTAGTGTCGTAAATGTATTGATATGTGAGCTTAAAGATAGGCACCTAGTCAAAATAGTTCGTCGTCATGTCTAGAATCCTATTAATTATAATTTGTAACACGCCTTCCATACCTTTCACATAATAGTTTGAGAGCTGGTTTCAATAACATTTTATGAACATCTAATAGTACAGGAATCTTTTAAGCAGTATCCGGAGTAATTGCTTTTGAGATAGCTAACTATAATAACTTCAAAACGAAATTTGTGGCAACAAGAAACGTGCCGGTTAATAGAGCCTGGCTAACTTCAGGTAACTTTACAGCTCTAATCTAACAAATCACACAACAGCCAGTATGCCTTCTATCCACTGTTGATAGTATTACTTTTAGAGTAAATCTCCACAAAGGCCTCCAGACTCTCTTGTTGGCAGCACTCGTATTTGCGTGCAAAGTGAAAGCAAATTTCTCATTCACCTAGCTACAATACGTCGCTTAACAATAGTTTCACCACTGCCCCGGCTCCATTGTAACAATAATACAATAGCAGACGTCGTAAACTCTCAGCTATCATTCATATAAAAAGCCCGCCAGCCACCAGCTCAACGCCGTCCAGCCCTTCTCCCAAACACCATCAATTACCACGCCCACATAACCACTCAACAATGGCACGACTCACCTACGCCCGCCTACTCACGCGTCTCCATACGCTGCGCGACAGCGTTCCTGAGCAGCTGCCGGGTTATGAAAACGCCCAGCGAGTCAAAGACACCCAGGACGCTATCAACGCAGGCATCGTCGCCGCTCAAGCAGGTCTTGAGGGTGACAAGAGCGTGCTCAAGCCCAGCGACCTGAAGTACGAGGTCTCAGCAAAGCTTGACGAGATTGATCACCGGTTCGAGCGCGAGGCTGCTGTGAGCCCGAGCTCGAGTTTGGCTGTCGCTGCAGCCGGTGAAGATGAAGAGGAGAGCGAGAATGAAGATGCGGATGACCAACTCACTCGCGATCTGACTGCTGCTTTCGAAACCGAGCAGCGATTGCGGTGGGAGCAGTCCTCATCCCACTCCGCCAGCGGTAAGGAGAATCCTAGCGATACTGCAACAGTCAGTGCAACGAGAGCGCATCCAGCCAGGAAGCCTGCAAACCGCAAGAAGAACTCCGCCGTGACCAAACGCCCCATTCGCAACCCAGGTGCGACCACCAAGGCTTGCATCAAGAAGTCAACATCCAAGCGTACGACGCGCGCAAAGTCTCGCATCGCCTCACCTACAGCACTCACCACTGTCACCAACACCATCGAAGAGCGAGAAGCCGCCGCCGCACTTCTTGATCTATTTACATCAAGCCCTCTCACCAACAACCGCACGAATACCATGCATCCAGCCTATGCGCCAAACTTCACCTCCAGCGCTCAGGTCACACCTATCAACAATATGGCTAGCAACAAAGGCAAACAGCGGGCCTCTTCCTCCCAGCCTGCAACACCTCTCAACTTCCCCAATATGCACCTCCCCATTACGCATCCCAACCCTTACCGCCGTACCTTCTCGAATGCCGAGTTCCTCGACCTCCCCGCTAACGCAATCGACGCAAGCGCCAAACCTGAGCACATCTTCCTCGCCGGCGTGCAATTCGCGATGCAGAACTTCACTGCTGCGCACGCAACCAAGTTCTGCCGCAATACTGGCGATGGCTTTGCAGACAGGTGCTACGAGTATGTGAGGGTTGAGCTGGGTATTAAGAGCGAGTATGAGTTACTGGTCGAGAAGTATGAGGCTGAGATGATTGCCAAGGGGGCGGTGAGGAACGGCGGCGAGAGTGCTGCTGGCAAGGGCTTCTGGGACGTCATATAATCGTTGAATCGCGTTGGCAGTGCTGTTGCTTGATCTGGGTGGGGATACTATTACGACCGCGAGCTAGTCTTTCTGCTTTGATTTCAGCTGGACTGAGTTTTATACGTATGCGGTTGCATAACCCTTCAGGCTGACCTTTGGAGTTTCTTTTGCTCTTGTCAGCTTGCAGCTACCACTTAGCACTCGTCGAAGATGGATGTATTATTACTCGCAAATGTATCAAATTTGGAACACCCACAATTCAAACATATCATTGTCACGAGGAACATCTAAAGACCTTCTTATTACGATTGCTGCCCCGATTGCCTAAAGAAATCCATGACCTGACTAGTGGGTCTTCTACTCACTCATCTTACGAAGCCTGCTGTTTCTTCCTCATGAAAACTGGCCCTAGGGCACATAGAGCCCCTATTAACCTCTCGTTTTCCTCATCTCCCAAATTTGCTTTTGTTCTTGCTATTGATTCTAAAAGAAAACTTGTGGAGTACTTCTCATGGCATCAACAGTGCGCATCAATATACTTGGCGGCTCAGTCGAACTACCTCCCCGGAAGCGTATCGATATCCCCTTGGTCTTGTTCGAGGCATCAATGTAGCCGATCTCTGTAAACCTGGCCCTGTCTTCTTGAGTGAGTAACCCAAAATTCTCCTTATAGTACGGGTAGAAAGTGCTTTTGATTTCTTGCCATCGCTCTCCCGAAACAACGCTAGTGGACCAATGCCGATTTTGGAAGCAGCATACTAACGTAAATGGGCGGTAATTCGCGCTCTCAAACTTCATAAATCCCAGAAATGTGCCGGTATAGCTTGCGTGCAGTAAGCCATTCTCCGGATCCCAAGAGCCGCGTGGTTCTTCTTTCTCTACGTAGATGTCCCGGGGAACGGAGATCTTCAAAACGTTGGATAAGATGGCGTCAGATTGAGACTTCGTCACAGATTTGGCGACCGTGAAAACTGCGTAGGCTTTTTCCGTCTTGACCAAACAGTGTTCTTGTGGCTGCGCCCTAACGAACTGATCCAGCCCAACCCTTCGGAGATATACACCGACAGATTTTCCATTGTTACCAATTGAATGTTTCAATGGCAAGATAGCGAGACCGGTCGTAGGGTCCCATGCAAGGCCTAGCTTCAAGCGGATGCCGCGATTCGTAGGATAGTACTCGCGTTGCGTGAACGAAGGTTCTGCTTTGGCGAGTCTCATTTCTCGGAAACAGACCGGGGCGGTCGCAAGAAGACCAGTGTATTGCTGGCTGGTCTGTAGGTCGGTCCACAAGAAGAGGGACATGTCAGCACTCTGGCTAAGGATAGCTTCCTGTAATCGAGCGAAAGCCTTTGGGCCTTCTCCATAGAGCATAGGCATGTTTACGTCAAATATCCCCAACAGGCAATAGGCCAAATCCTCGCTGCGCGTCGTCTCTCGCCTGGAAGCCCAAGACAGCCGTACAGCAACTGGAATCTCATCCAGTTCAACAGAGTTGTCCAAAATCTCACTTGGAATACCGGTGATTGACGAGATAGAAGTTGTCATCGTTGTCTTAGTGCCACGAAAGGTCCAGCCGCAATCAAAGAATATGAGATATTTAGGTGCAATCAGCTCTTGCAACGTCCATCCTCGTGAGAACCATCTTGAATGTAAGAAAGCGCTAGGATCTTCATCCATGTCAGATAGATACGCAAAACACACCCAGGCCTCCCTGTACCATCTAAACATGGAGTTAATGGCTTCGCTTAGATCCGCGCTGCTCGTCTTGTCGATGCAGCAAGTGTCAATCCACGCCCACGGAAGATTGTAGTTGGACCTAGCGATCTCGCATGTCTTTTTGATCTTCTGGTACCCAGGTTTGGTGATGGTGGACTCAGAACGCGTGGGCGCTATCATCTCTTGATATGTCACTTCCTCGGCAGCTGGACCCCAGGTATGGGACAAAATGGCGTACCGCTGATCACAGCTTGGAAAGGAGTGGAGCACGAGAGTAGCAGTGTCAATAAGTATCATTTTAACGCATCACAGAGCATGTGCATTCGAAGGAAAAGAGATCAGCTGTCAGCTGGTGGGACGCTGCGAAGGCTGAAGATTGCATGCTAGCGACCCCGCTTTGCCTTGCGCAAAGCCTCTCGCTAACGCAGCCGTTCAAAGCACGCGCTAATTGAACGAGGCTCCCATGATTTGGAATGTGCAGGGAGAGGAGCTGCGTTGAAATTGTCATATTTTGTCAAGCCTGAGGCCGTAAAAGTCAACCTGCTATCCAGACCACATAAAATACTACTACGGGATCTTATAAAACCTTTCTTCTTCTTGAGGAATGACCAGCCTCGAAACAAGAAGGCGCGGACTATAGACTCAAACTATCCACTTCTGCCACGGGAGCATCTCCTTATCTTATCTCCAGATCGACTTTCTCATCTGAGGGGATTGTGTCATTCACTACTCTCCATTCGTGACCGTGTGTTCTCCACGAAGTTCCCAGCCTCCACGCCACCGCTCATCATGCCCAAGGCCTTATCACGGAGCTTCAGCACGATGTCGAGGTGTCGAATGTTTAGCGGTTCTCGCTTCTTTGCTGCCAGAATGCGGGCCGTCTTGATTGCACTCTTGATCTGTCGACCGTTGAATTTCCACTGTGCTAGTTTGACGAGATCTGCGTCGTCAATGTCGAAGTCCTTTGCATCCAAAGTAGCTAGGAAGTTCCGCCAGACTTGTTTTCGATCGGCGTCTGAAAGAGAATTGAAGCTGAGGGTGATATCGATACGGGACTCGAAGGCGGGGTCGATACTGCGCATGCGATTCGTGGTCAAGATCATGATGCCGTTGTAATACTCAAGGAGACGGAGGAATACGGAGACCAGCTCATTTCGTTGGAGGTTGTTTGAAGTTCGGGCCTCCATGAAGACGTCTGCCTCATCGATGAGCAGCACGGCTCCAAAATGAGCACATAGCTGGAGGGCTCTTTCAAGACACTCCTCGACCAATTTTGCGTTGATCCCCAGGTCACCAGCACCGAGCTTGTAAAGTGGCCGACGTAAGTGCTCCGAGACCGTTTCGGCAGTGAGTGTCTTACCGACCCCTGGCGGGCCACATAATAACATGATCATTCCTTGGCCCTTGCCGCTGATGAAATCATCGAATGGTTTGCTTTGATTGAACTGGTCGCGGTCTACCACGGCCAACAGCAAATTCTTTTCTTCTTGGTCGAGAACTAGGTTGTCGAACGCGTGCTGAGCCCACGCGATCTCATGGATTCTCGTCACATCGAGCATTTCCCAACGCTTCTTCTGGATATTGAAGCATTTGACGGTAGACACGGCCAAGAGACATTGCTCGTCAGTCATTGGCGACAGATCCACTTTGATAGGGGCGCCTGGGGTAATCGGTACGCTAGGCGAGTAGCGGTTCATAGATTGAGCCCAAGTGAGCTGGCCAATCTCAGAAAGACTAGCGTAATTGGGGAAGGCAGCCTCATATTTGTGATACGCTCTCGCGTCGATGACCATGCGCTCGTTGGTGCGCTCCAAGTGCTCATCTGTGAAGGCCATGAAGAAGTGTCCGCGTAGTTTCTCAAACGTACGACCACGCCTGACGACCTTTTCACGGATTTCGTATTCCGCAGGAAGGCCTTCAAGAGGCGAAACTTCAAGCGCCGTGAGTGCGTGGAGCCCAGAAAAGTCTTCCACTTGCCATTCCTGGGCAAGCAGGCCGCATCGCCTGCCATCCCAATCTACAACATCGACCACGATCGCGTAGTACACGGGCCGGCACATAGGTCGTATAAGATGACAACTGCGGAAGATGCCAACAGCATGAGATTCATGACGCATTACAGCCGTGCCGGGAATGTAGACTAGTGGCAGATTCGCGAACGAGACGTGGCCGGTTTTCTCGACTTCTCGGGCGGCATCGAAGGACTTCTCCAGCAATGGTTCGAGAACAGACTTAAGCAGCTGCAAATGGTTTCCTGCTTCAGATGAAGGATCGGCATCCTGAATAAGGCTGATCAAGGACTGCCATCGATGGAAGAACGGTCGAAATGGCGACGGAAATGTCTTCAGCTCATGCTGAGTAAGGCCCGGGTATCCCTCGAGGACCTTCTCAAGAGCTACCTGAATAACCGTGCTATTGACACGCACCTCACTTACATGCCACTCGTCTTCTGACACATTGTAAGTATGCAAGACGTTCACCGCGAAAGCTTCGCGTGCTCTCTTCGTCTTTCCTTGGTCGCCCGCTGTACCATACTGAAGCGGCTTTTCGTCTGACCAAAAAGAACTATCTGGGATTGTATCATGCGGAACAAAATACATGTCTTTACTGTCGCAAATTTTGCCCTTATCTACTGCATCTGCGAGGTCTTCTTTATCAGGCTGTTGATCGCCTCTCAATGGTATGTATGGCGGGCCGCCTACACCACGTATCATACCGCATCTGTATTGGTCGAAAGGCAACTACAAAAAGGTTTACTAGAGCTCTTTGGGAGGATGTTGAAAGGTCAAACGACTTACAGTGTTTCTTGGGGGCGGACTGCTGGCCCGGGGATGAAATGGTTGCATCTGACCGTAGCCGCACATATTATGAGTGAGCGAAGTGTCGAACTATCAGCCAGAACGATAATTCATGAAGGTGAGAGACCGGAGTGGCAAATAAAGTGTTGATCAAGCCTAAGTAAGAGTGCTGTTGTTGTTTTGTTGAGGTCGATTTACACGCGATGGCTCGTTGTTGGTCGGAGCTATAAGGTAACATGAAAAACCGGTCAAGGAAACCGGTCAAGGGCTGGTTACACGAGACTGGCTGCAATTGGCTTGCGATGTGACACAATAGCGTTTGAATTGCTACATCCTAAGGAGACAACAACTTCTAGCTTATGACAATAGGAATCTGGATCTTCCCAGTTGGTCTCATTAGGCACTGAAAAAGTACTAGCGAGTGCGACAAATACGCAAATAGGCCGAAAGGAACTTTGAAGTTCGCGGGGCCTGAAATGTAGTTTTACTACTTGATTTCGCCCACCAGTAGCTCAGTGCAGATCAATCAGTCGCAGTCTTCATCTCTTATTTCGCAACTATTGTCTTGAACGATACAGGATGAACCTGAAGTCTTGTCGTCGTCAATAGGTATAGTGTAACAATGCTGCAGTAACCGTACCATGCAATCCATGCTTCTCAGGTGCAGTAAGGGGCAGAGGTACTCCAGTGGGATAGAGGTACCCGAGGCAACAGTGACTATAGCTAATTGAAATATGGTCACGGTATAAATTAGTAGATCGATAACTCAGAGCAGATTCAAATTTTCGGTCGACTCTGGAAGGCGCAGACACATAAATTAGAAGAGATGCAAAATCAAGGTCAAGTGGAAGCTGTAGGCATTTGTAACTTTGGTGTCAGTAATGACGGCTCTGAAGTAGATAAAGGTGGGTACTTCTAGCAATCACATGACCTAGACTACCATAGGAAATATTGGTATGAGACCCTGATGGTACTTTACAGTGAGGGATGCGCTTTATGAAGTTCATGTGAATTGAAGCTGACTATGGCGAACCAAACTCGCCATGTCGTCAGCGGCACGTGACCAACATAATCCTTGCGAAAATCCTTCACCGCTCATCGTATCGTAAACAAGGCACGAATACGGGCCGAAACATGTGTTGAAAACCATCACAGCCTGAGGCATCCACTCCTTTATCTCAAAAGCAATTGTCATGTGCTACGCACATTCACTTGTGGCAGCATATTCCGCGATTCCGACTTCAGGGTCTCTGCACGACCCTGCATAGGCCTCCACTGCACGACATTACGTATACCTGAATTATTACGTCATAACTACAATCCATCGCTCAGTCATTGGTGTCGAACGAAGGAGCCATGTGTTTCCACAATTACACCTCCCATAACGGATGCGGGCACATCGGCGAGTCGCACACACATCCATGGACACTTTGCAACACTGCGATCCAACGCCTGAGTGGTTTTCGAGGACCTGGCTCTCCGCCTCTCTCACCTCCCGCAACGAGCTTCGCACCACCAAAGCGTACACCATCAACACGACGTTTCTTTTCGCTAAGTGGAACATTATCTCGCTCCTCGACAAGTGCATCATCAACATCTCGACGCGCTGCTTCTGGACCATCGGGCCCGGTCACGCCACGTGACTCTACACCGAGCTATGGGTCATACACTCCAACCGCGGCACTAGATTACTCGACGCTCCCAGACCACCAACTCGTCGCTGTGCGCTGTGCCGACCCAACGAAGCGCACGCATGTGAGCAGAGAAATGAATGTGTGTAAATCTTGTACTAAAGGAATCAATGACATGCGATCCATGATCGCCCGCTACGACAAGACTGGCAGTGTCAGGGGTACAAGTGCTTTTGAGAAGTTCCTTAAGTGGGAAGGAGAGGGGGCAGGGGATGCAGAAGGCGATCTTACTGTGCCCGTAGACGATGAAGAGCCTGGCGCAGCTTATGGCGCGAGGCAGGCTATTGTCATGGGTTTCCCAGAGAGCGCCATGAATGCGAATGGCCCAAGAGGGTTGGGGACGCTCGAACGGGATGGAAATGACCAATATTTCATAGGTCATGGGGAGCGGTATTGAATCAAATCAGCCATGTAGAATGGGAGCGCGTAGTAGGCAAGGCAGCGATTACGAAGTATTGCCATGTTTGAAAGGGGACTTACGTGGGTCTATGCGAGCGAAGCGAATAAACTATGCAATTCTTACAGCGTTTGTGATGACCTGTGCTGTGACTGGTCCGGCCAACCTCACCACTGTAATCAACACCTCATTCCAAAATTCCTTCAAGCGGAATACTGAGATAGCAGTTCCTTGGTATTTTGCATCGAGCCACAGTCTAGATCGTTTGCCGTCTTCGACACGCGTCACAAACCTCCCTCTCTCACTTTCACATGTGAATTGACAACAACGAACCCGTCGCTTTCTATGGTCTAAAACATCTCCGCAAGCTGCTTCTAATCGCGGAAATGTATTCTGAGAGCAGAAGATGTGAATTTGACTGATTGTTGTTACTAATTCAAGGGGCGTAGAGATCGAGATTGATGCCGTTGCCGTTGCCTAAACTCTTAAAATGGATACATACGAAGTAGAAAGCTACCTAAGAGGTTTTAATTAAGAGTTGCGCGATTTCTTTGATAGTATAATCTAGTGCCGATATCTACTATACGTTCTCTATGATGCTGACTGCGTGAAGTGTCATGCGCGCCCAGGATGAGCAAATTAGCTGCTAATAAAAGGTCTGAATACACTCGTGCAGGGAAGAGAGCAATTTTTCATATCAACATTAGAATTTTCAAAACACCGATATCACAGTATTGAATCTCATCGTAGTGAAATGATATGTTCGGTGAAGGTAGGAACCTTTTTTTTCACGACTCGCAAGCTAAGTGGTGCACGCGCACGCCTCGCGATTCCATAAACTTATCACTTAGAATCCCTTCTGCTAAAGTATCTACGCTTCAATCACCCTCTACATAATCTCTACTTCAACCATACCAGCCTTCATCGCCGATCCACTATACCCTACCCTGCGACTCATTCCACGCTCCACTATACTTAGAAACCCCCAGGCACCTAGCTACACCCACACTCATCAATGTGCATAGAAGTCTACGACCGATTCCGACGCTGCGGCCATGCGCGCTTCTTACGATGGGACTACTGCAGCGTCATCATACCAGCTGATAGACTGCCCGACACAGGACGCGCTTGCCGCAGGTACAAACTCCGATACAAGAATAGCCAAGACTCCGCGAAGTGCTTCGAATGTTTGAGCGAGCGAGTGGTGGCCGAAGTGATTGCTAGCACGCTTAGTCTGGCTCTCCAACGTTCCGGCGAAGAATCGACTGTAGCAAATTCAAGCCCGCAGACGTCACAGCGGAGCAAGGGGAGCAAGCATGGTGGCAGAGGAAGAGTGCCGCGGTGGTTTAGGGGCCTATTGGGACGAAAGTAGCTCTATAAATGTGGATGTGTTCGGGACATTTCGTTTTATTCACGGTCCAAGTCTTACAGGAGTAAGGCTAGACAACACCCGGTAGCAATATATAATCGAAGCGGAAATACATTGAGTGCAGAAAGCCGTTAGCCTCTACCAAAGCTTCGTCTCGAACCTTTCGCGTAGTTTCTCATATTTCTTAATATCGCCCACGGACGGTTTGATATTCCGCGCTGCCTCCATGAAGTCAATCTCCTCAACCTTGTCTGATCTTCGTTTAAGAGCGCGCTGTCCAGCTTTCCTCAGCAAACTGTCCAGGTCTGCACCGCTGAAATTCTTGCACTCTTCTAGTCGTCCAATATTTGCCAGATCGGCGTTGATAACGCCACGTTGACGGATAAGTGCCTTTAGGATATCCACGCGCTCCTCTGGTTTCGGCAACTCCACATACAGCAGCGTTTCCAATCTTCCCGGTCTCAGCATTGCTTCGTCAATCATCTCTGGGCGATTGGTCGCTGCAATCAAGTATATGCCTTCGCGCATACTGAGACCATCGAGTTCGGTCAAGAGGGTGTTGACGACGCGAGCAGAGGCTTCGTGGAGTTCTGTAGAGCGCTTAGGGACGAGAGCGTCGAGCTCATCGAAGAAGATGACGCAGGGAATGGAGGAGCGGGCGCGCATAAAGACTTGGCGGAGGGCGCGTTCAGATTCACCGACGTACTGGGGTAGTGTTAGCCAGATACCATGGTTTGTCTAAAGGGGGGAATTGAGCTCCTAGAAGCAACATCGAAGTTGCTAGGCATGAAATGTGAGATCGAACATGAGACTCACCTTGTTCAGTAGTTCGGGTCCCTTGACGCTGATAAAGTTTGCTTTCGACTCTGCGGCCACTGCCTTTGCCAAAAGGGTCTTTCCACATCCAGGTGGACCCCAAAGCAAAACGCCAGTAGGTGCTGAGATGCCGAACTTCGCAAACTTCCCAGGGTCTTTGATGGGTTCGCAGATAGCCATCTCGAGCTCTTCCCGGACGTTTGCCAGAGCTCCAACGTCTCGCCAGGTTGTATCTGGCACGGTAGCAAAACCCTCTCGCTTTGAAGACGGGGTTATTGTTGGCAGAACAGCATCAAACGCCTCCATTGAAATGACGGTGTCTTCGAATCCCTCTGGCCGTGGTGCCTCTGTATTCCGCACGCGCTTGATGAGACGCGCTATTGATTGATCGACCGCAGAGAGCTCGTCGGCGCCCACACCGTCATCGATTTCCATCTCTGTTTCAGCCGCTTGTTTTTCCAGAGCCTCCCGATACTGGTCCATCGACCATGTACCTGCCTTGCTTACCAAGTCCTTTAGATCAGCACCTACAAAGCCAGCTGTTTTCTTCGCCAATGAAGGGAAGTCGACATCGTCCGACAGTTTTGGCTCGCGCGTAAGAGCTTTGAGGATAAGCTCACGCATCGATTCGTTTGGAACGCCCATATTAATTTCAGTGTCAAACCGGCCTCCCCGTCGAAGTGCTGGGTCAAGGCTGTCTGGGCGATTCGTTGCTGCAAGTACGATCACGGGTTTTCCGTCATTTCCCTCCATAGAAAGACTGTCCATGGAGATGAGAAGCTGAGCGACGATTCTCTTTTCCATCTGACTCTGCGCACTGTCGCGTTTTGGCGCAATGACGTCGATCTCATCAATGAAAATCAAACACGGCGCCACCTCTTTCGCCCTCTGGAAGTGCTCCCTGACCTGCTTTTCTGACTCGCCGGACATACCCGATACGACAGATGGTCCAAGGATCTCGATGAAAGGTACCCCTAATTCCGCAGCGAAGGCTCGACTGATTACAGTTTTACCACATCCTGGAGGCCCATGCAGAAGAATACCGCGTGGAATAGGGATTTTGCGATCAACGTATTCCTCAGGGCAGAGAAGAGGCAACACCAGATGCTCTTTGAGCTGTCTCTTCACATTGTCGACACCGCCCAGATCCTTCAAGCACACTCCTGTTGGCGGCGCAGTATCAATCTTGGCGTCGGGTGCCGCTGCCTTTTTCTGTCTCTTGCTCTCGCGATCTCCCTTAGTTTTCTCCCCGTCCCTCTTTTTGCTCTTCTCACTCTTCTCGCGCTTTTCGCTCTTCTCCCCAACAGCCGGCGTCGCTGTCCCAGAGCTCGCCCATTGATTCACAATCTGTCTATTCATCCAATCAATCGGTTTTGCATCCTTGGTCTTATCTTCATCGCCAAAGTCGCCCTCAAGCTCAGCCATCTCGTCCTCGTCATCTCCACTCTCGTCTTCACGGATGACATCGATCACTCGGTCAATACTATCCTCGAGTTGTTTCTTTGGCCTCCTCTTCAAACTGGAGTTTGATCGCGATATATAGTCGTATACGGTTGTGAGGCGAAGTTTGAGGGGTGATTCATTCTTATCGTCGAGGTACTTGCGAACCACTTGGTAGACTTCTCGGTCCAGGCCTTGCTGAAGTGAGGCGCGACCGCGTGATACCATTGGAATGTATATACTAGAACCGGTCGAGAAGGCAGTATAGTTCAAGCCCTCGCAGTGACGAGTAAGCAGATTATGGCCAGGGCTAAGCAGAAGCGTATGAGAATTTGTCTTTCTCAATCTGGCGACGTTGATGCCGTGATAGTGTGATGCTCGTCATGTCTACAAAAAAGTTCGCGATGGTTTATCGATAAGCTAGCGTCGGCGTTGAGTCGGCTCTCGGCGCATGCGTCAAGCAACCGCGTCAAGGTGCAAGCCGTCGCATGCACACCGCTGCGAGCTCATGGAGGCAGCAGCAATATGGGCAACTCCAGCAGTTCGAACAAGATTTCTGCGCAGGACAAGTACGAACTCCTCGCCATGGTATGCGCCTGATACTGACAGATCAGGGCGATCCTGGATATGAAGAACCAGCGCGACAAGCTGCGACAATACCAGAAGCGCATCACTGTTCTCACCGACCGCGAGAAAGAGATCGCAAAAGAGTGTTTGGCGAAAGGCAATACGGATAAGGCAAAGCTAGCTCTGCGGCGGAAGAAGTACCAGGAGTCGCTGCTATCCAAGACGGATGCGCAGCTAGCGCAGTTGGAGCAGTTGACGAGCGATGTCGAGTTCGCCCTGGTGCAGAAGGATGTGATATATGGCTTACAACAGGGTACTGCTGTTTTGAAGGAGATACACAGGGAGATGGGCGGAATCGAGAACGTGGAGAAGCTACTAGGGGAGAACGAAGAGGCAACAGCTTACCAAGAGGTGCGCATACGCCTACCACCCTGTCCCGTCCCGCTACCTATTCTGTGATCGCATACTGATAACTATGTGCTACAGGAAATAAGCGAACTTCTCGCAAACAAGATGTCGAACCAAGACGAAGACGAAGTAGAAGACGAGCTAGAGGCCCTCGAGGCCGAAGTCAATGGCGTCACACTGCCCGATGCGCCCGTCGCACAACCACAGTTTACATTGGAAGAGAAGGCACAGATGGCAAAGGACAGGGCTGCTAGAAGGGCAAGAGAAAGGGCTGCTGAGCAGGCGTCGCAACCCATGTTGGCCTGATTAGCATATTGCTGGCATATAGAATGCATTAGAGCGAGGCGTTAGGGTGTTTGTTCTGCAGTCTTGTAGCATGGAGAAGCGGCGTATTGCATGTTTGCTCTGATATAGACATGTTGAGTTTGATATATGATTGGAAGATGACTATGGATTGATGCATTTTATGACCACATGCTCACGATGGCGAGCAATGCACTCGCCTCGTCCTAGGAGTGTGTCTCACAGACAGCTCAATGATCAAAACCACGTCATAAGTTCTAGGTTATATTTACCTCTGTCTTCTCCCCATCATTTGGTTGTTCGTGCCTTCAACGCCCGTCGACCCTGCATCCGCCACCTTGGAAGCTCAAGCTACCCCGCCCCCACCAGCTCGATTCACGACGCCCAATACGGACCACCTGAACGAGTCCAGTGTCCACCATGTCACATCACCACGACCACTCGCACTGCCACGATGAGCACCATGATCATGGCGACGGCCACGAGCACGATCACACCGACGACATCACACCCGCGCTCCAGAATATTCTCCACGAGCAGATCGACTTCAGCAAGCTCGTGACGCTCAACGAAGACGAATCCAACAGCGGCCGCGCAATCTGCCAGAAGACATGGGCACAACGACTCGAACCCGAGCCCGAGCTGAAGAGTTCAGCAGACGAGCAGCTGTTGATGAACGTCCCCTTCACCGGACAGGTCAGGCTGCATAGCATACTCCTTCGCACTTCGAATTCGCCCTCATGTCCCAAGACTCTCAAAGTCTTCGTCAACGAGGATAGCGTGGACTTTGAGACGGCCAGCGAGAAGGAACCTACACAGACGCTCGAGGTCAGCCAGACCAACGAGGTGCAGGAAATCCCCGTCAAGCGCGCATACTTCAACACGACCAGGAGTCTGGCGCTGTTCTTCGAGGACAATTGGAGTCTTGGCGAAGAGGACGAGACGAGGATCAGCTATCTAGCGTTCAAGGGCGACTTTATGAAGCTGAATAAGGAGCCAGTTAGTGTGCTGTATGAGGCGGCGGCGAATCCGAGCGATCACAAGAACATCGTGGGCATTGGGCAGGGGGTGGGGAGAAGTATTCAGTGAGCAATGAGGTGCAGGTGAGTATGGAGATTGGGCAGGGTTCCAAAACAATTGAAAAGCATCGGCCAGGGGAAAATTACGGCAGGGCAGCTCTCACGCATCTCCAACTTGGTGTTCCCAACACTGTATTATCAAACATCTCGTAGTCTGCAAGGTCAGCAAAAAGCGCAGCAAGATAGAATGAAGAGACATACTCTTGCGTATTCTTTGGCTTTTGTGGGTATCATCATCTCCTCATCTGCCATGTATCCAACAATGGCTTTCCTGACGGTCGTGCGCCATTTTTCTGCGCCTTTAACTTCTCCCTATGGCTCTGCAGTATGCGCTTCCCTGACACTCTAGCTCCACTCCCACCCCAATCCGACCATGTGACGTGTGATCCTTCGCAATCGAAACTGTATACCATCTTTCCTCACTTCCTGTCCCTCAGGAATGCTTCGTTCCCCCAAGCACCTCCCCATGCACCTTACTCCAGTCAATCTTCCCATCGATATCTTCATCCACGCGCCCCACCACAGCCACGCTATCCCCGCGTATAATGTACAAGCCGAGAGGCACTTCTTCGCTCGGTACTTCCTCGTCGCGGGGCCGTATGATGCGCTCGACGGCTTCTTGGAGGACGAGATTCATGCTGCCGTCGCACGAGTGGAGCAGCCCGACCATGGTGCGGCCGTCTTGCGTAAGGACGGATACGCGCTCTGTAATGGGTTAGAAGGGCTTTCTTGCAGTACATAATGTGGGGAGGCAAGGAAGCGAAAGAACGTACTGTTTAGATAGGCGTTGAGCGCCATGGCGTGGGTTTGGTGTTGCGGTATATATGCGCTGAACGCAGCGCGCGAAGATTCAAAGAGGTGACTAACGACTTTAACCTCGAGCTTCTGGGGTGTTGTGAGCTTCACGGAATCCAGGAACGTTGTAATGCGCGTTGGGGAAGCTCTGATAGCAAGTTGCAAGCTTCGTGCTGCCTGTGGTGTCGAGCTTCCACTTCGACATTGAAATGGTCTGTGCGGCCAATTAAATCGATCCTCCCCCGCAAGGGCGACCTTTTCCTCGCATCTTGCCTTCTACTTTCTTTATACACGAAGCTTTCGCCTGGTTTTCAGATGGGTGATCATCTTATCTTTATTTGGCTCAGTAACCCCACATTGAGTCGTGGCTCAACCACCTGAGTTCCCAGCATGCGACACAGTCCGCGCTTTGGCCGTCTTATGTCGGCCCAGCTAGTGCTTTCATTAGCAACGACCATCACCCATTAGAGATATTGATCTCTGCCCAGTCGAGCGTGTCTGACAGATTGAATTTCGACGTTTCGAATCTCCCACTGGTAGCCCACATAATCAACTGTATCTTGCATATCTACTCGAGCGACCCTCAGCAACCAACATCTATTGATGTCCAACGGCTTCTTGTAGAGTGAACGTGAGTAACCACTAGGAGTGCTAGTCGTCAGGCATGTTGAGGCAAGAGAGCATCAGCGGTCTCACCTCATGTGGCTACGGATCTGATCTTAATTTATTCGGTTCAGCCTGTAACAAGGATATGGCCTCACCAGTACCTATTAGATGACCTCTGTAAAGAAGCTGAGATATTCCACCAGTCAAGACCGTGCTTTTGAATCATGTCGAAACGAATACGAGTCACAACCAACCGCCGTACGACATATTTAAGAGCATTGGTTCCCATAGTGGGATGCAACAACAATATCCTAAGTAGCCATGAACTGCCGACTATCAAGAGACGAATCTAGAGAGATCACCCGCGCCCCGGTATGATCACTCTATCGATGTTCATTGTCCTATTGGGGCATTTGTTTCGATATATACTGGCCTGGGGACGATGCTCATCCCCTTTTCCTGTACCTGAGTCTAGGTCTATCTCCTCCATCCATCAAGTCTATGCTACTCGATAGCTCAACATGAAGCTGATTGTGTTTATTATATCCCTGATTACTTGTTCAAGAGACGCATTAGCTATTGGACAACCCGCAAGTCTTGTTTTCACAGAGACTATAGGAGCCTTGAAGCTAAGCGACACCGGCTCCGCTTTGCCAATTATCATAGACACGAAAGACTGGCCTGGTGTCGTGCATGCTGGCAATGACCTTGCGAATGACTTTGGGCTTGTGACCGGAACGAAGGGAAAAGTCACTACGAGTACAAGCGGTCTCTCCAACGCAACGGTCATCATTGCCGGAACGATTGGCAAATCATCGCTCATTGACAGTTTGGTATCTTCCGGGAAGCTTGAAGTGGCAGCAATCAAAGGAAAATGGGAATCATTCACCTCCCAAGTAGTCTCAGACCCAGTCCAAGGCATTCAATCTGCCCTAGTCCTCGCGGGCAGCGACAAGAGAGGCACCATTTACGCCATTTACGATATCTCTGAACAGATCGGCGTTTCGCCGTGGTACTGGTGGGCTAATGTTCCTCCCAAGAAGAAAACTAACATATATGCTCTACCTATCACGAAAAGTCAAGGACCGCCGACAATCAAATATCGGGGCATATTCCTAAATGACGAACAACCTGCCCTTACGAACTGGGTTCGCGCAAATTATGGCAAATACGACTCCCGATTCCATGCGAAGGTTTTCGAGTTGCTCCTCCGCCTTCGCGCAAATTACTTCTGGCCAGCCATGTGGGACTCGAAATTTTATGTGGATGATAGCAAGAATGGGCCACTCGCAGATGAAATGGGGATTGTTATGGGTACATCGCATACAGAACCTATGGCGCGTGCCGACAAGGAGAAAGTAAAGCCGTGGGATTGGAAGAACAATCAGAATAATTTAAAGAAGTACATGCAAGATGGCTTGACACGTGCTAAAAGCTGGGAAACGCTTTGGACCCTCGGGATGCGAGGCGATGGGGATACAGCAAGCCCAACACTGGACGCGAAGAGCCTAGTCGATGTCATCAATTATCAGCAGTCAATATTGAAGAGTACTCTAGGTCTCTCAAATCTTTCAGGCGTGCCACAGATGTGGTGTGTATACAAGGTAATGCGGTTCTCACAACTAGTTAAACTGTCACTCACCTCTCAAAGGAAGTAGGTGGGTACTACCAGGCAGGTATGAAAATTCCAGACGACGTTACGATTCTCTGGAGCGACGACAACAGTGGGAACATTCAACGTCTACCACTCCCTAGCGAGGTTAATCGAGAAGGGGGCGCGGGCGTTTACTATCATTTCGACTATGTAGGAGACCCGAGAAACTACAAGTGGATCAACACGATTCAATTATCCAAGACTTGGGAGCAGATGCATCTTGCGTGGCAGCGCAATGCAACTGAGATATGGATTGTTAATGTTGGAGATTTGAAGCCTTTGGTAAGCATCTCGATCTGACCTACATTGTTCTGGCACGTTTGAACTCATGATTTCATAGGAACTTCCGATTTCCCACTTCCTTGATATGGCATATAACATGGCTCCATTTACCTCTCCGTCGAGTACGGATACCTGGCTCAACGCATGGGCAACACGAGAGTTTGGCCTAGGTGTCGCGACTGGGACAGCAGAAGCCATGGCGACATACGGAAAACTTATCGTCCGTCGGAAATATGAACTGCTGAACCGAGCCCCTTTCATGCTTAGTACAGTCAATTATGATGAAGCTGAGAACGTTCTCAACGAATGGGGTGCCCTGCAGAACAAGGCTCAGGCTCTCTACGGTGCGCTTGACGCTGAAACACAGATTGCCTTCTTCGAGATGGTTTTGCATCCAATCATGGCGGGAAGGATTGTCCAACAAGTCTATATCAATGCTGCGAGAAATAGTGCGTATGCGACGCAGAAGAGAATGAGCACCAGCAAACTGGCCGATGATGTCAGAGCTGCGTATGCGCAGGACGCAGTGGTCCAAAAGAGATACCATGGGCTGTTGAATGGGAAATGGAATCACATGATGGATCAAGTACACTTTGGATACACGAATTGGTAAATTCACCTCTTGCTCCTTTCGAGTTTACATTGACTCAGTTCACCTATGTAGGCAAGACCCGGGATCCAACTCAATGCCATCTGTCAAGACGATTGGAACAACAGCGCCCTCTGCCGGCATATTGGGTGTATCAGTGCAGAATAGCGCTGCCTCAACTCCCGGCGACACTGCCCCGACACTTTCCGGGATGGATCCCTACACCCCTGAGAACCGCACGATTGACATTTACGCCCGCGGCTCCGGGTCTATGGAATTCACCATTACACCCTCCGTCTCGTACGTCAAGGTAAACCCTTCATCGGGTACAGTGAGTTACCCATCAGGTACTTCCGACATCCGTGTCACTATCTCGGTAGATTGGACCTCTGCTCCCCCTGGTTCTAGCACGGTCGTGATCTCTGTCACGCCGAAAACGGGCACCCCAGTGAAGTTAAACCTCCCACTCAATAAACTAGTCATTCCCGCAGAGTTCAAAGGCTACATAGAATCCAATGGCGCTATTGCAATCGAGATGCAGCACTTCAGGTCACGGACTCCTGGCGCAGACGGCTCGACTGTAGAAATCATTCCGAACTACGGGCGAACACATTCTGGCTTAACCTTGATGTCGAGCACAGCTTCTACGCAGACTTTGGCATCGGCTCCGAAGGCCATTTATAGCTTCTATGCGTTGACTTCGAGTTCAAATGCGAAGGCGCTCGTCTACCTTTCGCCGTCCTTCAATGTGAATCCCTCGGCGCCTCTAAAATACGCCATTGCGCTCAACCAGGCGAGTCCTACCAGCGTGTCACCCGTCCCTTCAACGACATTAGGTACCATGCCTGGCGGGTGGTCAGACAGCGTTGTCAATGGTGCGCGGGTGGTGAGCACAAATATAGGGAAAGTAGATCCGGGCAAGCATGAATTGAGTTTGTGGCTTCTGGAGCCAGGGACTGTAGTGCATAGGCTTGTGGTGGATTTGGGTGGTGTGCAGAGTAGTTACCTAGGACCCCCAGAGAGCACAAAGCTTGGCTTCTGAATAGATAGTATGTTAGTACAGGAAACAACAGTAGGAAGCAGTAGTTTTCCCTCGGGATTGTGAGCGCTATAATCTATCGTTCGTTGGCAAAGCTATATCTATAGGCGACTTTGTCGATCGTCAGATCCCTAGTTTCCTTGGTATTCTCCCACCGCTTTTCTGCGTCAGTATCCAGAGTCGGAGCTTTCTATTGAGTTACCGGAATCGGCGGTCTAGAGAATAAAAGCTTATAGAGGAGAGTAGTGCCTGATAAGTAGTAGTTCCACGCTTATACATCAAGAAGGCGTCAAGCGAGTGTATTGAAAACTAAGTTGGGGCGGTGAGAAGGGAGGCCACGAAAATGACCTACCGCGTGTAACTCAAGCGCTGAGTCACCTTTGTGTCTCCGGCTCCTAGCCGTGTGGCTGGTGTGGCTCAGCATCGATTCAAACCCCTCGCTTGCCACCATCGCACGCGCTGGGAAGATATTGAAGTTGACACAAGGATGCTCAACACAATTTATCTCACCAAAAATCGCCGGTGCTTGAATCTAAATCGGAAAGTAACTATACAATCTGATCAGATATCGCAGAACGGCGTTCCGGGAAGCCGACTGAAGGGTCCTTTTCCTTTCTTGGCGTCAGCCTAATCGTCATACAGACCGGAAACTTACCATCATACAAGCCGGGAATTTAACGTTCTCTTGACTTGAATTTGAGCCAAACGCTGCCTGAAAGCTCGGGGTTTGCATCTCGTCCATCATATATGCTTCCTGAGCCTTCCGTAGACACCTCCTAAATCGTGACTTAATCTACTAACTTCAACCTTTCAGTACTCGTTATACAAGTCAACTTTTCCAAATGTTCGGGCTATACGAAAATTATGACCCTTCTTCACCCCCCGATCCTGCCAAACTCATACTCAGACCCGAAGAGTGTCAAACTCTTACCCTCCCTGACAAGCGCAACCTAGGCTTCGCAGCCTATGGTTCTACAACACTCTCTGATCCGGTAATATTCTTATTTCACGGTCTTCCAGGGTGTCGCCTGGTTGGTCGTGGCTGGAATAAGCTCTGCAAGACAATAGGTGCTCGCCTCATCACCATCGATCGACCCGGCTGCGGACTTTCGACACTTGCCGAGAGAGGACTCACTGAGTGGCCTGAAGATGTTGTGAGCCTTGCAGATCATCTTGGAATTAGGCGGTTCAGTGTAGTCGGGGCCAGTGGAGGCGGGCCCTTCGCCTTGGCTTGCGCACGTTTTATTCCTAAAGAGAGGCTTCGAGGCACAACTGTCGTATGCGGTATTGGGTCCATGGAAAGCCTACCCGACACAGTCCCATACCTTTCTTGGCAGTTGATGGGCATCACCCCGTGGGCCCTGAAGCTCGTGGCCCGCTATGTTATCCTCCCCTCTCTTGTCCGCCCTTACCTCACTAGAGACCCCTCGCGCCTCAAACGCGTTCTGGAGGACCAGTGCACAACTCCGGAAGAAAAAGCACAGATCATGGAAGATGACGATAGTGAGACCAATCTTGACGATGCTGTCGCAGGACTCCTCGAGGCTTTCAAACAGGGCACTGGGGGTTGTATGCTGGATGGAACCGTGCTTGCAAGCAACTGGGGATTCGATTTGGGAGATGTGGATAGTGATAAGGTATGGTTGGTTCATGGGGATCAGGATATTCAGGCACCATTAAAGATGATGCAGTGGATACACGAAAGATTGGGCGGGGGAAGGTTGAGGGTTCTGGAAGGGAAGACACATTTCACCATTTGGAAAGATCATTCAGAGGAGATTTTTCGGCAAAGTGCAGAAGCTTAGAACTGGAAACGTTGTACGGAAGCAAACAACCTCTTCGCCGTTCTATTGTATACTTTCTCTCTGACTTCATTGCTCAATTTATTCTTTACTGGGGCTAAATCATGTCCTAGAATAGTCACCTCAAGCGCATGAGGATAATCACTACCATAGAATACTCCTGTCCGCAGCCTCCAGGTCTACAGGTCTTCATAGGAGTGATTTTCTTTTGTCTGATACTTACTCCGGTTTCGCTTTGGACCTGCCTAGTAGGTCCGTTTACCCTGAGGCGCTCTGGTCGCGCAATCAACTAGGTTGATGTGAACGTGCCGCCGCCTTGCGGTCCGGCTAGTTGCGGCACGGCACGGGCGGGGGGTTACCTAGGATCCGCCCCACCCACCCACCACAGTCTAACCGTTCGGGATATTATCCCGTCAAAACCTCTTCCTCACAAACTTCAGATTCTGATTTCAAATTTGCAAAGACATTTACTCGCTACTCGCGAGGCCGGATGGCGTGAGAGTACAGTCCTGGCCATTTCACTCTACTCCGTCGCACCCAACTGGCTTGATGTCCGTATCGGCCGAAGTCGACCTCTACGTACCGTACTCAGCCTCCGACGCATGTGGTACGTTACCAATAACAGAGGTAGTAATTTTACGCAGTATTTCTTCATTAAAACCTTCTTATTCGCGACAAAATATGAGGTCTAAGCTATAAAAAATTGTTTTGCGTCACCCCAGGACTACTTCGCGATAGCTCAACAAGCCTAAGCTTTAGCCTTGTAGCCCACCTTGCTACCCCATATTGCCTAAACCTTTAGCTCAGTGGACTCCAACGGGTCCGTGCCAGTATCCTTCTTATGATATAGCTGTCTTGAAACATGTCCGGTTAGATACTTGTCAAAATCGCGCATACAAATAGAAGCGATGATAGCAAGACCACCGATAGCGACAGCGAAGTAATACACGTATGCGTATGACTTGGAATAGGCATCGCTGACGGCAATGTTCGTAGTGCGGAGTAGCTCGGGCGTCATGCCTTGGATCTCACGAAGGGCGGTCTGGTTGGCGGCCGCTGCAGCTGTCATGAGAGCTTTCAACGAGGACTCCGGCAAGCCGGCAGCGAGAACTCGTTGTGGGACAATAGAAGCTAGGTAGCCTGGAACCTTGTTCGTATATACCGCAATGAAGGCCGACGTGAAGATTGAGCCAAAGATAGTGCGGGAAGCGGATATGACAGCTAAGTTTGTCAGCCAATACCACCTAGTACGGGAAAAAGGATGACTTACAAAACGCAACACCAAGGTCCTGGTCGGAGACAACATACTGCACAATGATTGCCGCGATGACTTCGCCCCATCCAATGGTCCAGCCGGCAAGGAAAGAGAAGGCAATGGCCCGAGCCTTATTTTCCACGGTTATGCTAGCCATTGCACCAAGAAACACTGTCATCCAGACAGACGCGACCAGGATCTGATACCTAATGTGACCAATCCAGGACATCAAAGGGCCAAGAACGACAATGCCGCCCCATAGACCAAATGCAGCTGTGGTCGAGAGCCACGCAGACTCTTGCCAAGTGCTAACAGTTGACCCGAAAATATAAGTAACTTGCTGTGGCCACATGACGAAAAGCGCAATATTGATAACGCCATAGGTCGCAGAGATGATTTCCAGGCAGGTGAACCCGCGAAAATCGCGAAAGAAGCGCATCGGAATAATCGGTTGTTGGGGTGTGAGGAAGACCTCGTAAAGGATGAAGGAGACAGTAGCGACAGCACCTGAGATCAACAGACCCAAAATCTTCGGAGACGTCCATGGCTGAGCTGGGCCGCCCCATGAGATGCCGACTAAGAATAGAGCAAGACCAGCAACGAGAAGAAGTACACCGAGCCAGTCGACCTTCTTGAGTTCAGCGACCTTACTCGACTTCTTTCCGTGTAGCTGAATGTAAGACGGTGGGTGGTAGTATAGAAACCATAAGACGGTACCAGGGACTACGAATATCAGCCATCATACTCATAGGTTGAGTTAGTGAAGACTTACCCATCATGATGATGTAGATATAGAAGATCCACCTCCAGTTGGCCACCTGAACGAGCGCCAGACCGATATATGCACCAAATCCGGTCGCGATAACGTTGGGTACGACGATGAGTGCAGTACCAACATACTTGTACTTGTTGCTCAAAAGCTCGCCAACCAACAGCGGATACGATGCTGGCACTCCAGATGCAATGCCCATGAGTACTTCAGCCCCGATCAACGTCTCAACTGACTGGGCAGTAGCGGCAACTATGCCACCGATAATTGCGAGCACACATGATCCCAAAGCAAAGTTTCGGCGTCCAAAGCGATCACTCAGCCGACCGAAAAGTAGAAGTGCAATGGGCTGGGAAACAGTCCATACTGTGCTGACCAGGGCCACATTGGCACTGGGTCCGATGTCTTTGTTGACCGTGGAGGTAATGACAGCAGCGAGGGCTTGGAATTGGAAATATGTTGCAACAACGATTATGCTAGTCCCGGCGAAAGTTCCCACGATTCTGGGCTTGAGGAAGTATCCATGCTCGAGCTTAGACGCGTCAGTCGCTAGAGCCTCGGAGCGAATCCTATCTGCTTCGTCCGAATTGAGTGTCTCAAGGGATGAGATGGTTTCCTGAGGAGGCTTCTCCGTCGGGGTCCTTGGTGGAATGCTGGTGGTGACGGTATCGGCCATCTTGCCTTGGAACTTCCAAATGACAATGACGATTCAGGAAGAAAGAACAGAACCACAGGGATATTCTGGAAAAGGAGGGTATTGGTGGTAGGAAACAATCACACAAGAAAAGAGGACCAGGCGTCCACGTGGGAACCCTGTGTTTATGTGAAAATGATTTTAAAATGATAGACAAACTCTCGTAAGCATCGAGCTAGCCTGTTGTGTTGCAGCTTCAGCCATCGGTTCTCCTTTTGAGCAGCTCCAGCCATCGGCTTCTCGGATGACTTAGCCCCGTGGAACCAAACTACAGCACGATCACGTTCGAGCCGACTCATGGTGCTTCACCATTCCACTACTATCATAGTGTGCCCTCAGCATCCAGAGATGGCATAAGTCATCACTTGGGAAGTACAAGATAAGACATCCTATGCATAAAAATTACCTCATACTTCACAAGACCTACACACAGGCCAGCAAAGATAGGCCTCCGTGAAACCACAATGGTATAGTCTCTAATATATTTTGTCGCACGCAGACATCCGAATCGCCGACAAAGGCTCCGTAGGATTCGCCCCCACATCTGCCTAGACGAGCAGGGATCGTCCCGTGCCTTACGATCTGCTGCACGGAACGCGAGTCGTGTACGGCGAAGAGGCTTGCAAGGGTCTTCGGAGTCTTAGCCCAATGATGAAAGCGTTGAGGCGCGAGCGATGCGGAGCCGCCAGACAAGAAAATATTGCGTGCTGTTGAAGAACCAAAGGTCAATCCTCACGATGCATAGTTCACCGGAAACACGCATAGGATCCTCATCTAGGAACGAGATCGGAACTGCTGATGCTCTGAGTCGATGCACGCTATAATATCGCAAAAAGCAATGAGAAATCTTTGTTCTCCGATCGCACTGGTAGTGCTCTCGAAACAGTGGAGTGCAGGCAGATTGTGTCAAAAGCTTCTATTGTAGACTACAGGTTTATTCTTCTAACCAGGCTGTCTTTTTCAATTGGAGGAGAGGAGAAGCTTCTACGGCACCAAACTCCTCGAACTACTGCAGCCTCGCGTAGTGGCTTGCAGCATTTGAGGAGACCCAAATTCTCAGATTTCTCAGATTCCCCTTGCTTCCTCACGTCTGATCTGAATATGATGATCCACCATGATACCATTCGCATCCTGCCTCTGATCGACTTTCACAATGTTCTTTGTAGACTTATCATCATCGGCTAAGGATGAGCTACTGTCCTCAAGGTCACCACCATAAATTCTGGTCTCATTTCCCTTCCCAGTGCCCAACGTGCCCAACGTGTCCAATGTGCTCCCCTTCTTCCTACTCCTCATGCCTTCTTCAAGCTCCACATACCGGTCCCCAGTCGATGGGTCATTCGTGCGCTTCCCGCTGCTGCGCATAGTCGAGCGGAGAGAGAGTAGCCTCTCGAGCAGTGGACGTAAGGCGGGAAGGTTAGCAAGGATGACTCCGAGACCTAGTTCCGCATGTGCCCATGATGCGACTGGCATGGCGTAGTAAAGAAAGTCTTCTGCGGCGCTGAGATTTACGGTTACGGTGAGGCGAACGATGGCTGCTGTGGAGGCAAAGATCCCAAGACCGAGAAGTGCGACAATGGAAAGTTTGACGCGGAAATCAATTTGCACGCTCCAGAGAAGGGGTATGGGACTGCATTATGATCAGTAACGTAGATCACCACAGGGCAGAGGAGCAACTTACACCAACGCACAGAACCAGTCCGAGATGATAGAAACCGCCGAAAGTGCAAAGCTGAAACCAGTGATATTGCTCTTAGGCTTGCAGGAACCACCCGGGACGGCCTTCCAGTTCATCTCGATGGGCGTGCAATGAAAGAATTCGTAAATTGTTGTCGAAGCCATGACTATGGCAACCGCAGCCATGACGACATAAGTTGCCCACACGTAAGCCTTCTTCTTGTTGGCGATGCGTAGCAGAGTGAAGCAGATAGCCCACTTCACTGGAATTGCTGCAAGGCAAAACATGGTTTGCATAATGAACCACCACTGCCAATAGTAAGCCGGAACTGTCCAGGGAACGCGCATTGAATATACTTACAAACCTTGCAGTCTCCGTCTCCTCCTTGGTAAGGTCAGCATCCTTCTTCCCACCTCCAGTAAACGCAATGCCGAGCATGCCTATTGTCGAAATCGTAAAGAGCGGCTTTACTATCGTCAGTATAATCACTAGTCGATTAAAGATACTTTTGCATACAATTGCTATAACCATAGACCAGTCATCTGGTCCCCATGCCTTTCGTGTAAGACGCACGTAAAAACGAAGTGCCCAGGTGAGGAGATCGAAAGGTAAGAGAACGAGAACGACCAAGGCCAACGGTACGGAAGTTGGGCCAGCCATGCTAGTAACTGTGTACCTGTGTACCTGTGTCTCTGTACGAAGTTATGAAGGTCGTATTGTGATGTTGGTTGTCAAAACGACCTAGTCGTTGCGGGTAGCTCTGTGTCTTAAAAGAGTGGATCGCTCGCGTCTGGAGTTTTGTATCCCTTTTCAAGGTACCACCTCCCAGTTGCGCCGTCTCCTGAAGAGAGAGGCTGTTTGATCGACATAACATCTCCCTTTAAGCTGTTGTAACCCCACGAAAGCGATACGAGGCCAGTCGGGCGATCAATTGAGGATGACCTTGCCCCCATGCACTTGGAAAGGAATCTGCGCTTACGAGAGGTCGAATACATCAAGGGTTCAGTTGACTTAAATTTGCCAAGGATGATAACCCAGAGCACGTCCAACGCGTCAGAACATGTTCGTGCTACTTACGGGACGGAGCGTCCTATTCTCGTCGCTTCGCAATGATATGAAGGCGGTGTACGTCCACAAGCTCCATACGTGCAGATCGAACCTTGATGAGTCAATCACTGTTCGGCCCTTTGCGAGGTATCCTCTGTGCAGCTTCATGGATGAGAAGGACCGTCCAACGTTGGGGTTCCTGGTGCTGACCCGCACGGCGTTGATCTTGACTTTCTATAGGACCACACAGGCTGCAACCGCGCAAGTCAGTCCCGCCTTTGACGGCAAACTTAGGCTCAATATTCGTCGCGTTGCTCGCCACAATTCAGTAGCGGCCTCCATACCTATGTTCTGGCAGAAGACACAGAAGAACTAAGCAGACGATTAGCTCCACCACTCCTGCATGGATATTTTCTCAAAAGGCTCATTGAAAAGTAGCAAAGCTTTCAAATATACTTGAATTTAGAATTCGTCGGCTGCAACCGTTGCTTGAGGAATATGACCTCTGCCGCTCAAGTGTTTCGACTAACGATAAGTAGGGTCTGTTTAGGGGTACAGTTTCTTGGGCATCAAATTCTTAAACCTAAGAAGTACGAGCGCCTCCGTGGGTACTTCGTTAGAATTGTCTCGGTAGCCGGCCCCATCGCCCAACTCACAATCTTTCTCCACCCAATCGGTCGACACGGACGATTCGTCTCGCATGAGACGCTGATATTATTACTAATTTGGTGAAGGCCTGACGATCCTTTCCTCGAAAATTGGGTCTATCGGCATGGGCCGCGGAACTTTATGAAAGCTTCCGGGGACCATATCCATGCCACTGCGGCACAGCGGCTCCACCATGGTCCCGGCGTTCTTGGCCAAATAATGAGAAGTGCCCCGGAGAGGTGGATACGGGTTCTAACCTGCATATGAACAAAGCGCAGCGTTCGCGAGGCGTGGGAAACTGTTCAACGGAGAAGTCGTTATTTTGTGGGATCGCTACAGGCGCTACTTGAAGTGTCTACTGCACAAGATCATGGCCCATTGCTCTACTGCATCTACTGCGCTACTAAGCCACCATCAACGTTCAATGTGATTCCTGTAATCCACTGCGCATCATCACTAGCAAGATAAACTGCCGCCCTTGCATGATCCAGCGGTTGACCAAAGATGCCGCGGGGAATAGCAGCTTTCACGCCCTCTGCCGCAGCGCTCAGTGCACCACCTAGTGCGTTGTCGAGCATAGCAGTTTGTGAGACTAGTAGAAGTTGTCAGCTGTGTTGGAGAGCTACTAGAAAAGGGGGACTTACATCCAGGAGCAATGCAATTGGCAACGATACCCTGTTTTGCCACATCCAAAGCGATAGTCCTTGTCATAGCCGCAACAGCGCCCTTGGACGCGGTGTACCCAGCTGTACTTCGTAAGCTTCATGTAAGGAGCAAGCCCCCACCTTTCGTATTGAAGGACATTAACTTACTCAGACCCTGCATGCCAATGTTTGAGACCATGGAAGCGAAGTTGACAATCCACCCACGCATGCCATTGGCATGCGGCTCCTGCTTCTTGAACTGCTGAACAGGATATTTGGAGCCGAGAAACACGCCGCGCGCATTGATGTGCATGTGCGCATCAAAGGCGTCTTCTTCGACTTGATCGATGGGCTGCGGATTCCCTGCTTCGCTGCATATGCCTGCGTTGTTGACAACACTTCGCATCACATTAGCATCACCTAGATTGAGTAAAGAGTCTTGGGGAATAAGGTAGACCTACATATCAAGCCTGCCATACACTTCTACAGCCTTTGCAACCAGAGCTTTCCAGCTTTCGGCTTTACTTACGTCTGTTTCCACAAAGATGGCCTTCCCGCCTTTCTGCGAAATCCATTCGTGCGTAGGAACTGTTTCGCCTTGCCCAGTGGGCTTGAGGTCAGCGCAAATAAGGAAAGCGCCTTCTACGAAGAACTGATTGCAAATTTCTCTGCCAATTCCTTGGGATGAGCCCGTGACTATGGCAATGCGATTATGCAAACGCTGACCCGACATCTCGATAAGAATAGGTGGAAAAGGATGCGTTTGAAATATGAGATGGGGGAAAGCTCTTCTGTTCAAACGATCAAATAGTTACGAGTGTGAGAGATAACGCGTCTCTTCACTGTGAATGGTGTAATATTATACGTTTACATGATAAGGCTAGGGAAGGCTCAGTCGCACCATATCTTTGTACCTCTACAGCACCATCTTCGACTTGGAAATTACCTCGCCGATCTTAGTCATGATGCACGGGAAGGCTTGTGGGCAAGCCCGGGGATTATCCGTCGTACCGCACAAGCGAAGGATCGAAACCCCTACCTCCGCATGCTTTAACTGCAACCCCAAGGCGCTAAGAGACGGAATGCCCCCACATATATGTAGATACTGAATCGCGACGTCGCTGATCTAGCTGCAAGCACCAACTGAAAGAAAGAAGTAGTTCAACTATTCTGTTGCGGCAGCTTACTTCACCTATTAGTAGGTTGCGGGGGCGTAACGACTTAGAAAATTGTGCCATTCCCTCCCGTCCAGGTACACCTTCGCCAGTATTTTGCAGCGGCAGCGGAGAAATTTGTGGGCCCATTTTGTGACGGGCTGTTCAGAGACTAGGGATCGGATAGTTGCTTGCGTGTCTCGTGTCGGACATGCGATTAGCCATATCATGATGAGATAGCATAGGCGCGAGTCTTCGATGTAATTCGGTTCAAGTGTGCTTTCTCGACTTCAAATCGAAACTAAACAATCCCACTCACTCAGATTCACATCAATACTCAGGCAATATGTCACGACCACTCGAAAAGAGATTAGCTATCATCACCGGTGCATCGCGAGGTATGAACACTTCCTTAGTGGCACAATTCTCAAAGTACACCCCATAGGCTGGCGATAGGTGAAGAGGGTAGCCCCCGGGGCGTAAACAAATCCTAACCTCTTCCTCCCCACGAATCTCATGCTGACGCCACCCGGCCAGGTCTTGGTGCAGGACTGGCCCGCCATCTCGCCGCAAAAGGAGCAAACATACTCATAGTCTACACATCCGACGCCTCGACCGCCGCAGCCACCGACCTTGCCGCAGAGCTCGAAAGCAAACACTCGGTGAAGACTGCGGTAGTCCAAGTAGACATAACCACGCCCAGCGGCCCAGACCACCTCATCGAAAAAGCAAAGTCGGCGTTCACCAAAGAAGATGGCACGTTCCAAATCGACATTCTGATCAACAATGCAGGCGTCGTGAACCCAGCGCCCCTAGGCTCCGTCACGCTATCAGATTTCGACGCAACTTTCCAATTGAACGCCCGCGCGCCGCTTTTCGTCCTGCAAGCTGCGATACCATACTTGCCCAACGACCGATCTGGGCGCGTCATCAATGTATCCAGTATAACGACGTCGATGGGCTTCTGGTGGCAGTCTTGCTACGCGGGCACGAAAGGCGCGCTTGAGGCTATGACGCGCGTCTGGGCGAGGGAGCTCGGGGAGCGGTGCACGGTGAATAGCATTAACCCTGGTGCAATGGCAACGGGTATGTATACTAGCTTGCCGAAGGAAATGCTTGAGAAGGTTTGGTCGTTGAATTATATGGCGCCGCTGGCGGCTACTCGGGAGGGCATAGATTCGAAGGAGACAATTGCTGCTGCGAAGGATTTAGGTGGCAGGCCGGCGTATCTAGAGGAAGTTGCGGGAGTTGTAGGGCTGTTGTGTATGCCTGAGGCTGGGTGGATTACAGGGCAGGTTATCGGCAGTAATGGTGGCGGTGTCATGACGAAAGGATGATCTGGATACATGTACATAAGAGACTATTGTGCGGTAGGTAAGTCATAACATAACCGAGTATAAGGTTTAGCGTATTTTAGATTGATATACCATTACTTCCATCTCCTGATTCAGTATCGATAACGGCCTCGAGATAAGTATTGACTTTATTAATCTGTGGGAGCATGTTCTTGATCGTTTCATCGCTTGCGATCCACGACAGCGCTCTGGTCCACTTGTTTCCCGCCTTTATATATTGACCGTCCTCAAGGAGTCTCCTTTCTGATATTGTAGCTTCGTGAATAAACCTTTCAGTCCAGTGCGGGTCTTCTCTAGGGCGCTATTAACTAATCTCGGTTGCGGAGGGTCCGGTTAATCATTGTCAAACCTTTTCTTCTCAGCTGGGCGAGTTTGTAGTGTTCAACGGTGGCTTTCATTGCAGGATATCGGAGGCTTTTGCTTTTGTTCGTCAAGCTTTCGATTTAGACTGTATTGTTACCGTCTGGGTTTGTCAGAGTCTTTGGTGTTAGGGACAGATGCGTTCAGGTGGGGAAATGTCAAAGTCAAGGCCATTGGAACAAAACTGGTAGGAGATACTAAGGAGATGTCTGTGTTTTCTTCGGCTATGTGAGGCGTCTCCCTGGCGCCCCGATCCAAAGGTTAGGAAGCAGTCAGCTATTACTAATTGCTACCATGGCCGAAATATACAGCTTTATCCGAGGTCACTTCCACATATATATTAGGTCATATTGAATTACTATTATTTATTAAAAAACTGGTAGGGGGTAGCTAGCATTCTCAGGTACTAGCTAAAACGCGAGACGCGAGATGCAATACGAGGACGAGGTGAATAGCGAGCGCGCTTTCGACGGGTCCTAGATGCGTCTGAATTCAAGTCGACATGGTTTGTATCGGTGGCATGAGGAGTCTCTTCTGCATCGTTTGGAATATCGTTGTCGCCCTTTTCATCTGCGTCTAGTATAGGTTGCTTTGAGGAGACTCGTTCTAAGACAGTTAGCAATTGCAGTGCGGAATATAACAAGGAGAATCAAGGCTTACTACGTTTGCCAAGGGCCTGCTCTGGCTGGTGTTCGCGTGCAAAAGCAATCTGGTTAGCTTTACGCTTGTTGGCCTCGTTATTCGTTCGGGCAGAGTGTAAGGCTTCCTGTGGAGCGCCGACTATGTCATGCAAAGTCTGGCCCTTGATCAAGCCATCCGCACGGCTCTTGAACTCCAAGAAGAGCACCGCTATGTATCGGATACGTTGCCCAAATGTGAGCTCTTCCGAGTGCTTGACGGTCTTCAAGAAGTTCACGTCGTGGATAGCAAGGACCGATGGGCCCTCTATATGAAGACGCTCGGCAAGACGCTATGCTATGTTAGAATCGCGTAACTGTAAAGCAATAGAAGACTTTACCTCAATCTCCCAGCAAGCCACCTCTATGTCCTTGAGGTTGTGTTTCCGCGGAGCGTCTTCCGTCCACCTGGAATCGATCTTGTCTGCAGCACGGGAAGTGTCCCTCATAGCACCGAGGAGCGTGCGGACGACAGCTTGACGCTCCGTATCGTTTCTCGGGATGCTTGAATCATTTTGAGGCGGTGTCCAGTATGTAGCGAGGTCTTTAACGCGGTCTTTGAAGTCGTCAAGGGCTTCGTCATGGGTCGCGTACTGGACCTCAATGTGGGGGAAGTCTGGAAGTGGAACTGTGAGAGCATCTTCCAAAGCGGCGTATCGCTTCAGATTACCCTTTACGGAAGCTTTTCGCTGCCAGAGTGGTTGCTTCTCAATGCCAGTAGGTTTACGGCCCTCACTCTTCTGTCTGGGTGTCAGGCGTAACCTAGTCTTCAGGTCCCTCCCGTGCTTCTCTCGCTTTGGAAGTGAAGCGTCTGAGAATTTAATGCCTTCAGGGTTGGTCAGGGGATCGTCGACATGCACAATCTCATGCTGCTGCCGCCAAGGTCCGAGAAAAGAAGGGTTGCGGGAAGGCTCTGTGGCATACGTCGGGTATAGGGTTGGGAAATGGTCTCTGGGAGAATGTTAGCTGTCATTAGGGAATGCAGAACAATAGGGACTTACACATGGGCATAGCGATCAACGTAAGCGTCGGCAATCGTTGAGGTAGTGTCTCTGGAACCACTCCTTAACGTTCCGTCTACCATCTGTGCCTGGGGTCGATCAACCATGTGTGGATTGTACACACGAGACACTTCGTAACCCTCGAATGGGTGCTGAATCATCTGCCCCGGGGAACCCTTTGATCCGAATCCAGCGGACGAGTACCCATTGCTGGTCAGTGCTTGCCCATACTCCCCGCCATGGACATGTTGGTTCCATTCGAAGTAGTAATTATCATGATCTGGAGCATGGCCGGCTTCCCTATACGGTGACCTAGCCGGTACAATTGTTCCGCAACCTGTCCATGGAGTTTGTAGGTCTTCCCCAGGTGTCCTTGTGAGCTCTTCAGAGGGACTGAAGAACTCTTCGTGGGTGTTCTGCTGCTGCAGCATGCGAAAGTTGTCGACAGTGTACTGATTGGTCGGAGCAGAGGTATGAATTCGAGTCTCGTTGCTGCTCACGGTCGAAGGGTCGAGGATCCTGGACAGAGGAGCTAATACTATCCCTAAGTCCTCTCGTGTGGTAGGCTGTGGAGATGGATATGCGGCGGACATGTTGGTCGAGATAGGATAGAGCTGGTAGGTGTTGCTATCGTTTGACATTGAAAGAAGCTGCTTCTGAGGGGAACGTTGCTATCTAAGAGAAAGAATGCGCTCCGGAGTTATGGAAGATCTAGTTACAAGGTATAGTTGAGCTTGAACAAAGGTGCTTACAGGTTGTAGTGCTTTAGAAGTCGAAGCAGTGATTTGGTTCGTGAAATGTGCCTATAAGGCCTTTGGGCGGGAGGATCGTAGTCCATGCCAAGCTATTCTTCAGGTATTAGCTCATACAGGAGCGTGAAAGCGAGTGCTTAAGAACCGTACCCGTGGCAACATACCATGTTCGGCGGTTGCGCGACGTAGTGAAGTAGGCCATTCTTGGCTAGAAAGCAGGCAGATCTAAATGATACTCCCGTGAATCGAATTGAACGACTAATAAAATGAGGATAGGGTAGAATATATTTATAGGCCTACACGCGCGTAAGGTATGAAAGGTGAGGATAGATTTTTGAACGCCGAAGCGAGACCGACGAATAATAGGTGATAGGTCATCTGTATTTGATACCGGTTAATTAACGTATACATGGGCTGGCTATGGTTCTGAGGCGATACCAATTGTGTTTCCCAAGGCTGTCGAGTAGGGGGCGCAGGATATCATGGCCTATCTTGAAGAAACAACCCGGGCGTAAACGAGTGCCAGTATACGTAGTTAGATTGCTTCCACCAACGTATACATTCTGGGGAGTAGGAATGGTAACTCTGAAGGAAGGACAGGTGGCGGTCAGCGCGGGTACCTGAAGCCCACTTCAGGACCCCGACGGAAATGTAGAAGACCACATGATCAGGCTCGAAGGGAGATACTCCATCATGAATTCCAGGCGGGTGTAGTTCTGAATTCCTCTAGGCGACTCCACGATTTTGATACCCTGGAGCTCTGAAGAGACTGAGTCTGATGGAGGGAACTCAAGCACGCGTCATATGATTCTAGTGTTGCACCTTATTTGGGAATGACTTCCCCAGTCGTCGAAAACCTGAGGGTAGTATGTAGAAAGTATAGAGAGAGAGACGCATCTTAGGCAGATGTCGGCCATAGCCAGTGCTCATCTTTACCATGCGAAACGTCACATCTTCTTGGACTTAGTTCCACGCGCTTGCTCCGCCGGCTGGACTACACATGTATAACTACTAGATATGCATGCCTAACTTAATTAGCTTCCTTCAGGAAGCCGATTGACGAGTTAGCTAATCACACAAATAGGCAAACGATCTAAACTATGAACAGGTACGAAGCGCCTCACTTCAGGACTACCTATAGAGCCATCGCCATTTTATGATCTAGAAAAACTATAACCACTACTTGTCGGAACAACGTTCACACACGCCAACTTGTCATATTATTATCGATTGCTGCGTGCATCATTATTTCTATCTTTCACACCCACAGAAATAATCGTTTAGTGCTACTAGGATTGTTAAGATTGATATATGTCGATTGGCTTCCATCTGATTGCTTTAAAAACGTCAAGTTTGTTTCCCGATAGCCAAAAATATAATGAGGGAAATATATTCATCACCGATGATATGTAGATTCTGCCAGGCAAGATCGAGTACAGACTATGCAATCTTTATCAACTTATGTCTAGCTCCAAAAGCCGATTTCATAACGCAAACCCGCAGAGATGCGTAGATAGTTATAGGCAGACGTCATCGTATATACCCTTTCTACTACCCCAGTAATTTCGTCATAGTAGTGCCTACACCGAAGGTCTTCGCTAGCCTTGAGGAAAAGCATTGTGCTCAGGTCCCAGTTGCACTAATTCTCCTCTTGCGATCAGCCGGGACATTGTCTTCATCCTCGTCTCCAGCGTTTAACCCATTTTATTCTTCTTCGAATATCCCGTCTTCTTGCCGTTCTTCTGCGCCTCAATTCCGCTCGTCCTCTTGTGTATGCTTCGCCCAAAGCTTACCCAAGTGCTTCAGCAACTCATCATCAACGTACGTCCAGTTCTCCGGTACTTGATCTTCGCCCCACTGGAACTGAGTTGCCGGTCGTATCCCTCGGATAAAAAGGTCATAATTCACAAACAAATGAAAATCAACCGGGCGCTCATCTCTCGGTAACTGAATTAGCCCATATAGCGTCAAGCTATCCATCTTACTCTTTAGCTTGAGCAATCCGTTGTAAAGCTCCGAGTTTGGAGGATCTTTGTATTCATCTTCTCGAGAGCCTTGGAACGACAGTTCGTCGAGAACAACATGGGGGTGTTTGAAGATCGAATGACTAAACATCGCGGTGGCACCCATAGCATACCGAGGAACTACCCCGCGGCTAAAGTTGGATCCGAGCCACTCCTGGATTTTTGAACGTCGAGGCTTCGATCGCGGCGTCGGGTACGGGCGACATAACAATCTCTAGGCCAGTCGTTTCGAGATTGATGACCCAAGTATGCTTGTCTCCGACGCGTCGAATGCGTGTGATCTCGTGTTCCTGCTCATCATCCCAATGGTGTGCTTTCGTCTTGATGCCATTCTTGGAAAGCTCCGTGAGATGCGCCCGAATACTATCTCCAGCCTCTCCATCTTCGATTTTCTGGAGAAGATAACACTCCTTCCTAACGAAGGTAGTTCGTGGGAATAGGCTGTAGGCTTTATTCCAGGTTATAAAGCTCAGTGTCGCTGTGGATGGGGCTTCATAAAGCAGTAGCAGAAGGACCGAAACCGGGCAGGCATGTAGGCTGATCTGCAGAAAATTGTCATTTGCACCCGGCTTCTGATAGACTTTGACTGGTTCATCGTGGAGACCATTGGTGGATTCGTCGTTGGGGCTGTGGGCCCATCCATCGGACTCGAGGCTCCACTGCATTTCTTTGCAAGTTGCAGATGCGGTGTTCTTTCGGTGTTTAGAGAACTAAATCGCAGATATCCACAGGGGCAAGACCACTTGTCTATATCAATGATGAAGATATGCATATTAATGAATTATATTAAGCAATTCTCGAAAGAATTTGCACGCTGTATGTACAGTGTTGCGTATATCATATGTCGTTCTATCTAATTCCTGCGCCAACTAAAAATGCTTGTCGTAAAACCGTTCATCTTCTCAGAGGTAGGTCGGGGCTTACTCGTAGTAAGAGAAGACCTGGAGAGGGCCAATGGTACCGTAGTTGCCGGAGCCGAAAGGGTTGTTAGGGGTAACCTCCTGGCCGTTGACGTTGGAGACACCGAACCAAGCAAGCTCCTGAGCCTCAACAACAGTGAGGACAGCGAAGGGAGGAACAGCGCCGGCGGCGTATCCCCAAGAGACGGTGGTGTTGGATCCCTGGGTGCAGGGCTGGTCATTCCAGCTCTCGGTGGCAGCGTTGGAACCGGGTTTGCGGATGATAGTGCAGCGCTCGACCTGGCCGTTGGCCTCGATGGCGAAGTTGTAGTCGCAGCCGACGTTGCCGTCACCGCAGTAGCGGGTCAGGTTGGCGATGGTCCAGGTCTTGCCCTCAACCTTGATGGGGTTGGGACCGGCCTTTCCGGTGTGTGTAGGGAGAGCAGGGGTGAAGGTGGAAGTGGCAGTAGGGCAGGAGCCGGGGTGGGCTGGGTTGCAGCCACCTGGGATGCTAGTTGCAACGGGCGTCACACCAGCGGTCGAGAAGTAGGACTCAGGGCACGATCCTGGGTGAGCAGGATTGCAGCCACCGGGAATGCTGGTTGGGATGGGAGTCGCGGCAAGTTGGGCGGAGAGCGACGAGAAGTAGGACGGCGGGCATGATCCTGGGTGGGCAGGGTTGCAGCCTAGGCCACCGGGGATGGTGGTGGGCGAGGGTGTGAATTGCGGGAGGCCGGCAGTGGCAGTGAAGCAGTATGCGCGGTTGCGGGCGCTGTCCTCACCGAGGCAGGCGGTGAGGGAGCACTCGCAGACAATGGCCTTGATTCCAGCTGCAGAGCAAGCCTTGTAGGCATCTTGACACTTGTCTTGGCGAGGTTGAAGAGCGGGAGCGGCAGAAACAGCAGAGCTGATTGCTAGGACGAGGGCCAGAGTCTTGGAAACCATGATGATGATCTAGAGGAGATAATCTGGGGATGCCGGAGATAGTGGTATAGGAGGATTGGTTGGTGGGTGGTGGTTGATGGATATCTGTTATAAACCGGCGGGCGACTCATCTACTTATACATGCATAGGAAAACCTACTTTTGTGAGGTAATTGTGGAACTGGTATTCAACTCGGACGAGACATGGCAGCGCGATACTCCGATGTTCCGGCTTGACAGGCTTCGCCTTGTCTTCGGATCTGAATCCGAACGAGCTAATTTGAACAAGGTCTAGCCTTTAGCCTAAAAGCACCAAAAAGAAGCTCTAACTGTCCAATTCCGTCGAATGAAGGCACAAAATAATAATTTTGGCACTAGGGTCGTATAGTATATGACGTCGATCTCGTGTTCTGCCCGCACGGACCGAGTGCTTAAATTTTCCACCTCGGTATCCTCTCGTAGTGTTCGTTGCCCGCTCAACAATGACTCTAATTTTAACTATGATCGACAATGCTCGCCACCGAGGTCTATCCGAGTAGGGAGACTACCGCCTTGTAGCCTAGGTGACAATACTTCTCTTCGTATCCGTTGCGCTGGCGATAAAGGCCATTGAATTTTGGGAGACTATCAGACCACCTAGGGCCCAATTTGATCGTCATGGGATCCATTTTCACGCGCGCTAGTTCTGACAGGTCGCATGAAATGCTACAGTCGATACGAAGTCCAGCACAACTGCTGTGCCTCTTGTGGCTCTCGTCGTGAATATCGTATTCCAGGGTCCACTGGTGGGCGGGTGTCGGGGGATAGCGGCCATGTGGTGAATTCCTGTGGCTCAGGTGACGTCGAGCAAGCGACCGTATCGGGTCGTGCGTGAAGTAGCGTGCGGGTTAGCTCCACTTAGTGGCATTGTTCCTCTAGCTTGGGTTGCAAGATACCCCGAATCGACCAGCTTGTTCTTTCGAAATCAGAGATAACGCTTGACGAGAATAGGCATATGAGGGATTAAATGGACTGAATGCACGCCCTTTCTACAGGAAAAGAGGATAGAACTATGCTTTTGATTTAGATAGGGAGATCAAATCGAGAAGAATGTTCATGAAGGGCATGATTGTCCATCGTTTGTAGCATACCATCTGTACCCCGCTTTCCTTATATCATTTAGGCATGCCAACATCGTAATCGCGCTTTTCAGAGGTCCTTCATCAAATCCCCAATGGCATCTGCGCCCTCCCCACCACCCTTGAGCTCCTTGTTCGTAGCTTGGATCAACACGCGCCTATAGCTAGTCAAGCTCGGACTGCCGTTATCCGTGACCTCGAGAATCAAATGCAATAACTGCCCCGTCTCCTTGGGCTGCCGGCTCATCAGCTCGACTGCGCACTTATCCGGCGGTGGAAGCGTGACTTCGACTTTACGGCCCTCACTGTCAATGTTCTTGATGGTGAGGTCGGAGACTTCGGCGGAAACCCACCATTGGGTGGCGGTGGGCTCGCGGTAGTGCCACCACTTGAACGTTAGGGCGCTGCCGTCGGGGTCATATGTGCCCGTCGCATCCAGTATAACGGTGGACCCTGCTTCGGCGTCGATGCGCACGGGTGCAAGACCCTTTGCATCATTGATTATTACTACGGGGTGGTGGTTTGCTTTGCTAAAATCAGACTCCATGCTCCACTTTATACGGGCAGCAAAGTCATTCTGGAAAGCGTCGCGCCAACGCCAAATGGTCGCTTGGTTCGATGTGTAAGTCCTGTCGCCGACTTTGACGTGGTCGACGGCATCGCTGTAGTGGTTGCTATTCAGGCCCTCACCGCTTATATCTGTGCGGGCGTAGCGACCTCCCCACGAGCCATAGTCCGGGCACTCTGGTACGCCGAGGCCGTTTTGGATGAGATAGAGGAATGTGGGAGTGTCTCCCTCGGGGATGAACAAGTAGTCTGGGTAGGCGCTGCCGAGCGGACCGATCTGAATATTCTCCTTGATCCAGCTCTTCTCCATTTTCGTGAAGTCTGGGCCGCCCTGATCGAAGCCGTAGTACTTGTCGCCGGAGATGCCAGTCCACGCAGCTAAGCCGTACTGGTTCCAGCCATGTACCGAGGCAATGTAGAAGATATCCGGGAAGTTGTTGCGAATCCACGCTCCCGTGTCATCCTGATCCGAGATGGCATATACACGTATCCGAGAAAGAAGACGCTTCGAGTCTTCTGGGGGATACTGGTCGTCGATTTTGAGGAGCGCTTGGGCAAGGGTATTGGTTCCGCCCCAGCAGAGGATCCACAATGGTTGTGCCGACGGGGCAACGATGCGATCATAGAGCAGTTGTCCACCGGAAGACAGTGGGATGTCGGTGCCGACAGCGGACATGCCGTATGTCTTGTTCTGTTAGCGCTGTTCACACACGTGACACGAGAAAGTCATGCTGATATTGGAGGTTGAGCATACCTCGGCGCCCTTCTTGATCAAGCTCCTCATGTGTTCCGCAGTCGGGTACTGCCAGTCGGGGTGCGCATGCTTGTTTAGATTTTCTACTGCGCCGGCATACGCATCAATGATCTTTTCCATGTCCTGTGGGCACACCTTGTTCTTCATCCATGTGCTGGTACATGCCACCAACCCCTCGGTCTCAAACTGGTTGGAATAGAGCAGGTAGCGGCATAGCGACTCGGCATCATCCGGCTCGTTCGAGATGTCGGACAGAATGAAGACGCGGGGTTTTTGAGCGTACGTTTGAAGCTGCTCGGTTGCCATGTTGACGAAAGATGGGATATGGAATGCGGAGAAGGGAAAGGAAAAGTCCAGTAGCCGACGCGGCGCGTTGAAGTCCTTCTTATGCTGTTCTACGATCTTGTTTCTCAATGATACACAAAGCGACCCGAAGTTGTGCCATCCAGTCTTACAGTGGGGCGTGTGCGACCAAATCGGAGCGGTTAGGCACTTTCTTCCATTTCGAGCGATGTCGGCTGCACCTGCCTTCCACGATCTCCCCGCAAGCCATTAGATTGTCGTCCATCTACACACTCCTGGGGTTCGTTCCTGATGATTATATGAAGCTGCAATAATTCGAAGGTCTATGGCGATCACGTTCAGCTGCTGAGGCTTAGCACTCTTACGCCACAACTATTCCCTTTTGGTCTCACAGCCACGCTTGGTATGACGTAGCAGTGACTGATCCACGAACCATTCAACACCAGGTCAGCGTCTGCCTTGTGGATCGTAGGTAAGGCCTCCACGGGGTGAGGCTGTATAGAACACGGCCTATCACAATGCAACATGTTGTGGTGATCGCTCCTAGTCGCAAAGTATAAGGTAGGACAGCCGCAGCCTTTCTAATCCATCTTCTGTCTCTGTTCGATCCCTTTCACATCCTATCCTATTCACACCTACGTAGACCCCTATCAGCTTTTTGTTATATCAAATTCCGTCTTTCCCATGATGACTTCCACCCACACCAAAATCCAAGAAGCCGCAGGCAGAAACGCGCAGCTCCTACAAGGCTTGCATGAAACCGACGCCGCACCCTCCCAGCTCCAGCAACAGGACGCCTACATCAAAGATCTCGACTCTCAGACCCTCACTACTACACAACGGGTCAATGACCTCAAGCAGAAGACTGCAGCCGAGTTAAAAGAGCACGAAAAATATAGGGACTCGTCAGTCCGTCGTTTCGCCCACAAAGCTTCCGGACGCAAAGACAAGTTCGCCGAAAAAGCCGCGAAAGAAGAAAAGGACTACTTCGACGCCGTTCAGTCGCAGAAAGCCGCCGAAGATGAGTTAGCATACGTCAGACAGCTCAAAGCAGAGGCCGACATCCGAAGATCCCAAATCGAACAGCAGGCACACCGCCACATCCAGCTACAACAAGAATTAGATGCGCTGTATAACTCGATATTCGCAGGCCACACGCCCGAATTTCCAGATGAAGACCGCAAAGAAGACGCATGCAACGCCGCACATTACAATCTCCAACAGCTGAACCAGCGCCTGGAGCGAGAACGCCACACCCTCTTCCTCTTAGGCCAAACCGTGCAGAAACTCTCCGAAGCAAGAAACTCACTCGACAGCGCATACGGCATGTCGCAGTATGACCTCTTTAGCAGCGGAGCCATGGCGTCGATGCAGAAACGCAACCACCTCGAGCGCGCCGAGTCATCCATCCAGCAGGTTCGCATGCTACAAGAACAGATCCAACAAGTCGCGCCAGAGCTTCCTTCCCTGGGCGAGTTGCGAATTGCCATGGGGAGTATATGGAGCGATGTCGTGTTTGATAATATCTTCACCGATATGCAGATGCATGACCAGATCAAGGCGAGTATGCAGCAGGTGGACCGTGCGGGCAATAGATGCAGCGATATCATTAGGGAGCGCGAGCGTAGTGAGCAGAGTCTAAGGGGCCAGGTACAGCAGGCCAATGAGCGACTGCAACATGCTCGACTCGAGCTGCAACAGGCTAGGGAGGGTGCGTTCACAAAGGTACTTGGAGGCGGGCAGGTGTCCTCGGCGGGAATTGGGAATCCGCTCTCTAGTGATATGCCACCGAGCTATGCTCCACCAGCATATGCTCCACCGGGTTATTCGGCGTGAGACCTCTGTGCTCCGCTTTTAGAGGACTGGTAGGAGATTACACTTGTCGGGTCGGGCACGGCGAATCTGATGAGTTTCTACAAGGTCGCGGATTCTATCTAGGGAATACAACCTATGTAGGTTCAACACGAGGAATGACTAGAACAACTCTGTTCGCTTTCTGATACTTTAATTACCGGTGAAGTCTTACAGCTCGAGTGGTCGCAGCTCGATCTACGAGTAACATGCAATACTAGAAAGCATTGCACACTGGATAGTCTAAGCCTGGGGTCTTTGTTGACTAATCTTCCCCTACACATAAAATCGACACATGTACGCACATCGATAGGTCCTCAGAGGATATCTCATGATTAACTTTGTTCTTGATTCCGTGTTTCATTAATCATTGTGAGCCCATATATACTGCGAAGCCTACTACTCAAGGTCATCGCACCCTCCGCAATTAGATAAAAGCATCCCCAAGGTAGCGCTGGAAGTTGTTATCCCTGAACGACGGTGTCGCACTACCAAAATCTGTAGTTTCAATGGCGCTCCTTGCCGCAGGCGTCATACTCTCCCACGCAATCAGCGGCTGCTCGCCACCCTGTTTATCGGTTGCAATGAGTTGGTGGTTGACAGGCCAGACACTCATGTAGCCAATCTTAGGCCTGGTGCCGGAGAACGGTGGCGACGTCTCTTTCTGGTAGTTTCCATGCGCGGAGATAGCGACACCGCGAACAGTGGCAGTTTCAGATTGAGAGCTGAGCCAAACGACGACGTTCTCCCAGTCGTGGCGATGCCCGAGACCAGAGGAAGGCGAGTCCTTGGGCATGTACCACGAATACATAATGGCATAGGCGCCGTTGAGTGTGCCTGAGCGCGCGTACACTTGTCCCACGGAGCTGCTGCATCTGCCGCTGGGGTCGCCGGAAGTTGCGAGTCCGCCGCTGATACAGTCATTAGCTTCTGTCCAGATTCATAAGGCGCTGAGGGCTGGGAAAGGAAACGTACCTAGTGTCGCCTGCAGCGCTAACAGCAGGGAATGGGACACATCCGTTATAGACCTGAAGGAACGGCTTGTACTTGAGGTACAACTTTCCTGCGATGTTGGAAGGAACTGTTTGTGGGAAGCCTACGACGGCATCGTGGTTGATGACGGCACGACTTGTGAGGCTGATTGGTGAAGCAAGGACGCAAGTTGCAACTGCGAGGAGCTGCACCGGGAGGTACCGAAGGTTGGATAGCATCGTATTTTCTAGTCGGTAAATTGATGGAATCAGCTCGTCGCAGTTTGGACGCTGCTGGGAGTTCGAGTTAATACGAGGGGGGCCTGCGATTGTCTTTGCAATGACTTCACGGTGGTCCTGCGATGCTTCTTATGCAAATGCCCAGTCGTTATGCCGATATCGTCCTTTTTCTGTAATTACTTCTACTTGGTTCCTTCCCAAATAGGACTTCCACGATGCAAGAAACCACATGCATGAAGTGCACATGCTCATATATAGAACAAACCATTGGCTATACACTGGGTAGAACAGTTAAGCAGGCGTTTTCATCGCCGTGAACCGTCAGGGTTATCTGCAAGTAATGACAAGGAACAGTGTAAAACGTCGGAGCAAGGCTCTGTGGTAGGATAAGCATAGTGACGATCTACCAGGCTTGTCATCGAGGTCATGCGGGTTTTGCCCGCGTTGTCCAGTCGGGTGAAACACGCGTAGTCGGCGTGCATAGAACATGATACACGATTGGTTCGTGGGCCGATACTAGTCTGAGACGGATTAGGCAGGTGCCGGGGTAGAGCCTGGTGTGTTACAGAAGCAAGAGACTATTATGGGCTAAATTTCATATTGATGGGAGAACGTGAGAGGTGGAGAAAGGGTGATTGGAAGTTGGACCGTACCTGCAGGGGTATGGGTATCATAGTTCCGATATATCGCACGTGGTAGGTTTATAGTGGAGCGTGCGTCTGCACAGCCGGAGCTCTCACCCATATCGTCTCCAGACTGTATCTCTCTTCTCATTCGGCGGCGTCTCAGGGCCCGGCAGAATCTCCCGTAGCAGGTCGTTGATGTCCAAACCACGCTCTTGGCACTCTTGCCATTGCCTTGGGTAGCCCAAGCTGACTTCTTCGAAGCGTGTATTGTCGATCCAGTCAGTCCTCCTGATATGTAGATGACCGCTGATGACAATCTTTGCGTTGTACTTGTTGTGCCAGTCCTCCGTCTTCTTGGTCCCACACCACAACGAGAAGCGCGGTACCTTGAAGAGCTTGACGAGGTCTTGTCGCAGCGGCCAGTGTCCGACTATAATCAGTGGCACGTCAGGATGCGCTGCAACAGCTGCTGAGAGTTTCCTCTCAGTCGTCTCGAGGAGCGCGTTGCACCATTCGATGCGCGATGCATACGGGTCCGGGTGAAGCAGATGCTCATCGGTAGCTTCTATGTCCTCTTCTCGTGCCCATTCCAGCGCATTCTCCAGCTTGATATGATCAGGCCGGAAGCTATAGTCGTATAGAGTGAATATGGGTGCAATCAAGCATGGCCCACCTTCTCCCTCCCACAGCGTGTATTCATCTTCAGGCGTCAGTATCCCAAACTCTCGTGCCACCTCTACGCACTCGAGGTATTTTTGCTCTCCTCTCGTGCCATGATCCTTCTGTGAAGGTAGCGTATATAGTTCATGGTTTCCAGGCACCCAGAACACTTGGCGAAAGCATTCTGTAGCCTTGGTGAACGCTACGCGGCAATGCTCAGCCGACTCTCCCACGTCTCCACACAGTATGAGGTCGTCGTTGGGATGCGGCAGCAGCTTCTCGAGAGCTTCACGGTTGGCCTTGAACGATAGATGTATGTCGCTGATGGCCCATAGTCGGCCAGGTCGATTCGGCGGGGTGTACGACGGGGTTGGCGTCGTCTCTGTAGCGACGTTCTCTGCTGTCGCAAGAAGAGGATCCATTGTGCCGCAATTATACCCTCGAGGCTCCACTGCTGCCCCGCGAAAGATATACAATAAATGCAGCGCTCCCGCGTGGGAGTTGCTGCTAGTAAGCCACGGATGCTGTCATTGCTTATGCAATCAATCCCATGACAGGGGTCCTCGACATCTGTCATGACCGGTATATTGGAACACCAAGAATTTGATTATATACATGGTCACCTCCTTATGCATGCCCTCCATCTATCTCACGCTGAAATTCGTCCGAAAACCTATAACTCACATAGCCCTTTGGATTCCCCATATCATAAAAGCCCGCCCTTTCGTACGGCGCGAATGCGATGCCCTTCTTAATCCTAAACACGAGATCCGGATTAGACGTGAAATAACGCCCAAATACAATCGCTACGTTTCTGTTCGCATACGTCTTTTCCACGGCACTATGCGCAGTCGTAGTGCTGAACCCCCCTGCGAGTAATACGGGTCGCGGGGTATTCCATGCTTCTACCAGAGGAACATTGGAGTCTTCCTTCCGATGGCGAGACGCAATTTTGTTGTTGTCATCGATTTCAACATCGGAATCGCCGACGACCCAAGGCTCAATCAGATGCAGATACGCCAGCCCTAGCTCTCCGAGTGCCTTGATAAGGTATGTGAACTGGGGTATCGGATCGGCCATCCTCATGCTCTGATAGACGCTCCATGGGCTAAGCCGCATGCCAACCCTCTTCTCCCCGACTGCATCGGCAACAGCCCTTACGGTCTCAAGCGCAAAACGCGACCGATTCTCAATGCTGCCTCCCCACGTATCGCTCCGCTGATTGGACAGATCTTGCGTAAACTGATCGACCAAGTACCCGTTTGCACCGTGGATCTCGACACCGTCGAAACCAGCCTTCTCCACGGCGTTTCGGGCAGCAACTACAAATGAAGCAATGATGCGGCGGATGTCCGAGTCACTAAGCTCTCGCGGCATCGCAGATGCGGAATCCTTGGGTATGGCGCTAGGTCCGACGACATCAAGGCCTCTCTGCTCTAAGACCTCTGCTGAAGCAGTCCGTCCAAGGTGCACGAGCTGACAGATGATGAAGCTACCCTTGGCGTGCACAGCATCAACGATTTCTCGCCACGCTGCTACCTGCGCATCAGACCATATGCCTGGCATGTTGGGAAAACCGACAGCGTCCGGCGAGGCCACGGTTGATTCGGTAATGAGCAGAGTGCCTGGGACTGAGGCGCGTTGCGCGTAGTAGTCTTTCACGAATGGGAGGGGGACGTGGTCGTCGTTCGCGCGGAATCGAGCCATGGGAGCCATGACGATGCGATGGCGGAGTGTGACATTGCCAATCTGTAATGGCTGAAAGAGCTTCGGTGTGGGCGGGATTTCCATAGTGTAGAATGAGAAGGATGGACTGGATGACCTATCATGGCTGTGCTTTTGGAGATATATAAACTTTCGTGGTGGACGAGAATATCTTCGTCGTCTCCCTAGTCGAGTTCGTAACTCCGTTGCGCGGAGATCGTAACTCCATCACGCGTGTTCGTAACTCCATCGCGCGATGCATTGCGAAGCGATGCATGGTAAGCTACGGTAGGTTTCTTTGTAGTTTGCAGCGATGTGGGTCAAGTCTTCGAAGAAATAGGCAGCAGCATCGTGCGTCGCAGAACCCCTGTTGCAACACCGCTTCTACGATTTGGAGAGAGCTCTAGATGAGCTTTACAACTTTTTCTTCTCTTCCCTCTGAAGAATGGAGATCGTAGTTTAATGTACAATCTCACGACTACGCTTGTGGTGTTAGCAAAAAAGGTGGTATTGGAACTCCGCGTCACACGGACTCACGCTCTTGTAATCTCCACCCCTAAATTGAAAATAAACGGGCTAGTTAGTAAGCACGAACAAGGAGGCCTACGACATATTATCACACAGTCTCTGGTTGTATAGGCTCATTCCTCGCCGACTACCTTGCGTATCCATGGTGTCCTAACGTCCAGCATGATATTTTCACCCATCCAACCTCACGGTAGATTTCAGTATGTCCCAAAGAATACTAGGGCAACACCTGCCGATAGATCTCTTCAAGTCGGTTACTAACATCGGGGGTAACATCCAAGGCTCCCATAGAGCCTGGCCTCGTCTGACGATGCTGCTTGGCTTGCTGCCGACGAGTATTCCACAGGAAAACACTCACGCCTACGACAACTCGCTGTGTGTTATAGTCGTAACAGAAGCGAAACGCGTACCATTGTTTTCCAGATAGAAAGTAGCCAACTATATATTTTCGCCGGGCAGACAGGAAAGCGGTTTGTTGAACGCAGTTTTGACTTTGACTCAAAACGCGATCGGGGTGAATGCTGGAGCTCTCCGGCTCTAAAGAGGTCGCCAGGGCCTCAGCAACTACGTCTGTGGGCGCTAGGAAGATTGATTTGAAGTAATAGAGCAGATCAGAGTCCTAGGCACGCGAAAGGCTGCTCGCGCAGCCTCTTAAAATATGATCGGGAAGTAGACTAATAATGCGAGTGAGGCAGGCTCTCTGGTGGCCCCTAATTTGGATAGCTAGGGCTGGGACAAATCCTGGTCTGGGAATCAGCCTAGAAGCTGCTCAAAAGTTCACAAGAATTCAGCATCGGTGCCGGTCGCATCAGTGAGAAGTTGCTTCACGCGTGCCTTGAAAGATCCAGGACCTTGGGAGTGCACGAGAGCTAAGATAAGAATAAAGTGACAGAGGTAGCCTAGTTACACTTATGTAATCAACCGCCAAAACCTTCCTCATCATTAAGCTCATGAGAATTCTGCTTCGACCACATAATTTCTGCTACTACTACAAAATTACCCACAGCGCGTTACCTTTTGCGCATTGCCTCTAACGCTCACTTGTCGCCATATCGCCCAAAATCTACCTACACCAATTCGACAATGTCTGACGATTCTGCAGCCTGGCCTGTCGCCGACGAAGCTCTCTCGCAACAGATTCTTGATCTGGTGCAACAAGCAAACCATTACAAGCAAATGCGCAAGGGAGCAAACGAAGGTAAGCTTCTTTTCAACTAGGCATAACTGTCTCTAATTAATACAGCGACGAAGACTTTGAACCGTGGCATAGCTGAGCTTATCGTCCTCGCGAGCGATACCTCCCCTCTCGCTATCCTTCTACATCTCCCACTCCTCTGCGAAGACAAAAATGTCCCTTTTGTATACGTCAAAAGTAAGGCGGCGCTTGGAAGAGCCTGTGGCGTTAGTCGTCCGGTGATCGCAGCGAGTATAACCACGAATGAAGCGAGTGACCTGGCAGGTCAGATTAGGTCCGTGAGGGACGCTGTGGAGAGACTCGCCATTTGAAGGGGTGAAGGACTACGGTATCCAATTCGGTGACATATCAACGAAGAATCGAGACACCACGGACGCTGAAAGAAAATTATGAACCTTCACACTCCGGATCTGTCTACTTGGACGAGCCACCAAAATGGGGTGTTTGGGGAAGGTGCACCTGGTATAGCGTTAGTGAGGAAGTTGCGACTGACGTGGTTCGAGGAAATTTGGCCGGTGCCATATTGTACAACCCTCCGTATCCTCCTCCGTCTGTTACGGCACGTCATGACATCTCAGTGAGGTCACATTTGGATCACAAGGACCGAGTCATACTTGTTCAAAATATACAGAGCAGATTTTGTTCTTGTAATCTACAATTACATGGTCACTTCTTTCGTAAAGTGCGAATTCGATTTTCATAAGGTCCTGAGGCTTAGTAGTGCATTTTGCCCTTGCTCTACTTCATGGCGTATTTAAGCCATTCCACGATTGATCCGACAATTTTGCTGAAGGGTTTGGTCTAGATAGGCAAAACCAACATTATAACGCATGTTATTCCTTCAACTTCGACTACGACGACGCGTAGACAACACATATATCCATAGAACAGCTTCACTATTGCTAAGATTCCACATGGCCCATAGTTCACCTCCCCTTCAAGATCTCGTCCGCAATCTTCTCTGCCAACATGTACACCGAGCTCTGCGGATGCCCAGGCACGCTGAACGGTATGACCGAGTTATCGACGACTCTCAAACCCTTTACACCAAATACTCTAGCCTTTGAATCAACCACGGCACCCACTTTCCCGGCCTTGCCCATTGCACATGTCGAACTGGCGTGCCAAATAGGCCGTGCGGATTCTTGAATAAACTTCAGAATGTCCGCATCAGAAGTAATGGCATCCCCAGGCAGAATTTCCGGCCCACCAAGTATGCCCGCGATCGCGGGGGACTTCCATGCCTCGCGAACGCGCTTGAATGCCGCTACGAGTGTCTCCCCATCTGCAGGATCGGTCAACCAGCCTAGATCGATAACCGGTGCATCTGCAATGGAAGCGCTGCGAATTGTTACATTGCCTCTGGACGATGGCGTAAGTAGAGTTGCGCTGATAGCGCCGATAGTCGTTAGATTGGCGATACCACTGGGAAATCCAGAAGCAATGTATTCGATTTCAGGCCAATCAGCCGGGAATTTTGAGAGCATAGATGCGGTACGAGGCGAGAATGCAGCACGGTCTTTTGGCGGTAGCCTTTCAAAGGAGAGATAGCCTCCCGCGGAACTATATGGCCCTGCGGTATTGTTGAAGTACTGCTGTAGCGCGACTGCTTGTTGAGTAGGTGTCGCAAGATATGTACCGGTGTTCGGAACATTGATGCCACGCAGAACATTGAAGAATATTTGATCCCAGAGATTTTGACCTACACCCGAGAGGTCTGAAACAACGCCAATAGAGTGAGTGGAGAGCGTTGCCGCCGGTCCGATACCTGTTTCAATAAGCATGTGCTCAAGCAGTGTTGTAGGAACGCACCGGAGAGCATGAGAAGTTGCGGGGAATGGAAAACACCTGCTGAAAGAACGACTTCCTCTTTCGCAGAGATCACATATTCTCGCCCTTCTGTCGAAACAGTTGTGCCAGTTGCTCTCTTGTCTTTATCGAATAAGATTTTTGAGGCTTGTGAATGCAGGTAAACAGTTACACCCGCCTTATTCTTTTCGGATACAAAGCTTAGGTAACTGCTCTTGGACGAGCTTCTCGTTGCGCCTTTCGGATCAATAGTAGTCGGCACCCATGCCCCTCCACTCACTTTACCGCTGCTAAATCCGCTGGAACTCAGTGTTTGTCCAATTGCTTGCAGCGAACGTGCTAGCCAACTCTGAGTTGGGTCGACCCAGTTCCCCCATGAAACCTGCAGAGGTCCATGGAGGGAGTTATCAAATACTGTGGGATCATACAGTACAGTCGCATTTGGGGCGTTTCGTTTTTGGACATCTGGCCGAGTGATCGTGGAAGACTTTTTGAAATAAGGAAGTATCTTGTCAAAGGTATAGCTCTGGTCGTCCACCAGATCAGCCCAGCGTTGATACGAGCCCACGGTTCCACGATGGTATGCCATAGTGTTGATGGCCGAGCTTCCCCCGAGCGTTTTGCCCTGCGCGTAGTGGATACGACGGTTCCCGGCTGAAGGTTGTGGAACAGACACTAAATCCCAGTCCATCAGGGGTTGGCGTGGGTAGTCCTCGGTGGTACCCAGAAAGGGCATAACGAGGCCATAATATGGGACTACAGATTGGTTTCCGTTGTCTTGTTTGTATAGCCCACCGGCCTCAATGACGGCGACAGACGCGGAGACAGCGAGTCGAGAGGCGATGGCGAGCCCGGCTGTGCCGCCACCAATGACTACGATTTGGTTAACTTAGGGACTGTTCTGCCTAGGCGATATTCAGGGAACGGAAATGACCAGGCTTAATGAGCACGTCTCGCTTCTAGCAAAAGGCAGCATATTAAACCTGAACATCAGAGCTCACATACCTACATAATCATATGATGCATTGCCTGGTGCACCTGTACGAAATTGTTCCTGCGCAGAGCTCTCGACAATGGGCGCGCACAATACCACCAAAGCGCATTTTCCGTACTTCACCATTTGCGGTTGGTTGCTAGGAAGATCCTAGCTAATCGATCCCGATTCCTTGTACGAAGACGAGACGAGATCTACGCAACCAACAGATTGTCAACGATGTCTCAGGGTATGATGTGGAGAAATAAAGAGCCACACCTTCAGTATTGTACCAAACAGACAGGTCCCTAGTGTGGATGGCTCCGTCTGAGATAGATGAGCACCACACCAATAGGAACTACCGACTAATAGCTCGCAGACTTAGCGTTCCTCGCTGGGATTATATAGCCAATCACCCACAACCTGGCATGCTAGTTGAAGAAGGGCAGCCAGGCACGTACGCCACAGCTTACACACCGCCTGGTTTCGCTTGTAACTCGGCGCGCTGGCAACCGTAGTCATGAAATGAGCGGTCGGAGACCTCTCACAAAAGTCCGGACTCCCATCCTTACGAAACAAACGATAAATCAATCTGAGACTATGTATAGCTATGCGCCACTGTGAGAAGACCTTGCTGGTACTATCAGATCTATCTTTGCGGGAATCGGGTCTTGTACAGAGAAAAGAAACGGGCCGATTGAGAGAGATTAATTTCCGAATAAGTCCATCAGGTTTTGATAAATAAAGATGTTTCTAAGTATTATGGCGTGTAACCGTTACTTGTCATGTAGACCTCGACTTCAAACGATGCCACTAGTAGTTGGACTGTGTAATATACCTTGGTTTCCCTTGTTCTACTCATGACCTATGCCTCTTAGTATCCATATTTCAGCATGGCGGTATAGGTATCATCAGAGCATTCTCAAAGCACTAAGACCTAGCTGAGCTATCGCTGGTTCTGTGAAGTTAGGGATGATCAAGCACCCGATTATCGTTAATCAAAAGAATCTTCAGTCCAACAATCCGCAAAACTTGATGCTCCTAAAGTTTGCAAATTGAATCAAGTCCACCGGAGTTATGAATGGTAGTAGCCGATTGCTGGTCAGGAAGAATTCAAGATCATTAAAATCTACCTATCTAACTCGGTCTTTACACATCATAGGTACATGTGCTTCTCTAACCGTCAGGTACATGTCTTACTTGACCACACTATACCACTATCATCCCATACAAAGGTAAGGTCTTACAGCCTATGTTCGAGTCTTCGATTGTCCAATAACTTGAAAAACTACATTTTATAACATCATTGCTCAGAGACCTAGCAGAATGGTAAGCTGACTTTTGTTTTAGTAAAAGAATGTATTTAGTTAACTACTAAAATAGATATAATCGTTCTCGCGAGTCCGCTTCCCCTTACCCACTACCACCACCAATAGTATATAAGCAACCAAGCCTCTATTTAGGGCAGACACTGTTGTTCTTCAAGAAGTCGCCAAGGGCACTGATACAGTTGCCGCAGGGGCAGAGCTACTATACATTAGCATCCTCGTAGAGAGTAGAGTGATTACAAGCATTTTTTTCAACGTACGGCACTTGCTCCTCCAGCCGTGCAGCCTAGCAAACTGGGGATACCAGCTGGGCCAAGAGCGATGGAAGCACCGATACAGGCGGCAGATGCAACGACGGCGGCGCACTTGAACAGATCACAGTCCGATGCCTGGACTGCGAAGATGATGGCCTCGGTGACAGCCTGCTCTTCGCGGCGGGCGAGAGAGTTGGGGGAAGCGGTAGCGACTGCAGCAAGGGCGGAGACGAGGACGCTGGAGAAACGCATGTCGATGGTTTGATAGCGATTGGGGTGAAATTGAGTTGCTTTGGAGCGAAAGGATGGCGATGAAGTGAAGGTAATGCTGTAGACTGGTGCTGGCTTTTTCAGGAGCTGGTTGATTGCATTCTTCGTCGACTTCAGCTGGGCATTTATACATTTTCATCGCACATTCCGGCTCTCAATGAGTGCGATTTTTGAACTTCTCGATGTACTCTTCCGGCTGCTTTGGGAATGAACAAGGCCCCCAAAGGCCCCCGAAGGACTACATTTGGGTATTGTCTCGGAATTGAGAATCTCAAAGTGTACGCTGCCCCGCTGTAGCTCGAATATTGTCCACTCAGCAGCACCAAATTGCTCGTAGTGAGAAGTGAAGTGTGATCGTGAACCCGTATTCAGTCGTGCGTTGACCTTCAAGGCCTAATCAGTAAGCTGAAGGATGTTGCGAAGGATGTGAACGCCTCACGAGGTCATCAACGTATCAGTCGAACTTAAAGAAGTGAGAATTTCATCGGGCCTGAAAATGCTTCTATGATAAGATCGCGCTTTTCATTGGTTAATCTGAATTCTAGAAGGATTTGACTGGGAGATGTGGGGTGAGATCAATCATGGTTACACAGCAGATCAATCTGGAGAAGTCATCACGCTTACTCACACCATCCCTAGTTCACTTTCTTAACTAGGTTCCCATGCCATTTGCATCAGCAACACGAATCCCATCTGTCCAAAAGCGGCAGCGGTGTGTGTTCAAGATGAGCTAAGATTCCAGAAGCGGCGACGCTACGATGCAAAGGCTATTAGCGGACCACCACTGTGAGCATCTTCCAGGGAAACACGCGAAACCAAGGCAGAAGATTATCTGCCGGAGGCCTAATCTATCCTATCTTTTTGGCAATTCATTAAGCATCCTCGATGTGTTTAGGCTTCTTTGTAGTCCTAGCTAACTACGAAAAACTCGAGGTTCGAAAGGTTTGAAAGATTCATGTCCGGCTAGTATCTTGAACCTGAGACCATATTATATGGCTAGTTAACATCTGCCTTTGTCTCAAAGAGAGAGAAGGAGAGTGTTTAAAGCTCGCCAGAGCTCTCGGTCAAATCGTAGAGGCGGTGTTGCAATTATCTCAAAAATGCCTGGCGAGTCTCCTGATGATTCTCGTATCTGCAGTAGACAGGTTCGTCTTGCTATTCATAGCGTACCCATTGCTTGTTGTTTTGTCTACAAGGCATTTGTCCAAATCTCGCAAGTAGATTGCCACCATGACAATGACCCTGGCTCAACAACGGACGCCCCGTGTCGGGTCATCGTGTCACCGGGTCATGGGCATATGCCTACAGAACATCAGCTCGTACATCGTGGTCATACGCATCGCAGCGAAAGATCTAGGCTAGCATATGGAGACTGCCTCGGGCCCAAGGCCGGTGAAGAGGTAATGGAATGTGTAGATGCAGAAGGTGGCAAAGAGGTCGCAGCTATGCACAATTTGGGAACGACGTGCATCTGTGAAGTAAAGCAGAGTTTCGCTAGGGGCGTAGCACCATCCACTTGGTATTGTGCAGACCGTGAGCTTACAGACCCATGGACTGTACCTGCACTTCAGACAATACTTGCACGCTGCTCGTCCTTGGCCAGTTGAAGTAGCCGCTCGAGCAAGCTGGCCAGATGGCGTTCTGCAGGTTTCATCTTAAGCCTGTCCTCCTCTTCTTGATCAATCTTCTCCTGTACTTTCCAGGCGTCGTCAAGGAACGCAATGACATCGTCGACGCAGAACATCCACGAATCAGGCCAAACTGAACTTTCCTCGCATAATCTTTGCTTCAATGGTGCGTACGCAAAAAACCGGGTTGGCTGTCTTTAAGAAGACGTCAAAGTTCGTTACACCAGCTTCCACGATAAACATATTCGTCGTTAGTACCTGGAATAAACCTAGTACCATGTGCAAAAGCAACACAACTTAACCACAGACCAAGTAAGAGCAGTGCACCTCATGCTACAAAATCACTGCGAGTGAATATTATGAACTGGCGGAGTTCATCCTCCTCAAACCCCAAAGTCCTTCCCAACCTCCCTCCCAACAGCCTTGACATTTTCCACAACCCACAGCTGGCTATTACTAAACACCAGCACTTTCCCCGGCAAAAAAGCAAAATTATTACTCTCCACCCCAATCCACACCTTGCCAATCAGCGTCCCCTCAGGGTTCCAAACATGCACACCATCCCCACACCCCGCCCACACATTCCCCTCAGTATCAGCATGAATCCCATCCGGGAACCCGTTGTCCGCAAACGCAAACGTGCGCCGCCGACTCAACCGCTTATGATCCGCACTAATATCAAACGCGTAAATGGTCGCCGGGCGCGTGAGATTGCGGTCAAAGTTGACAGCGCCCGTGTCGGACACGTAGAGGGTCTTGAGGTCCGGGCTGAACTCCAGGCCATTGCATTGATTGAACGAGTCTGCTACGACGGCGATTTCGCCCGTGGAAGGCGAGAAGCGGTAGACTTGTTTGGGGATCGTGGGAGTCGGCCGGAAGTGCTGGAAGTAGCCGTAGTCGGCGTCGGTGAACCATATGTCTCCTGTAACGGGGTGTTGGCGCGCGTCGTTTATCGAGCTGAAGTTTCGCCCCAGGTAGTTTGTTACGAGGGGCGTGGCGGATCCCGTCACCGGGTCAACTGAGACGAGGGCTGAGTAGTTGTGGAAATCGCCCTCGTCGCAGTACAGGACGCGGGGTGGGGTCGAGCTGTTGGTTTGCGTGCCCGGTGGGAAGTAGGATGTTGCGCCATTTGCTTCCGCCACGCCGGCGTAGCGGGTTGAGGAGATGGAGTAGTTGTTTGCGAGATCAATGACGGTGACATTGATGGGGTTGTTGAGGTCCTTGGCCCAGTTGGAAGTCACGTAGATTTTGTTTGTGTCCTTGTTGTAGACGCCGGCTTCGTGGAAGGCCTCCCAATCGAGGTTGTAGAGCTGGCGCGCAGTCGCATTTTCTCCAATTACGCTAGCGAAACTCTCATCGTACGCGAGGAGGTTGATGGCGCTCGGAGTAGTGACATTGGTGGGAAACAGAGTGCTGAGATAGGCGGGGTTGGTCGCGAAAGCCGAGAGGTCCACCGGGATGATGTTCGACATGATCGTCGAGACAGCCGTGAAAATGATAGTTTTCCAAATGACGGGTACTTGCGCCTCCATAGCCTCTTTATATATATACCCGTCTGGTATGTAGCGGTCGGAAGTCCGGGCAATTGCTCTGCTAGTCAACCGTTCGTGCCTGTCCAAACGTCATTTACCCCTCAGTCTGCACAGCTGGCAAGGTACCGATCATGGATTTCGGCGTAACATAGATTGATTTTCATGGACCTGCATGCTGAACCGAAAACAAGCGTGGAGAAATCCTAGCCTAATCCTAACCTCTGCGGGGCGAAGTGGGGTACGCCGAAGATATTCCTTAAGATGAGCATTGCGAATACCCGGATCGGTATGATAGTAGTGCAATGACCAGGGCTGCTTCGGTCCGGACTCAAAAGACAAGCACAACATTTTCATGGGTTTAATTCAATTGCTAATCCGGGGAGTTGCCCGGTAGCAATGAGGCGATATGTAGTCACGATGGTGTAAGATCTGATGTGCATTTTCGATAGATTTCATTGACGCCACTGGGGACACAGCACACGCTTCTAGTGTACGCCGCGCAAACTGCCTCTATCTTTCAAACTAGCGCAAGTGTCGCTTCTCATATGCCAGCCCCATAATAATCAAGAATACAGAGACCGTAAACTATGCCATGAGAGGAGACGAGAGAGCGCCAAGATCGTGAAAAACGAAGCCAATAAAATTCAGAGATAATAGGAAAACGCCATCATGATGTCCTACGTCCTGTCGCAACCTTCACCAATCTTTTGCGAGTGCCGATGATTGTCATGTGCCACCAGCGGTGATGTGTTCCCGCAAGTTACTCGGCTCGGGCTGCTTCTTCGCTCGTCGACCTAACAGCGTTGCACTATCGAGACTGAGTTCGAAAGCACCCTTGTTTTTGACCTGTCGCTTAGCCGCGGCAGCAACTGCAGGCGAATGTTGGCCATACCCGCGCTCTTGTTGGCGCGGCGCTGTTTGCTGCTGCCTTGCTTGGGCTGCGGCCGAGAGCGTCGTGTTGCGCATCTTTTGCTCCATCGACGAAACGTCTGCCCCCTGAGACTTGGGGAGCTTGGCGGGTGGGTGTTGTTGCGAAGACTCATACGGTACTGATTCGGACGAGTACTCGTCGTCATCTTCATTCTCATCGAGGGCATTGAGCGAACTGATGGCATTTGCACCACGGTACCCCTGCTTAAATTGCTTCTTCCTCTTACCCTCCTCCTCTTGACGATGGACGGCATATCCGACATCGAAGACTTCTCGCAGGTTGACGGCACCGGGCGAACGGAAATCCTGGCGCCTCGCGCCTGGCGACTCAAGGTAAGAAAAGTCTGGCTGTAGTCTATCGGATTTCTTTGCAGCGGGCGTAGCGAGAGGCGGTGCATCGTAAGCAGAATAGGTGGGTTCGTCTGCTTCCCGTATCCACGGGTGGTTGAGGAACTGGTTGATATCGTATCGCTTCTCAGGATCTACAGTCAATAGATGTGAAACAAGGTCCTGAGCGGACTTGGAGATGTCGTCCCACCATGGAGAAAGGAAGGTGTATTGTCCTCGTGCGACCTTTTCAGTCAGGGTCTGGATGGATTCGTCATAGAATGGTGGGAAACCGCAAAGGAGAGTGTAGAGCACGCATCCGAGTGCCCACATGTCGACACTCTTGGAGTAACGCTCATCCTTGACAATCTCAGGAGCTGTGTAGCCAACGGTACCACAGGGTGTCATGGTTTGACTGTCCCAGATGACCTTGCTCAGACCGAAATCTGCAACCTTGATCAGGCCAATACCACCAGCACCCTTACCCTTGACGAATTCGCCCTCGTCGGCCTTGTCTTCGTCATCTGGTCCCTTGGGCTGGGGGTTACTTGTTGGGACAAACGGAGTGGGGTAGAACAGGAGATTCTCAGGCTTGATATCACTGTCAGATGACGTCAGTGACCACATTCTTGCCAAGGTCTCGATGAGGGTACAAACCGATGGACAACACCCGCCTCTTCGTGCAAGTATTGTAGTGCTTTTGCTACCTGGATGATGGTGTGTCGTGAAAGGTCCTCGGAGAAGTAGGTCAGGCGTACGATCTGGTGGAACAGCTCACCGCCTGGGCAAAGTTCGAGCACGATGTAGTAGTATTGCCGTGATTCGGAGAAGTCGATGAGCTTTACAATGTTGGGGTGGTCAAGTTGGCGCATAATTTGTACTTCCTTGAGGATGTTGGCTCTCTATGGGCATTACGTTAGTGCTTGCCCTGCAAAACCCAGTGGATGGGGGGGTGTGGAGGCTGATGCTGCTGGGGTCGAGCATCAACAATGGGTGTAGAATATATCGCACCTCGGCTGCTTTTGGCGTCTTGAAGTCCGGATGCACATGCTTGTCGCCCTACATCGGCCTCGCGTTGGTAACGTCCAAAAACCCCGAACCTGATCAGACGTGATGTGGAGGAAAGGAATAGAAGATAAGGAGATGGGAAAGAGAGGGCAAGAGCGCTAGGTAATACTGACCTGCTGCGAGTTCATCTCGAACTTACGGACGACTTTGATGGCGACTTCGCCCCATTGTCCCGTAGTGTCGCGTGCTCGATATACGTTGCTGAAAGCGCCGTCGCCCATCTTCTCTACTAGCGTCCAGCGCTCGAGTCCGGGGTACTTGGGCAGCTTGCCCTTGGCCTCGCGCTCCTCTGCAATAATACGCTCTAGTACTGACGGGTCCACGCCCGCCTGCTTGGCTGCTGCTGCGTTCTTTTGCTTGTCACCGGCCGCCCGCGCAGCTGCATCGCCTGCCTGCGCAGCAATGTTGCGGTTATCTCCGGGGCCTGCGCCGACCGAGTAGTCGCCGTGGGGGGCAGCCTGGTGCTGGAGGTGTCTGGTATCCATATTAGGCTCTGTGATGCCATGGTGGATGGGGTCTGGGGCCTGATTGTGTCGCTGGTGCTGGGACTGGGCGTGCACATTCGACACGTTGGTCGTGGGCTCAGCATTCTGGCGGGCCTGCTTGCCATGGCGCAGGAAGTTCTTGAAATTCTGTATCGCGGCCATATTTAGTGCTCGTTGTGCGGTGTAAAAGACGAATTACAAAGCCGTCGTTGGGTTGGCGGGGTAGGCAAGGCCCAGAGGGCAGCAATCAAGGCTTGGAAACGCCCGCGTACAACCGTATGTAGAGGAGAGTCTAGCGGCAGCACAAGTGAAGAGCTCGTAATGAAGGGGGGAGTATCTTGGGGGCAGGCGACTGGGTGAAGAGAAAGGTCGGGCATGCATGGGGCGAAGGAGCTGGTTGCCAGAACAAGAGAGGCACGTATGACGCAGCCGGGGGGCCTTGGCGTACATATGACGATGCCCGCTACATCATCGCAAACAAGCTGACCACACGCGCACCAAACCCCGAAGACGACTATGGATGCGCGGTGAATCATGGCCTGGTCCTCTCTCGACTGCTCTGTTCTGCCCTGTACGGACAAAACAAAACAAACGTATCGCGCTGCTCTTTGAATCGTAGAGAATCGTGTCTTACCTCAATAACCGGGCCCATCTTGCTGCGTCCTCCTCGGGGAGACGACGCGTGGGATTGCATGTACAGTAAAGCGCCGCCTAAGAACAAGTACCAACCGCTCTGGAATGTGCCTCGTCTACGTTATTACTCGTCTAATTGCCTCTTGTCTTTGGTGGAGATATGACGCCGTTTCCGCTCGGGCGCGTTCCGCCTGGGATGGATGGGAGATCTCGCTGCTCCCCTAGTAGCTCGGTGCTACCGCGGGTGTACAGGGTGGACAGGGAGAAATGAAAGGCTGCCTGCTGCAGATTGGGTTTCAACCTGTCTTATTCGTTGCCGCGTCGATTCCGATCTCTCGATGAGCGCTAGATCAATTGATCCTCGTATTTCGACGGGGTGCTGGATATAGCAAGATAGAACCAGGGAAAGGTACTGCGAAGAGGAAGAAAAAGAAGTCGAACAAAACCTGTCTCTCGCGCAAAGGGCCTGGGACGACTATATTATCGCTTCCTCTGTGGCTTCGTCCATGCACGCGCTATTCACGCCGGTGTCTGTCTACGGCGCCGCGGGACTCCGGCCTCGCTTTTCCAAGCTCCATGGTCTGTTGCAGAGAGGTTGGATGGGCTCTATTCGACTCGCTAGGAAGCCCTCGGCATACGCCACGCTGCAGAGTGTCCTCATTGCGGCCTTGGAAGAGGGCCCAACGCGCTTGAACACTACCCAATGGATGCATATTGGAGTAGGGCAGCCCCCCTGCCAGTAATTTCCGCTTCGTGCCTCCTCCCGGTGCACGGCCAGACGTTGACGTTCTGATAATTCAATGTAGCTCCACGGGCCTGTAGGGCTGATCGTTACGTCATCAGCTATGGGAAACGTCAATCTTTGCCTCCAGCGAGCAACGTGAAACATATTTGACGTTTGCGGCGTCCATTCACTATACATTGGTACATGTCCACAAGACGGATAACGCAGCACGCCGTGCGTCCAGGTTATTGATTGACTTTGTCTATCGTTGCTCATTTTCGTCACCTGGAAATGCCTCACGCACTTGGCCGATTGCTCGTCATGCACGATGGTGCTTACTATGCTGCATCTAGATGCAGCATGACGGTGACATACCGAGCCAGAAACATAGTACGTCCACTATTGAAGTCTACCATCTACATGACAGGATGATTCAATGTACCTACAGCCGACGCTCACACCGTTCGCATGCACAGTCAAACCCCCAACTCCCCTTCAGAGTCGACATGCGCTTCTCCCTCGACAACTTCCTCTCTTCGCTACTCAAATACGTAATGCACAGTTCCTCCCCCCTCTTAATATCCCTTCCCACCCTAAACTCCCATGCCCTTTCTATCCTCTTCTTCTCAATGTTCGCACTACACGAATGGTTAAAGTAGCTCGCAGCAGGCCAGCATCCGTAGCCAAAGAACTCGGAGCCGTCGTCCTCGAGAGAGCGGATGCCGAACGCGTTGTGCGAATCGCGGGAGGAGAGGAGGAACAGCGACTCGGGTGTGACGAGAGGCAGGAGCGGCAACGGGAGCGTAGCGAGCAGGTGCAGGTAGGACTTGGTGAAATCGCCGAGGTCGTCAGAGCTATGGTAGGGCGTGGAGTCGTCGGCCAGAGCGAGCACTCGTTCCCACCCTTCTGCGTGGCGATGTCGCCAGACGATGCCGCTGACGCAGAAGCTCATGACATCCGGTGATATCTGCTGAAGCAGTGCCTTCTGCAACGCCTTTTTATGCTGCTTCGTGACCTGTACCACGTTCTCGTTGCCCTCGGGTGTCTGCTGTTCGTCTTGCCTGGCAACCCGTATTAGCGCCGCCTGCGCAGCAACACTCGCCCACGCTTGTGTGATCTCCAGCCTGTTCGGCCGCGGCAGATCAACATCGACCATGTCGCTCTCCTCCTTGCTGCGTCCCTTGACTAATCTCTCCACAGCACTCCAGGCGTCTACTCCTATTTCACCACTTTCTTCCCTCCATCTCTCTTGACACTCTTTATTGCAGAACGCAAAGCCCACTGTCTTGTCCCGTATGTCCAGATCTCGACCATGCTCGTATCCAAAACATTGTCCACACACCTCTCGTCTATACGCTCGTAACAGGACCGAAAGCGTCAAGTCGTCTGATCGCCATATCAATGTGTCTTCGAGGATGTCTTGTGCAGCAAAAACAGCACGACCAGCACTTGGGGTGTGACGGATCTCGAAAAGGGTTGAGATGGGGGCGCCAGCTGGCAGCGACTTGTTTTGATCGACGAGGGAGGAGAGCGAGGATATTGACGATGTTCTCGATATGCTTGACACCGAGGACGCCGTGGAGGATTCCATAGAACTCGTTGTAAGCACTGGCCAGTAGTAACAATATCTGCAGCTCGGTGAACGCTTAGGATATCAGCATCAAGGTCGCAGAACAAATCTCTTCCAGTTAGCAACTGTGCCAATTCGTAAGCAGTTACGATTTCTGAATCTTCCCAAAGAAGATGCAATCGATTGGGAGCAGACCGTAGGCCACGGTCAATTTCGTATGTCACGTATACATGAGCCAGCTGTGAATGATCGGATGAAGGCCATGTTGGATTGCAACGTCGCTGTTGGATTAGCACAAAGCTGCGTGTGAGGAGTGAAAAAGGGAGGGGGGCGCGAGAAATATGGTATTTCGGAGTGTCTGGATTTGGGCCAGACCCTGAGATCGCCACAGGGACCAGGGCGATAACGATAAGCGACCTGTCAACCAATGTTGTCTCGACCGCCCATCACATGTCATGGAATGTTTGATCCAGAGCCTCGGAATCATCTTCTTTCAGACGGATCGAGTGAACAAAAGGACACTGTACCAGGTGTCGGTATCGAAGACACCTTGAACCGCCATTTAATACATACCCGCAGAAGGATGCATCAATCCTGCCTTCGAAATCACGACAGGGCGTCGACCGCACGTCCCAGGTGAAATCCATCGCTCAACATCCACCCTCAGGTTATCTCAATCCACCTCGGCGCAATCGCCACGAGTCATCATGGTCCCAGGGCGATGAGGGGAGTAGGTATGCCAACTTCAGATATGAAATTAGTGAGCTTCCAATGCAATGCACGGAATTGCTTGGCCTGGAACTAGTTCTCTACCAAACAGCACTATATCTTCAGAATCTCCTACTGCCCAGTCCCCGTCTGGCTTGTCAACCCGCCGTCGACGACTAGAGGTTGCCCCGTAACATACTTGCTCGCTGCACTGGCCAGCCACAGCGCTGCGTTTGCGACATCTTCCGGCTCACCCATTCTTCCCATCGGCACATTGTGCTGCGTAATCTTCCTATACACTTCTCTATCTTCTTCTTTATCACTTTTCCCCAGATTCTCTACCAATGGGACCAAGATGAAACCAGGGACCACGCAATTCAATCGCACGCCTTTTGGCGCGTACATTACCGCTGATACCCGTGTAAAGTGTATTATAGCGGCCTTCGCAGTGGAGTATGCGACTTGCGCTTTTCCAATGTAGGACACACCAGCGATGGACGCGTTGTTGACGACAGCTCCTTGGTTCTGTTTCTCCATGATAGGGAGCACGTGGTGGCAGCTCAGGTATACGCTCTTGAGGTTCAAATCCATCTGTTGGTCCCACACCTCTTCCGAAATACTCCCTGGGGTGCCTGGTCTGGTCATGCCAACGTTGTTCACCAGGACGTCTATCCGGCCATACTTTTCCATCACCGCGTCGACCACCTTTTTCACGTCAGAGGACGATGTGACATCCGCAGCCATGACATCGCATATCCCACCCTCATCGCGTAACCTAGTTGCGGTGAACTCGGCAGCGGTGAGATTGATGTCACAGCCAAAGACTTTGCATCCGTTAGAACAGAAGGCGCGTGCGGTTGCGGCTCCGTTGCCCCAGATGGAAGATCCTTCTACCCGGGTTTGGCCTATGCCCATTACAAGAACAATTTTGTCCTTGAGATCCGGAAACGTTGGAAAGGTGTATGCGCTCATCGTAAAAGTGGAAGAAATGTGATGTTGAAGGAAGACAAGAGAACGAAAAGATGAACTTGCCACGGTCTAATGATATAGGAAGTACAAGATGAATTGTTTTATCAAACCCTGGATATTTCTAACAAAAAATGGAGATTGATGTGCAGGGCGCCTTGAAAGGAAGAGACGCATGACTCCCCGCGATAGTCTGGATATCTTTTACCGAGCCCATTAGGAATCGGGGATATTGGTGCTTCTCCGACACCCGTCTATCCGTGAACAACACCATATGACGCTCAACATTGGAAATCGTCCTCATTAGCTTTGCTTCATAGAGCATTGGACTCCTCCTAGGATAATACGCCTGATTCATTTCGTGGGGCCCCGCAACCCTAGTCTGCGCTACCATCCCCGCATCTGAGAAAGATAAAAGCTGTGTCACATTGCATCTGAGGAAGACAGAATCCTTCTTCTCTCTTATTTTTTTTAAGAGTTGCATCTACCCGAAGATATGGATGACAAAAACGACGTCGCAATGGTCGAGGTTTTGGACACCAAGGCCGCGCTTGCGCCTCAGATTGATCCCGAGTTGGAGAAGAGGTAAATACCCCCAATTGCTACGGAGCTCTAGAGGATACACGACTGATAGATTGATGCGTAGAATGGTGCGCAAGATTGATCTTCGACTCCTTCCTATTACTGCACTTGTCTACCTGCTCTGCTACCTCGACCGCTCGAACATTGGAAATGCAAAGATCCTCAACTCCTCAACAAATGACACCATGCGGGAAACCAACAACATGACAAATTACCAGTTCACAATCGCCCTCATGGCCTTCCTTATTGCGTATTCAATATTCGAAGCTCCGTCAAACCTCGCGCTCAAGGTCATCTCGCCAAACAAATGGATCGGTATTCTCGTGATTGCCTTTGGGGCACTATGTGCTGGAATTGCGGGAACGCACAACTTCGCTGGAGTCACCGCCTTGAGGTTTCTTCTAGGCGCAGCGGAAGCTGGCAGCTTTCCGGGGTTGATTTTCTACTTCAGCTTGTGGTATAAGCAGGAAGAGCGAGCTACGAGGATTGCAGCATTTCTATGTAGTGCAACCCTCGCGGGAGCATTTGGCGGCGCATTAGCATACGGAGTCGGTCATATGAATGGTGTAGGCGGGCTGGAGGGCTGGAGATGGCTCTTTCTTCTCGAGGGAAGCATTACTGGTAAGCTCGTCCTCAAGTCACGGTTTACAGAATGTTTGCTCACCCTGAGCAGTGGTAGTAGGCGTCGGCGTTTTCTTCTGGCTTCCAAGTTATCCTGAGCATGCATCCTGGTTGACAACCGAGGAGAAGGAGATGCAAAAGATTCGACTTGGCGTGAATGCCAATGCGAGGTACGATATAGTTCTTTCGCAAGTTCCATTACATACTAAGCCAATATAGCGAGGATAAAAAGCTCAACTGGCCTGAGATCAAAGACTGCCTCACCACCTGGCGTCTCTACGTTCACTACATAATATACATGGGTGTGGGTGTAGCCGTGGCCTCACTTTCCCTCTTTTCGCCCACCATCGTCGCCGGGCTTGGATACAAGGACTTGCAAGCGCAACTCTTCACCGTGCCACCCTACGCAGTCGCATACGTAGTGACATTTGGAGCTGCCATGCTCTCCGACCGATTCAAGAGTCGAGGACTGATCGCATCCATCTCATGTCTCATCGCCGGAATCGCCTTCATCGTCCAGGCCGCGCTCCCAGGCACTGCATACAAGGCGCGCTATGCCATGCTCATCATTGCAACCTCAGGTGTCTTCGGTGGGCTGCCGCCGCTTTGCGCCTGGGTAGGAGATAATGTGCGGACTACGACAGCCGGCTCACTCTCAACGGCTCTGAACATTGCGTTCTCAGGCCCCGGGCAGATAATAGGAGTGTGGATCTATCGCACCCAGGATATGCCCTTCTATCGGCTTGGGCATGCGATTAATGCCGCCTTTATTCTGATGAGCGGAACGTTGAGCTTTTGCCTCATGATGTATTATCGGGGATTGAATAAGAAAATGGTAGGGACGAATGAGCAGCGATGGATGGCCTAAAGGAACAGACTTACTTATAATGCTATTGTCTATAATTGATCAAATTGATTAAGTACGTTTTCATGCATTTTTATTTTCGTATTATTGGCATATATGAAATAAAGACCCCTATACTCTGGATACGCACCATGCGAGATTTGGATAAGGTGCAGTGGATAGGCCCCAAGATAGCAGTGTCGATATTATATATGTAGCGTAGACATTTCTGCGGGTCTGATGTCGTCGCAGGATGTTTAGCTCTATTTCACTTAGCAATACGTCTGAAGACTATACTAACTTCAAAAGGCACTTCTGACCAATGGTACTTTGTCTCATTATGTTTACTGTTCAATATGCTTCCGCGTGTTTAGAGATAGTTGGGTAATGGGTTTGTCGACAAGTAGGGTATGATGCAATTAAGATCTAGAAAATCACTGAGGCTTCAATAACTATATAAGCTTGCATTCAGCTCACCACTACTCTTAACAATCAACAAATTCGTGATGCTCGTAAGTAGGACAAGCACAAGGTGTTCTCGAAGGCGCTCGAAGATCACGTGGGGCTTGGCTAAGCAGTGGCGCTAGTTCTGCACTAGCTACTGAGAGCTTCGCGACCGCATCGCGACTTTTCCATCTCACGGCCTCAGCAACATCGCCCCCGGCTACGACACCCGCCACCCCATAAATACCACCGCATCTCCCCGTCTTCCATCGCGCTGAGTACCCACGATCCAGATATCCACACCACACCACCCGACCGATCGTCACCATGGCCAACTACCTCGCTTCCATCTTCGGTACCGAGCAGGACAAGGTCAACTGCTCCTTCTACTACAAGATCGGCGCGTGCCGCCACGGCGACCGCTGCTCGCGCAAACACGTCAAGCCTTCTTACTCGCAGACGATCCTGCTGCCCAATCTGTACCAGAACCCGGCGTACGACCCCAAGAACAAGTTGAATCCGCAGCAGATGCAGCTGCACTTTGATGCGTTTTACGAGGACATCTGGAGCGAGCTGTGCCAGTATGGACTAGTGGAAGAGCTGGTGGTTTGTGATAATAATAACGATCGTATGTATTCCCTGCGAGCCTCGCTCTCGCTTTGTCGCTGTAGCGCTGCTTTTGCGCAAAACGTAATGATACAACAAGAGCCTTTGTTAACATTTCACGCCTCCGACAGATCTCATCGGCAACGTATACGTACGCTTCAAGTACGAAGAAGACTCGCAAAAAGCATGCGACGCGCTCAATTCGCGCTGGTACGCCGGGCGCCCTATATACTGCGAGCTCTCGCCCGTGACCGACTTTCGAGAAGCCTGTTGTCGGCTGAATTCAGGCGAGGGCTGTGTGCGCGGCGGCTTCTGCAATTTCATCCATCGCAAGGAACCCAGTGCGGAGCTGGATCGCGAGCTCGACATGTGCACGCGCAAGTGGCTGAAGGAGAGGGGTAGGGACGCGAGGAGTATGTCCAAGAGCCCGACGCCACCTCCCGCCGCGAAGAGGTTCTAGTGCGTGCCTTGTCGTAATGCGACGGGCGTCTCGCGGAGAGGCTTTAGGAGGAGAGGCCCAAGGATGAGAGTGGGAGAAGGTGGAAGATGAACGGGGAATGGACTGGAGTTTGGGCGTTCAGATTCCTCCATGTCATTTAGCGGCGTTCCGGGTCGAATTGCACATGTTTTGATTCGATAATAGCAGCGATGAGTCGCTGACGGGGACTTGGCTGTATGTAGATTGCGGAAAAAAGATTCGTTAGTTCTCTTCACATGCCTCACTTGCCCACTCTCCAGACGTGCTCTTTGCGACAGACAATCATTTGCAAAAGCTTGATATAGAGGTAAATAGACATTTGCAATTTTGAGCCCTCGAGCGAGCCTGGTATCATCATCTATGGTATAAACAGTCCTAAGTAGAAAGGAACTTCAGGCAACCGGCATCTCTGAAGTGATGAAAGAAGAAAGAGCGCCTAGAGTTTGGAAAACCCCGCCCGTTGGAAGAAAAGGGGACTTTACGCCCGCCTGCCCGCCCGCCCCGTGTCAACGCCGTCCATGCATGTGTACTGTGTCATGTGTTCCTGTCTGTCCTTGCCTAGTCCCATTCATATTACGCCCACGCTCCAAGTCCATTGCCCATATCCAAGAAAATTAAAAAAAAAAGGCACCTCTCGCCCAATTCCGCGCTTCTCGTCGTTCAGATAATCTTCTTCCCCTTGAGAATAAGCAGCGTAACCACGATACTCGCAATCAGCACACCAAAGCCCAGCCAGAAACACCAGCAAATCCACGTCCGCTGGCGCTGCTTCTTGGTCTGGCTTTCGAGCCACGAGTCTCTGCAAGGTGGGTCAGCGGTGATCGTAGTCCAGAACTTGAAGCTTGACTGCGGGCGGCCGGAGAGGGACATCATGGACGAGTTTGTGTGGCGGTGTAAGGAGAGCAGGGGGAAGGAAGTGCGCCGCTGGGAGGAAGGGCGAGATGGTTGTGGGGGAGTTGCTAGGGGTGGTTGCGGGATGGCGGGCCGTAGGAGGGGTTTGGTCGAGGGCGTCTTTTGCAGTTTGGAGCGAGGGCGTTTTGGCGGTGGGGGCCGGCGGGAGGGCGTCTCCGTTGGTGGTGGTAATGGGGAAGGAACAGAGGAGAGCAGGGCCAGGGGCAGGATTTCAGGGGACTTGAGCGATGACGATGTGGGCGATGCTAGTGGCGAGCGCGGAAGGGGGGAAAGAGAAGGGACGTACGAGTGCTTGAGGTTGGGCGCCTTCGTCATCTCTTCCTTTGCTGCGTCGTCCTGGTGCACGGCGATGCTGAAGCGCCGCCAGAAGTTGGGATCGCGGACCATGGCGGTCAAGGTTCGTTGTGGGTACGTTCGTGGGTGGGGGATCGTTGGGGTCGGCGGACTGCAGCCGCTATGCCGCGTGTCGAGGGTGTTGACAGTGGCGAGGTCAATTTGTTTGTTGTTCGCCTACTCGAGGCGAGAGGTTCGTTGATAGATCTTCCCACGATGCGAAGTAATGCTCGAAGTATCTTCAGCGAAACCGAGCAGCGTCCGAGACAGTAGCGGCGGTGTCGTCGTGCCTATTATCGATTGTCGAAGGCAAGATGTTTCATGCGGGGTGTGGTAGTGGTAGAAGCGTCGTCAAGGAATGTGGGTGAGGTCGCACCGCAACACGGAGTATGTTGTGGAGAAGCAGATTGGGTGAACGCTCGAGGAGCAGGTGATCCGGTGCGCTTGTAGAACGTCGTACTTGAAACGAGGGCAGTAGCGGTAATTGGTCGAGATGAAAGAATGACAGCAGTAAGTGCGAACGGAAAGGCAGCTCTTCAAGGCGCAGGACGATGAGGTGAAAGTGACAGTGAACGACAGGACAGGAAAGTGAACACAGGAAACGGAAATGGCATACTTAACCCTGGAATTCTAGACATCCCCCTAAAATAACGTGCGACGGTACTTGTACCCATGTGAGGTAACATTGCCGCTGAATGGTCTGCTAGACAAGTCGTCGATATAGTTGCGAGAGGGGGCAACCAGTGTGTTGGTGCTCGTCTGCTTGAATGTTTTGGAACGAGCAAAGCGTAGCCAATCAGGGCGCGCAGGCCTCGAGAGGCGTTGGGGTCATCCTGGCGGGCCCATCGCTGAGACGCATGGCGGTAAGGCGCGGGAGATTATGGCGCAGGCTTCGAGGCCGCCATTGGCATGTGCTTCGAGGGAGCTATATTATATTAACTTGAGCTGCTGCGCTGCCTTGCCAAAGCTAGACGATATAGTGGGAGGAGGTGTAAAAGGAGAGACGCTCCTACGAGTGAGTGCATACCACACGGCTGGTACTACAAATCCTCTTCTTGGTGACACTGAACATGATCAGTCACCGCCCTTCGCACGACTACCGTACAGCATTGCCACGTTTTGAAACAAGACGCTAACCGCCAAACATGCTTCGTCGACTACCCAGTGCAGGCCTCAGCTCGGTCCCACCCGATGTCTTTGCTGTCGTTGAATCTCCGCCCCCAGGAGATCCCTTGACGTTGCTCCTCGAACCCTGCTATACTTGAAATCATACCCGCGGTCCTCTCTCTACCCGACCTCAGGCAGGCAACGTCGAGATGCCGATCGAAGAGCCGCTGCCGTTCTGGCTCGCCAACGTTCCGAGGGACCAATGGCCGACCGAGTGTCCAGACTTCCTGAAAGTCTGCAGTGAGAAGGATCGCAGCATCATTGGGACCCCAGACGAGCAGTACGCTGTGTTGACGTGGGAGGAGGTGCGGGAGCTCGTCGGTACGATAATCGCGATGGGCCACGAGGGAGCAAGCTTTTGATGGTTGTACGACAGGATCCGATCGCGTCGACAAGTTTCATCGCAAGCCGTCTGAGCTACGGAGATATAGGCAGTTCACATACCGCCTAGTCGAGGAGTACGGGAGCATTACAGACTTCATCGTCAACAAACGCCTGCAGTGGACGCAATTGGAGCCTAGAGGTGGGCCCTTTGAGTACGCAGAAGACATCAAGATTCTCTACAACGACTGGCCCTACGGCATCGACCCCGACATTGTGCATCTTGTCGTCTGGACCAAGTTCGGGCTCGAAGACGACCCTGAGACAGGTCGGTCGACGCCAGAGTCTCAGCAGGAGATTGGCGAGTACGTGCAGAGGACGTTCGCATCAAAGGTGCAAGAGTTTGTCTGGTTCAAGAACTGGAGGAGCTTGAAGAGTGTGGACGCGGTGGAGCATTTCCATGTCATGCTGTACAAGCCAGATGGCGAGTTTCTGCAGCACATCACGAACGGCGATGTGCCGATGACCGAGCAGTTGGCGAGTAGTGGGTGAGCGACGCGTAGGATTCGCGAACTATTTAGGCATAGGGCGTTGTTAAGTTCTTGGATATCAGACTGCATTTCTTGTTTGGGACGTATAGAGCAGGTTTTGGGATGAATTCGTATGCAATTCCCACCCAATAGCATCCCTTATCCTGTGCAACCTCTTCGTGAAAAGCCAGACGTAGGCAAGGCGAGCTTCTGGCGATTCTGATAGTTCTCCTGAAGATCCCAACGGGTGGTGCTAGGTCTGATTGGAGCGGAGGATTCAACGTGAGACTACCCTCCAAAAAATTTGACAGCGCCTTTTCGTCATGGAGCGTGATGCATGGCGCACAACCGCGGACATCAACTTCAACCATGGCAGAGAGGCGCTCTGGTCATATGCATCACGCCGCAGACATGGGCAATAATACTAGGCGCAGACAAGGTGCATGTTCCTTTGTTGGCTTGCCGTTGATGGTCCAATTGTGCCTGCAGCAGCGGGCTACAAAGGCGGTGAGGGGCGATAGCGTGGTCAAAAAAGTTGCGGGACGAGCAACGCACGCACCCTGTGGGCAGGGGCGCCTCCATACTGCAGAGGGCTTGAATGCATCTTGCACACACGCCTACACGCTCCTCTGTTGCTGTCCGTTCTCTACCGTGTGCTCCAGAGCGTGTTGCGACACCAATTGTCTGATTTGTGGCGGCATTGCACTGCATTGCTCGTCGGTCCTGTACCTGGTTCCGATAGCGGCTCAACGTCACTCTGGGCACCGCGGACGCCGTGTACAGGGGAATAGGAAACATACAGTGCAACTTGCTCACACCCTCTACAAGTTGTATACTCGACTACGCCGCTACTCGTACGCGTTCAGCTTCCCGTCGAGCCTCCGCACAGCCACCGCGAGGCGTCACCCATGCGAGCAGTTTCCTCCTAAAACGCCCCACGACTGCCCCCCACTGAAACAGCTTCGGTAGTACCACGACAACATGTTTGGCTACCTCACCAGTCGCTGGCAATCTGCTGGCGACCCCAAGAAAATCAGTCCCGGCTGGTTCGACCGCCATGTCTCCCCAATCCTCCTCTCCATCGCAAAGAAGGCCTGCACACATCCCATCCACACCATTGTCACCATCGCATTCCTCGCCAGCTACTCGTACCTGGGTATACTCGACAAGGGCCTGTTGGAACATGGCATCGAGGAAGCGACCGGTCGGCTCGAGTTCCAGACGCTTTTGGCTGGCAGCAAGCGATTGAGGGTGGGAGAAGAGACGTCGTGGCAGTGGGAAGCCGAAGATGGCAGGACCAGCGTTCACAAGGAGAAGGTATGAAGGACTGGACTGGCACCTTGCATAGCACCCTCACTAACCAACGCAGACGGCACACGAGCTTGCTCTCATCACCCTCGTCTTCCCCGAATCGAGCACCATTAACTCTGCACCCTCGCAGCAGGCCGTCCCCAGCAATGTCTCAGCAGAGCTACTCCCTAGCTCGTCGAGCTCCTTCTCTACCCTTTCGCACGATACCTCGCTCGCCTTCTCGATTGCGTACCCCGAAGCCGCCGACTTTCTCATGGCAATGCAGGAGATCGCGGCCCCAGAGGATGCAGCACAGTCTCAGGGCTCGGAAAAGGAGGGCACGCGCGAGGAGAAGAAGTGGATGATGAAGGCCTCCAAGAACGGCAATGCGCCTGGAGGCGTGCGCAACTGGTTCACAGATTCATGGACCTCCTTCGTTGATTTGCTCAAGGTACGTTTCGCTGGCCAATGACATGTGCTACTTGGCTCACCATGGATTGCAGAATGCGGATACAGGCGACATCATCATCATGGCACTGGGTTACCTCGCCATGCACTTGACATTTGTTTCGCTGTTTCTGGCCATGAGGCGATTGGGATCCAACTTTTGGCTTGCGGCCGCTGTCCTACTCGAATCTGCCTTCGCCTTCCTCTTCGGCCTTGCTATCACGACTTATCTCGGCGTTCCCATCAACATGATCCTCCTTTCTGAGGGCCTTCCCTTCCTGGTCGTCATTATTGGATTCGAGAAGCCCATTGTTCTGACTAAAGCTGTACTCTCTGCCTCGTTGGACGCACGACGGGATGCCGAGGAGCACCGAGGCGAACCGCTTACCATCCAGTCGGCTGTGCAAACTGCTATCAAGAGGACTGGCTTTGAGATCGTTCGCGACTACTTCTTCGAAATCTTGATCCTTGTTGCAGGTGCGATGTCAGGCATCCAGGGCGGTCTCCGACAGTTCTGCTTCCTCGGCGCTTGGATCCTGCTGTTCGACGCCGCGATGCTTCTGACATTCTATACTGCAATTCTTACCATCAAGCTAGAGATTAACAGGATCAAGCGTCACGTTGCTCTCCGTAGGGCGCTCGAGGACGACGGCGTGGATGGAAAAGTGGCAGAAAACGTTGCCCGCAACAACGACTGGCCCAGGGCCCAAGACATCCAGACTGGTACCAGCACGACGACTGTGTTTGGAAAGAAGATTACCGTTCCGAAGTTCAAGGTCCTCATGGTTGCTGGTTTCATCCTTGTAAACGTACTGAACGTGGCCACTCTCCGCTTCGGCCTGTCACCCAGCAAGGCGTCCCATGTGTCTGGTGTTGGCGCTACACCTCCTCTCGACCCGTTCAAGGTGGCTGGAAGTGGACTGGATCACATTCTCGCAAAGGCCAAGAGCTTGGGAACCTCAACCATTGTCACAGTGCTTATGCCTATCAAGTACGAACTAGAGTATCCGTCCATCCACTATGCTGAGCCTAGCATCACCGAGACCGATTCAGCGTTTGGCTCCAACATCAGCACCCACATTGTCGATGGTGTGCTCAAGAGCTTGGAAGACCCGTTCCTTAGCAAGTGGATCATTCTCGCTCTGGCAATGAGTGTCGTCCTAAACGGCTATCTCTTCAACGCTGCCCGCTGGACGATCAAGGAGCCTCACCAGCCACTTGAACCACCTTCACCGTCTGAAGTTCAAGAAGGAGCTCCTTCCGTGCCGCCAACGCCTCGCGTATCTTCAATGCACATGCCGACCCCACCGCGCACACCCGGTCCTGACGAGCAAGCGGGTCGTGGTACAGTCCAGCCCCTTGCACAAATCGCCCGCCAACCACCACCCGTTCAAACGCAGATGCTGCAGCCAGAAATACCCGCTGGTCCTACTGAACAGCAGCAACAGCAGCCCAATCGTCCTATGGAGTTCTTGGAGCATATGCTCCGGGAGAAGCAGGCACCGAAGCTTACCGACGAAGAGCTTATTGATCTTTCAATCAAGGGGAAAATTCCAGGATATGCTCTAGAAAAGACGCTCGGTGACAAGACCCGCGCAGTAAAGGTTCGACGTGGCCTGGTCGCGAGAACACACGCTACAAGGGAAACTTCGACACTTTTGGAACGCTCGCTTCTGCCATACAAGGACTACAACTACGATCTCGTACACGGCGCATGCTGTGAGAACGTCGTCGGCTACCTTCCGCTTCCCCTCGGTGTTGCTGGACCCATCATGGTGGATGGGCAGAACTACTTCCTTCCCATGGCGACTACCGAAGGTGTGCTCGTTGCTTCAACCTCGAGAGGTGCAAAAGCCATCAACGCAGGCGGCGGTGCTGTGACTGTCGTAACTGGCGACGGCATGACCCGCGGACCCTGCCTGGGCTTCGACTGTCTGGCGCGTGCGGGTGCCGCAAAGATTTGGCTCGACTCGGACGAGGGCCAAAGGACCATGAAAGACGCGTTCAACTCCACATCACGCTTCGCTAGGTTACAATCGATGAAATCCGCTATCGCAGGCACAAACATCTACGTTCGCTTCAGAGCAACCACCGGCGACGCCATGGGCATGAATATGATCTCTAAAGGTGTCGAGCACGCGCTCACTGTTATGGCCTCTGACTACGGATTCGACGACATGAGAGTCGTCACTGTCTCAGGCAACTACTGCACGGACAAGAAAGCAGCCGCCATCAATTGGATCGATGGTCGTGGCAAAGGCGTTGTTGCGGAAGCCATGATCCCGGGTAGCATCGTCAAATCAGTCCTAAAGTGTGACGTTGAAGAGCTTGTGCAGATGAACATTTCCAAAAACCTCATCGGGTCCGCCATGGCAGGTGCCATGGGTGGTTTCAACGCTCACGCTGCCAATATCGTTGCTGCTATCTTCCTTGCCACTGGTCAGGATCCCGCGCAGGTCGTGGAATCGGCGAATTGTATTACTATCATGAATAAGTACGTTGTCCTCCCCCTTTAACCAAGGATAGCAAATGCTAACGCATCACAGTGTCAAGGGCGACCTTCAAATCTCCGTTTCTATGCCCTCGATAGAAGTTGGTACCATCGGCGGCGGCACCATCCTCGAGCCGCAATCCGCCATGCTCGACCTCCTCGGCGTCCGTGGCGCGAATCCAACATCACCCGGCGACAACGCACGGCAGCTTGCGCGTGTCATTGCGGCGGGAGTGCTAGCCGGCGAGCTTAGCCTAAACGGTGCGCTGTGTGCAGGACATCTGGTCAAAGCGCATATGGCGCATAACAGGAGTAATGTTCCGAGTCGGGCACCCACGCCTGCGCCGCAGACTCCGGCTGGGAATGGAAGTCAGACGCCTGTCACAGGAGGTGCGATACAGCCTCTGAGCTCGATTGCGAACGGGCCGCTACCAAGGCGGTAAAGGATGTAGGGACGTAATTTGAAGTTTTGGCATGGATGGATACGGATTAATCACTGGCAAAGGAGTAGTGGTTAATAGACTGGGGGTTGGCGATATGGGACGGTTTGCGCCTCGTCTCGTAGACAAAGTACCGGTTTTGGGTATATATTGCATTAGCATTGCTACATGGCTATTCTTTCCGCGCTGTGTACATAAATTAATGCATTTTTTTAATCTTCATGCTGCTCTGTTTCTACACTTTTCTCTTTGTCTCTTTGTATATATGTCCTTTCTCCTTCAGTCTTCTTGTTGTTCCTCCCTTTGTTCCTCTTTTTCCTTTTTCTGCAGAAGTTCTCTAGCACGACCGGCCGGTGGATTTGTGGTATATATGCACTAAGTCTAAGCCTGAATTAGTGATTTCTTTTTTCTCGGGGCGTGGGTTTGTTTGTTGGGGTTCTACACTCACTCACTCACGTGTATGATTGGCTTCTGATCCTACATGCAATACACCAATTGAACTTGCCGCGGCCTCTCTTCCCGCGCCCAAGTCCTCGCTTCGGATAAAGAAGCCTAGCGCTATTTCTGCGACGATGAGCTTGGAAGTTTGAGTGTGCCAGAGCGCGGTGAACTCTGAGGCTGGGTGTGTATTTGCATGTCTGTCGGTCCCCTGTGGAACTTCTGTAACTCAGGCATTGCCTCTATCTCGGTCGCTGAAAATCTTTCTAAGTCTATGCCGGGGTGTGGTACAGCTATATTCTCTCGGTATTCAAAGTAGCTCCAGAGAACTGGCGATAACTCAACAGGTAACACTGGGGCGTAGGCGCTTTTGAAATCTCCTTTACGTCTCATCGGGGTATGTTTCGTGATGTTACGCCATGATGATCAGCGGTGGCTAAGACAGGCAGGGATCTTCTTGTTGGCGATGCTTGGAATTGTATGTATTGTATTCTTCGTAATTGAAAAGATGTTCTCAATGATCACGATCGGCGGATGCTTCGTCCAATAATTTTACCACCGCATCATTTCCGTTTCTTGCTGCCCACCACCGCGGCGACTGCCCATAGTGGTCGTTTGCGTGGATATTAACTTTGTTTGTTTTTATTAGCAGCTGGACTACCGCCGTATGTCCATATTGTGCTGCCCACGAGAGCGCTGTTCGTCCGTTGTCGTCCCATACATCAATGTCTACTTCGCCAGCCCCAGACAGGAGCTCGATCATCGCCACACATCCGGTCCGTGCCGCCCACCATAGTAATGATGGTCCAGTATTATCATCCGCGTTCACATTAATGTTGCTAGTGTCATGCAGCAACTTGACAATATCCCCATATCCTCTCACGACTGCCCATGATCGCAACGCCCACCCGCTATTGCTCCGTGCATCAATGGAGACCTTTCCAGTGTGAAGTAGTAGCCTGACTATTTCTTGGTGTTCATATGCTGCTGCACAGAGAATCGGCGACTGCTCGAAACGGTCCTGTGCGTTGACGTCCACGTTAGCTACCTCAAGCAGCAGTTTAACTACTTCCTTGTATCCATTCCGTGCTGCCCACAAAAGCGGTGACTGCCCCCCTCCATCTCCCTGATAAAAGTTCCCCTTGAAACAGTTAAGTAGGTACTTGACTAGGATTTGGTTTTTGACATCTGATTCAATGACATCGTTCTCTAGGAAGGCTTCTACAGCAATGCGAAGAGTATACTCATCATCGACAAGCGACATGAAACACTTTTCTAGAACTGAATTTGAAGTCGAGAAGCTTCCTTTCTTAATGAGAAGTAGGAGTAAGTCTATTTCATTATTGTCAATGACTGCGTCCAGGGCTGTACGACCGTCCCCAGTTTCCAGTTCAACTGCCGACGGCGCACACTGAAGTAATGATTGAGTGAGTTTGTTGTGTCCGCAATCTGCTGCAATCAGTAAAGGCGATTCTCCAATCTTGTTTTGACAAGTTGCTGATGCACCGTATGACAAGAGCAGATCGACCAAATCCGCCTGACCTCTTCTGCAGGCTATAAGAAGTGCATTGTCATCGTTCCTGCTCTCAAATTCATTGAAATATTCATCGAAATATTCATCGGAATCTTCATCGTAGCCTTCACTGTTATCCTTGGGCTCGGAAAGTCCTCCAAACATTGGTGACTCAATGGTGTTGGCTCCAGCTTTGAGGAGCTGTGCGACAATTTCCTTGAGAACATCGTCCTGGTTGAGATGGTGGTCTTTTACAGCGAAGAATACAGCCCCGTCCAAACATATGTTCTTCCCGATCAGTCTAGCGAGAAGCCTCATATTTCTGTTGCTAATGGCATAAGCCACTAGCGCCATTTCTCGTCCCATGTACTTCAGATCAGCACCGGCTTCGATCAATTTGGAAAGGACCTTGTCAGCCTTCATGGACAATGCAATTGTCAACGCTGTATCTCCGTCGTTATTCTCAGCTTCAATATCCACGAGTCGACTTTCTTTGTGCCTTTTGCATTTGCCCTCATTGATGCTGTTGTCACCATGCTGAGACTGCCACACGATGGACTGGTCCAGCAACGTCAGTGCTATATCTTGGCACCCCTCACGGATGGCAATATGTAGTGGCGTGTTCATGTCTGAGTCTTTGCCATCGATCGTTTCGTCGCTCTCATTTAGGTACCCATCACATGCGCTGTTCGAGCCGAACGCAGCCAAGACATGGAACGCTGTTGCTCCACAGAATGGCCACCCTAGAGGCGTATGGGCACTGTCAGGGTCCAAAACCCTCAATAGGTCCGCAAGTTGTTGCATAGTCCTAGACTGGGGCGTCCATTGAATGATTGTGAGCAGGTCAGGCTGGAGAATCCTTTCTTTCTCAACTTTGCGAATGTGGTCGAAGAGATATCGCGTTGCGTACGGTGCCAGGGGAAACTGCGATGAAACGGTGCCCCGCGGTAGCCGGGCCGCTTCCAGTAATTCCCTTAGTGTCAAGTATCTAAGACAAGACCTTGATATCTGGAAATGGCCAGCGCCTGCTGGGGATTGCGGAGCGTGCTGGTTATCCGCCATGTCATAGAGAAATTTGTCGAACAGGTAGTCGGCCACAGATTGATGGATAAGTTGGGCCTCGCGGTCTGGATCTTCCTCGTTAGGTTCGTACTGCTCATAAACCTCGCGAGTCTGAAATTGGACAAGACCTCGAGAAATGTGCTTAACATGCCTCTCGAAGCCGTCTAGGCTTTCTGACCAGCTCTCGTGGTCTCTGAGTTGAGAGATAGATGTGCAGCTCATATCCGCATCGGCAGCAAGCGCTTCTCGAAGCTCCTGCGTAGATAGAGGCCTCTCCGCGAATAAAACCCATTGGAAAAGCTTTGTCATCTGGAGTTTTTCTGTTTTGGTAACGCTGCTCAGGAGTGCGGCATATAGCTCACTTAGAGTTTCTGGACAAACTGTGAGCTCGTCAAGTAGCTTGTCTGCTCTGATGCCTGCCAAGTTCCGACCAATTATTTTTTCGGTAACTAGAAATACCCACTGGAAACCACCTCGAGCTTTCAACAGTATTTCGTCCTCAATTTGCTGGCGTTTTCCCTTCAGCTGAATGTCTTCTAGTCGCTTCCGAGTATACCATTGGACATCCTTACCGTTCTCGTCTTCCACGTTTATCGCTGGGATGGTTTCTAGGCCAAGGATCGGATAGTGTCTGGAAGATAGGCATACTTTGAACCGCGCTCCTTCTGCCTTCGCCTGCTTCGCGACTTCTTTGAAGTATGCTAGTAAACTCTTAGCAGCAACTTCGCCACATTCATCAATGGCATCGATGAAGACGATGACAGGACAAGATTGTGTCCCCTTCGTCAAAACAGTAGTCAGAAAATCTTGGAGTTCTTTGGTGGTCCACTTCCATCTGTCCGCCATATAACCCCCAAATCGCTTCTCCCGCTCTTCGAATTTCGTGGTCAGTTGAGCGAGGTAGTCTGGAAAGTTCTCGAGCATGGAATTCAACATCGCACGAAATATACCTAATGGTGTCTTTTGCAGATCCGTACCTTGGCCATGAACAAAGAAGGACAGAATAAGTTCCCCAGACTGGTTTTCGTGCATTTTCCGGACAGCATATTTCATAAGCACAGACTTGCCGGCGCCCGGGTTCCCTTTGATCCAAAGAACCCGTTGAGTGCTTTTCAACCAGACGCGAAAATGTGGATGTTGAAGAAGCCAATCACAAGTATCTTTCGCGGTGTGAATATCGTCGTGTCTGTACTCTTGTTCTGGAAACGAGAGCGTTCTAAGGCAATCTATATTGCATTAATGGCTTGTCAAATGACGTGCATAGGCGACTGACCTTGCTCCTGATCTGAAAGCTGTGCTGATACTGTAGCGTCAGAACCGAGTTTCTTCATGTCTGAGGGGACTTTGCAGTACATACGTCTAGCCACAAGCTTGGTTTGTGACCCACTCGTCGAAGTGAACTCAGTCTCAAAGCCATTAGAAGCATCGATTTTCCTACGCTTAGCAGAAGGGTTTGCACAATATTCGAAGTCGTGTTCTTGCAGAGTATTAATAACAGCATAATAAAATGCAAAAGGCAGCTACTACACTAACCGCTTACGCCACTCATGGCTTCATCTACCGGGGACGTGTCCGCAACCTCCGCCGCCGGTAACACTGATAGTAATTCCTTCGCATAGGCTGCTGCTATCCCCGCTGCGTACGGCTGCCACTTCTTGTTCTTGTGCGAGTCGGCGTAGTCGCATATGCCGCGGATGACAAGACACTGAAAGCTGTTCATCAGGCCTGCCGCCTCCATCTCGAAGCAAAGCACGCCCCCAAGCTCCGCGCTAACTCTGTCTCTTTCAGCAGCATCTCTCATCACTTGGTTGCCTGATGCAATCGTGCCGTAGTGCACGACTACGTTCTCTTCGCTCTCGCGTTGCGCTCGCGCTTTCTGTCTGTTGGGGTTGCAGAGCTCGCATGTTGGACCGCCCTCGTGGTTATAGCCTGCCTCGAACAGAATGTCAGGCCCCGTCTTGCTGCGCTGGAATTTAGGTATGCGCTCGAGCTTGGATGCATACTCCAAGAACCTGCGTTTGCCTCGTAGCTCGTGTGCCCGCACTCGTGCTACCGCAGCAAGCAGTATTTGCGGCGGAGAATTCAGTGATCCCGTCCGTTCGAAGCCGCTGGGTGTCGTCTTTCCAAAGTCGTATTGTACCACGCCCGCGAAGGTCTGATATGGCTGGCTGACTACCACATCTCCGAGTCGAATATCTGCCTCTGGGGTCGGAACGCCTGCACCAATGCCAACCATCAGCCCGAAGCGTATTCCTTTGAACGTCGCTCGCATCTGCGTCGCCACGGCTGCCGCCGGATTGTTACCAACGCGGCCAGCCGGCAAGCACGCAATTACAACATTGTGCCCTGCTATCGAGCCTAGGGCGTACACATTCTCGTTGTTGTCGTTGTACTCGCGTCCAAGGTCGTCGTGCTCTTCGTCGAGCATCTCCTGCGCTGCCGCCAGCTCGACGGGGAGCGCGCACACCCATCCGACGGTGTAGTCTTCACGACGCAGCCGGCGCGGCATTTCGTCTCGTTAAGAAGGGAAAGAGGGGAGGTTGGAGTTGTACTAAGCCGATGTCGAAGAGGAGTAGTATATGGTATTCCTGGTCTGGCAGTCATAGCAGCGCTGTTGGCCGTCCTTGTCGTCTCAGCCTTGTGGCCTCTGCTGCCGGCGTGCAGCAAGGCAACCATCTCGATGGGGCACAGCCGCAAGCGCTCACCGGTTTCTTGGAGACCACGATTGGTCCGTTCATTGGTCAAATGTTCGTACTGGCCTCCTATAGCCACGCTTTGGAGGATCTGCGCAGGCTAGTCCTCTATCTCGGCATAATTCTGCTTGTATAGCGAGCTAACTATATATCCATTCTTTGATACCGCAAATGCATCATATCGCTGTTATATGCCTTTGTATGCACTTTTGCAAATAGCAAAAGATTCGAAACTGAATACTGTACAGCCTCCCCGGTGCAGTGCGACTTGATCAATTGTTCCAGGCACGTCATCCCCCTTCTCTTTTGTTGCAGCGGCTAGGCAGTGAATTAGGACTCCGAAAGCTCGAAACTATAATATATGTACACGTCAGGCCAAGGCAACGAGCATGCAGAGTGGTCGGTTTCTGGGAAGTTATGGATCTACTTGGCTTTTGCGATTCCACTGACGCTCTTGAAGCTTGGTATCTGGGGTCTGCAACAGAAGCGAACTTAATGTAACGGTATGTAAGTATCTTTGTGGTTGATTAGGCCGCATTTTTGAGTCTGACTTGCTGTGGTAGCGGCATGGACGCTAAGCCTAGGTACCCGGGGAAGACACCAGCTTAGCGTCTTTGGAACCTACTTTCTATAGCATTATCTCTCAATATACTGTGCGGTAGAACTCAGTGTTCAACATTTTCCTTAATCCCTCCTCGCGCGTGGTGCACTCCACGCCATCTATCACCTCTCCTTCATCCCCTGCACCACACTGTCTCTCCACCCATCGCTTCTCCACCTCCGGCAATCTCTCTCCGCACTTACTACATATTAGATGCCACTTAAGTGCTAGACCTACCAGAGTCGGTGGGTTATGGTAGGTAGGCCCTGCACATGTTCCTATAAAATCCCAATTTCGACAACCGCACCCCCAGCTTGTTACGATGCCCGTGCATGTGCAGTTAAAAGGTTGATTCATTCTGGTTAGCTTCTACTGGTGATGTTTCGAATCTTTTACTTTGAGGGGTAAAATTGTGCTTGGTATGCGTAGTAGAACACAAGGACTTTATGAAACCTCTTTGTTGATCTGTCGCTTGAATGCAAGTGCCAATGGTCTCCATTGTAGCTGGCTTGACGTACAACGTATTTCCATGGGATTAGTGAAGTTTGAGTACGTGGTTGAACCTTGTGTCAAGCACTGTAACTCTCCACGTACCGCGACGGAGTGAATTTTGAAGCAACAACGGCGCGAAATACAGTGGTAGGTGTTCCTTCAATCTACCAGGACCTCGACAAGTGGGGAACCTGGTCGCGATTCCTATATGCTCCAGGACTTATCGATGCCCCGCAGCTCCTTATCTTTGAAACAGCCTCGCTTGACGGAGGAAACATGCAACATGTTCTCGACTCTGGACGCGAGTCCGGATGCGTACCACTTCGCCACTACTGGGCGCGGAGCTAGGAAGACGGAAAATTATCGTCTAGACGTCTAGACTTCTGCTGGTCAAATATAGCGACTGGATGGGCGTTAAGCTGGTCGCAGCAGACGGACCAGAGGTACCTTCATCTTCAAATAGAGCAATGCGCTCCAATCAGATTGCGGAGGTTGAGGCATAGCGTGAATGCTAGGCGCCCAATCATGGTAAGCGAAGGTCGGGATCTGAAACGCCACCCGGCCGTCTTCAACCATCACTCCTTCACCCCACCAAAATTTGCGGGAAATTCTCTGGCTCGAAGCGCCCCGTCGGCGCCCATTCACCTGTCGTCGGGTGGTGCGAGGCTCGCTTCCTGACAACGTGGACTCTTCATCGCGCTGTTTCTGGTCGCCTTGGGCTCGTCGGGAGGCCTCGCCAACTTTATGCCCTTCGAGGCCGCAGAATAGCCTGCGACACTGCAGGCTGCAGGCTCTCGATGCTCCTTGCAACGTTCGGCGATGAATCAAGCGGAGATCGGCGGGCCATCTAGGGGACGTCCAGATGCCATGTCTGTGTCGTAGATCCTCGGCACGATCCTTTGATACTCTTGCGATTCGTTCCCTTCGCTGAAGAGAGCTTGGTGGAGTCCGGCAAGGCGATGAACTACCGTTACACTTATTGCGCCGAAAGAGCGGGAGGCTGCAGATGAGCGCGCTACGCCGTGCAGATGTGGCGGGATCGGGACAAAGACGCTGGCGGCTACAGTGTAGGTCGATGTTGAGACGCAGATCCAACACCCACGACACAGGCACAAAAGCTTAAATGCGTAGTCGCGTGCCGTGGCGCTGTGTTTCGACACCTCGTGTGTGTCCTTCTTTATTGGCTCCCGTCTCTTCTGTGCTTCTAGGCCTAAATTCTGTCAATGGTCCTCAGTGTCTGTCTCACCACCATTCACCCGCCTGATAAAGGACCATGGCCGCGTGAATATGGTATTTGTGTTCACACCTGGCAGCGCCGCGTCTCCTCTCTCCCCTCTTTCCTTTCTCCGCGCTTTTGTGCGTAGGTTGCGCTCTGAAGGACCAATAAAGCGCACGTTCACTTTTCTATTCAACAATGCTATTGTCGACTTCCAGGTGAAGAAAGACTAGTCACGTGTGGATTGACCTTTGTGTGCTCGCGAAGTTTGTTGCCAAGCCGACACTTCAAGTACATCTACACTCTCATAATATTCCTCTTGTCAACTTTTACTTCAACACTTCTTTTCTCAATTTTATCGATACCTGCAGTGTCAGCGACCGCGCATTTACGAAGAACTCAACCTTTGCAACCTAGCAACGACGACCGGCAGGCCGAACCCCCGACATACACTTCACGTTTACATTTTTCGAACGCCCAACAACACAAACAGAATGCGCGGCATTAGACAAGCGACCGTCGCGGCGCTGGCTGCTGCCCCTGTCGCTCTGGGCCACACCTGGATCGAGCAGCTTCGCAATATCAACGATCAGGGCGAATACGTTGGCGAATATGGATATCCTCGCGGAATGGTCTCAAAGACGGATCCAGGCTTCAATGGATTCTCTATGAACTGGGAACTCCCAGGCCCCAACGCAAAAGGCCGGGTCTTTATCGACGAAAGCACTCCCCTCTGCCACACAAGCCAACGCAAACAAGAGCAGTCCAAGGACAAATACCCTCGCCTACAAGCCGCACCCGGCGGCTCCATTGCGATGCGCTACATGGAGAATGGGCACGTCACTCTACCAAACAATCAAAAGGGTAAGCCCAAAAACGGCGGTACCATCTTCGTGTACGGCACCACTGAACCAAAGGGAGATGAGACTCTCGTTACGGTTCTCAAATGGACTCAGGATGGGCAGGGCGGAGACAAGCGCGGCAAACTGCTCGCCACGAACGATTTCGACGATGGCCGTTGTTACGAAAAGAACGACACGCCTATCTCCCAAGAGCGTACCAAGTCCGATCCGAATTTCGCAATGGGCCAAGCCGTTGAGGGAACGCCAGGCAATTACCCGCTCTTCTGCGAAACCAACGTTCAGCTTCCCAAGACGGCCCAAAAGGGCAAGCCTTATACATTCTACTGGGTCTGGCAATGGAATACAGCCCCTGGCGGCGCCGACCCTGGACTGCCTAATGGCAAGGACGAGTATTACACCACCTGCATCGATGTCGACGTTGCATCTGCGGATGTCGCGATGGCTGCAGATGCGAAACAAAAGTATGCTCTTGGTCCTCAGCAGGATGCCATGTCCGTTGCTGTATCTGACTGGGCATCCCGCACTGCCATCATGACGGATGCAATCAAGGGCGAGGTCGGCCCCATCTTCTCGGCCAAGCCCACTGGTACTCCCTCTGCTACTGGCAGACCTCCTTTCCTCAACTCGACCATGCCAGCTCCCACTGCGATCCCTACTCTCACCAAACGTCCCAGCATCTCACCCACACTGCTGCCTGGCAACGACAACATGGTCACGGTTACGGACACGGTCTTCGTCACCGTCACCGAGCCAGCGGCTACACAGTCACCGCCGTCCGCTTTCACGTCTCGCGCAGCTCATAGCATACGTCACAAGAACGGCGTCAAGTTTCGCGGTATGTTCACATAGTGAACCTCGAGCGTACTTTGAATTTCTTGCTGCTTTTTTGTTGTATTTAGTGTTCTCTACTTCACGCGCGGCGCGCATAGACTTTGATCGATCACATACTGATAGCTTTTGCCTGTGGCAGGCCATAAGCACAAGTGAATCAGGACCAGGAGCTTGAATGACCAACGATGCCCGTATACGATGATGGACGATTGGGATTTCATGTGCATAGCGTGGTGGGACATTTGTTCTTTGGGATTGGGACTGGAAAACTGGAAATTGGGAGATACCCCTGCATACATATTGGCGTTGGAACTTTTGCATAGTCTTGTTAGTCATATACCCGGCTGGGTTGAGCAACGTACAGAGGCGTTTTACAGGTGGCTATGGGATACCACTCAGGCTCCCTTCTGGGCTATTTCCGTCATTGTAGATACCTTGGATTCATTGGCTATTCTTCAACTTCCAAGTACAATATCTACTGTGACCTACCATTCTAAATTTCCATGGTGTCGGTGTTGGGCAACAATTCTTCTTGCAGCAGCCCAATGCCTCCTCCACCATCGCACAAGCACAAACAGTATGATCAGTGAAATCGCTCATACTATTCCTAGGAGTCAAATTCATACCGATCGTCCTTTCTACCTATCGGAATACTTCCATCGAGCACGCCACCACTGCTGTGTACGACAGCCGCGTTCTAGGAAACAGATTGCCAGAAGCTAACTCTCTCAGCTATGCTGGGACGTTGCTGACACCATCTCGTTCGGTTATCGAGACAATCGGTTTGCATCCCACAAGCCGCTGACACTCTGCGATCGCTTAGTGGCTCCATGGACAAACACTCATGCCACCTGTGTCCCCTCTAACTACTTTGTACAGCACAGCGACAGCCTCAATATAGCTTTTTGCAAGCAGCCTGCCAAGACGGGACTTCACAAGAACTAGTCCTTCGGAAGTACCGCCCGATGAATGCCAAGCTCATGCTCGGTTGGTGTGCGCCGTTCTGGCTTTAAGGTATTTCTTCTCACTAGGGTTCTTCTCTTACGTGCTGGGAGTGCTTTGACGCCCTCCGAACGCTCCAGTAGCAGGTCTCCTCCACCCACATACTGTTTGTGCCAATTTACACAGCCTTCATAGGCGAGACCCTTCTATCAGCGGTAGAATCCGACAGACAGCAGAGCCATAGCTCGTTCGGTATATTCTTGTTAACGCAGCAGACACTGCTCTTGTGTGCGCCAGAACAACCACACCATTATTCCGGATTACACTCCCGGATACCCCGACAAACGCAGACGGGCATGCACAGAGTCCTGTTAGAAAAATCACCAAAGTGGTCATGTACTTAAGAAGATATCTCTTAGCTCCCAACCAGGTCCTTCCATGGTGAGCAAGACTACTTCTACCATCTCACACCCACCTTCTCTCTCTCACACACTCCATTCAACACACTTCATCCACCATCTATATCGTAACCTCTCACTCACCCCTCCAACCTAAAACCATGTGCCGAGACACAATCCGCCACTGGAATCGCTGCAACCACCGCGAGTACATCCAAGCCCCTCAGTTCTGCAACTACTTCCTCAGGGACATCAACCGCGTCAACAACCCATACTACCTCAATCAGCCGGGTATCCCTTACCGCCAATCTAGAGAGTGCCGCCTACAAAACTTTTACGATGGCAGAGACGGGTACTGCACGCCTTGTGGTATGAAGCAGCAGGGCTGGAATTTCCGTGGGTATGCGTCGGGCTTTGGGGGGTGGCCGAGGTATATGTGATGGATAGTGATGGGTGATGATGAGGAAGAGGAAGAGATGGGAGGGGATAGAGGGTATTTTACCCTTGAGAAAGGTGGCTATGAGTTTGAGTTGACCTTTCACCAGGGAAGCGGCTACGAGTTGTTTAGCTGTAGAAGGGGAGGAGGCTGGTGGTTAGACGGTTCTGCTTGTTTTTATCTCACTCTCTTAATCGTACGATGTTGGCTCATTACGGGTGATCAAATTAGTTCTATTCGTCAGCCCTCGCCCGTCTTTTACCACAATGCCTTTCAAACGCCGCGAGCCATTCTGCCGTCCCATCGTATGTTAGATTTCAGCAATCTCCAAATATTGTCCAACAGCATGCATCACTCCTAACCAATATTCCATCACCTAGCCTTTTTTGTCACCTCCTCAACCGAATGTTTCCCCGCATCACTCTGCAACAACACCAGAGTCACCAGCCCCGTGAAAGTCAACCACACATTCCCCCACACTCCAATTGCCATACTCGTATTATAATGCGTCGCTAATCTGTAATGCTGATATGCGCCAATGCCCGTTGTGACATGGTGGAACACAGTCGCAGCAACCACAGCCTTGGCGTACGGAATACTAGTTAATTTCGTCGCGGGCGCGGAGTTAAAGGGCACGGCGTTGGTGAAAGAAATCAAGATGAGCGCGAGCGTAATAAGACACCAGCCGTCGTTGCGGACGTTATAGAGTTCGAGGTCGTTGGGAGTGAGGTTGAGTTGAGAGGGGGGCCGAAACCCTGGTGATTATTAGTTTTCTGTCGTGTTTCCTTTTCGAGAGCTGCGGATTCAAGGGTGGGAGGGTGGACAGTTGATGTTGATGGTGAAGAACGAGGACGTACAGCCGACTACCATGACGGGATCGTAGACACGGCATAAGCCGCGCAGACCGTACCAAAATGCTGTGCCGTATGCGTAGGCATGGAAGACCTAGCAGACAGTTGTCAGTACAATTGCTCAATGATACGGACATCGATTTGTTGAAGCTGAGTTAGTTCTTACGGCTGCGTTGATGGTAGGCATGCTTGCGTATACTGACGCAAGTTACGTTTCGTTATAGCCGTATAAGAGCAAGATCAAAGGTAGAAGTGTGAGAAGGCGATGTGGTGCCATTCTCAGGCTTGATGGAGCTTTATATGGTGTTCTCAGACTTTTTCGTCGCAAAAGCAAGTTGCGCGCGACGTCATAATGAGAGGTCCAATAGCTCCTTTGGTGTTGTGGTGTTGAGGGGTCCAGACTACCCCTCCCAGGTACCCGGGGTCCCGAGAGATCGCTCCACATCTTTAGCAGATCGCGTTATGCCTAGTTTGATTTGTTTTCTTCGTAATTATTCTTATTCTTAGCAGTGCCCTGTTTTCGAAATATGGTTGAGTGATGGTAAGCCTGTTTTGCAGCCGCACTCTGGCCATAATCATCACACCTGAAGCTTATTGTCGTGAGATTGAGAAAGCCAAGGAAGGATTGATAGAATTGTACTCGGATGTAATCCTCAACCAGGTGTGACTGCCGCGCATGAGCAGATTAGGATGCCCATATAGATATGCTGTCGTTATTGCGTCGACTGATCTATGTTGCTACCACTTAAATCTCGTGAACAGCCCTGTCGACTTGACCTACCCCAAAACGCTATGAATCGTAACATATCGTCCGATATTGACTGACTTCCTTCTCTTTACACCTTCTGCTCGGCCGTGTAACTGACTGGTACATCATCTTTAACCTTCACCCTGCGTGTAAGATGCACATTCCCAGTGCCCACGTCATCGCCTGTCTCGAACAACAAATTGCCAGCCCCATCGTGCGTACGATCCCACTCTTCCACTACGTCATTCTTGACCCTTTTGAGGACGTGGGTTACGCTTCCATCCTGGTCATTAACCAACGTCTCGGTCTTGATCTGATATTTGCCCAACTTCGGCAATAATTTCATCCAAAGGAGATAGTACAGTCCCATGCCTACCATCAAGCCGATGCCGACAGCACAGTACGTCCCGTACCAGAAACTAACGTTCGACTTCTTTGGCGGGAACCACGGCATGATAAGGATGAAAAGGCAAACCAAAGCGCTGAGGATGAGAGCGGAATGCCAGGCTTGGAAGGGTGGGGGCGGGAGGCCGGCCTTTTTGCGGCGATAGCGGAGTTGGTACACTCCTACGACCATCAGGAAGATGAAGATACTATCTGGGTACGAGCGAAGGTCGACAAGGAACTGGAAGGCGTCGCCAAAGGGCAAGGCAATGATGACGATAGTCGTCAGTACCCACTTCAACATAATCGGGGCGAACGGAGTGCCGAATGGTCTTGTGGACGCCCATACATGCGGGAATGGGATCACACCTTGCCTTCCACACTCGCGGATCTGACGTGTCGTGCCGATTATCACGGCCATGATATTGCCTGCCGCGGAAACGGCGATGAGAGCTGGAAGGCCTCGCGCGCTCTTGGTCCCAAAGACGGCTTCGAAGAAGAGGGCCGCAGCCAGTTCGCCGGACTTGCGGATTTCGTCGGCGGGAACAGCTGCAAAGTATGCAACGTTTGCCAGCACATAGAGAATGAAGACTATCACGAGAGATAGTGGTGCGATCCTTTTAAGCGAGTGAAATGGGTTCTATGTGAAGTTGATCAGTATTTGAAGGTTAATGCTGGAATCGGAGGGACATACCTTGATTTCAGCGACAACATTGAAAGCGTTCTCATAGCCTTTGTATGCGAAGTTGATGCTGACGAGGGCGTTGACGATATCGTTTCCGTTGTTTGAGATGTGATCGAATGAGTTGTTGAAATTCGCCCTCGGTTCCTTGACTCTTGTCCCGCCTCCCAGAACGGCAAAACCTGTGATGACAATGAAGAGTAGGATAACCAACTTGACTGCCGATATCACATTCATCAACCGTATCGACCAGCGGGTGGATATGAGACACAGGAAAGCCAAGAAAGTATACGAGGCAATAGCAAGCCCTTTATTTTCCCACTCAGTGGCTGTATAGCCTGCAGCGCGGTAGATGTAACGAGCAAGGACAACTGCATTGCTGCTCGAGAATGAAAAGGCCACGGTAAAGAAGGCATAGGTAACCGGAAATAGGAATCTAGGCTTTGGGTAAGCCTGCTCGAGGTAGGCGACCTGGCCGCCCGAGCGGTTGGGAAAGAGTGAGGCATATTCGAGGTAGATTGCGAGAGCAGCTGCGCTTATTTAGTGTCCCTCCTTGATAACATCATGAAGACAGAAAGGACTTACCCGCGGCAATGATGAAACCGAAAATCCAATATAGGATACTCAGGCCAACGGAATCCAAAGCTCGTAAAATACCGCCGGCTGTGCACTAGGTTAGTATTGTGATATCTATACTGTGCAGTAATGTTTACTTACGTGTACTGAAAACACCAGTTCCTACCATCTGGCTAACATTGAGGAACAGGATGCCTGCGTATCCGACATGGTATCCGAGAGGGCTAACCTGCTCAACTGGGGCACCGTTGCCGTCTTGGAACACTTCCACGCCGTCGACATAGACCTGCTCGCTGATCTGCCCATTTTTCTCCTTGACAACCGACAAGTCAACATTTTCATCGGAGTCGTTACCCCAGAAGAGCTTCTTGACGTGCGCTATTGTAGCCATGGCACAGGAAGATTACACGGTTTGGAGGACAATAAGATAGCCCCACCGCGGTGTAACAATGCTGATCGTGGGTGGCCTGGAATATATAAGAACAGTCGTTACATAGTTCACCTTTAATATATGCCTCAGGCCAAGCTTCCAGATGGTCGGTGTTGCAGGGGTTTCGGAGCATGCAAACTGCGCCCAGTCTGGCGTCATCGGAAAACGTGCGACCTGGGTAGAAATTATGCAAGAGGCCTAAGGATTAGCATATCTTCTATGGCAGATGTCTTTGCGAATGCGGAAGGTCCAAGAACTGAAAAGCGTAGCCGATATCTTGGGAGTTATTGACCGCGAAGCGTGCTGTTGCTGTGTGGATCTCACGATGCAATGCTGGATCCTGGATTTCAACCATGAACGAGTCCAAGGTGTCTGGAAGGAATACAGTAGTCTATGGTCGCATGGTGGATTGTGTTTTTAGGCTTTTGTGATTCGCGATCCTTTCGCAAGCCGCCCACAGGCTCGTGGTCGTGATACAATTTTCTCGAAGACACTGGTATCAGGAATTCGCCAACACACTCCTCCAACACGCAAGATTCCTAGACCATAGCGATCGATTGGCTAGTGGGCGCATTGAGCTTACATGGTCCAAAGTGCCGTTGCGACGTTACAATCAGAACCCTTGTGAGCTCGCCCACCCACCCGGAGGTCTGGTAAAGAGGAGCTGCAATCATCTGCAATCGGCTTCTGGTAGGCCAGCGGCACTTTCATCGGCCAAAACGGAATAATGAGGTGATATAGAGTGACTGGCGCTATCCGCTGGTGAGTTTTTCGCCCGGCTGGTGTGGTTAGTTGTGGCGATGAAGGTACGCTCATCGATCTTCGGCCTGGAGATCACGACGTTCTCTGTCTGATCTTACCTAGGTAGGCGCACAACAATCCTGTTGTACTGCTATGGGCAACAATTACCCTTAGTCATTACTCGGCGCAGCTGGCGCTCAGCTGTACGCTCACGAAGGAGACGATGCTTATCTTATCGGGCGCCAGGAGTTGTTGTCTCATCAACCTCGGATCTTGTCCCTCTCCGCACCGCAACTGACGAGTCGACTATACAGACATGCGCGCTAACACTGTAGCCCTAATGTTGACGACCACCATGTCTCCTCTACCGTCGCATGTATTGCATACCTCTACCACCCTTTGCGCACCCTCGCTGCTATTAGACCAAGCCCCAAGTCGTCCGCCATGACAAGCCCGAAGATCGAACGCCTCGAAGACTTCACCAACCACGAATGGTGCAACAAGCTCCTTTCTGACCCATCCATCACACATATATCGAAGCGCCAGATACCTGACACGCGCGCGGCTATCTCCAATACCCTCTTCACGCGGACCCTCTTCACAGATGACGCGGTCCGCGCCTTCCTCTCGTTATATCGGCCAGGCAAGGGACAACAGAGAGACGTCAACGAAGCCGAGATCTTTACGGGCAGCGCTCCCATACACGAAGTGACACCAAACAATCACGCGACGGAAGTACAGCGCCAGAATGCTAAGGCGGAGAAAACCTTCCATCCCAGCGATCCAGACGCGCCCGAAGCCATCATCCTGGTATCGGTGGGAAACGACGTCGATGGTGGTATACGGCGCCTGCATGGCGGGGTGACGGCGACGTTCCTTGATCAGGCTATGGGTACCCTATTGTCGTACTTTTACCAGAATACAAGCGCCACGTCCGAGCTGAATGTCACGTATAAGAAAGCGATTACAACGCCATGCATACTGCTTTGTAGAGCGAAGGTTCTGAGGGAGAAGGGAAGATGGATTGAGACGGTAGGCTCCGTAGAGGATGGTCAGGGAACTGTGTTCGCAGAGGGGCGGGGCGCTTTTGTGCTGGGGAAGGTTGGGACAGCGAAGATGTAAATGATGCAATCCCATCATATGGAAATGCTGATGAGACTCAGACAATAGCATCTCAGCAAGCGTGTGGTGCATGTTCCGTTTCCTCCGCTTCGGGCCTCAACCTGGTCGCCTCTACCAAACAGCCGACGTTCACGCCTCAAGTACCACTCCTTGAATATCAATGCAAAGAACGATAGTCTTGAAATAGATATGAATACGTTCGCATAACGTCTTCTTCGTGGCCAGCCGCGTTTCGCGATTCAGGCGCAAACACTGCAATCTCGGCTAATGTTTCCTGCACCTCATAATCCTGGCCTCGACCTTTACGACCGTTTTGCTACAAAGCTCATAGATGCTGCAAAGCTCCCACGTGTCTGCTCGCCGCCAATAAGCAGCTATCAAAATTGTGGCCGGCGTTTCAGATCTCGCGGCGGAAACAAGACATGGGTTCCATGATACATGTGCTCAGGAGTCGTTCCAACATCGACAACTTTTTGTATCAAACACTCTCCAAGCATCGAAGAAATCTTCCCAGCATGAACGTTTACAGCAATCGGTCCTCCCACGGATGTCTTAGAGATTGCGACTAGGGAATTTTTGCCTATTCAACGATAGGTACCTGGTGAGGCAATCGGTCCTCCCAATCGGTCCTCCTCATCCGGTCCTCCCGCGGATGCCGATGGAGATTACGAAAACGTGTACCTGGCGAAGAAGCTGTTATAAGTATGGACACTTCCTCTTAAGAACTCATGCTTCTACCACACTCTTTTGTTCGCGCGGTTCTATCAAACTTTCGCTCATTTAGTCATTCATTCTAGTAGCTCTTAGCTCACCTACGTTCTTTACTTTTATATTATATTGATAGTTTCACGCGACTCATAACAGTATAACTTTGTCGCATCTGCCATTAAGATGCGCATCTCCTCTGTTCTGGCCACTGGCCTATCAACATGTCTCTTCTCAGCTCCCTTCGTAGTAGCTGAACCACCATCCGTCGAATCGCTCCTAACATCTGCCGCCAAATTCGCCGCCTCTCTAAAATCCACCTACCCAAACCCCTCCATCGCCCTCCTCCCTAGGCCATTCTGGTGGTGGCAGTCCGGCATCGCGATCGATGCTCTGCTCACATACTCCCAGACTACTGGGGACAAACAATACTATGCACTCCTGCAAAATACGATCATAAGCCAGAAAACAGGAACAAACGACTTCATGACACGGGATGCGGAAGGAAACGACGACCAAGCATGGTGGGCGCTCGCCGCGCTCTCAGCAGCTGAAAATGGTGTACCGAATGTTGGAAACGTGACCTGGCTTGATCTAGCGCGCAATGTATACAACGAACAGAAAGCGCGCTATGATCCATCGACCTGTGGAGGAGGCATACGATGGAAGGTTCTCGAGGGCAACGGAAAAGACGGCTGGCACTACAAGAATTCCATTTCAAACGGATTGTTTTTCCAACTAGCTGCGCGCCTTGCGAGGTTTACGGGCGATGCTGATGCACAAGCTTGGGCTGAAAGGGTTTATGACTGGGTTGTCAGCGTCAAACTAATTGGAGAGAATTTCGAGGTGTACGACGGCACGGACGACACGAATGGCACATGCACAGAGCTCAACCGCGACCAGTGGAGTTACAATAACGGTGTCTTCTTGCATGGAAGCGCAGTTATGGCTGCTCTTACCAAGAATGCGAAGTGGCTGGATCGAACTAACGGGTTCATTGCTTCTGCTAAGAGGACGTTCACGCAAAACGGTACGCTGTTTGAGCAGAAGTGCGAGGCCTCGGCGACCTGCAATACCGATCAAGTCAGCTTCAAAGGCATACTCGCACGCTGGCTGGGTGCTAGTGCTCTTATACTTCCAGAACTACGAGCGGATATTGCAGATGTTATTTCTGGTACTGTAACAGCAGTACAGAGGGGTAATGCGACAGGACTTGGGGTTATGGACAGCTTCATTGGGTTGGAGGTTGTCGATGCGAGCCTACGGACACAGGGGATAGGTGGAGTGGAGGGAGTAATCGGACTTTATAAGGGTACTAATAGAGTGAGGAGAAGTATCGCTGGAAGGATTCGGATTTAATACTGGGATAATTTCAGAGTTCTATGGACCAACCCAGCGACGTATTCGGGTAATGGCCTCCCGGTCCCTGAAAGTATAACAATAAATTTCGTCGCCTCTTTATATGAACGAAAGAGTCTGCAAACTTCACACTATGAACTACGAGATGAGGTTAGGACAGCCATATGTGATTCTTCTATATAAGAGGAGTGGTGAGCTTCAAAGGATGTAGAGTGAGAATACAGTCACACATGTAAGATCCATAAAGAAGCAAGTTTGTATTGATGTGCAGTTATGAATTCGTGAGTTTCATCAAGCTATAAATAAGCTTATAAAAGTGTCGGTTCATGAGGATATTGACAACCCGGAGTCTTACCATATCGTGGTTGTAGCTCCATTCACTCGTGAACGCATTCAACTTCTACCCGTCCTCAATGAAATGTAGAACGCACGTCGAGTAGAGCAGTATGTACTCTAAAGCCATCGAGACTTTTCATAGCATTTACCATCAACCCTGCCTCTGGTGACCACGAAGATAGCGTCGGAGCGCAGATTCGGGGTTAGTATCGAAGTGGAACTGGAGCAAAGGTTTAAGAGCGCCTACGCCCTTAAAGTACCTGTTGAGCTATCGCGAGTGTCAGTACCAAAGTAAATTTTGAGACTGAAACACCAAGATACTCGCTTAGCGAGCAGTATGGAGCGCAGCTAGCAGGTAGGCTGTCTCCATCGTCTGCGCATCGTGGAAACCTGTGAGATCGATGTTGGGGGTGGTAGTGGCATTCTCTTGAGGGCGGGTGCCGGGAGTATCCGAGAAGTAGCTCTTGGTGGCCTCTCGCTTGGTCTCCACTTTGATTTCATTTCCCTTACCCTTGTTCAGTTGTTTATCGTCCTTGGCCACGGGGCCTTTGTGCTTGTCGTTTAGACTGTCCTTGAAGAGCTGGTCGGAATCGACATCAATCATCTCAACATCGGCGGCGGCTTGCTGGGCGGAAGAGGTCGTGGCGGCGGTGACATCGTTTGAAGAACTAATGTTGGGAGCGGTTGCTTTAGGAAACGTTAGATCTTGAACCGAGATGACAAGTTGAAGAAACTAACCAGTACGAGCTTTAGCAAACTTCAGCTGCTGCTTGCCTTTTGCACCCTTGGTGGTATTGGAGTTATTAGCCAGGCCGTTAGAGAAGGTCTGCAGAGATGTATTGGTGGTGTTTGAGTCGGCACTGTTCTGGATGATAGTAGAGGTAGCGCGCTGCCGCTTGTTTGGGCGCTTCTGATGTTGTTCATCAGCCTCGCGGCCCACCTTGACCCAATTGTTACGTTGTCCATTCGAGATGGTGTTTACTAGAGTGCTGTTGTAAAGCTTGTGGGGTGCACCGATGGTGGTCCAGATCTTCTCGTGCTTCTATTAACAATTAGCGATATGCCTTCACTGACTGTGGTCTTGGGATACCTTACCATGAGAGTGACAGCTATGCTCTTGGATGTCTAAGTTATGGGTTAGCACGTAATCTACGTACTAGAACAGTAAAATACGTACCCTGAGTACTAAGCAAATCCAGTCGATGCGCTCTTGGAATGTCCACAGCTGGGTTTGACCAATCGAGTCAATGATCGTCCGGTCATAGATGGGAATCTTGAAGCCGTCGATGTGAATGGATTTGACCATACTCTAGAGCTAGTTAGTTCTTGCATAATGGATGATAATCGCACTCTACATACGAGGATGTTCCAGGCGCATGCCTCAATAGCCCAGTCCGAATAATACACATCCTCCCCCTTTGTCAAGCGCTTGCGGTAGGCATTGTTCTGCGTATCCTTTGCCGCACCCAGGTCCTTGAAAGCCTCCGTAAGCTGTTTAGCAACCTTGCGATGATCTTCATCGGATTGTGGTATAGAGGCGTCATTGGTGGGCGCACGCCATGGAGCCTGGTTCATGGCTGCCATGGCGACAGCCATGTCTTGGAAGCACATGCCGTCAATTTCGATGTAGTTCTTGTTAAGACAGTTGGATGTTAAGGGCCTCGGGCGGCAAGGCTCGGCCAGTCCCATTGGCACCTTCTTTTTGTCGGATGCAGCGGGGTCAGAAGATGGAGATATGTCGGGTGCAGTAATAGTGGTCTCGAGCGTAGACTCGCGCGAGTTGACTCTGCTGCCGCGATCTGACATTGCTGAGTTGTGGCCGAGGTTGGGTGAAGAGCTATTTGAGTGAATAATGGCCTACACGTAAGGGTAGCATTAGCTCTGTTTGTACGACTGGGCATGATTATATGGCTCTTACCTTGTCGCTTGATGGGCTCATATGCTTGTCTTGTATGCACGATTTTCAAGCTGAGATGCACAGTGGACGAGGTTTTATCGATATGTATGTGCCGTGAAATTGTATGAGCTTGACGATCAAAGGTTTATATATGCCGTGGTAAGTGAATACAAGTTTTGCGCGGAAAGCGAGCCGCAGTGAATGTCGATGGGCTTCTGGCCGCACCTAGCGTTGTGAGTGAAACGAAATTGTCACGGAGCGAGAGAGCGCCGACCGCCTCATTCACCGAAACACCCAAAGACGCTATGTATACGCAATGTCGCTACACTAGGGAGATACAGTATGATGTAGGACAACCCTGAGTGTCTTCTCGACCCGTGCCATTATATATGTATTTAAGTTTCGAGGTATGAAGCTCCGCGGTGATAAATGCTGCGAAAATCAATGTTGTGGCGGTCCTCGAAATCACATAGTCGGGTTTCTAAGATACCCCATAATGCAGCACCTTCAATCTGATACAAAGGCCAAAATGGTCGCCATCAACCTGTATCTATGATCAATTAGGATACGACAATTTGTTCTTGTTTTGTTTGGGGCGTGACTATGCAACATTCTTTCTCAAGAATCCATCGTCGATTGTGATGTTAAAGTCTCGGAGCATCTCACGGGCAATTGGATTCCTTCGATACTCACCGATAAATGTGTCCACGTCGCAAATAGCGCACTTAGATAGCCCATAAATCCGGAAATACTAGCACTCCGCTTGTTCTGCATCGCGAGAAGGAGCATCCCTCTACCGCAGGTATTCATTCTTTCTTCATTCCAGCGCTGGCTTGGAGTAATAGTCACGTTGATACAACTGCCCAAAGCGCTGCTTGATGCACTAGGTATCCACCAGTGCGGTTGAGTTCCCAAAGTGAAGAAATTAAGGCAAACGAACGTCAGTTCGACTGCTCTTGAGACCATATCCGCCGTATTAGCGCGATTAGTAGATGCCTAAAGTCTTTTATTCACAGGCTCAGGTGATGAGCGCTTCGTTGGCTGTCTCTTCCAAAGCAATACAGCTCGTAGGAAGACCAATGAGTGTTTGAGGCAAACAGACTAGGCCATCAATATGCGATCAGCTTCCTAGTCGGTGAGATGCAATTATGGGCGAGATTTGCTATGCGTCCTTGGGGGAGGCCAGGTGAGTCCGGGAGAGATGAGGGGCTGACGCATGATTGCTAGCGTGCATGGATCATCACACGCCAAATTCAACGTCATGCTTCAACCCCTCCTCGTGCCTCCTTATGATAAATCCTTCCTCTTTTCAGTACTGTTCCTCATCTTTCTCACCTCATTATACGTAGGTGCTCTTACGATCAGAACCCTCGCGCACACGGCTAGTAAATCGCTTGTGTTCAACTGCCCGTGGTAATACCATGACAACATGAGGTAAAGCCAAACTTTGCAAAGCAGATTCTTTGTACTGTTGCGTGGGTTTGACTTTTCTGATAGGGTAAGCTGATATACCATCGAGGAACCTTACATCCGGCGAACAATATTCGGTGATTTTGGGACTAGGCAGCTGTTTAGCAACAATATCGGTACTTTATTAATTACCGATTGCTTAGTATTTAGGTACTGACCGTGGGCAGCTCTTTAGATACGCGGGGCATTCCTAGTCGGAGTCGGTTATATACTCCATTCAGCACTCTCCATCTCTTCTTTCGACAGTCCTCTAATGGGGCTACACTGGCTAAGGCGGAGCTCGAACCGCGTAATCGACATCTCGACGCACCCACTTTGTCTACAATCTCGGCAGGCCATTTGCTGATCGAGCGAGACGTATATGCGGCGCCGGAAATTCGAGCAAGATGTGCGGCTGATGAGACTCACGGTTCCTCGGCTTGCCAAGGTTGGCCAACATCTTGTTGAGACCCAAGAATCGGCGCACTTAAGCCTAGAGATTATCGGATCGTCAGAAGAGATCTCTGGGAGCCTTCACTTGTTAACTTTTGGATCTACACCTTTGAAGAGTGGATCCTTCTTTCTCTCTCCAGGGGATTTCCGCTGCCACAGACTGGATCATACTCGAACGATATTCCGACCGTTCCTGTCTCCATTAGAACCCGCGCAGTGTGGTATGGTTGACGCCTGTCCTAGCAAAAACTCTTACGAAGGTCGCCAAGCAGGTTCCTTGTACCATGCGGGGCCTAGACATCTGTTTATAGAGGATTCCTCGGTTTCCAATCAACAGATCGTTGGTTTTAACTCCCGGAAGCTCCATTGATAGGGCTTATACACTACCCTTTGGAGGGTGAAAGCGCAAAATGTCATATGCCGGCCAGGTTTCCAGGCGTTTGATCAGAGCCGCAATGCAGTCCCTTTCGATAGCAATTCGACCCGAAATCCGAGGACTGTGTGTAAAGCATGAAAACCGAACATATATGAAGGGCCATCTGTGGATCCGACGGCCTGTTACGATTCCCGCCCTATAGACTGTCGCCTCAAGCATCGCCGCTGGTGTCTCTTGAACCAATCGCCGTGGTAGTCCATCTCTTCAAGTATTCCAGTCGTTGTGAATGCTTCTCAGCAGATCATGCAATCTTGCTTTATCTGGTCCCGAGTTCGGATTCGAGTGTTCTTCGAGTGGGCTCAGGAATCGGATTTCGTCGTTGGCCTTCATCGTGAATGAGGTCTTATACTGCGGTATGATGGAGCTATCTGGAACTTCGTTAAATCGGCTTTCTAAGTCTTGCGATGACTTCTATTGATCCGTTTCCGCGCTACGTTCGGTATCTGTTCGTTCAGCCGAACACTGCTGGGGATCTGTATGGCACAAAAGAGCAGCAATGCGTGAGGGAAGATATGAATTCCATGGCAACATCTAGCAGCTACGATTACGACAGCTTGCACATATGGGTGTGTCTCGGGGCGTCCAGCCGCTACACTAGGCAGACTTCTCGTTGCCGCGCCCGCGTTGCTGATGAAGGTGTACACTACACTAAGGTCTCGATGTCAGCCTGATCTAAAATTGGGCTTTTTACAGCCTCTCTACTATTATATTCATCTTACTTATCTTGGTTTGTAGCTGTCAATGCCCGAACAGCTGTCGCAAGGGCTTGTCGACCACCATCAACACACCTAACAACAACAACAATCTGACGACACTGCGTGGTCCATGCGTACTCCCTCCTTGCGAGAAGCTTCCTATTGCCCTGGATATCAGAGAATTCTGTCGGAAGAGCTCTCTATTGGTGGTTTCCGCTGCGAGTTGCACCTCCCCCGCTCGCAGGAGGTCGTGCACAGACCAGTGAAAGAGAATCTGACGCACAATTTTGATAATAACCTCAAGATTACGCCAGATTCGTTCGCGTAACAGTTTCGCCAAGTCGCGTGCCTTCTAAGCCGCCCCGAGGGCTCAAAAACCCTTCCCACGCCGACAATCCTTCTCACCTTCTCACCTTCTCACCTTCTCACCTACTCAACTTCCACTCTACTCACGGCCTATTGGTACATCGATTGCTATTATCACACAATCCACCAGTGCTATCATTGATTGATTGATCTTTTCAAGATTTCCAGTCTCTCAAAACCTACTTCCCGACCTGACTAAGATACACGCGCAACTACGATGTCTCACCCACAGTTCACCCCCGCCTTCAATGGCAACAACACCCGCACACGCATAAGCACTCCTTCCACCATGAACGCTGGACTGAACTTGCCTACCGTCGAGCACAATGGCTCGGCTTTCGCTTTCACCTCGTACCCGAACTCCACGTTCCCCCCCTACATCACCCCAGTCGCTCAGATGTTTTCTGCGTGGCAGCCCGGTGCGCTTCCGGGTTACTACGACATGGAAAACCTCTTTTCCGAATCGGAGCAGCAGGGAGGTCATGATTACATCGGTAGTCAGTTCCTCGGAGGTCAGGAGCCTGCAGGCTTCACTGAGGCCACTGCCACTCGCCTCGGTAACATCAACAACTTTGGTGAGTACCGCAATCTTAGTGTAATGGTTTCCCATTAATCATTCGTTTAGCTACACCTGCCCACTTCTTCCCAGATACCAATCTGGCGGCCGAGACTGCTACGGTTGAGTATGCCGAGGATGTCGGTGGAGAGCACGATGTCGATGGTCATGGCGGACACGATTTCCATGATGACGGTGAGCACGACTTCGCTGATCATGGCGAGCGTGATTCCGATGTAGACCAACACGCTTCGCCTGCAGATGAGGAACAAGAGAACGAGGCTTCAGGTAAAGATGACAGCAACACGCAGTATCCGACACCTCCTGCGGATATAATGGCGCCAAAGAAGCGCATGACGCGCGCGAGCAGCAAGAAAGCTGCTGGTAACAAGACAGCTCCAAATAGCAACAAGGTCACAAAGACCCAGAAGAAGGATGAAATGACTCCTGCGGAGAAACTTGCCGAGAAGGTGAAGAAGTACTTCAGCGACAAGATGAAGAAAGCGGGCCTCATCATCCGCGAGCAAAAGAAGCAGACGGATCCCGCGAGCCAGCTTGGGGCTAATGTCAGCATTGTGGATTCAGCCAACGGTGTGACGATCACAGGTGTGTACTGGAAGGCACCGACCAACGACGACACGATCCCCTCCACGCAAGCACAGATCAACAAGTGCGTTCAGAAGCTCGTCGAAGCTATCCGTAACAACCACGAATGCAGGGAGAAGGACGACTCCAAGATCTTCCAGAATCGGTGGGCAGATAGCGCGACGTACTATACGGTCCCCGAGATGAAAGCAGTCGCCCAAGAGGTCATGGTGAGTGTATCTCACTCTATGCTAGCTTACGTTTCTCTACTAACATGCGAGATAGACGACGATGATTGACGTCCACCGGAATGGATGGACGAAGTCTATCTACGACAAAGAGCAGCGTGACCTGCTCCAGAAGACTATGCTCTTCACGTTCAAGGAACGCTTCGATTGCCTCGTCGAACTTCTCATGGTACTGTTCATGTCCTCTCCATTCTCGACCTCTTCTAACGCAAGTCATAGTGTTCCAAGACAACATGCCAAGATCTGATGAAAGGCGAGCGCCACTATTCGATCATCGGTAACCCTTACGCACTCACAAACCGCACTAAGAGCAACAAGGCGTCAAATGAGACGAAGGAGGTGCGCATTGCAGACGGTGCTGAGGTGGAATCTTTGAGGAGGGCCGCGAATGGAGAGGAGAGCCTACCCAAGGCAAAGGGCAAGAAGCGCGCCCGTGAGGAGGACGAGAACGATGTCCAGGCCCGTCTCGTCGTGGCAGCGAAGCCCCCGAACAAACGTGCGCGAAAGAACGTCCAGTAAGGTTTCGATACTTGTAGCATCTGCGAGGCGTTTTATACCCCGGTTAGGATAGGAATTTTTCTTGGACAGGTTGCTTGATTACTTTGTCCGGCGTACTGTCTGGCTTGCATTAATGGCGTTTTCTTTGGCATACTCAATGCTATACGGTATGGATGGATCTTCTACTTCGCCTACACGACGCGGTTCAGAACAATACAGTACAAATAGCTGAAAGCAGCTCATAGTGAGAGGATATCAGCAGAATGAAAGGCCTCGAAGGCCCTGGAATTGGCATTAGTAGAATTACATTGCAGCACTGTCTACATGGAGAAGGATAGTTACTTTATCCTCATATAGTCCCAAAAGCTGTTCTGCACAAACTTCTACCTAAGCTTTCGTTGTCATTGACTGCCCATTTCCCATGTGACAACAACTTCGCCAACCTTCCCAGCTGAAGGGTAAATATAATTAATGCTCAATGTCATCTTCTAAGCGTCCTAGTCCTCCACCAAATGCCTGAGTGTCTAATTTTACGATATCCCGACTCCACAGTCACCAAAACGGGTAGGCGAGTTATCCTTGATAGCGATCGGCGCTGGAACTCGCGGCACAGCTCGGACTCCCCGTTCCACGTGTATACGACGCGCAAAGTGGGGCTTTAGACGGAGAGGCTCAAATTCGAATGGATTTCATACCTGGTGATATGCTCAACTTGGTTTGGCCCAAAATGACAGAAGAGGAGAAAGACAGCATATGCCGACAGCTACGGGAAATCCTCACGGATATGCGGTCTATAGACAACACTGGGCTTATTGGCTCATGTTCAAGCGGACCAGCGCGAGACTGTCGCCAATACACGGACTACAGCGACGGGCCGTATAAGGATGAGGCCACAACACGGTGAAACATAAGATCTTGGAAGGTCGAGGCAAAATAGCGCTGTATCTCAAGTATCTCGCATTTGTCCAAAGATAATCCCTTTGTGTCATCTGAGTGACTGTACATCAGTGATTCATAGGAGAGGGCTCGACCTGAATAATGTGATGTGTTGAGAGTGCACTAGGTCATATAAGTTGTCTTGTAATTGGTCAATTTGGGAGCAGCCAAGCAATACGACCTTGGCGACTACTTCTGTCTTATACTGTGTATATACTCCATGTGCCAACTGTTGTCATCTCCTGAACCTTCCATTGTTCATTTCAAGACGCAATGGAGATATTAGAGCCTCCGACCTCTGTTCACGAAGCATATCCTGAACGCGGTCTAAAGGCATATAGCGTCGTCTTTGGTGCATGGTTGATTTTGTTCCCAGCCTCCGGGATCCTGAACTCTACTGGTATATTCCAAGCCTGGCTCTTTCAGAATCAGTTGCAAGGATACTCCGAAAGTGAAGTTAGCTGGATTTTCAGCACATTCGCCTTCTTATTCTTCTTTGGGGGACTTTTCGTTGGTATGAGCTGCCGGAAACTCCTATCTGGACACATCTAATAAGAGCATAGGGCCGATATTCGATAATTATGGCTCTAAGACCTTGTTACCAGCTGGCGCTGCGGGATTGAGCATTTCATTGGTGGCTACAAGTTTCTGTAAATGTAAGTACTCGCATTTCATTTTCTATTGATGGAACTGACTGGGACAAGCATATTATCAGTTCATTCTTGCCTTTGGGTGTTTGGGAGGCGGAGCTTCCTCGATACTATGGACTACAAGTATCGCCACTCTTGGGCATTGGTTTGAACAAAATCGTGGTCTTGCCACCGGCCTTGCGACAACTGCCGGCGGATTTGGCGGCGTGGGGTACCCAGTCATCTTTGCTCGACTCACCTCACGTATTGGATTTGCGTGGACGATGCGATGCTTCGCTTTGCTGAGTACGTTCTGCTTCCTGTTGGGTGTGCTTCTTTTAGATACACGTCTTCCACGGAGTTCTCGCGGTGCTCTTGCTCTGAACTGGCAGGGCTTCAGGGACGTTCGCTTTGTCCTTACAATGTCAGCAATCTTCATTCTAGATTGGGCAGTTTTGATTCCGCCTGCATACATAACGATATATGCCGCCTCGGTGAACCTACACTCCATCTCCCAACATATACTCGCCATTCTGAACGCGGCTTCGATTTTCGGGCGAGGCTTACCGGGGCCAGTAGCAGACAGATTGGGCCGGTTCAATGTCATGATCGCATGTTCGACGATGTGTACAATCTCGATTCTTGGGCTTTGGTTGAATATCGGATCGAGCATTCCAGGGCTTGTGGCCTTTGCTGTTGTTTACGGTTTCTTTAGCGGCTCTGCGTACAGTTTGACCCCAGTCTGCGTCGCTCAGCTTTGCAAAACGGAAGATTATGCTAGCAGATATGGCACAGCTTACGGTATCGTGAGCTTTGCGACTTTAGCAGGTGTTCCCCTCTCTGGCACGATCTTGAGTGCTGGGAGAGGAGATAATTACTCCCCACTTATTCTTTTCTGCGGCGCGACCTACGCTACTTCTACACTAATTTTTATCATGGCAAGGGGAGTCAGTAAAGGATGGAGGCTAAGGACGAAGTTTTAGTAATCGAACACGCGCTTAGCTTAGCCAATAACTATGCATGTACTCAAGAAGGTACCATCGTCAATGTACAAGTTTCTTAAATTATTGAGGCCAACCAGTAATCCGATTTTAGGGTATCTACTATCACAGGTTAGAGTCCATGCCAGAGCTGGTCTTGACACCACCAACCTAAAGAGGGGAGTGGAGTTGTAAAGATCGCCCATAGCTCTCTATATTTTGTAGAAGTTATGCTTCAATAACGAACGGTACTGGTTATAGCAACCATAGAGTTGAACCCAACCTCGTAACAGCGATGCTACCATGTGGCACCACCAGAATGACGAGAAAGACTACCAGGACGTGCAAACTTCCCGCCCATCTTTCTACCCCATCACTGGACTCAAGAGCATTCCCTACTCCAGGGCCTCGAAGGTCGCATAAACCTCAGGAACATCCTCCTTCACGGTCCCGTTCCACACCATAGTATACAGCTCCGTAACCAACCCTTCTTCCATTCCTTTGACGTTATACTTCTTTCCGTCGGCCAACACCAGAGCATCTGCCACTTGCGAGTTCGTGCACTCGAGGATATCTTCATTGACAGCATATCTCTTCTTACTGCTCGGATTCCAGGTGCCACCCGCAAACCTGGATCCGCCCGCGGGAGGATTGAGGCAAGCGTTATTTCCATTGCCCGTATTCCCCGAAGCAACGAGTGCACCACAGATCTGTCCGTTGCGGGTAGCTTGCCAACCGCCGACAGCGGCATTGTGTGGCATGTTGACGAAACCGAGGGAAGGAGTGCCCTGGGTACCCCTTTCTCCATTGCAGCAGGTCTGGAACATTGTTAGCTGCAAACATAGGTGGGGGAGAAGTCATATAGTGCGCACCCTGGCAGCAATATTGCTGCATACGGCGAAACCACCTTTGCAACCACCCTCAAACCTAAGGCGGATGTCCGCCGCCGAGGCCGCGGCAGTGAGGCTCATGATGATGGTAAGGAAGCGCATGTTGACTGATGACTTCTGGTTGGAGATTTGAAAGAATCTTTAGGGGCTTTATGTGCAAGGTTGAGAGTTTGTTGCGTTGATGAGACTTTGGTTGAGGACTTTACGAGCTCTTTATACACAACCTCCTCATTCACATGAAGTTTTATCCGCAGTTGGGCCGAAGGCAGTAGTGTCGGGCGCTGTCTTACAATATCGATTCGTATAACTTTTCTCAGGTGTGGGTGTTAAAGGAGGCCATATTCGGTAGTAATTTGCGTTGTCGAGTAGGATGGTGTCTTTTGCATCCCGGTGGTAACGCCTCTTTCTGTCATCTTCGGCCATCATGACCGCAGAACGGCGACATGAAATGCGCCATTTGGAGGGGTAATTTTCTTTGCCTCAATTCTACTCGAGGAGAAACTTAGCGGTCAGAAACTAAGCAAAATACTGTGCGACTGAGACCCCCAAGTCCTCGTACACGAGAAACCATACTCCGAGACAACTACTTCCATCTTTATACCTTGAAGATGTTCAGATTCTGTTTATGATTTAAAAGGCAGTCCAGACTATTCCTAGATTCACAGCAGCATCACGAGAGGGTTGACGTAGTGTGAGCAACTCTGTGAAGCCCGTATAGCCATATGCGTATGATACGTAAGACGATTACAATCCCCTGCCTAGAAATTACGCGAAAGGACTGTTAGGCATCTACCTGTAAGGCACCGGAGCGTCGACAGCTGGCATAGGTTGAAAGAAGGTCTGACGAGACATACCTCCTACAGAGCCTGGCATACACGAGTGAGAAGATAGTAAGACGGTGCTTACTACTTCCCCTCACAGATTGTGAAAGCTCGGCGCCACAATTTACAATGTCAGCAAGATGGGTCGCACGGCATTTCGTCGAAGGCCACTTACATTACTTCGAGTAACGCCGACATACTGCACCACCCCTACACAAAGCTACACGTGCAGCCTTGCTTACGGGCTGCTTCTACGCTAGGAGTAGTCCGAATTATTACAACCTGGGGGCTGAAAACCATCGTGGGCCGGACACCGAAGGCACCGAGACTAGGCAGAATCTCCAAAGAGTGAATCGGAATCATCTTGTTCAAATGTTGCTCCGTATGATCAAGAACGAGTTCTCTCAACTCACAAAGGGACAGTTCTACCCCAAAATTCCTGATTATCGAAAGGTCTTACACAAAAATAACCAGACTCATGCCTAGGATAACCAAAAGACTTTTCACGCTCACTGCTTTGGGTTCCTGTCCACTGGGTCTCGACCTCTGTCAGCTGGAGCATCTCTAATTCTTAGTGGTGCAACACTCCAATAGATTGCTGTCTTCCACCACACGTCCAACACTAAAGACTTACTTCCAAAGCCTTGCGGCGAAGGCAATCAATGTTGCATGGATTTGACCGTTTTCCAATTCAAGTCATGTTTTCCGAGGTAAAGTGGCGCTACACGGGTTATCCGCGGCCGTACACGCTGATTTGGATAGAAACTGTGCGTAAGACTGATGCCTTGACTACTTCGGAGTGTCCAATAACGACTGATGATGGGGTTCCCCTGAAATCTTGACCGTTCACATGGTGACCAGGGTTAAGGGAGTGCCCGCTCTAAAGAGTATTTTCGGTGAACCTTGTTGCGGTTCTCGACCGAACTATCTTTGAGGAATATGGGCACGGGGGTGTCGGCCGAGAGCAAGACTAGTATCGCAGCAATAAGCGGGTTTCTGCCTTCAGGGAGTGGTAGGGCTGTGGAGGGAGGGTGCAGTTCACTAATACGGGAAACAGGCTGAATCTCGACGAGATCGCGAAGCGAGCCAACAACAACCATCCTACCCCTCACAACCGATTGCTCGCCCGATCCACTCCCAGACATCCTCACAGTCACGAAAGATATGATTTCACATTCCTTGCCGCGGCATATACACGTGTTCACAGCGTCGTAGTATTTTCCCCGGCTTTCCGTTCGAAAGTTAGAAACATTGAACACTGCAAATATCAACACCAGCGCCACCAGTACGCTAACACTTTTGCCGGCATCTGGGCCGCCGTCAGCCAGAAGCCGGCCGTGACTGGTAACGCCCCGATCCTGCAGACTGAACTACCTGCATGCTTAGTCGGGGTTAGGTAATAGCGAAACAGAATGTTGGCCTGCTCCTTTGCATGCCCGCTTGTCGACAAAGTCCCTCCATCAGGGCCTTGATGATCCTATTTCAAAGAGTAATCGGTAGTAAATCATTCCATTGAGTAGGCGCACGAGATGGCTAGTGCTCGATGAGGAAGTTAGTCCCTTCGTGTAATATAATACCCGTTGCTTGGCTTTCTTCTTGCTCGGATTTAACGGTTGATGGTTTCTAGTACACATAACTTGTAGACCATGTTCCAAGTCGAATTCGTAATCTCCTCGATAATAAGCCAATACATACTTGCATATCTCACTCCACCGCTTAAGAAAACCCCAGGTCCCTTTCCGGCCAAGTTCTCAGACGTATAACGCCCCCGCAGCCACCACAGTCAGACGCATACATATTGAGACGCAGAAGAAGCTGCGTGAGAAGTGCGGAGATGTGGTCCGACTCAGACCAAAGACAGTCAGCATCGCGGAAAGCATGTGATACCGCGGACTAGATGTCCTATTTTGCCCTGGGACTTTCTCGGACACATGACATGGAGTAAGAAAGAGGTTTGGTTTCATGGAGAAGGCCTACGCTGTTACTTAGTCTTGGGCTACACATCTTCGAGCGCGTAATACCCGCGAGCGGACTAAGTTAGTCAAATGGCATGATCTTACCTCCGGGCATAATCGTCGGTGTAAATCCTTGTGAAGCGCGGGTTAAGAAGATGAAAGATGCTGATGTCTTTTAGAGGGGGGTTTGCGTGTGTCTTGGACACCCACTGGCGCTTGTGGAGTCATACAAAGTTATTACCACGATCCTCAGTCCGTATGAGATTGAGCTCGAGCAACCAGGGCGGGAGTGGTCGTTGCATAAGCCGTAGTTCATGTAACCACATAAGATGAGGGGTGCAGATGAGTCCGCTCGGAAGTTCTTAAGAGACGACGACAGAGGGTCTTTACAGCAATATCATTCATCAGACTCCCAGGTCCAGCAGCCATGAACATGGAACGAGTATGTGAGCCTTAAACCTGGCGCAAAACTCCAAGCCATGAATAGCACCGTTGATATTGCCCTTGCTGTGAAATCCGCCCTGCTTGAGAGCAATCATGTTTACCTACGCCGCGCGAGTAGCGCAATATCCTAGAGAAACAAGCAAGGGTTATACGCCATATAACAACAACGCCCCTCCCCCAGACTGTCTTGTCCGAAGTTAGCCTAACCAGAAACTCCGTCCAGCCATTCTCTAGTAAGCAAAAGATTCAGCATGGCGCATATTCTGAACGGTAATACACATCGCAAATCCGTAGAGGAGCATCGGTGTGTTCGACCCTCAAGCGGGCGATCTGGGGTAAAGATGGATCTGGTCGGGGGTTCCGTCGCAGATTCTGATATGACTGGGGTCGGTCTATGAGCCCTGACCAACGCCTTCGAGACCACTGCCATTCGAGAGCGCGAAGCTGTTTCTGCCGTCTCCTCCAGACGCACCGTCGCCACCGTTTACAACGGGGCCGTTTAGCCCAGCGGACATGGGTCCGTTCATGTTGCCATTCATGTTGTTTAAGCCGTTCATGCCGCTGTTGTTCAAAGCGTTGCTGTTCATGCCGTTGCCGTTCATCCCACTGTTATTCATCCCGTTGCTGGACATACTGGGCCCCGCCATGCCGCCGTTCATTTGATTGCTCATCCCGCTGTTCATCCCGTTGTCGATACCCGCGCCCATGGGCCCTAGCCCAGGATTCAGCCGGGTAGACTCATTCCCATCGCCCAAGGCATTGACGTCGGGCCAAAACCGCTGTTCTAGCCAACATATTTGGCGGAAGATTTCTTCACAGCGCACCATCTCCTCCTTCCCGTCGCGTGTCGTTGTGACATTTGCTAGCTCGTCGACGAGCGCGCGCGTTGCGTCTACGAATTTACTAAAGGCCGGGGATGTCCAGTTGGGGATGAGGGCTTGGTGTAGGGCGACAATGTGGGATTCGTTGGAGGGCGTGGGGAGTGAAGTGCTGAAAGAGGAGGCGTACTGCCAGGCGGAGCGATAGCACTGTGCTGGTTAGTACAAAGCACGCAGAAGTGAAGAGATGGTACGTACATGTTCGGTGCCCCACAGAACGACCATGCCTTCTAGCAGCGACGCGCTCGAACTACTCGCGCTGACAAAAAGATCAAGCAACGCGCGCGTAATAGGCGTTGGACTCCCCATGCCCAGCGCAAGCCCATATTTGGTCGCTGTAATCTCAAAGAACTGCATCTCGCGCCGCATGTTATTCAGCGCCGAAATCAGCAGATCCATAGTCCTATACATGTGGTGAAACTGCGAGTTCTGCGTTTGGGGTAACCGTATCTTGGCCAGCAGTTGGCCGACAAAGCGAATGTATCCCCGCGCATAGTGCCCGTCCTGGACGAGCCACTGCGACAGCGGTCCTACTGCTAACGAGCCGCACCCCGCGTGTGAAAGGAAGGGCTGCTGCGTCGCCTGGGTGAAGGGCGTCGAGCAAGTTGAGAGTAAATGCGCAGTCAGCGAAGGCGCAAGATGCGGGGTGGCCATTTGGATATTGGGCGCAATGGGCTGGCCATCGCGGGCGCGCTTTGTATTCGGGCCTCGTCTATGCACTTGGAGGTTTGGATTTGGTGCCTGGCCGTTGAGTATCTGGCTGGGGCCCGGGGGCAAGTTCGGGTCAGTCGACACGCCATTCTGCTGCTGCTGCTGCTGTTGTTGCTGCTGCTGTTGCTGCTGTGTCTGGAGCAAATGGGCTTGCGCCTCGGGAGAGGCGAGGTATGGCTGGCATTCCTGAAGGTGCTCGATTTGTCGGGTTGTGTTCTTTGCGCGCACGAAGCCGCAGTGCAGACATCGGACTTTGTTACACTTGCTGGGCGTATCCTGGTCTTGGAACTACAGCGCGGAGACATCAAGTCAGCCACGCATTCATGTGCTATACCAGGAGGATTCCATACCTCTGCGAAAGCTCTCCGTATGTCAGGATTTGCGTGGCGGCCCATTGTGGCCTCTGAAGAGGGTCAGCATGGCGGAGGTGCCGTCGTCTTGCGACATGCTTTCACGGGTATCCAGCGTGTCGCAGTCGAGCAAAAGGTGCGATGCCCTGGAGAAGAGCCGAGGAAGCGGACTTACCTCGAAGCGGCGGTCTTGATGATCGTTGTATTGTATTGCGCGTTTGGTACGACTGAATACCAAGTGGGTTCTGACGTCTCCGCATTTCGCCTTACTCAGCAGGGCCTGGGTCGCACCTGCCCTCTTTCGTGCAAGTAACCATTGCCATGCCTCGCGACTTCTCTCCCGCAGGGTGAACGTAGAAGCTCGGGATAGAGATGCTAGCTGCAAGGAGTACTGCGCTGCAAAGTCTCTACGTGGAACCTACTTTCGCATATTCTCGCATATTGCGTTCATGTTCATTCAGATGGAATGCAGCCGTCGAGTCTTAGTAACCATGTTCTGTTCGTTAGGGCGAAGCACGGAACCAGGTGTGAAATGTTTCCGCCCCGCCCACGAGTATTCTTCCAGTGTATTCAACCGTTATCATCACTAAACGGCTAACTTGATTTCATTATATTCTTCACTCGCCATCTCGAAGTATGGTTAATGATTCAGAAGTCTCTCTACATCTCTAACACATTGCAATTCAAGCTGGAGCCATGCAACTTGAAGCCAGCGATAACTAGATCGATTTCAACATCATCTACCCCAGCAACTCCCGTAGTCACCGCTACTGAAGCTTCTGAGGCTGCAGTACCGCCGAATAACTCCAGCGTCGCACCGAAGTTCCGCACCCCATCACGACAATGACGAGCATGTAGCGACCACGAGGGCCGCAACCGCAGCTGAAGCTCACGATGCCCTCGCCCTCTGCACGCTCTTACCACATCGAGGAGATCAGCCTCCACAAGGAGCATCAAGACCGTGCGTGCATCACCCGAGTCCCCGCGCCAGCGCCGTCTGCCGTTGCTTCGTGACCGATGACGCTGCGGCTAACAGAGACGCAAAGAGGAAATGACCGACTTGAGCAAACGGTGAGGAGGCCGAGCAGTCCCTTGGCGGTCACACGCGCATGGAAGATCTGAAGATCTTCACATCTACTCGACGAACACATCCGACTTGGGGAATAAGGCATCGTTGGCGTTCCCCGCATCAGCTACACGATGCACTAACTAACTACCATCGCGCTTACCTTTGTATTCCCCCGCGTCGAAGGGACGATGTGCCGTCTTAGACCGATCGGAGTGGCAATTCTCGTGACGGTTGTTTGGCTGAGAGGTGAGACTATGACATCGAAGCTGCAAGCCTAGTTTCTAGAAGGGGTGAACAAACTTCTCGCTAACTGGGCCGCCTTGGGTTTCTGCTGGACATAGGGCTGATCTTGAACTTAATCTGCTTGGGCCAAGAAGTGGTTTGCACCATGGCGCTCAGAAAGTAAGGCTGAATAGATGAAGCGTGCCAGCATTCCATCAGACATGTGCAAAAAATATTCGCGTGAGTAAATGAATCCCTCGGTAGAATGGGAATCCTCCATGGCATTGTGAAGATCAGGACCCGTTTGCAGACAGCTTTCCCCGCAATGCTGCCTTGAGCCGCTTTGAGAAACTCCTAGGCGGCTGCTGAAAGAAAGGGTCCACATCAACGGGACGCTGCCGCGGAGTGAAGGAACCTGAGAATGTGGGAATTTTGGTTCGAATATTTTCCCCCTACCTCGTGGCGGCGCGCATGCATCATCACATCATGCGACCTAGACAAATGACGTTGCAAAACCCCTATCCTTGCATTAGCCCCGTGGTATTACAGACGTACAAACACCCGTTCGAACAATTTGAAGGAGGTTTATTACCTCGGAGGTACACATCCACGTTGTCACGATCGGCAGGCTTACTTGACAAAATGCCAAACCTTGCGCATGGGGCATGGCAGTCCGATCTAAGTGGCGGACGCCTGCCGCGTAACCGTCTTGAGTCGCATCGCTGGCGATCCTCACATCATCGCCATCAAACCGCCATCCAATCAGACGAGCGTACCTGACTGCCCCTTAGACTTTACCACCAGCTTCTCCCTGCGTTCGTCGACGTAGGCATCATCTGACCTTGCCTAAACAACGGCCTTGTCCCGACGAGGACCGGGTCCCTTGTAGCTAGCTGTCAATGCCCTGTTCCAGTTTAGCCAGCACAGAGATGGTCTCGGGAATACTGTTTCCCCATGACGCCGCTGCGTCACTGTGTCTGGTCGACCGACTGCCAGCAGCCCTCAGGCCCGCTCCGAAGCAAGTAACGATGTACAAGCAAAGGCTCCTATGACCTAGGGCCTAGCACGAGACACAACAGACCATGACTTGTGCGCGGAACGGCGGTTGGCTGGCCTGGTGGTATCCTTGACACCGCCCTGCTGGCAGATGCTAGAGAACAGCCATGGCTTTCCGGCTAGTACGTAGGCTCCGCAAAAGAATGATGATCGTTGTTTTGGGGGAGCTGCGGAAACAGCGGACACGTACGTGCATGGATGTGGGTAGAACAGAAAACTGGGGCGGAAGCTCTGGAAGCTTGGAAAAGTTGTTGGAAGGGATGCTTTTAAGAGAAGATGATCCCCCGTCGTAGTGACTTGGTCATCTTTGGATATATTTGAAACAGCTGCAATTGTAGCACAGTATCTTTCTAGTCCTTTATATCCATATACCTGGATGAGCTTGCAACACTCGGTTAGCTAGAGCATCCCCAACAACGACAACATGGTTGGACATTGGACTACCGCTGCGGCTGTTGGCCTGTTGGCCCTGAGCACAAATGCCTCTCCTATGTGAGTACTAGAGGCGTTGGATGATCCCAATTGAGCTGACATTGGCGTAGGCAACACATGAAGCGAGCGCCATTATTTAACTACAACGGCGAAAAGGTCCGCGGAGTAAACACAGGCGGTTGGTTTGTCCTCGAGCCCTGGATCACGCCCTCCCTCTTCGAAGGCAATGCTGCAAAGGACGAGTGGACTTTCAGCGAGATCTTGGGCAAAGACGGGGCAAAGTCGCGTCTGCAGAACCACTGGAACTCGTGGATCACACAGGACGACTTTAACCAGATGGCCACCGCTGGTCTCAACCACGTGCGAATCCCAATTGGGTACTGGAGCGTCATTCCACGGGACGGCGAGCCGTATGTGCAGGGTGCGTACGAGAAGCTTGGTGAAGCGCTGGACTGGGCGTCGGGCGCTGGCCTAAAGGTCATGATCGACCTGCATGGTGGTAAGTTGTTGCCATCGCCAAAATGTGTCTCACGAGATTGACAGTCGATAGCTCCCGATTCACAGAACGGCTTCGACAATTCCGGCAAGTACGGCAGCGTTGGCTGGACGCAAGGCGACACGGTCGAGCACACCAAGAACGTGCTGAACAAGATCCGCGACGACCATGCTGAGCACCCTGCCGTTTCTGCGATCCAGCTCCTCAATGAGCCATTGGGCCCAAACCTCGACATGAACGTGGTCAAGCAGTTCTACATGGACGGCTGGGGCAACTTGAAGAACTCGAATGTTGCCGTCACCTTCCACGATGCGTTCCAGGGTGTCACCAAGTGGAACGACTGGGGCGCGGGCATGTGGAACCTCCTGCTCGACACGCATCACTACGAGATCTTCAACAACGACCAGGTCGCTCTGAGCATCGACGACCACATCAGGACAGCCTGCGACTTTGGCAACCAGATGGCGTCGACGGGCAAGTGGACGGTCGCGGGCGAGTGGACGGGCGGCATCACCGACTGCGCAAAGTGGCTCAACGGCAAGGACAAGGGCGCGCGCTACGACGGCAACCTCAACGGCGCGCCCAAGGTGGGCGACTGCACGGGCAAGTCGACGGGCAGCGTAGCGGGCCTCTCCGCCGACGACAAGCACAACATTGGCCGCTTCATCGAGGCCCAGCTCGACGCATATGAGAAGGCGACGGGCTGGATCTTCTGGACGTGGAAGACTGAGGGTGCGCCCGAGTGGGATATGCAGGACCTGTTGGCCAACGGCCTGTTCCCGCAGCCATTGACTGCGCGCAAGTGTAAGACACGTCCCCGTATTATCCATTGATGACAGTGAAACTGACATGCTTCAGATCCCGGCCAGTGCAGCTAAGCACCTTGTCGACGACGCGACTTGGCGTGTGAACAATGTTGTCTTTCCTGCTCTTTCTTCTGTACCAACACGCTACATTCGCTGCGCCCCGGACACCATCTCCAACCCACCTACTGCCTACTTGCCTACCTGCTCATGGCAAGTAACGTCACGATATAACGAATTTCGTTTCGCTTCGAAGATACCCCGATGCGCTCACTCGCTAGAAGGGCCCCGTTTCGGGAGCCCACGTTTGTTCAGATTGACACATGGTGTTGTGTCAGCGTGTGTATTTATACAGCAAAGCATATAGTAGTTGGGCGAGGCGCAGCATATAGGTGGAAGGGGGCATAGCTAGTTGAAATGAATATGAAGATTGAACAATAATTGATTCGAATCAAGCCGAGTATTGCCCACCCGCTGTTTCACTAGGTCTCGATTCGCCCTGGGGGCCAAATGGCTGCCGTGCCAATTTCCACGCCGTCGCACCTGGCCTATTCCGTGAGCACTTGGAGCTCCAGCTCGTCAGTGGCGAAGGTCGTGCTCAAGGGGGACCCGCGTTCGCGTCTCTGCGAATGGCAGCATGGTGCGACAGGATGAACGGTGTGCGTGCTGGTCGTATTTCTCCTTTTATGAACATCCAGGGACCAGCTGGGCATAGGGCGGCAGGCTAGGCCGCCAGTCAGCCGCGATAGTACCTGAGCCAAGCTGCCGTGCACGACAGCACAGGCAGATCCCCACTCCACTGTTACGAGAATCTGGAGAAAGAAGCTTCGCCCATGCTTATTAGATGGATACAGACGTCGTCGTCGTTGTCCTTGTCCTTATGCAGTCCCTGCTTCTTCACTTCAATTGACTTCACTGCACCCTCGACAAGCGCGGCCGAACCTCGCAGGCGCCGGCTGACTGAGCGACTCCAGCCCTTCAGGCCCCCTCTGCTCGACGGCTCCCAATTTCCAGAAATAGGCCGTGCCAAACAACTAACCTGACCGGAAAAACATGCAACCCCCTGAAGCACCCCGGCGTTCCCCTTGGTATACGAGGCCGAGCGGCCTGCATTCCTCGCCCGCCATTGGCGCAGCAACAGCTGGCGCACGCCATGGGGGCATAGCGCGCGCATTTGGAGCATAGGCGGCGTTGCTCTGGCGGCCAGCCCTGTGCTAGTCGGCTAGTGCAGGAACAGGGCTGGATGCCGCGGGTTAAGATTGGCCGTTGGGGGAGTGTGTGACCGGAAATCAATACATTAATCCTACGCTCCTCGACCCCTTCGACCCAGTATCCTCGACCTACATACAAAACCCGAAGAATTTGTTCTTCAGCCCTTCTTTACACACAGTCACTCTTTCTTCGTCGTCGTCGCCCACCTTCTACATAACTCCCCACCACTTTACGCTTAATCGCATAATACCAACTCGACCATCTTCATCACCATGTTCTCCAAGGCTACCATCGCGACTCTGTTCGCTACCCTCGCGGCTGCCCAGGTCCACGCTCCCGTTGGCGAGCCCACCGGCAACCCCATCACCAAGCCCGTGAACGAGGTATGTAACCACCATCTCTGCGCGCTTCAATTGCATGCGCTTTGAAACGACGAGGCTAACAACAACACCCAGGTCGTCCCCGCCTGCAAGCCCTTCACCATCACCTGGCAGCCAACCACGCCCAACACGGTCTCAATCCTCCTCCTCAAGGGCCCCCCGACCAACGTCAAGAAGTTCGGTCCTTCGCTCGCCGAGGGCATCGCCAACAGCGGCAGCCTGACCTGGACTCCCCCCTCTGACCTCGAGCCCACGACCGGCCACACCGGCTATGGCCTCCAGCTCATCGACGACGTGACGGGCCAGTACCAGTACTCGACTCAGTTCGGCATCTCTAACGAGGGCTGCGCCGTCGTGTCCGGCTCGGGCTCTTCTGGATACCCAGTCGCTACCCCGACGCCAACCCCGTCTGCCAGCAAGGCTGCGTCCTCCGGATACCCCGTCTCGTCGGCCCACAGCACCACCGTTGCGCCGCCCCACAGCACCGTCATCTACAGCACCGGCGCTCCCCACGCAAACGGCACCGTCATCCAGCCCACCAAGCCCATCACCGTCCCCAGCTCGCTCAAGCCCTCTGCCACCGGCAACGCCACCACCTCCAGGCTGCCCGAAGCCACCGGCGCTGCGTCTGCCCTCCAGGCTGGTCTCAGCCTGGCCGGTGCCGCCGTTGCATTCGCTTTCATGCTATAAGCACCTCTATTTTGCATAAAAAGAGTTGATCTTTTTTCGCGTTGCGCGCACACCTTTCCGTGCGCGTGAGGGATGTTTATATGTCATGACTGCTTTTCGTTTCTCGAGATACTCCTGGTGTTAATTAGGGTATTGGTATATACCGCTCTTTGTTTGTTTGGAATCGAGTTTCAACCTGCGCGTTGGAGGGGGGGCGTGGGGTGTATCTAGCCAATTGCATAGTGTCTGCGCATGCGCGCACCTCAACGAGGTTTCATGGTGATCTGACTTGATGGTATGATTATGAGGGTTGGTGTGGGATGTAATGCATTGCATTTAAATAACGCCAATAACGCCTTGACCGCTCCTTCCTGCTCGACTTGTACAAGTTGCCTCGCCCGTTAGTCATCCTCCCGCATCACGCAAGTAACCAATCAACAACATCGAGGCATACACACTGACAACATGTGAAACTATCCATTCAAATATCCCTTTCTTAGTAAATGCCCCACAACCTATTCCTATTCCATATTCCAAAGACGGCACTTCAATAAAGAAAAAGTTGTTTTGCTACTCTAACCCTCTCCCTTCGATCCATGCTTCTACTCCTATTTTCTACTCTTCATAAAACCACCATGGCCTCTTCCCCAAACAAAAACAACAAGCTAGAAACCTCTGCTCAACTGCCACAGCAGCAGGAGCCATCCAATCAAACTTCCCCAAGACGCCGAGGATAGGGTATATTGTAAATCCATTTTTCATAACTGCTAGAACGCAAAAAAAAAAAACATTTCAAATCATCTCACATTTCACATGTAGCTCACATAACAACGCACTGGAGTATCTTCTTCCCCGCCTTCTTCTCAGACGGAGCAGGCGTGTCTCGTCCCGTAGTCATCCGCGACGCCCGCCCGCTCTGCACATATGGTGTCCTCGACGCTCGCCCGCTGGGCAGGTCCATCTGCGACTGTGACTGCGGGTGCGAGTACACTTGAGATTGCGCCTGTCTCTGCATTTGGGCCTGTGGCGGCCCGTAGCCATAACTTGGTCCAAGGGAGTCTGTCCGCGGCGGTGCGCTCATAGGGAGCCGTTGGCCAGTCTGCTGCTCAGGCTGGACTAATCTGGGCAGGATACCTCTCCTCTGACTCGGGTTGGGATACGCGTTGGCGGGCGCGCCTTGAGGGCCCTGGGGGACGCTCGTCCGGTCCATTGTCGGGGAGCTGAATAGCGGGACGTGGCGCCGCTGCACTGCGACGTTGGGCGCGGAGTCGCGGCGACCCGAGTCTGGATTGACGAGTGGCGGCGCGCGAAGATCGACCGTGCTTTCTACCACTCTGCGGGCGCGGAGAGAAGGCCGGCGTGTAGCATTTGCATGAGGATGTGGTGGTAGTTGGGGGTTCTGGAACTGGGGTGATGCCATGTACGACATCTGAGGCGGGGATTGTGCAGCTGAGCTACGTCGGCGTACCGAACCAGAGGACTGTGGATTTGGGTATGTAGAGGGATGGAGCAGGGACGGGCGACGCTCCTGTGGTTGCTGTGGCGGTGAAGACAGGTTGATGGAGGATATCGACGGCTGTCTATGTTGATACGGGTTCGAGGGTGATAATTGCGAAGGGTTGATGGTCGCAGACATGCTAGGCACAGGCGGGATGGAGGACGCCGTAGAGCCCCGAGGTAGTCGCGGGACAGGTGGCACATCTGGATGGCTGAGGCTGACACTTGCCGCCGCCGCTGCAGTCGCTGTATAGGCCGGCGGAGGTGGCACCCAGTTGTCAGCGTCGCTCTCGTGAGGAAGTTCACGCTGGCCATCGGCGCGACGATACTCAAGGGGTCGGAAGGGCAGCGCTCGAAGGTGTCGACGATTAGCGGGAGAGACGGCGGCTACCGTGGCAGCTCTAGCCAACGACATCTGCGACCTGGGCTGCTGGTTGTCATAAGGCACCTCGAAGGCTGCCTGTGCTTCTTCCGCAGTCAATTCCTCCGAATCCTCTGTGGGGAGTGGAGGTCGTATCGGTGCTCGGTTTGCTGTGGTACGAGCTCGCTGGACTGGGGTCGAGCCAATTCGCGATTGTCGTCGCGAATCATCGCTTCGATCTTGAGCTCGTCGCTGGGCCAGCGTTCTAGTCCGCACCAACTCCACTTCTCGCTCGAAGTCAAACGAACCTTCAGGTAGCATCTCGCCGGGACATAGAGGGTCCAGGTCATACTCTGTTTTTAACGGCGTCGGTGCGGGACTCCCTGGAGGCTTGCGCTTATCAAAGTCAAGCACAATGAGAACGCCTTTTGAACCCAGGGGTACGCCAGGCACATCGCTCTCACCAGGCAGTATGCTGGAGTTTCCAACAGCCACAAGCCGCTGGATGTTCGCATTGAGCCTGACCCATCGCAAGACGCAGATCTCCTGGAGCGTCCCCGCATCATCCTTCGGGATGGGGATGCAGAAGCAGGGCTGGATAGGCTCCTGCAGCTGCGCCTTCTCGCTCGGCTTGTAATCCCAGCCTGGGACCTCGTAGATCCAGATATTGGTCGTGCCGCGCATCCGCAGAGCAACAGCCGCTAGATCAACGTTTGGAGATACAGCAGGCATGGCATCGTCGACAAACTCTGAGCGCGTCCATCGCTGGTGGTCGGGAAGAAACATTTTTCTCTGCGTGAAGCGTTGACACGCAATGTCGTAGATACCCCAGGAGTCTTCCTCTGCGTTGAAAGCAAATAGCTCGTTGAATGTCCCGGTATCTGCATCTGGGAGGAGCGTGGCTTGACGTGCTATCCTCGCCGTTTCAGGAAAGAGCACCGACCCCGTCCACGCTGCTTCTGGTGGTTGAGGTATTGGTTCGCCCTCTTCGGTGAGTGGGCCATCATAGAGACCGGGTAGGACAAACAGGGCTGATCCGTCCGATTTGCGTGCATAGCCAGTGATGAGCAGCGTTCTGCCATCGTCTGAGAACTCCAGGGCATCGCCTGCGGGCCCAGAGAGGGTGCGTCTGGCTGTCTCAGGTATGCCTGGGCCAATGGCAACCACTTCGATGCCGAATTTGTTCCCTGTGATGAGGATGCGCGCATCGGGCGAAATGACGATGGAGCTCGCCTCGTGCACCATCATGATAGTCCGTCTCTTCTTGATCTGATTGTGTCCCTCGCCATGGATCTCGTACACGTCAACCTGCGACGGCCTAGACAACACCGCCAGTAGAGACCCGTCGTCGGTCACATCGATTGCTACAGGCTTGCGCTTGATCTGCAATGTCCTCGCCCATAGCCGCGGCAGCTGCACCGTCTTGATGAGCCATATGTTGGATGCCGAGTATACTGCCACATAGCACCCCCGCCGTGACACACTAACGTCAAAGCTATCTGGCAATGCAGACGACGAGGCGCTATTGGAGACGAGTTCGAGGAGGGTGAGGCTAGGGTGCGCGTACGGTGATGAGGCGGTCGGACTCGAGGCGCTGGGTCGGTCGTCGTATGTCGTAGCAGACGTCATGGCCGTCGAATGGCCCGAGATGCCCGACGAAGAAATCGTGTCTGTGTTTCCCAGTGAAGAAGCCGAGAGTAGCGTATTCACCTGGTCGTCGTCGGACTGTGAAATCACCGAGGCGTTGCGCTCGCCGTGCGCTGGTATCGAAGCGATGCCGTCATGGCTAGCAAAGGCGACTCCCTTTCCTCTCACGTCGGTTCTAATCGCCAGGCTGCGTCCTTCGCCCTCTGAGGGCCTCTTTACCATCGTATGCTCTTACGCCTCCACTTTCGGTCGGGTCGATGATGGGACTGCGAACGTCTACAAGGAATGCTGAGACGCCTCCATAGAACATGCCCTCGCTATCTACACTCAGCTATAGCAAAGGAAAAACTAAACATAGCAAAATGAGCAAAAAGTATAAGGAGCGTCCATATAGGTCCACCACCGCGATACGACTGCAGCATGGATACGGCCTACGTCTTCGGCCGGGCACAAGCGTCACGCTAAAGCAGATGGCGTGGATCGTCAAGCTTTAAATAGCTTTACATAGCACCCCAGTCATCACGTGTAATCACCCGTCGTATCCGAAAACTCTTCTAACATTGCCTGCAACTGTCAAGCTCGCCGAGTCGCAGAAGAGATGCTACATGGCCATGTTGCAGCCTTGGTACGGCGACAACCTCCTCGTTTCCCTCCCTGATACTACAGTCTGCACTCCTGGGGGCGGAGCACTTGACGCGAGGACCATGTCCGTTTCTCGAAGCAGCGCTGGCGAATAGTACCACGGCTGTTGCCCGACCAGGGCAGAAGCGTGCAGCTTCGAAACGCGGGTGAGCAGGGTTGGCTGAGGGGCAAAACATCTTCGCTCTGATGGCAACCTCTTGGAGTTGCCATAGGGTGGCAACGTTGCCACGGGGCGCTTTGAACGCAGTGCGACTCTCCAGCTGCAGACTCTTCGTGCAGACGTGTTAGAGAAGGTTGCAACGACGGGCGCCATTCAACCCCTTTGATTTCACCATTGCAGCTTGACGGGAAGAGAGTTGGTCTGCTGGACATCCAGACGTCTCGACCACTCCTCGAAGAATGCTCTCCTTTTCGAGCGTACCCCAGAGAGGCAACCTCGCCTCGCATGCGTCTGCTTATCCCCACCAGTTCACCCGCACTTTCATATCAATGCTCGCAATTACCAGACGCCACGACGTCCGAAAGAAGGCATCTTGCTTATCCTCTGCAAGTTCCTGCTCTAGTTTTCATCCAACTAGTCTACTGAAGCTTGCACCAAAGACTACTTGTGGAATGAGCTTCTCTGGCATCACGTCTGATGGGGAGTTCAGATGACGACGAGGATGCTTAAAGGTCTGGAAGGATATCAGAAGATAGCAGTTTCCCATCAGCGCTGGGAGGTGGCAGCGGCAGACGTTCAAACCCCCTCATTGTAGCATAAGGGGCGTGAGATATGGGAGCAGAAACACATCAGAGTAGTTGTGGAAATGAAGAGGAGGCTGTGACATCTACGATGTTTCTCATTCGCGCAGGCACTAGCCGGATACCTGTCGGCAAAGAATAGCCCGACCGACCCACAACTACACTCCCTCTATACAATTAGTGTACTTGCTTGACTCACAGCTCGTTGCGAAAAGGATAATAAACAGCAGGCTCTCTATCTTCCAAGGGGAAAGCGATCGCCCAGACCTCCGCCTGACGCATGTCATTGATCGCCCTTGCGCAGTCATGGATGCCGGGGCTTTGCCCGAGATTACGAGCTAGTCCGTCGGCATAACAAGCCTGGAGGCCTGAGACAGGCTTGAGCGACGAATCTGTTGCGTACCGAGGTTGCTTGGAAATACCGGTACGAGTCACTTAGGTCACGTATTGAGAGAAGACTATTGTAGTACGAGCCACGACGTCCAAGGTGATGAATACATTGAACATTACATACGTTGGATCATCGCACAGCCTTGCTATGAGGTGGTATATTGGTTTGTATGTAAACCACGCTGCGTAAACATGTACAACTAAATAGGATATCGACATGGTTGAAATGCAAGAATAGCGAAGCGTGTTTCCCTCATCTCCCCCATAAATACACCAGAGAAGAGAGCCTCCAACAACGCAATCACCGATCTATACACAGCCCTTTCTAGGAGAGAGGTTGCAGACTTGTTCAATCGTCTGTGAGTTCCATAGTCGCTTAATAAACCGGCCTGGAGTTTGGAGGGGGAGTGGGCAACTCGGCGGTTCCATATGTGCCTTGACCGTGACCTGGCTGCTGCTGGCTTTGATGAACTGGCGCACCTCCACTCAACTCTGCAGCCTGGGGCGTAGGAGAAACTGGAGCAGCCGGAGCAGCCGGCGCGATACCCCTCGAGTTACCACCGAGTTCTGCCGCTCCACCTGCGGGGGCGCCAGCATATTCATATTTGGCAGGCGACTGGTATGCTTGCTGAGGCGGCGGGCTGCTAGGAGCATTGTACGGGGCAGGAGCAGGAGCATCGTACTGAGTAGGCGCATTGTATTGAGTAGGCGCATTGTACTGATTAGGAGCATTGTACTGATTAGGAGCATTGTACTGGGGAGCAGGCGAAGTCGGTGCTGCAGCGTAACCTTGTTGCGCTGAGTAGGCTCCTTGCTGGGCATATGGGTCGGGCTGACCATAAGCTTGTGGTTGTTGTTGGGGACTGAACTGAGGCTTGGTATCTGTGTAGCCTCCGACACCAGCGGGCGGCTGGGATGGATCGTTTTGGACCATGGCAGCGCCACCGGCCTGAGGCGCGATAGCTTTCTTGCTCTTCTTACGGCGGAGGAAGAAGACAATTGCACCGATGAGAGCAAGTCCAGCAAGGACACCAATGACCGCGCCTGCGATCCAGGCCTTTGACTTTGACTTTTTCTTTGTGGCAGTCTTGGGAACAGTAGCGGCGGTGGGATCTACTTGTGGTACTGAGGACGCTGGGCAATGTCAATGGAAACTCACTTCAAGGTATGGAAGCGTGCTCACCTAACCCGGATGATACTGCTTGAGTGGCAGATGCGGGGATCTTGCGATAATACGACCAGTTACTAGAGTTTGGACCGCAGACAATGTCGGTCTTGGGGTTCGAGTCGCTCATATTCTCGAAGATGAAGACGGTATTACAGATCGAAAATTGCTTGTTGTTGTAGTTATCGGTACTAGGCATTCGTTAGAAGTAGAATAACGTGACGGTGGGCCAAGTCCTACCAGGCGATTGTCCTCGTGGTTGATTTATCAGAGTAAGGATAGACCAACGATCCGCGAACGCAGGCAGTGGGTGCATAACAGGACTGGAGGGTAGCCGGGCAACATTGAGCGTATTTTCCATCTTGATACCATGTGAGGCCGGCGTTGCAAGTCTGAGAATACCATCCTCCGCTGGACTCTACCCATCCGATGAATCGGTCGTTGTTCTGCCTCTTTGGTAGCACGGCCGGGCTTGTGATGGTTGGGTCGGCGGGCACTAGAGCGCTCGCGAACTTTCCAAGCGCAAGGGCGCAGAGAACGGAGATGGTGACTGTTCCAGACATCGTCGTAGTCGTTATGGCTCAGCAGCGCGTTCCTAGAGGCAGTCCCAAAGTCAACGCGAAGGGAGGCGGCAGGACTAGTTAAATACCGAGCACTGCGTGCTAGACGGCGACTCTCTCTGCCAAAGCCACACTGCATCCACACCAAAGTCGCACCGGGCTCGTGTCATTCAGGGCTTAACGGTTGGACTGTCCTAGACACGGCCTAGGATACTAGAGACGGGTACCGGTCAGCGATAATAGGGATGAACCAAGCCATACGAGGCTTGGTGTATTTCTGCAGGCGGCTCCATTGCCCATCTATTGTTCAGCTGGGACCCACTGTCACGACATGTGGAAGTTCGAGTGCCCATAAGGGACTTAGCGCGTCCCAAATTGATGCGGAAACCGGGAAGATTTATGTGTGGCGCGTTTAGGCGTAGGTATTACTTTTAGCGCAAAGGGCTGATGGGCGAAAGCTGAAATCTACTATTTATCGATAACTTCGACCAGATACGACATGTCGAGGCGCTGGGCTGCCATAGGTCATGTACGCAGAGCCAGGCGTGGGAGGTGGTACGCGAAAGCTCAGCTGGCCTCATTCAGTGCAACAAGAACGTGAAACCGGACCGGCCTTGGTCGGAAAAGCCAGCCCTGAAGAGACCGCAAGGCTCTTCTACGGTTTTGGTAAAGTTAAGCGAAATTGTACACTTGAGGAAAGCCAGCGTGGAGATCCATCGAAGTTTTTATGGAGACGGGAGGCTTAGTGCTGCTGCGGCTGCACAGTTAATTTATGTCAACACCGGAGGGCGCAGTGCAAAACTAGAGCGGGAGAGACTGACCGGGAATATCAATCTTGTCGACGGACTTGTCAAACCTCTGATATCGATACTGGTGTTGTTGCTGATGTGTTGGCAATCAAGATCTGCGCACGAGGATCTGAACACGAGAAACAGCCCCCACGGGGCGCCGACGTTTGGAAGCTAGCTGGGGTTATTGCCGGGCCGGTCGTCGGAGTCATATTGCTCCATAGCGACGAACTTCATCTTGTTGAAATTGTCGCTAACGATGAGGGATGTCGAGTTTCTTGACGAGAGTGCAACTATTTCGAAGCGCAGTAGTGGTGATTTTCGCGTAGAGTTGTTCCTTCCCTTGGAAATCGGCCACTCCTGAAGGGTGTAATGAGTAATTCGCGTGACTTATATCCGCCTCATTAACCCCGTTGCTCACATGCACTCTGTCCAACGTTACTCAAGCTCGTTTAACTTAAGTTTGTACACGGAGGAAGTGTTTGCATCGTCCGCATCCTTCACTGTTCATGTTCCATCGTCCTGTTATGGAGCCGACCAAAGTCACCTCTGGGCCAGCAATAAAGTGCCATTTGTTACTCGACCTACCGGACGACATACTCATCGTGATCTGCTCGCAATGTCGCATCGACGAGCTTCTAGATCTTCGCCTGACCAACTCGAGGATACGAAACATCATATCAGAATACATGTTGACAATCGCACCCTCTGTAGCCCGCGTAACCTTTCCATACAGCGACCGCCTCCTAAAACCATTCGCGGACCGCACACGATACACGTTCGAATGGCTGAAAGGATTGATACCGCAGCAGCTGGCAGCAATACTAGTCGATAGACACCGTATTGTCTCTACTGGTTCACTGTCGCATTACGGTATACCAGCCGAAGACCCTTTTGGCGACGAGCTACGCGCCCGAGTCGCTAATGGCTGGCACGTCTTGCGTAGCTTGTCAAACATCTCCCGCGAGGTGCACAGGAGATATGAGGTCGTCCTCTACACGGACTGCGAGCTAGACACCCTGATACAGAAGGAGCAAATTATCCTTGACAAACGCCTGCAATACATGAAAACTCTGCCAGATCAGCTTGCCAACGACTACAAGCTCATGTTCAGGCTTTTGTGGACATGCTTCGGCACCGATTTATCAGATACGGGAGAAGACGAGCCATGGATCTCTGATAGGGGCGACGCACTCTCAAATCTGGGAATAGAAGACTTGCTATTGATGAGGGATGAGAACGTCGGTGGACGGTGGATGAGCCGCAGGGGTAGCTTATTGTTGACATGGTTCGTGCTAGCTGAGGGACCGGAGATGTTCTGGAGACAATGGTGGAGCCTGCCTTCAGGGTCGTCACAGAATCACATCCGCGACCTCGCCCGCTCGACCTTCCGCGAACTTCCTCCAACGCTAATGAACCGCCATCGTTGTTTCGCGCAAAGCTTTAAGGCAGCCAATCCCATACGTGGCCTTGTTTCGACGTCTCCAATTCCATATTTTGCCGAGTATACACTGCAGAGAGAAAACGATGACAGCCCCTCCCTAGTGAAGGATATTATGACACATGTTCCTTTCCGTGTAAATTTCAAAGTTCAACCCATGAAGCCTTTGGTGGTAGAGATCGGGTACCAGTTCGCTGAGTTCCATAATCTGTGGTTACGGATGGTGATCATGACGCTGGCTTCGTTTGGCTCAGCACGCCTGTGCCCCACCTGACCAGCGATTGACACAATTGCAATTATACAACCAGTGTTCTTGGTGGCGGACAACAATGCGTGGGCCTACGAACGAAGCCAGCATCGTCCACGAGCTTAGCCAAGCAGCTTGGGGCGGCGCTTGTCAATCCTCTACCTATCCACCACATCGATTAAACAGATATTTAGTAGGATGAGAAGACGGGAAGAGCAACTATTGCAGGTATTATGGTACAGCCTGAATGCCGTCAGTAACTTTTCGCCTCCTACACTTGAGAATAGAACAATGCTGAGGATATGTACGGTTGCTTGCGCGGATTAAGAATATCAGGTAGCCCGTCGAAGACCGTCAAGGACGTACTAAAATGGCCTAAAACGGGAAGATCTGGAATCTGGACGGAGAACTTGTGATATGCAAAGGAGTTTATGGATTCTGTTTGCGACGAGCGAACATTTCGGTTAGTATTTCGATGGCTTAAAGTATGGGACCTAATATCATTTTCTGGAAGTGGATAGCAACATTTAGGAATGTGTCAATGTCTCTTAACGAGGGAATACCTATTTAGGGCTAATAAGTGAACGATTGCGAGGTTAGTACAAAGGCGTAGGCAAAGGATTTACCCATATCTATCTAAGTCAGCATTAATTGCTTATCTACTATGTCGCAATTTCTTCTCTACGACTAAGAGTTAAACTTTTAAAGCAATCCGCTGTATCATATAATCGCTATGATCACGTTCTTCATTAACAGTGCACCGGTTAGGAGAGCGAAGACCGGATCTCTGTCCGCCAACGCTGGCAGCCATGCGGCTTTCCCTTCGCAATACGTAAACACCATGCGCAATTACAACGGTATTATGCCCTAACGACACGTACAAGCATATGTCCGTGCGTCCATGCGTGGCACATATTACGCACATGCGCTTTTAGCCTGAAGCTTGAATTTGCCAAAGAAAGTCTCATCTACAATCTCGTCGACGTGTCGAAACACATCCAGAAGCATTAGGACATGGAGATGAAAGTGGTAGAACCGACACAGGAGAACTTGGCGATAGCATTGAAGGAACGGGGAGTTTACCTTCTTCTCTAATAGCGCCGTTGGATGTATTCATGCTTGCTACAACAAGTGCATCCCCACAGTAAGCCTGATCCCGAGATTCGACTCCAAGATCCGGCTGAAGCCCCGCTACCACGACGTCCAAGATCCCCACAATCCCTGTTCGTACGTGAATCTCCCTATTGGCATTAACCCTTCTCCAATGCGGCCCTGTCTCAAATTGGCTCAACCCAGCCTTGTGGTCGAAGCGAAACAGCCAAAATCCGAACAGGGCCACGAAACCACTTCTACCGAACTCTGCATCTGCACAAACCTTATTTCCTATGCGAACTGTAGAAATGGCATCTTCGCTTCGCTTGGTATATACGCGCCCGTCGTGCTTCATATATACACACTCGTCTCGCTTCAAACCTCTGTTTTATATACTCTAGTTTCTTTTTTCACGTTTGGTCGAGATATGATATCGAGGAAGAAGAGATGGATAAGCATCCTGATCCCAGTCTAATCCCCGCATTCCCTTCCGCAGCAGCGCAAAACAATGCACGCTCTCTTGCTGGGACCGCGCTGGCGCTCCATGGTATTGCCCTCATGGTATTTGGAGGGAGAATGTGGTCGCGATGCTATCCCGTGTTTAGAATGCATAGGGACGATTACGTCTGCGCTATAGCATATGTACGCACTACCTTTCGTTTTCTACACGTTCCGGGTACTGACGTCCAACTAGGTCCTCGTAGTCGTCAACTCTATCCTCCTCCTCGCCGCAATTCCCTACGCCTTCGGCCACTCACCCACATCCTTCTTTCTCTCCGACGCCCAAGACGCGTTCAGACATGCTACTATTGCGCAGCCCATCTGGGCATGGGCAATGGCTGCTATCAAAACCTCCTTCGCCCTCATGCTGTTGCGTATCGAGCAGTCCAAAAAGCTTCGCCGCTTCCTCTGGGCCATGATCGCCCTTCAAATGGCTCTCGGCGTGTACAACACGCTTACCATACTCCTGCAATGCTTTCCCTTCTACAAAGCCTGGGACCTCATTGGTGCCGTGCCGGGCACTTGCTGGAGTAGGAGAGCCCAGTCAATCAGTACTATTGCCGTATCTGTACTCAACGTCCTTACCGATTTCGCCCTCGCTATGATGCCCATCTCCTTCTTGCGCAAGATACAGCGGCCGGTCCGCGAGCGCATTATTGTCGGCGGATTGATGGGTCTGGGCGTTTTCGCCGGCGTTGCCTCCATTCTCAAAATTGTTGCTGCCGCGCAGTTTGGACGCACCGGCGACCCCACCAACGAGAGCATCAAGATCGGTATGTGGTCTGTAGTCGAAGAGTTGGTTGGAATGATTGTCATCTGCATCCCATGTCTTCGCTCCCTGTTTCAGCACGTGCTGGAGTACTGTGGCGTACTGACTGTGCGCGTTCGGCAACACACGTACACGCGCGGATATGGCAGAACATACGATCGAAGCGAAGAAACGAAGAAGTCAAGCCGAAGTCAGAGCCGAAGCCGTTTAGCGACTGTCGTTGACGGCGAACACGATGCGGGTTTCAAACTAGATAACATTCGTACCGAGGGGTCGGAGGACAACATACTACACGAGTCTCCTACGCGAAGGGGTGGAATCTGGTGCACCAAAGAAGTAATGGTGGAAAATGATAGGCTTAGTCGGATGCCGTCGTATGAGAGGCCGGTTGGTGGCCCAGATGCGAGCTGGCATGATGAACCGTTTGACCTGGACAGAAGAGACCTTGGTAGAGTCTAGGAATTGGTGGTAGAGAACGTGTATTAGAAGGCAACGAAATTAAGAGAAGCCGTATCCTATTGAATCATGACTTTTAAGAATATGTCCTGTTGAGCGCGTAGGATCTATCCTCCTACCCGTGCTTCTCCAATCTACTCTTCAAGTCCCTCCCCAGCTCGTACCTGCAGCCCCAATCCCCGTGGCGCCTAGATTCGAGCTATAACGTCGGAAGCCTATGCCCATCCCAATTGGCACAGATGTTCTTCTCCTCACACCTCTTGTGTGCCCGCTGTGTGAATGACTCCTATGGTGGAGGGCATTGGACGATCTCCTCCGATCACTGTATGCCTCGTCACCGTTGTGGTCAGCTCCGTCGTCAGACACGTCTGCTATGCTAGATCGTGTGCTCGTGTAGCTCAGCAAATTCGGTGGCTCCCCTAGTTCCCCGAACTCTGATTCCGACAACGCTGCTTCATCATCCGTGTCGATGGAACGAGGTCTTGTATTTTGCTCCCCCGCGTCGTCTTCGGCCAAGGTGAGGCTCTCTTCATCCGAATCCGGATCATCGCCAAAGCCTTTGCCTTCCACCAGCCAGAACGTTGGTATTAATGCAAGGAACGCAATAGCAGACAATACCCAAAATGGAACAATCACATATCCGCGCTTGACGCCCCAAGAGAAGAGTCCACCACCAATGATAGGACCGGCAGCGCGTCCTATGGCTGACATGCTTGTTGCGAAACCGTTGAGGGTACCAAGGATGCGCAGACTGCTTGCGCTATTCGTCAACATGATCGTGCTTGTTGGAAACGCAAAAGTTCCACACATGCCCCTAAACATCAACAGCGCCACCATCGCGACTTGCTTCATTGTTGGGTCGGGGATAAGGGTAATAAATGGTGTAATGAAGAAGACACAGGGGAACGCAAAAAATGCGATGCGCAGACAGCGAAGAACACCTAGGTGTCGGGCCAAGGGTGGGAAGAGGAGAAACTGGCTAAGAGTGGAGGAGACGGCGAAGAAGGTAAAGATTGCGCCAATGCGGCGGGAGTCGATGCCGAAGCCGCCCGCAAATTTCAGAGGAAGGCGAACGTTGGGGTCGTCCAAGGATTGGGGAGGATGGTGCAGGAGTACTGGAAGTAGCTGTTTTCCTTGTTTAGCAACGCAAAGAGATACTCGGGAACGTGAGAGCTTACCTGATCGAACGCGAGTGTGTACAGTGCCAGTAGTGTGTACACGACTAGGTTTAGTGTGGTCTGGTATGTGAGGACATCGCGAATCTTTGGAGAGCCCTCCTTGATGATTTCACTTGCAACGCCAAGCCGTGCTGTAGACTGGTCATCGAAGGCTTTTTGCTGCCCAAGTAGCGGTTCACGCTCAGGTGATAATTCCTTCTGCTTCTTCGGCATGTTCAACGTCTTGCGAACGAAGGCGGTGAGCTTCGCACCCGTCCTCAGCCCCAGATCCTGTTTGTGTCTCTTACTCTCCAAAGTCTCCTTCAGGAACAGCCAACCCACGACGATTCCACATGCGAAGAAGGCTGCTGCCGCGAGATTTGGTAAGACGTACGGGAATCTCTCCAAGAAGCTATTGCCCCTTGGTTTGCGTGGGTCTATTCTCAGAGGATTTGCGAGTGCTCCTCCCAGCGTCGGGCCGAAAATGGCGGCAACCGTATATACCAAAGGCATGATGGAGAAGGCTCTCGGCTGTAACTCCTTCCATGGGCATAGCTCCGCTACCATTGTGCGCAAGATGCCCACATTCCCATTTGTTAAACCTTGTAGGGCGCGCGCCGCTAGAGCCATGGGCAAATTGACCGAGAAGCCCCAGAGCAGCATTGCCCACATGGTGTTGAACAGCCCTATTAAGATTGTTGGTTTCCTCCCATATCGGTCTGACGCAGCGCCCCAGAAGAGTCCTGTCACAGCTTGGCATATGGAAAATGTGGCGGACGAGATGCCCGCCCATCGTGCGATGTCGTTTTCAGGAACGCCGAAGGATTCCATAAGCTCGGGGAGGTATGGAAACACCGAGGTCAAGGCGATGGGTTCGGCGAAGCGACATATTGCTGGTGTTGAGGTTAGGCCAGTTTGAAGAGTTTGGGAGCGCCGGGGGACGTACAAAGAATTACCAGTTGCTTGACTGGCAATCGGTGTTCTGTCATGATGGTAAGAGAGCCGGAGAAAGCATACTAGACAGTACGCGTGAGGATGGAAAGAAAGAGGCGAGGCAGCGCAGATTAGGCGTCTGAATCCTCCTCATCTTTGCGTGCTCGGGTTGAAAGCGCGCACCCCGCATTGAGGGCTAGCCGTGTAGGGGTCATGCGCCACGCGTGCAGCACGGGTCGCGCCTTTTCGTCATCAGCCTCTTGTCTGCTCTTTAGAATTCTGAAGAGGGTTGCAGATATGCGCGATGATGTCTGTTTGCGTGTGCTGGCGGTGATAAGTGGCGGTTGTGTTGCAACTTTGCGAAGGTTGCGACTGCCGCTGCCGTTGCCGTCCTCGGCTGGGGAGCTCCTTCCCGGGTAGAACCAGGGTCCACTACCCAACAGGAACGGTGGAGACCAAACACGAGAGCATGCATCACGCCCGTGAGTCGCAATCTTCATTTCTCGCCACTGCTAGCATCTCTCTCAATCTACAATTACTCAAGCACTTCATTTCTCATCCTCTTGATGCTAACAGGGTAGTGGCTGATGTGTTGAATTATCGATTTCAAGGAAGTAGTTGAATACAGCGGAAGAATGTCCCACTACAGACGTTTAAGAATCGCGCTCCACCCGCTATCTAGTCCTCTCCTCTAGGATCGAGTACACTGCTGTTAGAGTTTGGACAATCATGAAAAACAAATTGATCTCAAAGAAGGGACGTGAAAGCGTGGTCAGAGAGAAGCTCGAGGAAGCGATCAATAGTGAATACACACGTCCGCCCCATGACGCAACAGAGGTAACATGCTCGGTGAAAGAGTATCAAGCAGCGGTTGTCGAAGTGGAATTACGTCACACCTGGTTGTATATGAGGCTTTCACAGCAACCGCGTAGTGCTCGTGACCCAGGTTCCTCTCGTTTCGCCATGCCTCGACACGACTTCACTTGAATACCGCGACCGACAGCGGCACTCCTGGAAGAATATAAACCTCCATTGCCGGAGCACACTTGATAAGTCCAACCAAAAGTCTCTTTTGTCCGACCTACAAGATCACATAGGCAAAGCACGCCAACTCAACTGTCGAAGCAATTCTGCTACCAAGATGGCACCCGACCATTTTCCCAAGAAGAAATCTACGGAGAAGATCTCTCCCGGTGAGCTGATCAACCGCTTCCCAAATCGCTATGCGGCCACCATAGCTCGTACCAGTGCTATAAGAAAGGATTTCGGCGGCAACAAGGGAGACGAGCTGGTCGAAGATGTCGAAAAACAGAGCACAGCTGCAGTGCATGAAACCCCCACCATTTCAAACGTCGATGTTGAAAGCGGAGCGGTCACGGTGGACGTGGACCGAAAAAGTTCACAAGAGAAGAATAGTTCCGTGGTTGAACCCGTAAGTCCTCAATGAAGCTATGTACGGACGATTCAAGTACTAAAGCAAAGATAGAATGCTTCCGCAGCGCCCTCAGCACCTATTCACGAGCCAAAGTCGCGGCTCGGTGAATACCACCAAAAGCTTGAACTCGCAGCACAACACCTAGATGTTGCGCGTTGGAGGCCACGGTACCCCGGCATTCTCCCTGCGAACGATCAGCATTATTCAGATTGTATCAACGCCGTTGCTCTCGGACTGCTAGACACTACTCGAGCTCGTGATCGCTTACAACGACCTACCGCTTTTGCCAACTTTGGTCCCCGTGGCGCTTACAACGATCGTGACATCGAAATCACGGCAACTTCCTTGGTTCATCAAGCTGCTCGTCTCTACACACACGGCGCTACGAGCCTCTTCTTCAAAACTCCCGCAAATATACCTCGCAATGAAGATGCAAACCTACAGTTCAAGGAGCGTCTAGCAGCCTTCATCAAGCTGATTCGAGATTTCAAGAAGGCTGCAGATGATGTAATGTGTGGCCGTTGCATTGAGGAGTTCCTAGCAGCGCCGGTAGCGAGCTGGCATGCTTTGAACGATCTGTTGGACGCATGGGATCCGAATGGAACCGCGAGATACATGGAGGCACTAACGGCTCAAGGTGTAGCACTGGATCAAGCGCGTATGGGCGCTACAAACCGTTCTAGAAACATGTAGAACTGAAGAAAGGTGATCGTATTGATAATGTTCTATATATAGGGGAAAGCTATGTTTATATATAAAAAAAAGTAAAACTAGAGTAAGCTAGTTTATATATAGACTAGTATATTAGGCATATAATAAATTATATATTAGGAATTTAAACTAATAGCCCCCCTAAATTCTAACACAAGATAAAATATAAAAAAAGAAAAAATAGCAGCCTTATAGTATTATACTATAATAAAAGTACTTTATATTAGAATTATAGTTTGTATATTATTTATTATAGCAAAGCTATATAAAGTTATAGCTATATACTTTTTTTTATAATTGCAATAATTATAAATTCTAATATAATTAAACTATACTTTTATGTAATTTTTTATAATACTATAAATAGTATAAAGCTATTTAAGCTTTAAAATTTAAATACGCTTAGCATTTTTTTAAGCTTGCTTTTATTATAATATATATATAATAAAGTACTGCTTTACTTTATAGAGCTTATAGTTATTTCTATAATTAAAAGTAAAGTTAACGCTAGAGCGGATTATACTACGCAGTAAAAAAAATTAGTATAAAAATTATAGTTTAAGTACTATACCTAGCACCTTAATATAGTATTAAAGTAGTAAAGTTTATATAATACTAAGTTAGCTAAATAAATTATTAAAAAACCTTTAATAATTGCTATTAGCAGCCCTAATATATTATTATCTAAAAATTATAGTAATAGAACTATAGATTTTCTAATAGTAACTAAGTTATTTAGGCATTGCTAGGCAGCTTTAAGTTTTAACTATAAACTATTATTAAAGCATAAATAAATTTTTAAACTAAAATTTAAGCAAGCTTTAATTTAGTAGTAAGCTTGTGCCTTAATAGCTAATACTTTTTTATAATTAGTAATAGCTTATACAATAGATATAGTTTTTATAAAGTACGCAAGGTAAAGCTTATAATTAAAACTTATAATTATATATTATTATTTATTATATAGTTGTATTATTGCGCGTCCTATAGTTGTATATAAGCAGAAAGTTAAAAGTTTAAATAGTAAGGGTTTAAACGCGTAGGCAGTAAAGCACATATTTGCGCACTTATTTTATAAATTAAAACTTATTTCTATCTTTTTAAGTCTCTTATTTTTTACTTTTATTTTTATATTAAATATAAATAATATAATACTAATAAATAAACTTGTGCATACAGGCCTACAAGTTGCTATTATAGCTAGCAATACTAGCTATAAGCTATTAATAATTACTTAGTATAAGTTACTGCTTTTTAACTATTTTAAGCTAGTAAATAGTAACTACTAGTACTATAAAAAAGTATATAAATACTTTAAAGTTAACTTTTTTTCTTGCAGCAGGCTCTTTTTACCCTGCCTAGTTAATTTTAACTTTCTAGCATTTCTTTATAATAAGCTAGTTATAACTAAGCAGCAGCAATACGCAACTTTTTTTATAATTAGCTACTATATAATAATGCAAAACTTTAACCTTAGCTGCAACTAAGCTGTTTTTATTAAAAACTAGAAAAATAAGCTTTTATAATTTATAAAAGATATTAAAAGTAACACAAAGCTTATAGCGTATTAAAAAAAGTTTTTTAAAAACTATAATTACTAGTAGTATAATAATTAAAAAATATAGCTTTTTAAAATAGTTAATTTAGTGTGTAAGTAAATGTAAGTAGTAAAGCAAGCAATAAAGCAGAAAAATAAGTAATAATAATTTAAATATACTACAAATAATAACTTATGCAGGCAAAAAAAAAAAGCAAAAAAATAGTTAAGTATTTAAGCTAATATTATAGGAAAAGTTATTATTATTATTGTTGTTATTATTATTATTAGCGTTGCTATTATTACCTAAAGGCCTAGTATTAGTTAGCTGCTTAGTAATTTAATATTATACTAAACATTTAAACATATACTTAAAAGCTGTTAAAAAAGATAGCGCCTTAGCAGTTAAAATTATATTATTAAAAATTAAAAGTTTATTATTTAGCAATTTTAAAAATAAAAGTACGCAATACACAGTAAAAATACTAATAATATAAGCTATTAATAATATATTAGGTCCTGTCTTCGCGGGAGAGCTTATAGTTATAAATAATAGTATTATTTATATTTATATTAAGTAGGTTAAAAATAGCGCTTATAGCAAGTGCTTAGTTAATAAAACTAATATTCTAGTAAACTGCTTTAAACTTAATAAAATTTAAAGTTTTTATAAGTATATTAGTAGGATTTTCTTTACTACTAATTTATTTAACTATAATAAAATTTTATTAAATATAATTGCAGAAAAAGTAATAACAAAAATTAATATATTTACTATATTAATAGAACTCTAGGTTTTTAGCAAGCTTAATAGTTAATTAATTATTAATATATATAAGCACTATATTAAAGTAAATGCCTATATTAAAATTATTAATAAATAACTTAATTTATATAGCTTCCTTTATAGCTTTACTAAAAGCTATATACTCTGCCTTGTATATAAACTAGGCTACAACTTTTTATATAATAAATAATTATAAAATAAAACTTTCTGCTAGTATAAAAATATAGCTAGTAGTAAAGTATTAAAAGTTAAAATATTTAGCCTAATTAGCGTTAATATAGCCTAAAAGCTAAAGTTTTTATTTTTTATATATAATGCTAATTTTGCAAGTACTGCTTATATAAGCATACGCTTTAATTATTGCATTTATATAATATTATATTAAATTACTATTAAAGCATTTATAAAGTAAAATAGTATAAACTAGGTTAATATATATTATAATTAGTAAGTAGTTAAAAAAATTAAACTTTTAAAAATTTTTTTTTTTAAAAGTAAAAATAGTAATATTATTATTATTTTACTTTAACTTAACGCAATAATTACACAAAATTTTAGTAATAGCTATATTACTAAAATTATAGCAATTAAAGAATTGCTAAATATATTTAGCTTAGTAAATTTTTATTATATTTATATTTTATTTAATATATATTTTTAGATATAGAGCATTAGGGTCTTCTAATATAATAGTAAAAGTATTAAAAAGTTTACTTTTAAATATATTAATATTATTTTAGTATAAAGTATAAATGCAAATATTATTAATATAAACTAAAATAATTAGCTTTTGCGCAGTATATATATAAACGCAGCTATTATAAAGTAAAATGCAAAAGCTTATTTGCACAAGCTTTACTATAAGCATTTTATACTATATATAAAGCGCTTATATAAGCTTATAAAAAAACTTAAATAGTAACTATATATAGCTAAAAAATAGCATTACTAAAAGTAGCGGCATATAGTAGACTATTTTTTAAAGTATAGTATTAAAAAAAATAATAATAATATTAATTTATATACTTGTCTATTTAAGCAGCGTATAAATAGTAAATAATATATATATAAATATAAAGCAAGCTATAAAAAAAAAATTTTAATATAATTAATACTAAAATACTATTAAAAACTGCAAGCAATAAAGCATGCTTTAAATTTAATAATTTTATTAATTAGTATAAATTTAACTTTATAAACTATTTTAGTAAAAATAGTTTTTTTATTTTTAAGTAATAAAACTACTTTATAAACGCTTTTTTTAAAAAGTAAATTAAATTTTTTTATTATTGCATTGCGTTATATTCCTGCTTTAAGTATTATTATAGCTTTTTTATAACATATTATACGGGCGAATCAGTCGCCTAGTTAAGTTAGTTATAATACTAAAACTCTACTAAAATTAGTAGTCTTCTACTATTAAACGCGATGCTTTAATATAATAATATGCAATTTTCTTAAAAAGAAAACTAAATATAGCTTGCAGTTTAGGCTTTAAAATATAATATAAATTTTTTTTAATAAAAAGCTGCGCGGATTTATAGCGTTTTTTAAATAATACTTAGTAATTAACTAAAAAAAAAACTTCTATAATATAATACTAGGCCTAACAAAATAAAGCTTTTTTTAATAGAAAAAAAAATAATTGCCTAGTATATACTTTACTTTAAAAACTAAGAATTTCTGCCCTAACTAGCTGCTATAAATAATATAACTAATATTTTGCTAGCTAAATATAAGCAACTATTTATTAGCAAGAATTAGGCTAGTATATTTATTAAATAATATTTACAGCTTAGTACTAAGACTTTTTAAAAGTATAACTACTAAAAAATTTTATATAAAAATCTTAAACTTATACAAAGCTAGTTTTAACTTATAAAAAATATAAAGGCCAAGCATAGTATTTAAAATAAAAATATATATAACTTTAATAAAATAGGCTTTATAATAGGCTAGATATTATATAAAACTATTATTTTAAGTGCTAACTATTAAAGATAGCTAAAGATAGTGCAGCAAAATAATTAAAAGTAAATAATAGTAATTTAAAGTATTAATATAATAAAATAAATTATTTTACTTTTTATTATTTTTGCAAATAAAAACTACTTTTTAGCCTAGTACAAAAAAGATAGCCTGCCCTATAATTAAATTATTATAGTTTTTAAAAATAGCTAAATAATAAATAAGCTTATTTTTAAGTAGTTAAAGCACTTTAATAAGTATACTAAAAGGAAAGTTATTAGTACTTATTATTTATTTATTATTAATAGTTATAAAAACTACGCATTAGTCTAATTCTAGCAGTATTATAAAAAATAAAAAATTATTACTTTTTATATACCCTTATATTTGTTGCACCTACTATAGCTACTTAATATAAATTATTTTGCGCTTTTAAAAAAAGCGTATAAGTACTAAGCTAAAAAGCTAATATGCAATAGTATTAATTATATTACTAAAATTAAATTTTTACTGTGCTTTAAATTAGCTTTTAATACTATTATTATAAAAAGCAATATTTTAAGTAGCTTTAAAGGCGCTAATTTAGTTTTTTTTAACTTTAAAGCTATAATATTAAAATTTAATATTTAATTATATATTCTATTACTACTTACTATTAAAAACAGTTTTTAGGAGTTAAAAATACTAAGTAATAATATATTACACAGGCGAGTTAGTTGCCTAGTTAAGTTAATTATAATGCTAAAACTTTACTAAAATTAGTACTATGCACAATAGTACAGCACTGTAAAAAATTATAGTAGTAAATTATAATAAGCTAATTTATTTAAAAATTATTTTTACTTTTTACTTGTATATTTATGTGTTATGCCTAACTTTACTATAGCATTTATAGCGCCTTTAAAAGGGCTTACCTGCTTTAGTATATATTTACTTTTTTATTTTTTTTTATTACTACGCGCTCTAAACTCTTTTAAAATTATTAATTAAAAACTATTTTTTACTATAAAAGTTTCTTTTTTTTGTACTTGCTTCTTTTTATGCAATTTTTATTATATAGCAGCTTTATTAGCTGCTTAAAACTTAATAATTTTTTTTTACACTAATATAAGCTTATGCGCGACTATAGCTGCACTTTTTAAAATTTTTTTAAAAGCTTTAACTATTAAAGTAGAAGAACTATTTAAATGCTTTTAAATTCTTATTTTAACTAGTGTTAATTAAAATTTAAATTCTAAAGTATTGCTTAGTGTTTTTAACTTTTAGAAACTGTTTTTAATAGTAAGTAGTAATAAAATATATAACTAAATATTAAGCTTTAATATTACAGCTTTAAAATTAAAAAAAACTAGACTAGTGCTTTTAAAGCTACCTAAAATATTGCTCTTTATAATAGTAGCATTAAAAGCTAGTTTAAAGCATAGTAAAAATTTAATTTTAGTAATATAGTTAATGCTGTTGCGCATTAGCTTTTTAGCTTAGTACTTATATACTTTTTTTAAAAGCATAAAACAACTTATATTAAATAGCTATAGCAAGTGCAACAAATGCAAAAGTATATAAAAAGTAATAATTTTTTATTCTTTGTAGTACTGCTAGAATTAAACTAATATATAGCTTTTATAACTATTAATAATAAGTAGATAATAAGTACTAATAACTTTCCTTTTAGTATACTTATTAAAGTGCTTTAACTACTTAAAAGTAAGCTTATTTATTATTTAGCTATTCTTAAAAATTATAATAATTTAATTATAAAGCAGGCTATTTTTTTTGTACTAGGCTAAAAAGTAGTTCTTACCTGCAAAAATAATAAAAAGTAAAATAGCCTATTTTATTATATTAATGCTTTAAATTACTATTATTTATTTTTAATTACTCTGCTGTACTATTTTTGGCTGTCCTTAATAATTAGCACTTAAAATAATAATTTTATATAATATTTAGCTTATTATAAAGCCTGTTTTATTAAAATTATATATATTTTTGTCCTAAATACTATGCTTAGCTTTTATATTTTTTATAAGTTAGAACTAGCCTTGTATAAGCTTAGAATTTTTATATAAAATTTTTTAGTAATTATACTTTTAAAAAGTTTTAGTACTAAGCTATAGATATTATTTAATAAACGTGCTAGCCTAGTTCCTGCTAATAAGTAGTTGCCTATATTTAGCTAGCAAAGTATTAGCTATATTGTTTATAGTAGCTAGTTAGAGTAGAAATCTTTAGTTTTTAAAGTAGAATATATACTAGGCAATTACTTCTTTTTTTATTAAAAAAAGCTTTATTTTGTTAGGCCTAGTATTATGTTATAAAAGCTTTCTTTTTAGTTAATTATTAAGTATTATTTAAGAAACGCTGTAGATCTGCGTAGCCTTTTATTAAAAAAAATTTATATTACATTTTAAAACTTAAATTGCAAGCTATATTTAGTTTTTTTTTTAAAAAAATTGTATATTATTATATTAAAGCATTGCGTTTAATAGTAGAAAACTACTAATTTTAGTAGGGTTTTAGCATTGTAACTAACTCAACTAGGCGACTAATTCGCCTGTGTAATACGTTAATTATATTTAAAACTTACTTAAAGTTGTATGCAAAAAAAGCAAACTAATTAATTTAAAAAAAATTTTTATTAAGTATATTTTTATTAAATATATTAGTATTATTAATATTGCAAAGTTTTATAAGTTGACTGTTTTTTATAAATACTTAAGATTTAAGTCTATATCCTTTATATTTTAGATTATAAATAATAATAAATATTATATAACTATAATTATAACTATTAGGCTTTTTGTAAACCGTATATGCAGCTTTTTTTTTAATAGTAAAAATATTATTTTTTGTTTTTATTACATACATCTGTCTATATTTATATATATATAAATATTTTATTATTATATACTATGTGCATAAATAATTTTTTATATAGCTTTATTTAGTAGACTTGCAGACTATACAAATACTAAGTTTAAAATAATTAAGTTTTTTATTAGGGTAGTAGGCTATTTATATAATATTATTATTACTATAGCATTTACATAGAAAGCTATTATTTATATAATATAAATATAAAATAGCTTAATTATACTTATATCTTATGCCTATATAGTTATTATAAAAATTATTATTTTTATTAGCAAAAGCTATGCATATATTACTATTTACAACATATATATTGTATAAATATTAACTATTATATTATAATAGCTTAAGTATTTAATAGGGGTTATAAGATTACTTTTTATAATTTTAATATATAGTATATTATTATTTTTTAAGTAGTATTTACTGCATATATATTTGTACTAGTGCATAGTTTAAATATTTATTAATTATAGTATAGTAGTTGCATAGAAATTTTGTGTATATTAAAGCTTTTATAATTTTTTTATATTATTTGCAGCAATTGCAAATATGCTGCTATTTTTTTATTATAAATAAAGTATACTTAGTATAGTTTATAATACAATAGTTGCATTTTATATTATTGCCTAAAATTAAATATTTATATTATTTTAAGAAATAGCAAGTGCAGATATTATTAGTAAGCTTGTTAATCTTAAGAAGTTTAAACAAATTAAATTTTTTATTACTATTATTAATTATTAAGCTATAATTGTTTTTATTTAAAAATTATTATAATTTTAGGAATATTTTTTAAAGCATAAAATTAATAAGTAGCTTATAGCTAACTTTAGCAGTATTATTATTACTAAGCTAAGGCTATAAGTTAGAAATAATATTTTTAAACAAAATATTATTGCTATTATTAGAAAAGCTAGACAAACTGTTTTTGTCGCTTTTATTAGTAAAATTAATAATTATATTTTTGTTTAAAAAAGTGCTATTATTTTTATTAATAAAATTAATAGTTATATATATCTGCATAAGTACATTTAATAACTACATAATACTATTAAAATATTATATAATTAGTTATAAGTTAAATATAATATTATAAAGTAGTTAGTCTATAGAATAATTCTTAGAAGTATATATTCTTAAAATTTAAAAAAAATCTATTTATTTATTTAAAAAACAAAGTTTTATAATTTAAATAAATTTAAAATATAAATTTATACTTAATAGCTACTTTTTTTTTACTTAAAATTAAGTTGCTTATTAGTAATTAAGCGTATAAAAGTAAAGTAAAATAATAGCAGAAATAAAAAATAGTATATTTAAATATTGTTAGCATGCTATTTTTTTAAATTATATTAATAGTGCTAGTACATATACTAGTAACAAGTTTAGTTTTTTTAGAAAATAATTTTAGTATTGCTAGTAGCAATAGTTAGTTTAAGTAATATATATAAAATTTTATATATACATTGCTTTTTATACTTATTTTATAAAATTTTTATTATTAAAAAATTTATTTATAAAAGTAGATAGTGCAAAGAAATAGCTATTAAAAGCAGATATAGTATTATTATTACTATTATTATTATTATTGCTATTTAAGTTAAGTGCTGCATTTAGTACTTAAATAAGTTTTTATAATACATAATTATTAATATACTAATTATAAAAATAAGTATTATTTATATTAGTTGTATTATTAATGCAAGCTATAGAAATGCGCCTAACTTATTTAATATTAAAGTACTAGACTTAATAAATATTTTTACTATTTGCGCATAAAAAATATATAATATATTTTTATAAAAAATAAAGCTTTTATTAGCTAATAGTAACGCAGAGTTTAAAAAGTGTAGTAATATAAATTTATATTTTTTATATATTATTTTTACTAAAATTAGGTTTTTTGCTATAAAAAGCTTTATAAAAAAATTTTTTATTTAGCAATATTTTTATAAAAGTTTAGTTTTTTTTATTAATAGTTTTTTAAATAGTATATATTTAGAAATTTTCTAGTAATATAGCACTGCGCAGTATTTCTTTAGTACAATTAATAATAAATTTAGTTATATTAAAAAAAAGTATAAAATTTTTAATTATAACTAAAGAGCGTTTGTGTATAGTCTAATAAAAGTATTTAATTGCGCTAATTATGTAGTAGGCATATAAGGCGCTAAATTTAATAATAATACTTTTATTATTGCAAAAAGCTTAAATAAAGTATTATAAAAATTTATTATTATATTGTATGCAAATAATAAATTTGCTATATTTTATAAATATATAAGTAATAAATGTAGTAAAAAGCTTTGCAATTTTATTTTTAGTAATAAATAGAATAATTTAAGTAAATTAAGTAGTATTATTAATAAAAAATAGTGCATACTTTTTGCTTTTTAAGCCTAAGATAGAATATAGTTTTTATATATTTATAATAATAAATTGCCTAAATTTTTTATAGTAATAGTAGGCTAAATTGCAAAAATTTTTATAAAGTGCGCAAGTAGTATAGCAAATAAAATAAATATTTTTAATTTTAGCTTTAATTTATGCATTTATAATTTTAAATTTTTTGCTTATTTTAAGTAGTATCTGCATACTATTAAAACTTAAATAACTAAAATAATAATATTTTAACTAAACTAAGTTATTAAAATTAATAGTAGTAGCAGCAATAAAAAGCGCAGGTAAGCATTAAAATTAAAATATATAAATATTTATTTAAAAATAAAGTAAAGTGTATATAAATTCTACTTTAGTATTTTTTTTATATATTTTTATAGCAGTGCCTGTAATTACAATAATAAAGTTTAATTATATAAAAAGCAATAAAGACAGTAGGTTGCAGCATACCTAAAAAGTATATTATATATTATATAGTTTAAAAATAATAAATTTACTATTTATATTAGTAATAACAAACTTAATATTATTTATACTAATAATATTAAATTAGAATCTTTATTTGCATTTTTTAATAGTTTTTCTATAAAGCTTAAGTTTAAAAAAAAAAAAAAAAATTATTAGTAATATAATAAAAAGCACTACTATTACAAATTTAATAATTAAAAAAAGTTAGTAGTATTAAAACTACATATACAGTTTATATAAATAATTTATTAATTTTATTTAAATTTTATATACTTTAGCTATTACTATTTATAATAGCCTTTTTTGCACTTGTCTCTAGCTTATATTTATAATTCTATTATATATTAAATATAAAAGAGTAGTTAAAAGTAAAATATATATATTTAAAATTTAAAATATAAAAAAAATTAAAATTAAAATTATTAATTGCTATTGCAATTATGCGCTTAAGATAAAAATTATTAATAATAATAAAATTAAAATTATAATTTTTACTTGCACTTTTAGTATTTTTAGTATTTTTAATATTTTATTACTTTTTATAATAAGTAGCTTTAATATATTTAAATTTACTATATTTAGTATACTTAAAAGTATTAGGCTTACTAATATAATAACGTACTTTTATAACAAGTAGTTAGTTAGGATAAGTAGTTAGTCTCTACTAAGCCCCTACTAAAACTTACTATTGCCTATAGTATATCGCAACTATAGTATATTGTACTATAATTAATAGTATATAGTATTAATTTATAATATTTTTTATATTATTTTTATATGTGCGCGTATTGTGCTTTATTTTATTATAGCATTTATAGCGCTTTTAAAAAGGCTTACCTACTTTAGCGCGCGCTTTTTTTTTTATTTTTATTTTATTACTACGCGCCCTAAACTCCTTTAAAATTATTAGTTAAAAACTATTTTTTATTATAAAAGTTTTTTTTTTTGTACTTGCTTTTTTTTGTGCAATTTATATTATATAGTAGTTTTATTAGCAGCTTAAAGCTTAAAATTTTATTTTTGCATTAATACTATTAAATGCGCTATTATTTTTGCATTTTTAGTAAATTTTATAAAAGTATTTACTATTAAAGTAGAAAAACTATTTAAGTACTTTTAAATTTTTTTTTTTAAAAATATTAATTATAACTTAAATTTTAAAGTATTACTAAGTATTCTTAATTCCTAGGCACTATTTTTAATAGTAAGTAATAGTAAAGTATATAACTAGATATTAAGCTTTAATATTATAGCTTTTAGGTTAAGTAGTACTAAGCTAGTACTTTAAAAGTTTTTTAAAATATTGCTTTTTATAATAATAGCGTTAAAAGCGGCTTTAAAGCATAGTAAAAACTTAATTTTAATAATATAATTAATATAGTTACGCATTAGGATTTTAGCTTAGCACTTATATGCCTTTTTTAAAAAGGTAAAATAGTTTATATTAAGTAGTTATAGTAAGTGCAACAAATATAGAAGCATATAAAAAGTAATAATATTTTTTTTTTATAGTACTAGTAAAACTTAACTAAGTTATAGCTTTTATAGCTGTTTATAATTAAAAAATAATGCGTGCTAATAGTACGCTTTTTTATATACTTATTAAAGTGCTTTATTTACTTAAAGCTATACTTATTAGTTATTTAGCTATTTATAAAAATAGTAATAGCTTAATTTTAAAGTAGGCTATTTTTTTTATACTAGGCAGAAAAGTAGTACTTGCTTATAAAAATAATAAAAAGTAAAATTGCTTAACTAGCTGCGCTAATATTTTAAATTATTATTATTTATTTTTAATTATTCTGCTATACTATTGTTGCCTGTCTTTAATAATTAAAGCTTATAATAATAGCTCTAGTTAATATTATACTTATTATAAAGCCTGTTTTATTAAAGTTATAAGTATTTTTATTTATAATACTATATTTTGTTTTTATATTCTGCACTAGCTAGAACTAGTTTTATATAGCATTAGGATTTTTATAAAAAAAAAATTTATAATTATACTTTTAATTAAATTTTATTTTAAATTTAGGCTAGTGTTTAACAAACGCGTTAGCCTACTTTAAACTAACTAAATTTTAGTAATGCTTAATAAGTAAAAAATTAGCTATATTTTTAATTTTAGTAAGCTTAGGCGGGTATCTTCTTATAGTAAAGTTAAGTATATAATTAATAATTTTTTTTTTTTTTACTATAGTAAGCTTTATTAAATTAAGTGTGTAGTTGCGTTAAAAAGTAGTTCTAATAAGTTATTTTTTAAGTATTAATTTAAATATGTTATAGTATTTTGTAGTATAATAAATTAAAAAATTTGCATTTTATTTAATAGCCTAAATTATATTTTATATTTAATATTTTTTTTAAGCTAGTAACGTATTATTATATTAATCTATTACAATATACTATAAATAATAGTAGGTTTTAGTAGAGGCTTGGCAGAGACTAACTACTTGTCCTAACTAACTACTTGTTATAGAAGTACGTTAATAAGTTTTAATAGTATAACTAGTATAGTTATAGTAACTGTATATAAAGCTGTTGCTTATATTATAGTTATTATTTTTATTATTATTATTATTTTTGCTTTTTCTATTGCCGTTGCTCTTGCTATTGCTATTAGTATAAGTATTAGTAGTAGTATTATTAAATTTATTTTTAGTAGTATTTTAAGCATTTTTATAGTTATTAGTATACTTAGTAATAAAATTTTAGTAGTTTACTTAAGTTTTTTAAATAATAACTTTTTTTTTAAAGTAAAAAAAGTTTTAAATTTTAATAAAAGTACAGTACTATTATAAAAAAAATTTTTTATTAATTTTGTAAATTAAAATAGTGTAAATAAAAAAGCTTTTAGCAATATTAATATTTTTATAATAGTACTTTTTAAAAAAAAAAATAGAGGCTTAAGCTGCTATTGCAGCTATACAATTGTAGTTAAATTCAAATATTGTAGCCTATTAAGGAAAAGCTTCTACGGCTCTAAAAACCTTAATAATTCAGTTAACTATATAGCCAAGTTTAATAATTGTCCAATTAAATCTGAATTACTAAGTTTTAAACCCGAGTTAAACCCGAGTTATAACCTAGTTATATCCGAATTATTTCCGTAGAACTGAGGTCGAATCCTGCAGTTTCCAACAATAAAAGCTGTATTTTTTGCCAAATTTGGTTACTTACCTAGGTAAAAATCCAAATTTTTGCAGCTTAATTTTTTGTAACTAACCTTAGAGGGCCTCTTTGCCCTCGCTGTAGCTGTTAATATATAATAGTACTTAAACTTAGCAAAAAGCAGGCAGATAGTAGAAAAATTTATAAGTATAAAAGCGTCTAGCTTTACTTTAATATAATAAATAATAACTAAATTTAAAATTTAGTATATTTTAGTAATATTAGCCTAAGCTATATAAGGCTTTTTTTTTTATTTATTATTAAATTTATTTTAAATATAGTTTTCTACAGCATTTTTAAGAAAATAAAAAGTAGTAAGTAATTTTTTATAATATTTATTATAAAATTAAAACTTAAGTTTATAAATTTTAAGCTTAGCTTTATATTTAAATTAAGCAGCATTATTATTATTGCTAGGCAAAGTAATAATACTAAAAAAAAAATATTAATTTTTAAAAAGTAGTATTATAGCTTTAAATACAATTTTAGTATATAAAAAAATAAATTTAATAAGCTTAAAGTGCTAAACTACAGAGCTATTATAGTAATTAAGTAAATTTTATTAAGTAGTAACTTTTTTAAAAACGCGCTCTTATTTATAAAAATTATTAAAATTAATTAATTTAATAAAATTTTTACTAAGCGCCTATTTAGTATTAATTATAAATAAAAATATATTTAATATTATACTATACTTAATATAGTAGTATTTTAGTAAATTAAATAAACGCAGTAGTTTTTAAGCAATATAGTAATTAAGTAATTTAAATAAGTTAATATAAATACTATAGTTTTAAAATTAATTTTATAATTAAAAAGTAACTAATATAGTCGCGCAATAGTAGTATAAAAAAAATATAATTTATTATAGCTAAACTGCGCGCAAGTGCGCAAAAAAGCTTAACGTACTTCTATAACAAATAGTTAGTTAGGACGAGTAGTTAGTCTCTGCCAAGCCCCTACTAAAACCTACTATTGCCTATAGTATATTATAATAAATTAATATAATAATACATTACTAGCTTAAAAAGAATATTAAATATAAAATATAATTTAAGCTATTAAATAAAATGCAAATTTTTTAATTTATTGCGCTATAAAATACTATAATATGTTTAAATTAATACTTAGAAAATAATTTGCTAGAACTACTTTTTAACGCAATTATATATTTAATTTAATAAAACTTATTATAGTAGAAAAAAAAATAATTATTAATTATATACTTAACTTTGCTGCAAGAAGATACCTGCCTAAACTTACTAAAATTAAAAATATAATTAATTTTTTACTTATTAAGCATTACTAAAACTTAGTTAGTTTAAAATAGGCTAATATATTTATTAAATGCTAGCCTAAGCTTAAAGTAAAATTTAATTAAAAATATAATTATAAAAAAACTTTTTATAAAAATCTTAACGCTATATAAAACTAGTTTTAGCTAGTGCAGAATATAAAAGTAAAGTATAATATTATAAATAAAAATACTTATAACTTTAATAAAACAAGCTTTATAATAAGTATAATATTAACTAAAGCTATTATTACAAGCTTTAACTATTAAAAATAAGCAATAATAATATAGTAAAGTAATTAAAAGTAAATAATAATAATTTAAAGTATTAGCGCAGCTAATTAAATAATTTTACTTTTTATTATTTTTATAGGCAAGCACTACTTCTCTGCCTAGTATAAAAAAAATAGCCTATTTTAAAATTAAGCTATTACTATTTTTATAAATAGCTAAACAACTAATAAGTATAGCTTTAAGTAAATAAAGTACTTTAATAAATATATAAAAAAGCGTACTATTAGCGCGCATTATTTTTTAATTATAAATAATTATAAAAGCTATAATTTAGTTAAATTTTACTAGTATTATAAAAAAAATAGTATTATTACTTTTTATATACTTTTGCATTTATTGCACTTATTATAGCTACTTAATATAAGCTATTTTGCTTTTTTAAAAAAAGTATATAAGCGCTAAGCTAAAATTTTAATGCGCAACTATATTAATTATATTACTAAAATTAAATTTTTACTATATTTTAAAACTACTTTTAATATTACTATTATAAAAAGTAATATTTTAAAAAGTTTTTAAAGTGCTAGCTTAGTACTATTTAACTTAAAAGCTATAATATTAAAACTTAATATTTAGTTATATACTTTACTATTACTTACTATTAAAAATAGTGCTTAGGAGTTAAAAATACCTAATAATACTTTAAAATTTAAGTTATAATTAATATTTTTAAAAAAAAAAATTTAGAAGTACTTAAATAGCTTTTTTACTTTAATAGTAAATACTTTTGCAAAATTTACTAAAAGTGCAAAAATAATAGCATATTTAATAGTATTAATATAAAAACAAAATTTTAAGCTTTAAGCTGCTAATAAAACTACTATATAATATAAATTGCACAAAAAAAAGCAAATATAAAAAAAAAAAATCTTTATAGTAAAAAATAATTTTTAATTAATAATTTTAAAGAAGTTTAAAGCGCGTAATAATAAAAAAAAAATAAAAAAAAAAGCGCGTACTAAAGCAGGTAAGTTTTTTTAAAAGTACTATAAATACTATAATAAAATAAAGCACAATATGCGCATATATAAAAATAATATAAAAAATATTATAAATTAATACTATATATTATTAGTTATAGTACAATATACTATAGTTGCAATATACTATAAGTAATAGTAGGTTTTAGTAAAAGCTTAGTAAAGACTAACTACTTGTCCTAACTAACTATTTGTTATAGAAGTACATTATAATTTATAAAATTAAAAAAAAATAATTATATTAATAATATTTTATGTATAAAAGAAAGCTATATTTATATATAAAAAAGAATAAAACTAGAGTAAGCTAGTCTGTATGCGGACTAGCGTGTCGGGCACATGATAAATCACGTGTTGGGAATCCAAACCAACAAAACATGCCTCCTGCTACTGCACAGGCTCCAAGCGGTTATAGTGTAGCTTCTGCGGCGCCCATCACTCGAAATGCTGCTCTGGGTCAGAACCGTACTTCAGATCCTCCCCGAGCCCATGGCACTACCTTTGGACGTACGAGAAATCTTCGCGAACATTTGCGTGTTGCGGGTAACTCACCGCCTTCTCGTCGACCGTTAGGTGGTATGGCACCTCCTCGTCCTCCCCAACCGGGTCGATATCATCCTTATGATCCAACGTTATACGCGCCCTCTACCTCTAGACATAGTCAACCACACGGCGACCAGACTGTGCCCGGTACATCACAAAGCGCACCGATGGACCTCACCCCGGATCAAACTGACCCTGCTGAGATGTTGCGCGACCCGTTTGGTTCGGGGGCTAGGAGTGCTCCAGGCCCTCGTCCCAATAAAACGGATAACACGCGGCCCCACGATGATAAGCTGGCCGGACGAGCGACGAAGTAGGCAAGGGTGCTCCTCAAGCGAAGTCGCCAGAACTGCTGTATTAGACATCTGGTGCCAACTGGGGCTGCGTACCACAAGATTGTAGACACCATTTGTTTGTCTAGATGCTTCATGTGCGACCGGGAATCTACCTATGTTGCAGAAGATAAGGACCTGTTGTAACAACAGGGACGGCGTAGGTGCTGCCGCACCTTTTCATAGCATTAGGGGAGTTTCGACGTTTGTGCTGAAGGTAAGCTGAGTTCAGTGTCTTTTTCAAACTCGCTTTGTATAAGCACCAGGCCTTTCTACTGTAGCCACCGAAGAATGTATGTTTCATACACCATCTCTTAATCTCGTGCTGCCTATGGCAACTAGCTTTAAAGTGAAGTCATTTTCAGGTGCTGATGTGTTAAAAAGCATCCTAGCATTCTAATTTACTGTCAGTCAGGACATGAAGAGTAGAGAAGATATCGGGATCTCCACGTATCCTTTCAAACGAGTGAAAGGCTATTGGAATTTATAGAAGTTGCATGACGTAGCTTGCTAGGGTCAATCACGAGAGTGTACGCTGAACTGGCCACTAACGAGGCAGGCATCACTCACTCTTCCACCATTTTCACGTATTAGACTCAACTCCCGGGTCACTACCGGCTGATTCCGAGTGCTAGTAATCATTGCAAACGCCGCTCTCACAATTTGCAGAGAACTATGAGCAAGCTTGACAGCTCTAATTCTCCCTCTACTCCCTCTTCCTCTTCCGTCGCGCAACCTCGCCTTCAACTCGCAGATCAACGCCTGCACATCATGTCGCAAGAGCATGATTCCCAGCGGCAACGTCAACCGCCAAATGCAGCAATGCGGTTGCCGCAGCATCCATTTATCGGACCTGCTCCAAACATGCTGCCTGTCAATCCGGCAGAGGCGACTAGAGCAGGTGCAGCTAGCAGCCACCTCTTCTTACCAGACCTGCCAACCTATTCTTCGTTGTATCCTGGAAATTATCCGGGCTTCACGCCATACCTAGGGCCCGTGTATCCGTACTCAAACCATTATCCGACCATGCCGCCACGACGAAGTGGAAGACTCGATATCGCTAACAACACCATCAATGACAACGATCTAGTCCATAAAGCGCGATCAGATGCAAAGACAGCGAAAGATAGCGACTTATTCGGCGTAACCCAAACCAGGGGAGGTACTCTCACACATACGTCTCTGGCGCACCCAGAAAACGAGCACAGTCGCCTTCCATCCAATAATGCTGCACGGAAAACACCAGGTCAAGCGAAACGTTCCTCCCTAAACAACCGTCCAAAGAATAGCCAGCCTCAGCCCCACGCAGTAGATCCAAAAGCTGCCCGGAAACGACCCGGCGAGCAGGCAGACGCGTTGAAGCAAGATCCTCCCTTCCCAAAACCAGATACATCAACCTCCAGATATAAAACACCGAAGCCTACAAAGACGACACAGATCAAGCGCCAGGATACACCACTCAGCAACAGTACGACACCGGTATTGAGTAGGAGGCCAAGGAACCGGAGAGTGGTGTTGGACGAAGACGATGAAACCGATTCTCCTCTTGCTTCAATCGGGGCGCATGCTGCTAGCATGGAACTAGCTCTAGCCGCCCTGGTTGATCCTTCAGCAAAGCAGACCCGCAATCCTCAGCCACGATACGAGTACCCTATTCCCAAGGAATTAGAAGGTGTACGACAAGCGCTTGGTCTGGAGAATTGGACCGAATACCTGTTTCACATGGAGAGTCTGTGGACGGGAGAAAGCACAGCGGACGAGTTTGCGGCCAACACAAAACGTCTGTTCTTGATATTCAACGACTCGATTCGTAAGAGAATGAACAATATGGTGGCAATGAAGGTTGTGGTTCCTGTGCTTGAGCAACGAAGAGAAGAGGAGGAGCAGAGGATTAAAGAGGAGATGGCAGAAGGGAATGAGAGCGCCCCGCATAGCTCCAGCTTTGACTAGCTGCTTTTGGTCTTACATGACCTGTATTCTTTCCGCTCGCTTACTGTTGTGGCGTTGCTATTATTGTAGTCAAATTGAACTCGGTGGGTTTGTATGTCACAATTAGAGCGTCGCTGAAGTTGGAGGGGCGTAGAAGAAGGTTTGTTAATGATCAACAAAAATAAATGCCACAAAAGCGCCTACGCTTCAGGACTGTTCCTGATTGATTCCCACTGATTGAGGTGAAAAAATCAGTGAACGCATCTGATCACTATCTTTCTGTTCATTCTACATTGCGTGATCAGATGTTTGCGAGGGGTGGCACAGCAATATGGCCATGCATAATAGTCTAAATGTCTTCGAGTACTTCGCTAATCGGGAACATGTACGCAAGTCTGGCTTCGTAGTGTGCAAGATGAAAGCAGGTGATTCATTGGTAACCGTAATATTGTAGGTCCGTACTTATATCCCCGTCTCATGTTAAAATTCCGCTACGAAGATCACACTCTAGAGTCATGAAAGTTAATCTAGAACCGATTCAATCACTCACCGATACACAGTATAGTCTAAATAAAGTTGTTCAGGAAGTCCTCAATGATTGATCAATATCGACAAAGTCCACGAACTCCTTAGCCGCCTTAACCGGCGACAACCACTGCGCTTTGGACGAAGAGTCCTTCGACTGCAACCTGGACTAGGAATCTGGCCACACTAGCAACACTCACGCTGTCAGTCATGCTCATTCCATCACCCTTACTGCCCAGCGTTCTCACGTCCGTTTTCGTATCGGTGGGCTTCTGATCGTCGAATCGCAGCCTCACAGCCCTCCCAAGAGTCCAATCCAGCTTCGTTAGCCGAATGTCCTTGTCTACCAGGCCGTGATCCTCGAGCGCGTACTTGACGTTGGTACAGCTCAAGAATACTTTGCTCAACCACGGTAGGTTACTCCATGAATCCCCGACACCTGCCGTCGACATCACTACAACGCGATTGAAGCCGGCATGCTCCAGAACCTCGCAAATATTGGCGCACGAGTCGGCCAGGAAGCGGGGAGGTGAGACCCGAGCCGCGAAAGGGCTGTCGGACTTGCGGACTGTGTTCAGCGTGATGATCGTTGCAGAAGGTGATAGTGGAAGCGCTGCGAGGAGAGCGCTGCTTATGTCGGATTTCGATAGCGGCGAGCCAATGACGATGGTGAGACCAGGGCGAGGGATGAGGCTACCAGTGGTACGCACGAGTGCTGCCGCTGTGTGACCCTTGGAGAGTAATTCGGTCACGACGTGCTGGCCGGTCCGTCCGCTAGCGCCGAGGAGGAGGAAATGCATGGCTTTCGACGAGAAGTGTTGGTGAGTACTCGTCTGCTTGGGGAGACTAAGAGGCTTCGTTACAGCAGGTAAGGGGGTTGTGGGCCTATTTATAAAGTTGACCATCCCTCCAGGGTAGACAACTATATAGTCGACAAGGGGGGTTGGTTCAGAGCTAGAGTCAGCCACTGATTGGCTGATTCGGTCAGTATACTGGAATCGGAAGTTGCATACGATCCTACCAACGCACACTAGCCGACTCGTTTTTCTTCTCTTTCTAACCTGCACTGCATTAGGCCGCATTCGATACTGCCACTGCCCTTGTCTCGCTTAGCTTGCTAGAAATGGAGTTCGCAGATTCCCAATTCTGAAAAAGTCAAGACTCATGTGCGTGGCTAGAACAGGTTACGCCACTTTGCCAATAAATCTTAGCACACTGTGGAGTGCTCCCCTCGGCCATTAATAGTCCCAGTGCAGGTTCTATAAGACCTGACTCTTTCACATATTTCGTTGGCTACGCACTGCAACTGGTCGTTCTCAGGCCGCAGCTCAGCATGAACATTTGACGAAGAGTCTAGCGCGTCCAAGAGAATGATTTTCAGTATGTGATGGAAGAAGCGCAAAAAGGACACTGACACAGGCTCTGGGCCAGGATGCCCGATCTCCGTCTGAACAAGTTCAAGATCAATGAGCCAAGAATGTAAGGAGTCTAGCAGAGCTGCTCTCTCGGATAGTAGCCGAAGAGCGACGCCTATCGATTTGACTTGCGACACTTTGTCAAGGAACTCAAGTGTCGACGTAGCAATCCGTGTAAGCTCTGTTCGCATGTCGGGTGCAATCGTGCGAAGATTGCAAGATTCAACAAGCTGTTGATGAGTCGAAAACAAACACGCAGACGACGATGTTGTCTCGCTTCTATCGGCTGCTGGAGGATCCGCAAATTTACATGGTGCAGCAAATAGTTTAATGACGAAAACATCCAGGAAGGGTAATTGTTCACAGTGCGCTGGCACCAACTTGTTTGCGGAAGTAAAGCCCGGCCTTGCTCGATACTCGTGCATTATCCTGAGTCCTTTAATGATATGCTGGACCATAGCAGCATAATTCTTTCGCACTTGCTCAATGCTGATCAATATCTGACAGCAAAGTAATGCCGGCTTCAACGCGTTGGAGCCCAAGGATGACAAGGTAAACGCAAGACCTCACAAAGCCATAGAGTATTGCTGAAGGCCGTAGTGATAGCTTGGAGTCTGCTGCGCGATAGACGCTGGATCGTCTCCGGATGTCTCGAGATCTTCTCGGAGAGCTCTTAGAGACAGGACTGCGTGTTGTATAGGCGGGTCAGTCTGGCTGGCTTGTAGGACTTGCCTGGCTTCTTCGTCACAGCCCAGATTCACATCGAATAGGGTTTTGGTTGAGAAGTAACGATTGAGAAGATTGATGTCCCGAGGGGCGATTTCAATGAAGGTGGACCAGATGCGTTGTAAACCAATGTCTGACTTGATGCCGCCAGCATGGGCGTTTTTGATGGGTTGACTGGTGAAAAATCTAAATGGGGACTCGTAGCCGTCGCAAGTACGACCGGTGTTGACACATCTTTGGCAAAACGGCTTTTTCTCGTCGCATTTGACCTTTCTGGTTCTATTGCTGAATGAGTACACTCACTCCTCGTTTAAATTCAAAATATTGGGATGTAGACCGGTGATGGCATCTGTCCGCTATGACTGACCTGCAGGTTGCACAACCAGTTTTCACCTTGGTTTTACGTCTCATGTTGTTTACGGAGGACGGCGCATCCGGCCATCGTTCGGCGGGGGGAAGCTTGTCGCGCATCACCTTTCATACGAGAGGAACAATTGTAACAAGCAAGAGATCCGAGCAGACGAATCAAATGATGCAGTATGATTCCTCACCGGGACCATGAGGAGGGTAGGTTGCTTGGACTTGATTTGTGTCGCATGCTGACAAAGAGGTAGCCCGAGGAGCAGCCGTCGGCGCTAGCTCGATTAGGTAGCAAAAGCGACCCAACCAACCATACCGCTGTTTGGAAGACCCTCATCCCTCATCCTGCATGCGCCGAGTTCCAAATGCCTCGATAAGTATTGAACTGTAGATATTGCTAGCTCCGCTCAAGGTACCTCCAGGGCGTAGGCGCGTTTGAAATCTTTTTCTGCAGTACCGCTAACCCCTGCTCTCAGCGAGATGTCTTCAGCTTATAAACCGAGGGGGATGATCCAATCTCTCTCGAAAAAAGTATCACACAATGTCGAAGCTTACTTACAACCATGGAGCCGTGTCGAAACTACTGAGCAGCTCGAAAATGCAAGCTTTTACTCTGTATGGTTCTCACGGTTCGACCAACACCGATCGTGTTCGCCTCACTCTCGCCGAAGGTGGCTTTACGGATTACAAACTCGTGCTTCTCAACCTTCAAAAAGGGGAGCAAAAGGTGAGTGGCTTGTCTCTCTTAAAATACGATGCGCCTTCTTGCGTGCGCAGATTGTATATCGTATCGAGCCTCAAAATGTTTTACACCCTCGAAGACTTTTTTCCACCTGCAACATTCGAACTCATGGGAGCTAATGCCGTTGCACCAGTCCAAAGAACACAAAGAACGTCACCCATGGGGTAAAATACCCGTAATGACTTCCGCAGAAGGGTTCACTCTCTACGAGAGTCGCGCAATCTGCAAATACCTTGCAACGAAGTACGCCTTTCCACTTCTACCACCTGACTCTGATGTCGAAGCTGCATCGCTGTTCGACCAAGCGCAGTGCGCAGAGATGCTCTACTTTGCAGAGCCTGCCGGTAGAATCGCATTCGAGAAATTTGCGAAAAGATTCATGGGACTGCCTCCCGACGAGACTCTTGTTACAGATGCAATGCGGTCGGTCGAGTCGTTTTTCGATGTCGCAGAATGTCTCTTACAACACAAAGACTACATGGCGGGAAGCAGCTTCACCCTCGTGGATATCTACTACATTCCGCTGATCCAAAGACTTTTCGCATGCGGGTACGGAGATATCATCGTCAGCCGTGGAGCTGTGAGTGCTTGGTGGGACCGCTGCGTGAATCGGCCAGCCATACAGAAGATCTTAGTAGCTGACAAGGAGATGGCGGTTTCTGCCAGTAGATAGAATAGAAAGCTAATGTAATAGTTAGTCTACTAAATAACTAAAGAGAAGACTCGCTTTTGATTACTAAGACGAACGTGATGGCATTTTTAGATCAAAGTATCATGGCCCCAAAGTTAACGTCTGCGGGCTCTATGGTGATGCTTTCAACACAACAGCATTATTAGAGCATTCTTGTTCCCTCGTAGCCGTGATATCGTTTTTATGCAGCAATAGGAGATCTAGAATCGTTAAAGTGATGCTCCATTGTGTCATCTTCAACAGATCTCCAAGGCTGATTATATCCAGTTGCTGCAATCTGATAACTTAACGCTTCATGTCTAAGTCAGCTTCAATGCAGAATGGAGCAAGAGGTCCCACTCGTTGGAAATGTGGAGTTCTTCGATAGGGGAGCATCACAAAAGACGATTGAAGTTTATAGTCAAAAGTGGAAGTATGAGTACGCACTCAAATCATTCAAAGATCTGCATCCTCCCACCAAGAAACAAAGCAGTGTACCGACACGCTATTTGCATTCAGGCCAAAACCTATCAACCCTCTCATAAGCTCGTTTCAGGAAAGGCTCACGATCTCCGCGTAGTGCATAGTCAAACCCATGTCCTACTTCCGGGGAGTAATTCCCCTCGAGTCCAGCCTTTTCATTGAGAAAGGTCACTGGTTCAAGAAAAACTGTTTCATTTTCCACATATTGTTCAGGGTAGTACTTCATGAGAAGTTGTTTGAACTTCTCCGTATTATGGTATGGACAATTGAGATCATCGTGACCGTGATACATGACGATAGGCGGAAGATGCCTGCTCTCTACTGTCGTGGAACACTTTTCCGCACGTTCCAGGCAGTCCATATAGTCACGCTCATCGGAAGGAAGCCCTGACGAACATTGGTGCCGGCGCTGGAACAAATACTTCCAGAAGCCAGTGGTCGATAATAGGAAGGCGGGTGCCATATATTCTGGAGCGTAACCTCTAGCACGAGTTGGAACAAGCCCCAGTTTTTGGAGGACTTCGATTTCGGCTACTATCGCTGACGCTTGATGAATCGCATCTGCTTCGAAAACATTATGGCCCATATAGCTAAGAGTCTTTGACCTGCTTGGGAAAGACCTTTCATAATGCGCAATCATGGGGTATCGCAGTAGTGCGGCGTTGATATTTAGCTTAGCCCCATCCCCTTTGTCGGCATTGAGAAACATAGCAGTCACGGCTGCGTGCGCACCAGCGCTCTCGCCCTCGATGAAGACTTTCTCTCTGTTAATCGTGACATCTTCCTTGTCGATCGCTTTGGCTAGCCACTGCGTCCAGTGATCCTCTCCTGCTTCGAAACACCCGTCTTCTTTATAGAATCTTAAGAAGTCACGAACTGAGTCGGCGATGGTCTTGTAATGCGCTTCCGGTCCAAGGGGATAATCTGGAGCAATGACGATTGCCTTGTGTCTTTTGGCATGTTCGAGGCTAGCCTTTGAGTACCACGGAACATGGTCGCCAGCACCAGTACACTTTCTTGTGTCAGCTCAATTTGGGTATTTGTTCTCATTGAATAGTACTCACAAACCCTCCCCCATGAAAGTACCACATAATTGGACAGTTATCGCCGGGTTGTAGGTCTTTGGGGACAAGAAATGTAGCCATTATTTCCACTTTGTCCCAAGAGTCGGTGAAAGTGTATGGAGTCTGATATTTATCAAAGCCCATGACCTTTCCAAACCACTCAACTGTGCGGTCGAAGGGTGGTTTATCTTCGTAGAAACCCTTCGGATTTGACGAATCCTTATCCGGCCATGTGAGTAGCGGGTCGAGCTTTTCTCGTACAAAATTGCTATTATCTTCCCCCAGTTTCCGCATCTGCTTCACAAGGACTTGAGCTTCTGCAGGCCATTTCCACTTTGCATCACCGGCACCACCCTTAAGGGTGACCTGGAGGGCTGCTTCTAACTCCCAGACTTGGTCGGCTAATTCTTGTAACTGTTTGTTGCGTGTCATGTCGTCCTGTTGTCCGGTGCTTGTCTCGTTTTTGCTCTAGACGTTCTTTTGTATGATGAATGGTTGTGTATGAAAGCTGGTATATGCGTTCCTGAATCGTTTTTGGTGTAGGTAGTAGTGTATAGAAAAGGTCTACCACAACACATTGCATTTTATAGCTGACGAAGAGTCACTGAATGAAGACTCATTGGGGTGCTAAACTCAAGAACTGCAGTCATCTCTGTCATACACCGCAGCTCATGGGGTTCCTATGAATCAGACCATGAGTCTTGGACTAAAAACATACATGTGTCAACCGTGCACTATGACAGTGTCTTAGCTACCTCTTCTGTGTCTTTCCTCGACCATGCATGTTCCTACCTAGACTGAAGAGCTCTTTTTCGAAATCTGAGGTGTTGAAAACTGCGACCATTAGTTCAAGTGTTCATATCTTTGCTTCTCCTATTCACTCGGCTAGGCTCACTAAGAGTAATATAGTGTGCTAAAGCAGCTGTATTCAGAAAAGGAACTTACAGTGTAGTTAGCTCTAGCGCAGTTCAATCTCTTGTCACTTTAGCTGCTCCCTTGGTCCTCAAAATAGGCGGTCAGGGAACCATGTGGCGTGCATTCTGATCTCCTCAGGACTGTCAGTGCTCTCGTATCTTTTGGATATCTTAGTGATTCCAAGCCACATATATATCGCATTACAGTTCCCAAACGTTGTGGACCTGCCATAGGTGTAGTCATAGCGCACAACGGCTCAGAGGTAAGCCTCGTTTCACGAAACAGGTCGCCTAACATGGGCCATCTACAATCCAGTTGGAGTGGCCTGACTCTGAGAAAGCGTTGAGGTAGCTAGTGGAAATGACGGGGGAAATTGGGGCTCGGTCCGTGTGAAAGTCGAGGAAGCGGAAATTTAACCCCGCACTTAGGCAAGGCCGTGCTCATTATGACCACTCAGCCACCTCTGGACAACCTTCCTAGCTCCCTCTCTCGCTCATAACGGTATACATATACCTCTCTGTAGATGGGTGTTCCTTGACAGTTGTCGAGGGCATCATGCACTTGATTGGTCTTTGAGACACTAGGATTCTTGTGTCGTCGGAAGACATACGGAGATTGATCCGAAATTACAGACAATGACTTGCAGGAAGGCCTGTCTTCACTGATTTGCAACACGACAATTCGCTCCTCGCAACTATGGCCGCAAAACCTGTTACTGGTGTCCGACCTTCTTAGCTCTTATCTAAATCTACATAGACCCAAGAAGTATATGTTCCGGTGTGCTTGGGTCTTACGCTACTTTTATCTCTTCTGGCCCAGATTTCGTTTTCAGTGGAAATTCGCATCTGCCCATCGGCGCTCGAAACCTAGACCAGAATGGAATACTGTCGGGCAATTAAATTCTGTTAATGTAATGCGCCCTCTAGAATGATAAAATCCGGCTTGTTCTTGGCTAAGTCACTTTCTTAACCCTCGCTCAACTTAGCGAACCGACAACAGATATGTAAGGAGACACACACAATCGCTGCAACAAGGCCTACAAATAGAAGTGAATTAGTACTTTGTCTCGAGTTGAAATCCATGAAATATCTCACAGGTAAGAACCAACGTAACTGGCGCGAAATTTGAAAGTTTCCATAATCCGAGTCCACTTAGACTGTCGTCGGTACGCCACCTTCTCTACAAGCCCTGCAAATGCAGCAATATAAACAAACGACATGCTAACCTAGCTTGTATAATTCAAACTCTATATTAAACTTTAGCATAAGTGAAAATGCAGGTCGAGATCTAACAGTTTGGGGGTTATATCGTTAAGCAAGATACGCGTCAAGGAACAAATGTAAGTTTACTGGAAGTTTGTGAAGATTATACTAAAGTGTTGGACTCACCGCTTATATTCAACAGCAAATAGGACGCATAGAAACTATGTATGCCATGAACCGATAGGGAAAATTGTCTTGAACACAAAGATTACCATGTATTTGGTTTTAAAAGATGACGAGAGACTATAAACTACCATGCCCACACTGAGTCATAAGAGAAATCAAGTTTCTAGTCCCGAAAACACGTGGGAGAAGCAATTTGTCTCAAGGAACATCATCAACTCGTACACCCTCTAAAATGTCCAATATCTCCACGAGTCCCCGTTTCTTTGCGAATTCTATTGCTGTAAGCCCGGATGCCGGGCAGGGAATAGTTGGATCTGCGCCGTTTGCCATAAGGAAGCTGACCTTTTCTTTCCTGAGCCTATGAACAGCGTACAACAGCGGCGTACCCAATCTCTCTGACATATAGTTGACGTCTACCCCATGAGCAAGAAGGGCAGCCATAGTCGCGACGCCGTTTTCGTATCGCCTCACCCAAATGGCACTGAAAATAACCATGGGGTCCAGTTTGGTACCATACGAAAGAAGAATCTCGAGCGGCGTCGCATCAGACATACGTGCCGCTGCTACTAGTGGTGTGCGGCGTTCTGCACATGAACCACGGCTCCGTGTTGACATGATGTTGGGGTTTGCACCATGTTCGAGAAGCCAACGAAGTAACTTGTCATGGCGAAGTGCGGCGCTGTCCATGTTTCAGTAGAATTCACCATGACTCTATAGATCACACTCACTGTACAGCAGTGACTTCAAATTCGGTGGAATCAATGTTCCAGCCATGATCGATAAGCAGTTGAAACACAGCCGGCTCTTCTCTTCTGATAGCTTTGAAGAAAGAGAATATCGTGAGCTTAGACCCATGTCGAACCAATATCTTGATCATGCCTAAGCTCCCTTCCGGCATCACTGAGGTGAGACACTCATCGAGCTCTTTTTGGCTGATACTCGAGCCTCCGGATAGCAGGGCCTCAAGCGCATCGGTATTATTGGCATCGAGTATGTCCTGGAGATCCGGGGGGAGGTTCATGGCAGTAGTTTTTAGAGTAGTGGCTATGGATGTGGTGATGATAGCGAAGGGGGTGGAGACAACGGTGTTGCTGGCGAGGCCATTCATTTATATGCCAGGTATATACGGCACAGCAGTTTGCGTCATGCGCCAAGACTTCAGGCTTCCACAGATTGGCAGGAGCTCGGCATAGATGATTTAAACATTTCTTTCCCGAGCCTTCAAGCAAGCCCTCCACTCTACAACTGAGAATGGCTTGCGGATACTTTGTCAGGTACGATTAGTCAACTTCAGTCGTAACTATCATTGTTCTAGCTCACTATGTTACCAAACGAACTGGCATAGCTGAGAGAATTTCAGTGGACCCTGCTCTGGAGCGTAGTGTAAATAGATGAGTGGTAAGACTATTGCGTACTCTGCGACTACTGTCGTTTAACTACCGTAAAATACCCCATTCTTTTGGTATTGTGATGGGCCAGTCTATCTGAAAAGGAGGAGGAACAAGGTTCAAACTACACGATTTTCTATTTTGATCTAACTAGTCTATGGATGAGCTTGACGCCGTTGCTACCATCCGGTGAACTACCTTAGGGCGCGAGGAAAGACATCACCCTTTCGGAAGGCGAATCGTTCCTTGTCCTGGTCCTGCTATCTTTGTATAATACATGATGTAATCGCCATCTCTTGCGCCACTTTGCTGTAACCATACCAGACCCTTGCCGGGTACCACTCGGCTAGGTTATCGTTGCCTAATCCACGACTGAATCTAGCAGTCTTTCTGACTTAGACTCCACCGTCGCCTCAGACACACTGCTCACCCATATAAGCTCCCTCTCATGCGGTCAGTAAACTGCGTCTCATTGTGCAGATGCTGCGTGACCTCCATCGTGGTAACGATATGCTCATGACTAAGCTTCTCCTCCTTCCTACTCGCCAGCAACCTCGCAATCTTAAGGATATTCTTGATTTGCCGACCGTTCATGTTCATCCTAGCCAACTCATGCAGTTGCGGGGCCGTAATGGAGTGATCCTGTGCGGAGGTGGAGTCAAGGAAGTTAGTCCAGATCATTTTGCGCGAGTCGACGGAGAGCTCTTGATAGTCGAGCGAGATGTGGATGCGCGATTGGAAGGCGGGATCGAAGGTCTGGACGCGGTTCGTGGTGAGAAACATGGTGCCTTCGTAGTACTCGAGAACGCGTAGGAAGATGGACACGAGCTTGTTGCGCTCGAGCTCGTGGAGGGATCGCTGCTCGAGGAATACGTCTGCCTCGTCGAGAAGGAGTACTGCGTTCCAGCGACTGCACATCTCGAGGATGTCCTGCAACTTGGTCTCAACCTTTCTAGGGTCGAAGCCAAGATCTCCAGCGCTCATCATGTACAGTGGCACTTTCATCTCTTCGGCTACTGACTCGCTCGTGAGCGTCTTGCCAACGCCAGGCGGGCCGCATAGAAGAATAATCATGCCCTTGCCCTTGCCTTCGATCACGTCGTCGAAGGTATCCCGGAACTTGCGTTGAGATTCTGTGAAGCCTAGGATCAGTTCTTTCTGGTTCTTTGGTAGGACCAGTCGGTCGAATGCATCCTTCTGCCACTCGATATCCTTGACGCAGTTGACGAAGAAGTTAAGCCAAAGCTTGTTCTTCAGACTATAGCCGCGAAGGAGTGGAGTGCAGATGAGCTTTTGCTCGGTGGTGAGTGGGACGTGCTTCGCTGCATCTTCCTCGTCGGCAAAGTGACCGTCCATTGGCATGCCGCTATCATCCTCATCGTAATCATCCACCTCAGTGCGGTTTTCCTCGTCGTCTCCGCCGTCGCCGAACAGGTTTTCAATGGGATCGCCGTCTAAGCGAGACCATGAGTTCGTAGGCTCCTTTTGATTAAGTGGAGCTACGAAGATTAAGTGGGTTGGGTTGAAGCGGTTCCACCCGTACGTATCGATGACAATCCGGCCTTTGACGTTGTACTTATCCTTCGCACCGAATGCGCCTTGTCGCCACGCGACGCCCTGATAAGCACGGTAATTCGGTCCAGCCAGTGCTTCAGCCTTGGTGCCACGCTCGATAAGACGCGTACGGATAGCCTGTCCCTCGGGATGATACTCCAGCGGGTAAACTCGAAGCGAGCTGATGGAGCGCGTGCCGGTGTATATGGAGACGGAGAGGTTGATCTTTTGCGTACCAAATTTCGAGCCGTCCCAGTCAACATATCTACAGGTAAGCCAGAAGCACGGAGTGCCCTTTGCATCTTGCCCGTAACGTGTCTCCACTAGGACCATAGCTGTCTCTTGCCCGTCTTGTCGCGAGAAAACTGTCGCACCGGGTTGAAACAGTGTCCATAGATGCTCGTATGTCATCACCCGCTTGCTCTTCATGTCCTGAGACGTATCGATCATGCTCTTGAATTCCTTGACGAGAACCTCCTGGAGTAGTTCGGCATGCGCTTTCGTCGTCTGTTGATCCTCGGTCTCATCGCCTAGTTTGCCAATAGCTTCTTGTAATTCAGTCCATCGATGGATGAGCGGTTCAAACTTGCCCGAGAACTCGAGTCGATTCAAGCCGACGGTGACTCCAGGGTAGTTTTTCAGGACTCCCGCGAGCAGTGTCTTGAGTAGAGGGCTCTGGACAACGATCGAGTGTACGGACAAGACTCGCGTGGGGTCGTTGTAGACTTTGACATTTCGCACCAGCAATGCCCATTTTGCTGTCTCGTCATTCTCCACTGGATCCCCAATGTCTTCGGGAATCTTATCTTGCCACTGAAATCTACCTTTTTTGTCTTCTTTTCCAGAGTAGAGGTGCTGCAGCCCACTCTTCATACCTGGATCGCAGTGCACGCCGTCGTTCTCCGCCTCCTCTTTTGTTCCGCTTACTTCGGCCTTGCCTTTACCGTTAACAGCAATTTGCTCGACGTCATTCGTCCTGGGCTTTTCAGCGGGTTCGTCTTCGTTGGACGAGGACGACGATGAGGTAGAAGGCGATCGACGAGTTGAGAGACGCCTCCGGGGCTCATCAAGCTCTCTTTGTTGGATCATTTCATGAAAATATGTGTAGTTCTTTGTCGGTGAGTCGCACATGGTGTTGTTTGACGTTGTACGGAGGCTGGGACAATCTTGGAAATGCGACTACAGTTTCTAATCCAGGCGGAGAACTTCAGAACCTTTGGTAGTTTGAGTTTGGATCTTGCGAGGTTCTTCGAGGTTCTTCAAGCTCACTTTTGCACGACTCCTCTTCGGTCGCTTGGTCGCCGTTGTTGTGGAATAGGCGGGTGGTTTTGGGATCAAATGATACGCAGCTTAAGACGAATCGACGCTTTGGTAGCGCCTTGGTCGAGATAAGGTAGTGAGACAGAATCTAAACCGCCCCGTTTGCTGAATAGCGATCTACAGCAGGCGAGAAGATGAGTGAGAGACAGCGAGATCAGGGATGGTCCCAAGTACTCCGCAAGGCTTAATGTACGGACGAATGTTCTGTTGCCTGGCTATTCGATCCACGTGGTGGAGCTACTGCCTAACGATGACCTGGTAGCCTGGTAATGCGCCCTCTCATACAGGTACCCTCTAGGCGTCTAGCACAAGTTTGAAAAACCGGTTGTACCTTGCGGGGTGAGCTGGCGGGCTTGTCCGGGTGGCACAGCAACGAATACAGGGCGTCGGGGCCTTTCATAGACATTAAAAGGGCGAAAAGGCGTAATGCGTTTGCTCGTCTTTCACGTGGGCCATTCCTCTCCGGTGACTTAATTTTCATTGTGTTAGGGTTTTATCGTACCGTCTGATTCATAGTTGGTACCAATTGGGAGAACGACTATAAGGTTGGATACCATAGTTGACGCCCAGCTCGACCCAGAGGATTCAATGTAACCACAAAGTTCTCCGCACTCAAAGTACCTCCACAGAACGAGCAATATCTTAACGGGTAGCACTAGGGGGTACCGCCCGATGTTCTTGGTAACGTTCGTGCCTGTAGGTCAGCATGTGGACCTCTAACCATCCAGTGTGGGCGAGCCTTGTTTTTGCCTAGCCCGCATGGAAAACTTTTGGAGGCGATTAAAGATGTGGTATATGTTGCTAAGATACTGAATCACGCGGTGAGTCTGTTGGGACTCATTTACTACCAGTCGCAGGGCTGAGCGACTGTGAAGTGAGAAGCGTTGGGTGTGGTTGTGTCTACCCCGCGATATCGGCGTCGGCGTTTGAGCCCCACGCATCTCACGTTGGATTTTCTGATCTGGTCGACTTTTTTTGAGCATCTGACAAAAGACCATCGCGTCCAGCTTTTGGCGCTCTGCACACAAGATGTCGACTTATATCAAGATCCCGTGCTCTTCAGCCAACATCGGCCCCGGTTTCGACGTTATCGGCCTTGCGCTCAACCTTTACCTGGAGCTGGAGGTCACAGTGACGCGCAAGGCCTCCTCAGAGCATTCACTCAATTGCAAGATCACGTACGAAGGCGTTGGCGCTGAAGATGTCCCTCTGGTCGCTGAAAACAACCTCATCACCCGAACCGCCGTATACGTCCTCCGCTGTCAAGGCATCCGCGAATTCCCCGCCGAAACCCACCTACATGTCAAGAACCCCATACCGCTGGGACGAGGCCTGGGATCTTCGGCAGCGGCTATCGTTGGAGGAGTATACTTGGCGAACGAGGTGGGCAACTTGAAGCTGAGCAAGGCGCGCATGCTAGACTACTGTCTCATGGAAGAGCGTCACCCGGACAATGTCGCAGCGGCACTATACGGAGGATTTGTCGGCACATATCTAAACGAACTCTCACCTGAAGATTCCGAGCGCCTCGAGATTCCCCGTAGCGAAGTCCTACCGCAGCCCGCAGGCGGCGTAGATACCGGTCTGCGGCCACCTGAGCCACCCCTCAACATTGGGCACTACACCAAGTTCAACTGGTCACCCGCGATCAAGTGCATATGCATAATACCCCAGTTCGAGGTTTCGACGGCAAAGGCACGCGCCGTGCTACCAGAGTCATATTCGCGCAAAGATGCCATCTTCAACATGCAACGATTGGCCGTCTTGACGACTGCACTCGGGAACCCTACGCCAGATCCCAATATGATCTACACAGCTATGCAGGACAAACTCCACCAGCCGTATCGCAGTGGGCTGATACCTGGTCTCACGGAGATCCTTCAGTCCGTCACCCCGCAGTCACATCCCGGTCTGCTCGGCATCTGCCTTTCAGGTGCTGGACCTACCATACTTGCGCTGGCAACGGAGAATTTCGATTCAATAGCAAATCACCTTCTAGAGGAGTTCAAGAAGGAGGGTATCACGTGCGACTGGAAGCTCCTCGCGCCGGCTGAGGAAGGCACCACCGTCGTACGACCATCGACCACAAGTTCAAGCACTGGGGAAGCTTTGACCTACGCCTCGTCCGGCGTCAGCATTGATGCCGGCAACCAACTCGTGAAGCGCATTAAAGCATCGACGGTTAGCACAAGAAGACCTGGAGCGGACGGCGAGATTGGTGGCTTCGGTGGACTGCTCGATCTGCAAGCGGCTGGCTACACAGAGGCGCCCATCTTGGTGGGTGCGATCGATGGCATCGGGACCAAGGTCAAGATTGCGTTCGAGATGGGCAAGCACGACACCGTTGGTATCGATCTCGTCGCCATGAACGTGAACGACCTTGTCGTGCAAGGTGCCGAGCCTTTAATGTTCCTCGACTACTACGCCTGCAGCAGGCTCGACGTAGAAGGCGCTGCCAAGTTTGTCGAAGGTGTAGCCAACGGCTGCCGACAATCCGGTGCTGCCCTCGTTGGTGGTGAAACAGCAGAGATGCCAGGTATCTACAAAGAAGGCGAATACGACGCAGGTGGTGCAGCCATCGGCGCGATAAAGAAAGGCGCGACCATCCTACCAGACATGGCATCCATGGCAGAAGGCGACGTTCTCCTCGGTCTGGCCTCCAGCGGCGTCCACTCCAACGGCTTCTCGCTCGTCCGCAAAATTGTCGAAACAAAGGGCCTCTCGTTTCACGACGCTTGTCCCTGGAGCGAAGGTGAGAACATCGGGACTGCGCTCCTCACTCCGACAAAGATCTACGTCAAGCCGCTGCTAGCTGCAGTGCGGAGGGGCTTGATCAAGGGTATGGCCCACATTACGGGTGGAGGCTTGCTAGAGAATATTCCTCGCATGCTACCGAAGACCCTAGCTGCCGAGCTTGATGCGAAGACGTGGCCAGTCCCGGACGTGTTCAAGTGGCTGAAGAGTGCGGGTCGGCTTGAGCCTACTGAATTTGCTCGAACATTCAATACGGGGCTGGGGATGGTGCTTGTGGTTAGTCACGAGAACGTCAGGACGACCATGGACAGACTGCAGGAGCATGGAGAGCAAGTATTTGTTGTCGGCCAGCTGGTCAAGAGAGCTGACGAGGACTGCATCGTGCGAAACATGGAAGTGTGGGGATGAGGAACCGCTTCTGCTTGAGTATTGGCAGACAATATTTTGCTAGTGTTTGGCTGTGGACATTCCCTCGGGACGTCAGGAGTACGGACCACCAGGTGGACTAGTGGTCGCTGGGCCCACCAGGCAGTCGAGAGCAGCCTGCTTTTCTTCCCTCTGTTTTAGAAATGCATGATCTAGGCGTTGAATCTTGACGTATCCGGCGTGCAGGACGGTCTTGGGGGATGCGATTGGAAGTCAAAAGTCATATACGGTGCACGTAGTTTATGTTATTAGCTGCTTGGGGAGGATGCGTGATGGCAGCGGAGGACAAGTTCGTCTTACCTTTTTAGGCATTAGGGCATCGGAAAACACTTATACCCACTTCTACCAATGCCAGTCCTGGTGCCTTAATCAGTCTATTAATCCTCCACGAAAGGGTCTAGGTGTATGTTGTACGCGTCGTAACGCGGAGACGGGTTCACTCGTGCAACATTGCCGCGGCTTAGTTTCCTTGAGCCTCAATGTGATGCCTCGTTCGATGGATGGCTGCTCTCATCTCTCACTCACTCACTCACTCACGCTTTGGCTCTCAGGCCTCCGGCTCCCGGCAACGAGAGAGAACCTTGGTGAGCTGAAAACAGAGCGCTAGAAGTGCTACCCAGACTTCTAGCCCCATGCAGGCTGCAAGCCACGTACTGGCGTGCTTAATGTGGGAATCAACAACAGGTTGCTGCAAGGACGTCGTGTCGATCTTGACAGGAGAAACGAGATGCATCGTGCCGGTTTCTTTGGTTCCATGTGCGTGTGTGTAATGCATATTGCGCATCTAGATGCCGCCAGGGACTTTGGCAGGACTTTGGCAGCATGTGTGCGTGGGGAACACGGCAGAGTGCTATAGTCCAGGTACGCTCAAGGCGACACTGTTGAGGTTTGATATCATTTGTAATAGATTGCGGCAACGACGAATAATCGCCCTGGGCAGCGTGTTCGTCCACACGAGCAGCTTTGCAAAACCCCTTCTGCGGCGCGATAGTTTTGTTGGGATGTCGTAAGGTAAGGTGGGAGTCATACCGCGGCGCCAGGGTTATCGGTAGTCTACATGTGAAGAGCCCCAGCCGCGCAGTGCGTCGTGGTGGTGAGCAACAGGAGCAGAGGAGATAATATGTGTGTGCTGCATGCGGGGCGGGCGATAAGCAAGCAGCTGGAGAGTCGCCATTTGTGGGCCGGGGGTAGGTCGAAATGCGATAGGCAATATGCTTCCCGCACGCCATCAGCGCAGCAGCTTGCATCGAGCTGCCCCATCCAGCAGGACAAGCAGCGTCATGGTGTATAGGCAGCCACCAAAAGCAGTGTTGCGGTCAAGGGCCACTACAGAGCAGCTAGCCAGGAATGTGCGGGCGCCACGGTTCCCCTGCTTCGACACCTATTCGCCCGCAACCCTAGCTCCACACTACAAACTCATTTTCCAGACGCGCAACCTTTTTTTCCCCCTCTGCCAACGTTGCTGGGTGCACTGCGCGGTCAAGCCGACACCTAATTCTTACCTGCCTTGCAGCCAGCCCTACACACGCACCCACTCCACACAGCACTGCTCTGTCCCGCCCACATAACTGTCCCTCCCTCCTCCCCTTCTCCATAATGTCCTCCACCAACACCCCCGCCGCACACACCTCCAAAGCCACCTCCTCCCACCCTTCGCGAGACAAGCCAGACCCGACTCTCGAAAGCAATGCCTCCCAGGGAGGATTCGCCGCCACCCGTCCCTCCGCCGCCGCCGAACTCGCCAGTCTTAAGATAAAGCTCCAGTCGTCGCTGCGCCAGTTTCCCGACTTCCCCGAGCCGGGCATTCTCTTCGAAGACATCCTGCCCATCTTTGCGAACCCAGAGCTGCATGAAGGCCTCCTGCGGGCGCTGGAGCTGGCCGTCGAGAAGAGCGGGTGGGGCAAGCCAGACGTTGTCGTAGGCCTGGATGCCAGGGGCTTCTTGTTTGGCCCGTCGCTGGCCCTGAGGCTGGGCGCGAGTTTTGTGCCCGTCAGGAAGAGGGGCAAGCTGCCGGGCCCTTGTGAGACGGCCGAGTTCCAGAAGGAGTACGGCAGTGATTTCTTCCAGATGCAGGCCGATGCCGTCAAGCAAGGGCAGAAGGTGCTTGTCGTGGACGACATCATCGCGACTGGTACGTCTACATGCATGACAATTGACGGGCGAGAACGATAGCTAACTCTCCACAGGCGGATCTGCAGCTGCAGCCGGATCGCTGGTAACAAAGCTCGGCGGCACAGTTGCGGGCTACGTTTTCATACTCGAGCTCGACTTCCTCAAAGGAAGGGATAAGCTCGATGCGCCCGTGTACACGCTGCTGACGGGCCAGGAGGAGAAGCTCGAGCAGTAAGCTGACACAATGAGATTAAGATCCATCACATATAGAGGAGGAATTTGCATAGGAAGGCGTTTCATTAGGGCGGTATCTCGCAGCCAACTTTCGCGATAATACGTTTGTTTAGTGGGGGTTATTAAATGTTCCCCACGTCATTTTTCCATTCAGCATACCCCGTGCTATCGCAAGCAAGCAGCATTCAAAGCAAGCAAAACATAGAATTACGGGCGAAAAAATAATAAACACTTGCGCTCCCTCATCGCGACACTTTCCCTTCTATTCCGCCCCGCATCGAGAAAAAAAATCTCACCTTTACCCCTCCATCACGCCAGACGCGCCAGGCCCCATCCCTGCCACGCTCATGCCTCATCCGGAAAGGAAGGTGGGGGTTGCCAGTTCCGACGTCGGGAAGCGCGGAGCTTTTGCGACGGCCCGCCCGATGATGCTGTCCGTCGGCCGCCAGTAGCCTTTGATTACCCAAACCGAGAACCAAATAAACCTGTCGGGTCTGTGTCTGTGTCTGTGTCTTATGTTGTTGCGAAGTCCCCGAGTGTTACTACTACCTTCGAAGACGTTGCTACGACCTGTTGTTTCGACTACTTCCCGACTCACGTTCAGGCAGATTCAATTGAGTACACAGCACCGAAATATGGCGGATATCAAGAAGATCTTCACTGCGAATGCTTGCCCGCGTAAGTCTGTTGTATGATGGGGTTGAGCTTGTTGCTGATTCATTCGTAGCTGCTGGGCCTTATGTAGGTTCTCTTTCGTAACCGCGGGTAGCTCTCGAGTTGAGCTCCAGCTCTTTCCCCTCGTTTCGCGTCGACGATACCCCACCATCGCGTTCCACCTATGACTTCCGTAGCAAATACCCTCGACGAAGCTTCTACCGTGCCCACGACCAGCTCATACTAGAAGTAGACTCCTCGGAGTGATGATAGGAAGAGCTGGAAGCCGGGTACATATGTGGGCTTAGACAATACTGACTCTCGACAACAGTCCCAGGCCGTTGTCGCAGGCTCCCAGATCTTCGTCTCAGGCCAGATCCCAGCGAACAACAAGGGCGAGTTGATCGAGGGCAGCATCGCGGATAAGACTCAGCAATGCTGTGAGAACATCAAGGGCATTCTCGCTGAGGCTGGTGTAGGCCTGGACAGGGTCGTCAAGGTACATCCACCCGACCCTACACAACGTAGGAGGATGAAAATTAGGGGACGTGGTCGCTGACTGTATACCAGGTCAACGTCTTCCTCGACGACATGGCGCACTTCGCTGAGATGAACGGCGTCTTCGAGAAGTACTTTGCGCACAAGCCCGCGCGGAGCTGTGTCGCGGTCAAGCAGCTGCCCAAGGGCGTGCCAGTTGAAGTCGAGTGCATTGCCTACTCTGGTACGAGCTCGAAGCTTTGAAGTGCGGAGGTCGAATGAACCTGTGTTGATAATTTGTAGGTTAAGACGACCCGACGATGAAGACGAATCGTGTTGGTGGGATAAGAGAGGTGGTCAGAGACTAGGAAGGAAGTGGAAAAGCTATTACATGAAATACGAATCGACGTCCGTCACGAATCATTTCACAACTTTCTTTCTATCGGGACTTTACTAACGCTTTAACTCCAAAGGATTTCTTAGTCTGCCGTTTGCTATCGTTCCATGTCTATCTGGCTCTGCTATGCTGAGCGGACTTTTTAGCTTACATCTCGAAAACACGGTGACGAAGTGGTTGAGTAGTCTGTGGGATCTCACTTCTTGGCGGCACGTAAACGCGTCGTTTTATCATCGACGCGTCTGTGTGTCAGCATGCAGGTAGTCGCAGACAAAGAGGTGGGTTGAGGCTCGCTTTAATTGGTAGACTGCACGCCAGTGAGAACAGCTAGGTTGATGTGACACGTCCAATCCGGTCTCATGTTGTATCTCGGAGGTCAATGAGCCTGCACCAGCATCTCAATAAGAGTCGTCATCTCCACCCTCTTTAACGCTCCCTGCTGTATGACTTTGCTCCTCGTTCAGCAACGTAGTCGGCTGAGAAGATGAGTAATCCTTGACTAGATGCTGGATTTTGCCTTCAATCGTCCGTATCGAACTCTTATGTCGCTGGAACATAGTTGGTAAGCACTCTTTTGCCGTTGATACATTACAGGCTTCTTGGAACGAGTAGGAGCTTTTGGGTCGTACTCCTAGCAGCACCTTTACGCGCTTGGAACTGTGCTGTGTGCTGGATGCTCCTGGGTTTAGAAGTGTAACCTCGGTATTATTGGGAATTGAGCGTGGTAGGTGCACGATAGTTTGTGCCTTCGCGTTCCCTTCACTATCAAAAGTCTCCTGGACGAGCGAGCCATCGTCCCTGGACTGACGGAGAATAGATATCGCTGGTCTACCAGTGGGATCCAGCACAAGCATCGCCGTGCCACTCGGTTGTGCGTTCGACGATGCCTCCCGGAGCAAGTCAGCTCGCTTGAATTTTCCAAGGTATTGTACGACAGACTTTGCGGAGTTCAATGTCTGTGAATTTACCGGCACAATCCGAGGTTTCCCGAAGATTTCCTGGTATGGCTCAAGGCTTAGTATGGCCACTCGTTCCTTGCCTTCGACCCGCTCGAGCCCATACAGAAGATTTCCAGAGTCGGCAATTCTGATGTTGCTCAACGCCGAGGTATGGATCTTGACGTGGTCTTGATGAATCGCATGAACGGTGGAGTGAAGCAGAGAGCAGAAGTTCCAGAGATAAGTTCCTGTACTAGAAGAGTACACAATTTGTGGAAAGGTGGGATGAAAATGTAATATCGGCTCATGGCTCCGCCTGTTTACGTTTTCCGGCAACTCATTGTCCAAATCAGTGTCGATTATAGGTTGAGATGATGAACCATTAGGCCAATAAGCAAGTATTGGCGGTAGATTAGTATCACCCAAGAGCTCCAATGCTATCTTGTCAGGAGACGGGGTGGTAGTATCCAAGGACCTATCAAATGGCTGGTTTTGGAAATCCTCCGTCTTCCTTTCATAACCATCTTCATAACCATCATCATCATCATCATCATTATCATCATCATCATCATCATCGGAACCGAACTTGGTATCAGTATTGGCATCTTTACTAAATGTAGGCGTATTCTACGTTATTGTTGTTAGCCGAAGTAAAAGCCAATGAAGTGAATCACTGACAGCGATGGTTTTCCATGCTACCCAAGCAAATCTTGGCTCCATGGGACTCCGGTGGCATCTGGGGTCCTGAAATATATCTACGCAGAATGGTTTACCTTTGACAGAACCACTTTCTGGTTGGGTGGCATTGCGTAAGAGGAGTAAATACTCCGCTCCAGGGCTCAAGAATAGCTTCCATAACGATCCCGAGGAATGAGGTCTCTGGAAGCCAGAGTTGTCTGTAAGAAATCCGAGGGTATGTTTAGTACATTGAAACTGTGGACCTGAAGCTTCCATGCTCACCGCCAATTTCATGAGCGTGCACCCTACTATGACTTCCATCAAGGTTGTGCTGATCGAGGTTTCGATGGAAAAGCTGTCCTGTTTCTGGTGAAATGAATCCGGCGTCCTTTTACGACTGGTTATATACACATCCCTACGCGGGACTTCCAAGGTAGTCTCGAAGAGTAGCTGGTCGTCATTCAGGGAACGAATCTCATAGGTCACCGTGATCGGAGACAAATCAGTCGGGTTATCACTTTGGTACATGTAGTGTGTTACACTAGCGGTATTAGTAGTGGGCTACGAGGAACATGACTTGTAAAGATAGTCGCCTTACTTTGACTGATACTGCGCGCGTAGTATGCCAATCGCATGCCCTGATGATGAGCACTTTGTCTGTAGAACAGTCGAATCTTGGCCTCCTGTAGAATTGTGTAGAATGCTTGTGGTTTCCGCTGCGGTTGTAGTCTTTCGTAGCATTGATTCGGAGAAAGCGGAGATGCTTGGCTGCCATAATTCTTCTGGATACTTCTGTAGAACATTGCCCCAAGACTTAACAAGTCCTCTATGTTCTTCAAAGGCCAAGTGCAGTAAAGAAGCAGCGGTCTTTATTTCGCTGTCGTTGTAGATGGAATCAATCCTTTTCCAGTCTACGGACTCCATTGCCCAAGCTTCCTGTGGGCAACTCATATGCCACAGCGCCTCAGTCCAAGATGTAAATTTGAGTTTGTTGGATAGGAACAATATTGCCCGCTGACCAAGTTCTTCGAAGATGCACAGGCTATCAACATATGAAGAAGTTGCAAACTGATCGGTGACTTCTCGGAGATGCGAAGTCCAGGATTGCGCCGCGTAAGCAAACAGTGGGTACTCTTTTCGTGTCGAGGCAAAATCGGTGTCTTTGGAGTATCTATCCGCATATGGACCAATCGGGACCGTATGAACCATGTAGGCAAGACAGGTCGTCGTGAGATAAACTTGCACAACAGCTTGCTTAAAGTCCAATATACTCTCATCGCGGAAGCTGGGTCTGATGGTCTCTGAATTTGACACCAAATACTCCGCGACCGTTATATGAATCAGACGGACAGCCTTGTCCTTGGTGATTTCTATCAAGGCTCCAGTCATTGGCCCAATGGATTCCTCGAAGTTGGGGATGGTGTCAGCTTCATCGAAAGGCTTGTCGTCCATTTGAGCGATTGCAGCCTGTAATTCGTCCACTTGAAGAGGCCGAAATGCACCGACCACCCAGGATAATGCCCGTCGGATATTGCGGCGCGAAAGTCTGGGATACTCTTTCTCAATGAACTCGAGGATACCATCATACAGACTGAATAGACCTTCGAACTTGTGTGAGTCTTCAAGCGCCTCGCGTCTTTGTGAGATGGAAAGAGAGGGTAACTTGAGGTAACCAAGAAACAGTGCTGCCCATAGAAACATCCCATTTGATCGAGTGCAAATGCTGGATGTGAGATCATCAACAGAGGTGGCACCGAGAAGAACTAATTCTCCACCTTCGACGAGGTCCTCGACTTGTGGGCGAACAAAATTTGTCAAGTCTTCAATGTTCTGCGTATGGTCCATTTCCAAGATGTTGCAGCGTTTTCGAAATTCTCTTGGGATCTTGATTATTGGGCGGCTCAATAGTATGAATTGGCATTCTTCATGATCGGCAGCGAGCCGACTCAACCTCTTTAGAAAGTTGTCTCTGTCTTTGCATTCATCTACACCGTCACATACAAAGGCGCAATTGGAAAATTGCAGAAGAAACAGATGCAGTATGGCGAATACTTCATCGTCCGAAGCCAGTTGCTGCCCAGTGTCGTGATCAGACCGTGTAATTGCTGCGATATCTAGGACAATGCGGTCAAATCGTCGGCAAAATATCAACTGGGCTAGTAGAGCGCGAAATGCATCGTGTGAGGAGTTAAATCGGCCTTGCCTGTCAAAGAAGAAGAACGCGAGAGAACCGGGGCCATTCTTCCCGCGTAACGAAGCCGTATCTCTGAGATGGTCAATCACTACCGTTGCGAGTGTCGTCTTGCCGTAGCCCGGCTTTCCTGGTTAAATCGTCAGTAAGACTGATTGCTGCACAAGATGCAGAATCCCATCAATATTCACCGTATAGAAACAAAACGTTTGGTCGTCTCGCAGTCGCGGCACTACTATCCTCAATGAGCCCTGCCACGAGAGGATGAGCTAGCAGCCATTCGCCCGACTCATCTACCCTATGGCTCCGCGCGTGTTCGAATGTAGTCGCCCACATAGGGGCACCGACCCTTCGCTGAAGATCTACAATAGCAGCGTCTCCAATCTTAGTTAGCGATTGATATGTTACTTAAGAACCTTTAGTTCACTTACTCATCAAAATCTTATCATTCTCCTTCTCTTGTGACTGCTGTTGGTTTTGCATTTGATCCAGGGACAGCTGTACATGCATCATGTGAACTTTCCATCGGTCGTAGAACTCAAGAGCCGCAACAGCAGACGTAGTGTTCATGAGATCCATGAATAGCTCTGAATGAAGTTCAAACTTCTCAAGAATCTCGGCAAAGTGCGCGTCGAATGGCTTAAATGCCATGTTATTGAAGCGCTTCCATCTGGATCTTATCCCTACGTGTGCACGTTAGGAACTAGGCCGTTATTGTATAATGAAGCATTCATGGGTCGAACCTTTCTGCTCTGGATGGAGAAGTGTGCACAACCGATGACAGAACGACAAGATATCGCTATAAATGTATGCTAACGCTTGAGTGAGACGAGGAACAACTTCTGCTGCGGTGACAACCTTATTTTCTTGAAGTTTTGACAGAAACAATTGGAAGTTAGGCATAGTATTTGTCATCCGAAACAGCATAGTTTCGATTTTGGTGAGGAAGGTCGTGTAATTTGTCGCAACCTGACCAAATTTGTCAATATAATAGGCATGGAGGACAACAGCTTTTCCTTACTAGAAAAATGAACCTTAATGTGCCCCAAACCAAGGCAGCATACTCAGGATGGCTTTGCACGTAGATATTGATGACTTCAAAATATGGACCTAATTTTTCCGCAAGCTTAGCAGTCACCTTCAGGGACCGCCCAGCCATTCCTGAGCGTGATTTGCTATCCTCCACGAGGCGATTGAAATTCTGAAGCATTTCAGAGGGACTTTTGAACCCGGCGAAGTCTTTCTGGATGCCTGGTGGTAGTGCATCTTTGAACTTCTCGTATATACTGGCGAAAAGTGCTTGTGGGTCGCTACTAGACGGTCAATGCCATGTAACGGTGAAACCAGCACAAAAGCACCTACCTATCAAGGACGCTCCCCGAACTCAGCTGGGTGGCCGCCATTTCGCCTTCCGACTACTTAGGCTTTAACTCAGCCTCGCGCTGATTGCCGGACGTCGAAACTGGATTCTCAAGTGTGTCTGGTCAATAAAAACCTACTTGTAACGAACAGGCTAGATACGGGGCCAGCAATCTGGCCGCGGGAGTCGTTAAAGAACAGCAATTAGTCATGGCTGACAAGGCCTAGATCATTTTCAGGATTGAGTGGTGCTAGTACTGCAACACAGCCACAAATGACGATCTCACTGTGCAGCTAGATGAAATTGGCCTAGTTTTATTCTATATTAAAGTGCGGGGCTGCAAGTTTTGATACATCAGCTGTGGCGGGCTTATTCTATTGTAACGAAGAAGGCTAAATTCAGTCTCTGTCAACACCTCTCTCAAGGACGGCTGCCATCTTGTATTAGGATTGTTTATTTGGGCTGTTATAGATCGTGGAGGTACTCAAGCAGTTAACAAGCACAGCATAGTAAGTAGGAGGAGCTATCGCATCTAGACTCTTGAAGGTGGGGTAACCTGACGCTACTGCCTAGGAAAAGCAAAGAGTAGCCGCACTCGCTTAACTCAACGAGGGAGGCAGCTGAACTCTGTTGCTTTGTCGTACCTTAGTCGTACCTTAGTCGCACGATAAAGGCCTATCTAATAAATAGCCTTAATGCCTTCCAATGTCTTTTAACTTATCTCTTGGGGTTTTCGATAGCTCTATCACTCAGCTTCGACTTGGATAGCCTCCGCTAGGTAACCTTTTGGGCGGTAAGACGCCTAATCTATAAGGATCGCTATGTGATCATAACGCGGCTTTGGTTACTAACTTCGCTATTTAGTAGAGGACCAAGCATTAATTTCTCCGAAAGCTTAATGGATCAGCCCCAGCAAGATGGCAAGCCTCTACGTGCCCCACCCTTGAATGATACACCAGTCGACAAAACAGAGGGTCGAAATGTGACTCGCTCGGCCCCATTTACCCTGCCCCTTCCACTCAACACCCACAATGTTGTTACCAACGCACATATACACGATTTGCAGCTATTCTCAAAAGACCTCTCAGCGGCGGTGCAAGCGGTATGGGCAACCAGACATGAAAGCCGATATTCAGACGTAAAGGTTCTGATATTAAGCTGGGAAGACGATGATCTTGGAGTATACAGGGAAATTGAAGACTTGAAGAGAACCTTTTGTGATCTATTTCACTACGAAGTTACCGAGTGGTGGATTCCTCAGCACAAACCAGAAAGAAAGCTCAATCTCGAAGTCGGCAAGTTTCTTGAGAGATATGATAGCAAAGACCGCTTATTGATTGTATATTACGCCGGGCATGGATTTTTGAATGAGCAACGAGTACCAATGTGGGCTGCGTAAGTCTCTTTCTCACAATTCATCGGCCATGGGGTTGACGTGCACAGGAATCGAGGTCCCTCAAGCCCAACACTTCCATCCAACTCAATCCAATCTCAGTTGGAGGAGGCTGATTCGGATGTTTTATTGTTGTTGGACTGTTGCCATGCGGCACACCCTACATTGACAGATTCAGATCATGGTGTAACAGAAGCCATCGCGGCCTGTGGGTTTGAGACGACAGCTTCGGGAGTAGGGCCACACTCTTTCACCGATGCCCTCATTCGCGAGTTAGAAATCGCGAGCCAAGGACCCCCAATCGCGGTAGCAAAGTTGCATGGAAGAATCCTTTGGAGACTTAAGACCTGGAAACCTTCATTGCAGCGTGATCGGGATGGTAACTTGTGGCAGAACGAAGATGGTACAATCCCTACTGAAGCAGAGCAACGGGTAACGGCGGTACACTGTTTTCTGACGAATGAGACGATATACAGAAGTATCATGTTAGCACCTCTCAAGTCTGGGCTAAATCTGCCGTCGGTATCGTCCCCGCAAACAGGAAGCTCGCCTTCGAGTCTAGCGTCAGCTTCTGGTTCAACAGCATCTCACGTTGGTGACGAGAGTAGATCATCGTCTGGGAAGACAACGAGTAGTGACCTCCACGAGCCAGATCAAGCCCAGGTACTCGTATCGATTAGCATTGACAGTAACGAAATCGAGAATAATCCGAGTGAGAATGTCAGGATATACACAGAGATATTACGCCTGTTACCTGCATCTGCGACCAGAATCAAAGTCGAAGGCTTTTACGGCAGTTTCTCGAAACTAGTCCTCATTTCGATGCCAGTTTGTGTATGGAACATGCTTCCTGAGAATCCAGCGTACTCTTTTGTCGGCTTTGTCACAACAAAAAACATGATGCAAGATCTACAACTAGCATCAGGGACAAAATACCGAGACCCCACCAAAGTACGTGTCCTTGGCTCCTTGATTTTCCAAGCCCGCTAATGCTCTACTAGGTACATACCAGAGATAACGGACGAACAGCCCTTCCAACTCCCCTAGCAACCCTTGACGCCAGAAATCGCCGACACGAAGTCTCTTTGTTCATAATTGGAGCATTGTTCATAGCTGTATTATTGACGCCGATTTGTTTTTATGTAAAGTTGCCAATTCGACTTGCTTGAACAATTAGCTAATGCGAGGTCTAGATTTACAAAGTAATACATACTTATCACCGACAATTCCCATATAGGATGTTGACATTGTCCGAGATTGAGGCCATGATCACGATAGTGACAGGTTTAAGTTTGCTTTTTTTCTTCCCATGGGGGCTCGTATCTTCAACAACACGGACTCAACAAAGAGTGACCTCTGGACTCTAGAGAGAAGGGAGGCTGAAACTGAAGACCGTAAAACGCAGTGAGCGTGTATGTAGAAATTTCAACCTTTTGAAGACGTTACAGCTTAGGTTATGGAGGCATGACCGCAGTTTTTGTATACGGTGACCTCCTTTAGATTACGGCTCATTTCATTTTTTTAACGACTTCGTGCAGGGACACCAACTTGTATTCTCCAAGCTTCCGCTCAGCATCCAAATCACATCACCTTAAATACTCTTCAAGTTCACTCAAACGTATGAAAACTCGAATCCCTAGTCTAAATTAACTTAACTCAAGCCATCATGGCAAACCGTAACCGTAACGTGCGCCCACTCCCAACAAACGAGGTTGCCCGCACGGCAGTAGAATAAGGCATAATGGGCCTCAGCGCGCGTGCTGGCCATGGTTTTGATATCGACGATTATATGAAAGCCCGCCTCACAGGCTTGGAGGTAGCTGAACATCGCATGGTTCAACGAAAATGTCAACTGATCATGTTCCAAGACGGGTCAATTCCTGGAGGCTATGGTGCAGACCTACGTGATAGCCCAGGTCAGGGAACATGTAAAATGTCGAAGCATTCACGCAGTATGCCAAGACTCTGCAAGGCAACTGGCAAGCGCGTATGTGGTGCTCACCGAACGTGGTTGCTTACGTAATTATTATACTCGCTGTTTTAATTCCACTATTGACATGACTTTGAAATCATCAATATCGGAACTGACTATGACGCCAGTCATGTCAGCGAGGGCGTTGTGCTGTTCCGGGACATGCCAAGCGCTCTTAGAGCACCCATCTTCACCGCGCAGTTCAACAAGCAGTCCTCAAGGACATTTGTGCATCCGTTAAATGAGGCAATTAAACTACCTATAATCCAAACCTACATAACGTCCAATGTGACAGGAAATAGACAGATGCCTGACAGAGTATACAAAAGATGCAGGAAGCTCTTTGAACATAATGCTGGCCTAGAAACACGATGTTTTAGTGTTATCTTTATCTCTTAAACCTAATCTCTTGCAAGGCCCTGGCAATTTCCAACTTTCTTAATAGGCAATAGTTATCCAAGTTAATACTTTCTCATTTTTAAAGCTCTTTTTATTCTAAAGATTAGCTGTTCAAAAGGTGGAGACAATCTATTGGGGAATCCAAAGTGACTTTGTGTAATTGCAGGGGACCGATCTTTAAATTTTACATCTAATTCCCTAGGCACGAGCTTGCAGCTAATCCCGCAGATAAATTGCTGATATCAATAATTCTTCCTTATTGGTTGATTTGTAGCGCCAACATCGCGCACAAAGTACCAAGTTCTTGGGATCTGGTCAAGTGTGCATGGGGGTAAATTTCCGGGTAAAGCATACAGACATGCATTGTCGTTTCAAGAATACCACGACTGACATTGATATTAAGAAATCGGCTGTGTTGTCCTTCGCGTTATGATGGAACGTTTCCTTTCTGTAGTTTCCAGCGTCCACAGATTATCAGCATGCCTTTTCTCTCGGTCTGCGCGACAGCCATCTGCCTCCTCACTCTCCACCACGCCCACGCATCCGTAGGCGTCCTAGACATCAACAACCTTCTCGAACCAAACCTCGATTCAAAATTGCTCACTCATCACGAGGAGCAGCGACCGTACGCACCATGGTCACACAAACCGCACTGCACAACATCCACACGCCTCCCAACCCTCGGCCAAAAATACTGCGTCTACACCTCGAATACCACCGGACCCCATGGCCTTAGCCTCATCTTCCCTCCATCTTCCGCACACCTCGCTACAGAATATCTCGACGACAACCCCCTGGACTCATTTCTCACCCAGGCGGAAGCAGAGAATCTCTTTCTAGGCGACGGCCCGCCGTGGACGATAGTCGATATTCCAGGTAAGGACAAGGGCGTAGTGGCAACGCGAAAGATCAAGCAGTATGAGACGTTCATGGTGGATCAAGCGGCGGTCGTTGTAGATATGGAGGCGGAAAAGGCGCTTTCGCAGAAGGAGAATCAGAACTTGCTTAAAGTTGCTGTGGACAGGTTACTCGTGCCGGAAATGATCAGGGATATGAGTGGGAAGCATGAGGGGCATAAGCACAAGACAGCGGGGGAGAAGGAGGGTTTTGCAGGTGCTGATGATAGGGAAGAAGAAGATGAAGAAGAAGGGAAGCTAGAAGAAGACGTTATGAAAACCAACGCGTTTGGAGGGACAGTTGCGGAGGTCAACAGTCGAGTGCTGTACCCCTTGATATCAGTGCGTCGTCACCACCCTTCCCTTCCACTCCAGGCTTTCTAACCCCAACCCAGCGAATCAACCACGCCTGCGCCCCAAACTCCTTCGTCCTCTTCTCCCGCGCAGGCGTCTCCATGGCAATAAAAGCCTACCGCGACATCGCACCCGGCGAAGAAATCACCATCTCCTATCTCCTCCTCGGCATCCCGTTTGCCAAGCGCCAACACCTCATCCACCGCTGGGGCTTCACGTGTACTTGCGACCTGTGCAGTCTGCCAGAGAGGCAGCGCGAAGCGTCTGATCTTCGACGAACGATGATCGCGCAGGCTGAGGAGAAGATGATTGAGCTCGCGGAAGCAGGGGAGTTTGATGATGCTGTCGCGCTTGCCGAAGAGGCTGTTGAGATGATAAGGGAGGAAGGTAGGTAGTTGTTTGCTTGTTTGATCTTGTTGTGGGGATTTAGACTGATGCTTTGAGGCAGGAATATACCCCACGCTTACGGACTCGTATGCTATGCTCGCTATGCTGTATCGCGAGAAAGGCGATCGCGCCAAATCCGAAGAGTACGGGCGCAAAACGCAGCAGTTACTAGGCGACTTGGGTTTCCTGGGGGTGGGCGAAGAGAGGCAGGCGTGGAGCTTGGAGAAGATGATGGGGAACATTGAGGAATCTGGGGGCATAGGGAGCAAATGGACGAAGGGGCCAGCGAAAGCATGAGTGTTGCAGAGTGACATATGGTGTTCGATAGGTTTACTATTAACTGGGAGCGGGTTGATGGCTTGATAGATGAAGAGAGGGTAGGTAGGGTAGACAGGGTATAGTAACATAAGCAAGCTAAAGAAACTCCACCTTCATTGACTAAATCAACATTTCTACAACTCTTCGTCTTACTCAGTACCAGCCGCCGCACCACATCCAGCCTCGCCCCTCTCAGCCCGATTAGCTTCTGTCTTCCTAACCTCGTTCGAATGAGGCCTCGGATGCTCGTTGTGCTCGACCATTGGGTAATGCAGGCCGGGCTTGCTCGCCAATGCATCCCTGATCTCCTCGACACTCCTGTCGGCCCAGCTCGTGCTACCGAGATGAGAAAGTGGGTACAAAGGTAGATTGTCTTCGTGGGAGACGAACTCGTCGGAGAGCGGAGCGATGCGCGACATGATGATATCCACGTCCTTGCGGATTTGCTCACAGAACGCGTCCAGCGGCAAGTCATTCACATCGTCGCCGAAGGGGTTCTCGATCTCCCTGCCAATAAGTGCGATACCCAGGATAATGTATGCAGCAAACACGCAGGCAGGGATTGTGACCCAGCCTAGACTCTTGTATAGTTGGAATGGCAAGAGGATGATGTAGACCCAAGTGATCTGGCTGATAGCAATGGAGTACGCAATTGGAAGAGGCGTGTTGAGAATGCGGTCAGTACCAGTAAGCACGTCGTTCATGGTCGTGAGCGCGTTGAGAGATTGCGTCTGGTAGATGCTGACTTTGAATGTGCCGTTGTCGTAGATGGTCTTCATGTACGCAGAAAGGTGGCTGAGAATCTCTAGAGGGAGGTTGCCGAGAGGCACGCGGGCCCTTTTGAGGAGTTTACGGGGGTTGGATTCAACCATGGGCACACCGAGGAATTGACCTGCTGTCCTTAAGGGATTCTGCTTCTTCTTCGCATCAGGTTGATCTGCAGCTTTCGCATATGTATCCAAATGCCCGACGAGATGCTTCAAGTCGTCGTAGTGCATGTACGGCTCGAACCGCAATTTATGCTTCAGCGCAACGGCGTATGCGGCGATCATGTTCAGGCAACTAATCTTTCCCAGAAGATCTTGCTTGCCGGTTGCAGCGTCCGTTCCGTGCCGCTCGTCCACATGGATCCAGATTAAGCGCGCCAGGTTCTGGGAAGCGAGGGTGAGCTGTGCCCAGTACTTGCGACCTTCGTTGTAACGTTCGTAGGCGGTAGAGCTACGGAAGCTTAGGGCGAGACCGACGACGAAACCGAGGACTGTGAGGAGGAGCTGATTGATGCCGACTAAATCCATGTCAGCGCGTTGTTTTTCTCGGGCTTAGGAGGAAGCTTACGATCATGTACGAATTTCGAGATACAAGTGATCAGAGTTGACCAGCAGGCGATGAACAGAAGAGGGAGGATCATCTCTGGTGTGATACTGCCGTGCAGGCGCAAGAAGATGGGCCATTTCGAGTGGTGATCGAGGTCTCGCGGTCCGATCTGGGGACGTTAGCAGCGCTCTTGACGGTTGTCGAGGTTGTTACGAAAGTATAATCGAGACTAGAATACATACGAAATAGTCGTCGAGATCCTTATCCGTGTCCTGCTTTTTCAACGGTGGTCGAGGCGTCTTTGTGCCATTGGACACGTTCGCCGTGGTTTGCGTCTTCTCCGCCATGCTTGACTCTCAATTCTCTCCTGAGTCCAGTTCGCAAAAATGAAGTAAAAGTGATCGTGTGCTCGCCCGCAAAAAACACGTTGTGTTGTGCACATCACATTTCCACTGGTCGCGTGCCCCTGTCACGGTCCGTCTCTCTTGTCACCAATAACGACCCTGCGTCTAGACGTGCGTTTGACATCTCTCCGTGGCAGTCTAATTTGAGCCCCTCGATTTGCGGAAGTTACTGCAAGGGGATAGGTGACGATATGCGGGTCCAATCGCGCATGCTGCATGGTTGTAGCGGGAGCCGTGTTGTGCGGGCTGAAATGGGGGCGGAGACCGTCTTGGCAAGGAGCGTTCTCGGGCTTATTGCATGATGGAGCGGGATCTACTGTAGCGATGCGCTGGCACACTCCGGTTACGTTGCGCGTTGTGTTGCGTGTGTTTTGATAGCTTCAATAAGCGTGGTGTTGTAGGACGAGGGCGCACGATGGCACGAAACTACAATAGCTATGAGCAAGAAGTATGAGCATGCGCGACAGCAGAGTTAGGCCGTCTGACTCTAACGTTGCTGTCATTTCGGCTAGATTGCTTAGAGTGAAGAGACTGGCGTCGGCGTCAAGATTGATGTGCACAGGGGCGGTCGTGTCAGAAAGATCACCTCTGCGGTGAGATGTTGCGCCATTGGACGACGTACCAAGCTCATCAATCGAGGCCTTGTTCGATAGCTTGGCAGACTTGGTATCACTTCATGCTGCTCGGACCTGTTTGCTGGAACCTGTGTGTATCTAAGTCATCAAAGGAGGTGATGTAGTCAGCTTCCATGGGGGATGCCAGCATTAATGGTTTTCTGCGATGGTTCGTGGTCATGTGTCTTCGCGTTTAGCGTGTTTTCCCCCGCACTGCATCATCTGAAAAGCTGCACATATGTTCTACACTGAATGCTGGCCCGAAGGTGAAGGTTCAACGCTCTATCGGACCCAGATGTTAGGAGTATGGCGATACTGCCCTGGATGCGCTGTAAGCTATGCACGGCATCTTCTACAATGTCTTGGAGGGTAATACGTGTGGAATTAAAAGTAACTCGTGATTCATCTACTGACGATGGGTATAGAACGCCTTCAAATGCCGCAAATCAAACCCCATCCCGCTGAATCTTGAAAAGAAGAACGCTACTAATGCTTCGTGTATTCAAAATTGCGATCCAAACCGAACCGGTAAATCGAAGCTTCGCCATCGCGCCGTCGCATAAATCAGAGCCATGCTATCCAAAGTCAAACGCTGAAAAACAACATGAAAAACCTTCGCCGGCCAGCTTCTTTATGTGGGCCTAAGTCCGAAACTGAAAACAAAGAGACATGCTATACTATACAGGGAACCCTGCCACAAGTTATTGCAAAGGTCCGTCGAAAAACAGCTCCTCAAATACGAAGCGATGCGAGTTGGTCAAACATATAGGCTAGAGCCGACGACTAGATAACGGAACGTTTTTCAACCGTTCTAGTCTCGTTTGAATCGCACCCTCTTCACCACGGCCGGCTCGTCATCGTCCGAATCCTTGAGCTTCCGCTTGCCAGCTGCGGCAGTAGCAACTACAATCGTTAGTGGAGCCAAAAGTATAAAAAATCAGAAACACTCACCCGCTTTGCTTGGCCTCCCAGCACGCTGTCGACCCGCCGTGATGTCGTCCTTGCGCACATCGTTGTGGTGCCTGTTCATCTCGCTGTTCCTGAGAAGCATGCCCGGGCAAAGCACGTACTCCTCGATGACACCCCCGCGCAGCATCTTGTCCACGCGACTCTTGAACTTCCTGCAAACTTTGACGAGCGTGTCTATGCGCTTGCGGAAGGTCAGGTGGCGCCACTTCTCGCATTCTCGGAGAGTGGCCGGGTCCAGGATGGAGACGAAGTCGGTGCCTTCCACGTAGATACGCTCGGCAGTCTCCTGTCAGGGTGTTAGTGCTGAGTGTTGAGGTGGTCTTGTGGGTGTTACTTACGACAATCTCCCAGCAAATCTTCTCCTTCACCCAAGGCTTGTAGACATCGTCCCTGGCAATGTACTGGGTGGTTGCAGGGTCGTCGACGTCAGCACTCTCGTCCTCCTCATCGCTCTTGGAGCCCTCCTTGTCGTCCGTAGGTGTTGCCTCACCCAGCCAGCGCTTCTTGAGGACGCTGCTGCTCTTCTTGTCCTCGAAAACGCTCATGTCTTGCATGGCGTCGAACAGCTCTTGGACGACGGCTTCACGCTCCTCCTGGCTGGTTGGCAACGTCTCATCGGGGCGTGGATCCCACCTGAGCCCCTTCACTTCTTGTCGGGCATGCTGGAGGCTGCTGAAGTACAAGCCGGATGGTCGAAGAGATGGTGCTTGCTCAGGGACCTTGTCACTGTCTTTGCACGACTTGCTTCCTCGCTTTTTCACAGCCCCAACAACAGCGTCCAAGTCCTGGCTTGGAGCGCTCGACCCAGCTCTGGATCCAGAATCGACAGCGATACGCGCTCTAGCCCTCGGAATAGCTATCTTTCGAGCTCCAGGGGCCAGGACAGGCCTGGTGTAGGCGGTGTTCGAAGGAGTAGCAACTAGAGGGGTCGCTGGGTTAGGAGTTGCCTCATGGAAGGAACCAGCGCCTTGGTGGTCATCGTTGAGGGCGTTAGGGTTCACAAAGAAGTCGAACCTATCTTCTTCGCCAGACCACTCAGCTTGAGTGTTGCTCGTACCATCAGGAGCAAATCTGAGCGGCCACTGAGCGTCCGGAGTAAGCTCCTGATCTTGGAGGAAGGCAGCGCTGTGAGGGAATCGTGTGGCATTAGGGATGGAGCCACGGGCACCAGGGTGGGAGGTGTGTGACAACTGCGGAACGCGAGAACCTCGATGATGGGGGACTGGCGGTAGATTGGCCAGCGGCGCCTGCTGAGAAAAGCCGGAGTCTGTTTGGAGGGCGTTGTCGGCCCAGTCAAGGAATTCTGACCTTGAATGCGTTGAGGTGTTGCCACCCAGCTGATTGTGAGGAGCCGGGTAGGCTTGAGAGAAGAAAAGGCTGTCGTCTTGGGAAGGAAACAAGCGTTCAGCGAACCCGCTTGTTGGAGGAGCAGTTCTCTGTTGCTCTTGAAAACTGTCGCCGGCAGGCGTCTGGTGGAACTCCATCTGCGACTGCTGATGAGCTCGCAGCTCCGGTGTCGACAGCGGATCGTTCCAGGGCCCGAAGTTGAGCGGGGGTTGCCCACGGAATGTTTGTTCTATGCGGTGAATGGTGGACCCATAGCTGTTGGAGCTGTTGTGGTTGTCGGTCGAGGTCGAGGTCGGAGATAGGTCGAAGTCGGCCATACGTGAGGGCGGAGCGCGAGTTGTCTGGCGGCGCTCCATCTGGCGGCGCTCTTGTGGGAAGGGATAGTAGCCCGACATCTTGAAGGGCTGTCGTTACTGGTACCGCGTCGGTAACACTGGAGGAGATCCGAGGGTAGGTACAGTCGGAGAGGAAGAGTTAGGTCGCCGCAATAGACTGAGTGGGAAGGTCAATTGCGGTGGGTGGAATCGCGGTGTCTTTCTATACACGGTGGGGGTACTTTGGACGCGTTGATAAAGTCCTGGGGAGGGGAGCGGGCTGACTAACACCCGCTGCTGCAGCAGGGTGAATGAAATCCGCGCTAAGAGCTCGTATCTCTCCATTCTTAGTCTAGCGGAATTGCCGAATCGAGGCATATCTGGTCAGGACGAGGGTTTCATGACGTCTGTCCTGGTCCGAGCCACCGCGTCGCGCTGTTAATCGCGCAGTTGGGTGCAGTACAGCAGCAGTGGGAAGGTGAAGCAAAATTGAGCTGGCAAATATACGAATGACGAACTAGGTAGATGGGAGTAAAGAGCGTATATAACTGAACTGTAGGAGGAAGAGCAGAAGACGGTGTCCGTTTAAGTGGTTCAACAGGTCTGGGGCATCTCGGTACGTTGTCGTTCATGCCAGCTTGTGCTTGATGCTTCGTCCCTGTCTTCTCAAGAAAGGAACTACAGGCCATAATTCTCATTATAAGTCCCTAGATGCTTGCTATAGCTTTTGGAACATGATGCTCTCGGAGAGCTGACTGTAGCAGATGATCTGTTGACGTCAGGCGGCGAAGTTGCATGAAGGTAGGCCATGTAGGTGTCAGTCATTTATGTGCAGGCTTTTGAACGCGTGGTGAACTAAACCATTCGACGCGAATATACTGTAGTCTTCGGCCTATGTTGCAGAAACAGCTTGCTATAATTTGAGCTGTTGGCTGTTTGTACAAAGAAGGATGCTCCACTGAAACTTTTCCTGGGCGAGATGATGTCCCATATTCGAGACACTGATGACTGCTATTAGTGACGGAAGTGATGCTAGTCCAGTGTTATGCTCAAATTTTCTACTACTTTGTTACTTCGTGCTGATGATCATAGAAGCAAATATAGTGGACGCGCTTTCAGTAGCACTACAAAGCCTTGAGCAAAAAGAACTAGAGTGTCATCTAAGAATAGAGATTCCACCTGAATTACTCACCGTATGACCATAATCAGGCGTACAAGGTGTTCAGTAGAGAGTAAGTGGTTTTAAGCAGGTTTGCATCATGATATCAAAGTTGTGTCTACGCTACTTGATGGGTATATTGCGCCTGGAGATGCAGCAAACCCAAACGCCGTACAGCCAATCACTGAGGCTGTATATTTTTCATTAAAGAAAATCGACCACCAACTCCATTATCCGGGCCAACGTCTTTGTTCGTTTCCTATTATAGGAGCTTATATGCAGGAATTGCTGGATGGAAGCATATCCTGCGGCACAAGAAAAAGAAACAGTACTATCGTAAAGAAAGGATAGCTGTCAATCCACTGAAGATTGAGGAGGCTGCTATCAGGAAAGGAGGAGCGTCGTGGCGCGAGGATTGAAGACCGCTAGGCCTTGCGACCACGCTTTGCCTTGATCGTCGAAGGCGTATCCACATTGGTCTGCCCGCGCTTGCGTTTCCCGTGTCCAGATTTGGAGATCGGCTCTATGATCGGATTAAGGACTGAAGAGTCGTCAAGAAGTTCGGTATTCTCTTCTGTGACATCATTAGTCATTGACTATGAGCCTACATGAGAATGGTATAATACCTGAAAGCTCATCGTGGTCGTTGAACATATCTTCTTGAAACTGATCGCCAGACTTCAAAGCTGATGGTTCCATCAGCTATGTTGTAAAGATCTAAGAAGATAGCTTACCAGACTTCTTCGAAGCACGCTTCGGCCTATCCTTTACGGGCATGCCGCCGTTGGCGTGACTACGCTTACTCTTGGTAGACTTATAAGCAGTGGCTGCCACTTCCACAAACTCATCAAAGTCGCGTTCACTGAGATCTAGATGTAAAATGCTCTTAGTTTCAGATTGGGAAAATCGTTGAATAATAGACGTACCTGACTCCGCAGAATTCATACTACCCGCATTAAGAGACAGACTTGGAATGATCTCACCGGCGGCGGTAGCGGCGGCAGCAGCAGCGGCTGATGCTATTAGCGACAGCTTTAAAATTGATGATAATCTCATGATAATCGCTTACCAGCCTCCTGTGCACGCCTCTCCTTGTAAGGCTCCCGGAATGAGCTCAAAACATCCTGGCGCAACTTGTTGTGCTTCCCGTTCTCCTTGCTAGTCTTCACAAGATCACCAGGGATAAGTAGGTACTCTTCAACCACGCCAAAGCCCCCAGTCATCAGTGCTGAGACACGGTTCTTACAGTAGAATACCATGTCTACTATAAGTCCAATACGCTCCGAGAAGGTCAGGTCTTTGTACTTGAAAGACTTCTCTAGAGTTAGGGGATCGAGGCACGAGATGAACCCTGGGCCCTCGCGGTGGAGGCGAATGCACGTCATCTAAGTGGAGTTTAATGATTGTATACCAGTTACAGAAGAATGGTACTTACGACAATGTCCCAACAACGCTTCTCAAGCCACTGCTTTGGATTGTAAGGGTTGGTAAGCACATCACCACGTTGAGGCGTCTGGGCCGCCACCCAACCCAGAGGGAGCCATCTGTTTTGCATCTTCTTGCTCGGGTTGTCCCCGTAAGCACTCATATCCATCATCGCATCGCGTAGCTTGAGGACATGAGGGCGAATCTCTGTCGTATTTTCAGGAATAGAAGTATCGTTCGCAGGCGGCATCCAGTCTACAGAGCCGACACCTTCGCAGGCTTCCTCGTAGCTGTCGAAGAACAGGCCAGACGGTTTCACTGGCGGCACTGGCTCGCGAATGCCACGACCGATTATGTAGATCGTGTTCGACAGTCGACCATTAGCTTGACGGATTGCAGGTTTCACTTTCGCAGAAAGCTTCAGTTCTTGCTCGGTATGTAAACCCTCCGCAGGTGATCCGACGACAACCTTCTCCTTGTGAGATTGAGTCCTCCTAGTTTGAACTGGAATACCCTCCTCCGCCTCCCCACTCTGGTATTTCGGCATCTTCGCAAACTTGCGCTCGGCTTTAGCCTTAGGAGCTTGAGAAGCCATAGGAACAGGAGTTGTAGTACCCTCGTCCAACATCTCGATAGTAGGAATGTGGTAACCGTTCTGTTGCTCGTCAATGTTATACTCCCCGATGTGCCACTCCGGGTTATGAGCATCGAACTGCTGTCGAAATGGCTGGTAGTGGTTTCCAGCTATGGTCCGACCGTCTAACTCGTTCATAGGCTGTTTCTCTTGAGCAGCAACGAGAACATGTCTGTCTAGTCCCGTCTGCATGGCCCTGGTCGGGTGGTATGGATTGTAAACATGTGACACCTGCGTGAAGCCATTGCTGCGTTGCTGGAGCTGTGCAACTTGTTGGCCAGTCGGCTGGATGTCAGATCGGGGGAGGGCATGGTGGAAGCCCTCACCACCGTCGCCCCATTTGCCCGATCGAGTCGGAAAGTTGTAAGGTCGCAACTCGTAGTTATGAGACCCGCGGGAGATAGAAGTGTTGTGGCTCTGTTGTTGTGAGCGCGGCTGGATCACCTCCGACACCGAAGGGAAAGTGTGCCAGTCCTCCTGTGGAGACACAATACGATCATGCTGGATATTGTGCTTGTCTTCATCAGAGTTCTGGGAACTCCCAATCGATACCGGAAATAACATAATCAATGATGGGTCGACATTATCCATGTTGGCCTGCGGAAATCGCGACGGTTCGCGGCGAGTTGAAAAATACGGAAGGTCTGACATCTTTGCGACTCCCTGAACGTGCTGTCGTAGTATCGGTGGAATTTCAAGCGGACCAAATGGTCGGAGTACTTTTGGACAGCGGATCAGAGTGCCTAGCTGTCGTAGTTCTCACTGTGCAGGTGGCTATCGTGGGGCTGTAGAATTTAAGATCACAGGTGGAAGCTGTCATATAACTTGAAGCTGTGTTTTCGTATATAGGTGGTCAATTTCTTCGTTGTCGCGATGGTGAACATTCGGTATCCGCCCTAAATACAGTGATTGAAATATAAGTATAAGCCTTCAGGAACAAAATGTATTAATCAAATCAATCGAACAATATAATCTGAGAAATGGTATAGCATAGACGAAAAATACTAGGAAAATATAAATCCTCTAGGAACTAGGCGCGATAGGGTGAAAGAGTTCGTTCTTAATAAGGCTCCTAACTCCCCAACCCTAGGCTCTCTTTAGTAGATATATAGGATACGAATTACCACTATCCGATACATAGTAGGAACGGAGCTTGCTCTATGCCGTTTGGAGCTGGTCACAGTGAAGTCGGGGGTTGTGTCAACAATCATTTGTAGCAAGCTAGTTCAGGCAGACCTACTGTAAGACATATCATGTCTTTGGAAATATCAAAAGACCTACAGTGATTTAGATACGCTGTGTTTGTGTCGCTAACAGTACTTGATGCGAATTGGGAGAGAATCATAGTCTAGGGAAAGAAGTTAATGACGGCAGTATGGTATGTTTGCGAGAAAACAGTTGAAATAATCGCCGATCTATCATCGTCCCAATCAATGACTACGAAGTTGGTGGTATCGAGCGTTACGTTCCCAGAAGTGTAGATGAATAGAATAAAATCTATCAGAAATAATTGCTTTCATTGCTACTGAATTCCTCCATATAGCGATTACCCTACTGGCCATCATAAGATCTTCTCACTAAACGGATGTCTTGGATGGGTCCGTAAGCAGGTTTTTGGTGCCATGGTTTAGGAGATGGACACGCCTCGATTACAGCCCCCAAACTGCTTCCCAAGGCGGGTAGAAAAACTCGTACTCTGCATAGATTTGTTTCATGTTCCAACACTTGGATGCTCCACCCCGACGAAAAGTTATACATAGCACTCTGCGAACCCATGTGAGATATAACTGCAACGAGTTGAGCCACTGTGGCAGATACGAGTAGACGTCTGCAGTACTTGGATAGGTCGGTGTCGTTTACAAGTGTCTTGGCGAAGTCGTATAGCCAGAATCCAAGACAGTCTTTGTGAACCCCTTCCCCCAAAAGCAAGTAGCTGAAAGAAGACAGATCACATGTTCCGCCTTCTCCTAGGTAGCCTAGACTAAGGTGGCTACCATATCTATTCTTCGACATTGAAAAGTTACATCCAGCTATGTCAATCTCGAGTAATAGCTCTGAGAATGCGCATCGGCTAGGCGGATCGACCTCGAAGATAGCCTTTGCCACTAAAGCAGCAGAACAGATACAGATATCTTCTTTGCGACAACTTAGAACCGAATATGCCAGATCATCTTGTCCGACATTGTAGTCAACTTCAATCACGCTTTTCTCGTGACACAAGGAAAGCAGGGAGTAAACCTTATCGTGAGGGACGCTGCTTTTCCTGTCTCGGAACTTCGATAGCAAAGATAGGAGACTTTGGTCTCGAGTTTTGGTGTCGTTTTGATAGCATTTGACGAATTGCGCGAAAGCAGAAAACGACGGCTGATGCCACAAGTTTCTGGTTAATAGAACAAGGCGAGAGAAATTGACCAGAATTGTGTCCAGTGACACTACAACGTTGCGTGCAAGCATGATCTCTTGAGTCACCCATGCCCGCGCCCAGTAGTCGTTCCAAATGATGTGTTGGTTGATGAGATCCAATTCGTTATTCTTGATAATCGTCTGTTCATCTAGGTTCTCGAAAACCCGCCGTATACAGTGGATGTCGGCGCACTTTCCAAGCCACACATGGACCTGTTCCGCACCAGAGTATATCGCGCCCATTTGCGTGACTTGGTGATTCCGTTCGGAAGTATTTAATTGGTTGATACTCAAAGCATCAATCCAGTAGTCATTCCCCACTCCCAGCGGTGGCTCCGACTGAAGCAGCCGAAGAAAGTCGGAGAGGTTTTGGCGAACAGCAAACCGCTTCCCGTTCATTAAGATAAATTTTGCGTTCGTGGGCTCCGGGTCGCCCCATCTGTACGACAGACAAACGTACGATGCCTCGATTGTCGTGTGGAGAACGGAACACTGGATAAGTCCTTCTTCAGACAGCTCCGGTGAGACGCGGATTAGGCGAATGGAAGGTTGAGTCTGGTCGAGCGGTTCGTGTACGAAGGCTCCAGCCTCGTCTAACTGTTTGGCAACCTCCATGCTAGATCGGCTCGTTCGCGCTGACTCGAGATGAGGAAGGATATGGTAGAAGCACTTCCGTTCGAGAACGGAGATGATAGTGATGATGGTTACCAGCTAGGGACAGGCAGTAGGATGGTAGATGTATGAAGATAGGAGCCTAGAAGGTGGCGATGCACACAAGGCTGCGGCGGGGTCGCGAAGTCCCCATTGGGTGTTCCAAGGCGCGTAAAAGATTCGGCAGCTGCAGAAGTGGTCCGAGAAACTCAGCTGCCACATCCTTGTGTGACACAGTGGGGCGTAGACCTTCTCTGGGAGATCCCCCGTCCCGTCCCCCAGGCAGCATCCACTTGCTCCACAGTCTTTTCTTCGGGTAAAGAGAATTAAAGCTGAGCTATAGCTCGCCGTAGAATTTGGCCTGTTGAAAATATAAACACTTTGATGTTCCTCATAAGGAGGAAAATTGTTTATAAACTAACGCTACAGCTTACTAATTATACCTCCTTATTTCGAACATGGTCGAGTTCCAGGACTACACTTTAAAACTAGTACCGTTCATGGTTCCAATGCCAAATGTACAGTGCTCTGGATAAGCTTCACAAGTTCTCCTCCTCTTACAACCTGGGACACCAAAACTCCTATACATGGCAATGTCTATCACAAAAGCTTATGAGAATCACCTCACCCATTGCATACGGTCCTTTAAACACGAATGGAAGAAACTCCCAGCGCGAATCAACATCATCACGACATCACCTCCAGAAACTAAATCAACTCATCAAACCATATATTCATCCCCTATCATCCTAACTACTGCGTAATAACCCCCTCAGTGAGCAACTCGCCCTCCAACCCCACCCAATACCGAATCCAATTAAAAATACTCTTATGCCACAACAAGCTATTATGGCGATTCGTAACCCAATGGCCCTCATCAGGGAAATGCAAAAAGCGGCTAGGCACACCGAGACCCTGCAGAATATTAAACGTCTGCAAGCCCTCCGCCTGGACGACGCGGTAATCGAGGTCGTTATGGATGATGAACTGCGGGGTACTGGCGTTGGCAAAGTGGGCGAGGGGATCCCATTTCTCGTAGTTTGCGCGGTCGTGCCAGATGGTGCCGTTGTTGTCGCGCTGGATGAACCAGATTTCGTCGGTGGCGTAGGAGCCGACTTGGTTCACTTTGCCGTCGTGGCAGACGAGGGCTTTGAAGGCGCGGCCGAGCGCGTGGCCTTGGATCCAGTTGGTCATGTAGCAGCCGAATGAGGCGCCGGCGGCGATGGCGCGGTCTGTGTCGATGTACGAGATGTTGTCGCGAAGGTGCTCGAAGACTTTGACTAGGTCCGTGTAGGGAGTTCCGCCCCAGTTTGCTTGGATTTTGTCGGTGAAGGCTTGGCTGTAGGACGGGGAGCCGGTGAACTGCGTTGAGGTCACGACGAAGCCTTGGTCCGCCCAGAGGCGCAGGTTCCATCTGGTGCTCCAGTTGTCGCCTTGGGTGCTCTGTGGGCCACCGTGGATGATGAAGGCGAGTGGGTACTTCTTCTTGGGGTCAAAGTCGGTGGGGTAGAAGACAAACGTCTGGATATCATCACCGTCGTCATTTTTGATCCAGAAGTTAGAGACAGAATCGGGCTTGAGACCCTTGAGTTCGGGATCGACCTCGTTGGCAGTGAAGAGGATCTTCTTGTCCTGGCCGGGGTGCTGCTTGTAGAAAATGCGGCTGCTCCAACTGGTTGCAGCTGCAACGAAAGCAGAGCCATCGGGCAGAATGCCGAAACCAGACACCACGGTGTCGGGACCAGTAAAGTTGGATGGCTTGAAGTCGGCTGCTGCGTCCTGTGGGACGAGCCATAGGCGTACTGAGGCGTGCAGTTCAGAAGTGACCCAAAGATCGGCATCGTCAGGGCTCCATTGGAGACCTGAAGGACTCGAGTCCCAGTCCTCGGCAACCGACCTTACTTTAGAGTTCAGACCGTCAATGTCTGCAACGTACAGCTTGTACTTATCTGACTCGTAGTCGATGCCATCTTGCTGACCAAAGGCCAATTTCTTGCTGTCGTGCGACCATGTGGGGTATCCAGATGCACCTTGCGCAGTCTTGGGAGCCGTTGTGTTAGGGCCGTTGACCTGGACGGCAACCTCTGAGCCGTCATGCGGGACGACGTAGATGTAGGAAGCCGTGTAGTTTGCCTTTGGAAGTTCAGGAGCTTTGGAGCGGAAAGCCACCAAGCGGCCATCGGGAGAGAGATCGTAGTCGCCTGGATCACTCGACGAGCCTTGAACTGGGCTTTCCGGGCGGGTAATGGTAGAGTTGATACCCGACAGTAGATTCTTGAGTTCACCACCATAGGAATAGCTGCCATTTCCGGCGTTTAAGACACCGCTGAAGACCGCATATCGTTCGGCAGTGATGTAATAGTTCCAATGCCTAACGAAGTTGGAAGAGTACAGCTGTCCAGTGCTCTTTGGCGCGGTAACAAGCTTTGGATTGTAGGCAGTGCCGTTGCTCTGGTACGCAAGACAGTTGCCCACGAAGTTGATGGCGCCCGACTTGGTCTTCACAGCTTTCAAGCCTGTAAGAGGAGCGTGCAAGGAAGCAACTAGTTTCCTGTTACTTGTCAGTATTTGGTGTCGTTCGACACAAACTTTCAAACGTACGGTTTGAACGAATCGCTTCCAAGATCAGCGGTGTAGAGTGCCACACCGCCAGGAATATCAGCGTTGGTGGAGTTGACGTAGAGGATGCTGTCCTCGGTGTCACCGACCCACACGACTTCTGAGACTGCGCCCCCAAACGGTGCCTTGGTGGTGTTACCAGTCGTGGTGTCCAGGAAGTACCAAGTTGTTGTAGACTTCTCTGAGGTCCAGTTGTACTTGGCCTCTGTGAACAGGGCTCGGTCCTATCGAACCTTAGTATAGGGTACGACAGGTGTCGATGTGATACGTACTCCTTTAGGGCTGAGGATACCCGTGCTTCTTCGTGGAGCAGCAAGTACACCCCTAACACGATCAATTTGGGTCCATGATTTTATCAGGAGAAGCCTACTCAACGGTGATGGCCTGTGCAGAGCCTAGCAACAGGCCAGCAGCCAGCATTACCGTCTTCATAGCCATCTTCTCCCAATTGGCCCAAGATGTCTGTGGAGAAGTCGAGATGCAGAACGGAGGGCTGGAGAACCTAGCCGGCCATGACGGGGTATTATAGCTGAGCCGGGTACTCGGGCAGCGTCACGACATGATAAACGGAAATGTTTGCGTGATATGGTTGCCAAGGGCCCGCCAGGTACGCACCTGCCTCATTAGCCAGATGCCAAGGAAGCTTTCTGGGGCTTGTCCAACATGGAGTTGAGCCGGGGCTGGGCAAAAGCTGGAGTTTGTTCAATTAGACAGTGATGCCGCTGATAGGAGCGGGGCTTGCTGCGAGGGGCACGTTCGTCGTTCCTCGACCTGCCGGATGGAGATTGAGATTGTCGGTGAAGGGGTGGAAAATGGGGTGGCAGGCAGGCGATGGACGCTATGCTGCAGGATGACGCGATAGAGGAAGCTTGGATGGAATTGTTTTGGTTGCGCAGAATACCATGGTCTCTGATTGCGCCAGCAAAGTCAATGTTCGAGAACATGTTTGTGCTGATCAGTTGCGAACGACGATGCGATGCCAGAGTGTTGGTGTATCTAGCGTGCACCCCACAAACGCTAGGTGGCCAGGACGGGACTCATAACACCAGCATGGGGTCTATGTTCATCAACGCGATAGATGTGCTTAAATCGAGCCAATATAATCATACTTGATTGTAGTGCTCTGAGGGGAGAATGCGCGAGCTGACTAAGAATTCGTATATGTCTCGTGATGTCACAAACAGCCAGATGAGCTCATTGCGTTCAAGACCAATGCCAGGGAGCTCTCCCTATGCACGGCTTCTTGATGCGACCTGACGTGTAGAGTAATAGCAATGTGGGATATACCCGTCTTGTCGCAGGAGAGATGCTGTTGCGCAAGCATCAAGCGATGACGATCGACATGCTCCATTTTTAGTCGGCCTGCTGCGCCACGAACTTGGATCCCGTTTGGGCCAGTTGTATGGGTTAGGTAATCCCCCGTCTCAGGCGACAAGTGTCCATCCATCGTCGTAAGGCTTAGGGGACTTTGTCTCTTGCCAGGAGCCACCTTGAACGGTGGAGCAAATGCGCATTCAGAAGAACAGCATACCGGGTGTTTTGTGAGAGCCATGCATGAGACGCAATGTCGTTGGCGGGAGAGGCGGCGTCGGAACTGCAGCACTACCAAAATAACCCCCTACGCAGCCAATCAGGGCCATGTCTCGCCGTCGCTCTGGCTGAACGAGTGGACGCGATAGACGGCCTGACTGATAACCTCTCTTATGTCTGTATAGGTAGATATATGCACAGGGACTTCTCTAGCTGCTGGCATGACGTGGTGGTAGAATGCTGATAGTATATGCATCTTAAGACGGTGCTTCCAAGGTTGTCGCCTTGTTCTCCGGCACCCATCGCTCCTCAGTGCAGGTGGCGCCGCCGTCAAGACCCCCATCCACCTGCATGCATGCATTACCTCACACCCTACCTCACTTCACTCACTTGACCCTCCTCGACTCTCCTCTTGTGCCTTGCCTTGCCCTGCCCTGCCTGCCTACCCGGCCTGCCAACGCGACTCCCAACCCACAGGCGCGCATTGCGCTGTGAATACGAAGCTAGCGCCTTTGCCCGTCGCGCGCTTTCTCTGTGCTACCGTTTAGTAAAGCTCCCGCCATACCCTCGCCTCTCAGGAGCTTCAGTACCGCCCACCTGGGATTTCGGTTACCTTCACTTCATACACTCGTTCTCCAACCTTTTTTCTTCTTGTTGCCAATTGCCATGGCCCCTTGGAGCTGCTGATCCAAACCCTGGCCCCTCGCTGCTGCCAGCACATCGTCGCAACAGACTCGCACGCCTGTTTCACGCCTCCCTCCCTCCCTCCCTCCCACGCTTGATCCTCGCCGTCTGCGCGACCGTTTCTCACCTAACACTACCGACAATCTTGCCATCCCTCGGCCGTGAATTACCCCAGCCCTCTCCAACAACCCCCGGGCTTCCCAATCGCGACCGACACCCCGTCCCACCCCCGGGTACTACAACTTCATCGAGAGTCAGACGGGAGGAGAAACATGAAGACGTAGACTCCAAGCTCATCATGGCAGTTACCCTACCGCGCAATGGCGCTCGAATAGCCTCCGACACCCGCCAGGTCGAGATACCCACCCTCCAACCCACACAGCCTCCGCCGCGCTCGAGACGGAAACCACGGAGCGCATCCTCGCCCCTCTTCCTCCTCTTCGTCGTTGCCTCGTTCCTCCCACTCACGACCGCCGTGTTTGTCAACTTTGAAAACTGCTTGGAGCCCGTCTTCTTCACCACGCCGAACCGAACGTCCTACCTCCACTTCACCCCGCTACATGTCTGGGCCGAATTCAACACCACGGCGCCCAGCCACAATCTGAACATGACGGTGTACGGGGATGTATCAGGACAGACGGGCAATGGAGAGTACCCTCCTCCGTTGGACAGGAGCTGGTCGGACCCAAACAAGACCTTTGGCAAGATAGTGGATGTAGACCCAGAAGGCAACAAGTTCACGACCTTGTTCGCCAACGTCAAAGTCCTGACCTATTCAGCATGGACCTCACCTTCGATCCAGTTTTGCTCATCGCTTGTCAAAGGGAGCTGTCCAGTGGGTCCTTCCTTTAGCGACAACACGAGCGACGTCTCCACGCTACCTGCCTTCAGCGTTGCCCACGACTTCCACAGCACCTATTCCTTTGCCACTTGGGCCGCAACCCTGCGCATCGTACAAGGCAATACTGGAGCCCAGGCGCTTGGCTGTATATCTGCCAACATTACACCAGACCTAGGACATAGACTATCTAATGCGCTTTGTTACATGCCCGCCGCTGTACTTGCGCTTGTCGCCATTGCCACCATCTTTGCCGCAACATGCAGCCCATGGGGAACCTCCAATGTCTTCCGTTGGACGAGCAACTATGGCCGAGACGAGGATCTGCTGCGCCTCGTCACCCCGGGTTTTGGAGATTGTCTGCAATACATCCAGTTCATCGTCTTGGCCGGTAGCCTGAGTCTCAACTACCCTGGCTTCTTTCAGCCAGTCGTCAGCCAGGCCAGCTGGTCGGTCCTGCTGTTCAACCAAAGCTTCGTGAGCCACGGCAATGGATCCCAGAGTCTTGTCGATGGAATCTACTTCGCCAACGGAACCTACGGCCTGACGCGTCTTGGACAGTATGTAGGCATGACAAAGGAGAGGGACATTTGGGCTTGCATGGCCATCTTCCTGCTTGTACTTATCAGCATCGCAGTTCTGCTCACTCAGCTCGGCTTTCTTGGACGATGGTTCTCGCGGTATCTGACCAAGACGCAGGACGGCGACCTCACGGGAAAGAACTGGTCTTTTACCGCAGGCCACATTGTTCGCATCGTCTTCAACTACTTCATGCTTCCCATCGTGTCCATATCACTATTCCAGCTTGTTGTAGGCCCACGCTCGCCGGGATCCGTTGTAGCCGCGGCTGTGGTCTTGCTCATGCTAGTCACCGGCGTCATCACCTGGATCTTCTGGTTCATTTTCACGACCCGTCCTCGAGCTCACTTGTTCGATGACTTGCCGACTGTGCTAACCTATGGACCGCTCTACAACACCTATTCGGACGATGCCGCACCCTTTGCATTCATCCCTGTGTTGCTGACCATCATACGCGGAGTCGCCATCGGTGCCATCCAGCCTTCTGGTATTGCGCAGATCATCATCCTCGCTATTTGCGAAGTCATCTTAATCCTAACCCTCCACGCTTTCCGGCCTTTTCAGTCAAACACTTCGATGAACGCCTACCATACCTTCTTTTCGGCCGTGCGACTCACCTGCATCCTGCTCATGGTTGCTTTCGTTCCCTCTCTCGCCGTGTCCGAGGCCCCGAAAGGCTGGATCGGTTACGCTATTCTTCTACTTCACGCCAGCGTTTTGGTGTTTGGCTTCTTCCTCAACTCCTTGCAGACCATCATCGAAGTTGCCGCAAGGTTGGGGGGTGCAGGCGCAGATCAGAGAGGCGGTCTTACTTCAGTCTTCGGCAAGCGTCAATTGTCCAAGCGAGCAGCTCACCGGCAACAGCGGAGCAGCCTCAACTCGAATGCGGCAATGCTCTCGCATGACGAGAACAAGAACATCCAGCTCATGGATAGTAGATCTCGAAGCCTGTCTGCCAGTTCCGCGGTTCTCCTCAACGGACCCTATGACAGGGAGAGTGCTCGCGCTAGCCTAGGGTTCGATCAATTCAGTGGTGAATACAATGCGGGCAACACAAGTCCAGGCACACCCGGGACGAGTGCGACACCCTACACCCCACTAGGTGGCGGGTCAAATCCGAGTTCTCGAAGACCAACCATGGGCGCGGCTCTGGACGCCGCAGACCCTTACTACCGACCTCCACGTCCACGGAAGCACACTATGGACTCGCTCAGACCAGGTACCCAAGGCAAAGGAGCTGTTGGAAGCGCTGATATTGCAGATGTGCCCTACTCCGACAATGCGGATCTTGAGGTCGGCGATGTTGGGGAAGGTCCATCTCGGACTTCAGGCACCCCAGCTCCTGCTTATCTACGAATGAACCGAGACGACTCAGACCCGAACCTTGAGCGACGAAACAACACGGATTATTCCGTGCGAGAATCCGACTTCTACTACGGCCTCCGCGGACCCGCCTTGTCTTCGCAGCCTACCCGGAAACGGAAGACTGGACCTGCAGATCCCATGAGCCCGGTGTCTTCTGCTACAGGCTGGTTCAAGAGCTTGAATCTTTTGGGTGGCAGGAAGAAGGAGAAGAGCAAAGGGTTCGAGGTTGTCAGGAGCACGCGCATGCCGCCCCAGATGATGGCTGTGGACGAAGACGACGAGCACTCTCCAGAGGTCCCACATGAACCTTATCGCGACAGTCCAGAATCACCACCCCGAACGAAGACGGCACCAGGTGTGGCTTCCGCAGGAGTCTTGGCCGGTGAAGGAAGCTCTTCCTCTGACAGCGAGTCAGACGCAAGCGACGTGGAGTATGATCGAGCGAACCGAGTCTCGGCCATGGCACCAACATTAGGGCCTATTGGGACTTTTGGCGGAATCGAGCTTCCCAGTAGAGTAGGGTCGCGCGCATCCCGCATTACACAAACGCGAAGCCCTCTGAGTCGAGCGCCGACAATACCACGCAAGAACTCTCGACGCACACGCTCAACTGACATTTCAGCACTCACGGGCTCGAATCGACTATCAACCGTCATGGACTCTACCCCAGCCACGCCCCACTTCCCGCCGCCCCAGGGCAATCAACATCTGCAGCCTACCTCTACCGGCTTGCCTATCCGCCTTCCCTTTGGATCCACGGAGCCGTCGCCTTCTCCTGAACGCTCCCCAGAGCGCTCCGCAGGCTCGAGCATCTATCGTAACGAGGCACCGCCTCCTATCGGCGCACAAGGGGAGCGACCTTTGAGCACGGGGTACGTGCAGCACCACGTAACAAAGGACAGTCTTCACAGCGACGGGTATGACGCTGGAAACCACCTCGAAGCTTCAGCAGAGTTTGTGGATCGGAGTCGTAGCGGGAGTACGCAGAGAAGTGGGCGAAGTCAGAAGCCGAACTAAACAACGTCGGCTCAAAATAATTTCCTAATCAGTGGCGGTCTTTGTGTCTCGCAATCGAGATGTGCATAGCTGTGTGACGATATACAGCATCACCTATCAACCTTATTTTTCTTGACGAAATATCACGGGGAATCGGAACCCTTTTTGTAATCTCAGTCTTGACGCACGTGGCCTTCACGAATTTCCTTGCTTGTACATTCACATTTAGTTGTCAAAAGCGGTTCTTTACGGCGTTTTCTTTTAGGACAGGGGCAGGCAATATGACTTGCGAGGCGCAGAAGGGGGGTACACATGATTTTTCAAAGAGCGGTCTTCTATATACTCTCTGGTGTGTGATATGGGGGATGCTGGCCACGATGGCGACATATACTAGTAGTTGGAACACGTGGATAATATAATTCTTATACGATAGACTTGTGAATGAATACAGCGGCAATTGATACATTTGCGTTTGCTGGAAGTGGTCTGATGCGAGAGGTCTGTGAGGATGCAGCATTGCACTAAATAAGTAGGATTGCAGCTGGAGACAGAGTGGGGCCGTGCGCTTGTTTGGCACGATAAGCTCGACTACGCTATCCACGCCTGAGGCTCGTCTTGACCCTCCTCCAAGCCGAGTTCCGCCTATTCCAGGGCCTGGGGGTGAACTTTTGTGCACATTGTCCTGCTTTTTGAGTTCGTTCTTCATCCGCACAGCCTTGTAATTAGTTTCTGGGATTATAATCTACGCCGCACGGAGATCGGTCCTCCCCGACCGCAGACCACGCGGGACCCACGCACCCCGGCTTCGCTCACTCACGCTTCGCTCTTGACAGGTGAGAGTAGATGAAGCATGGTTCTCGGGAGCTGTGCTAATACAAAGCGCAGGATTCCTTTTTGCTGCATTACTAAACGTTGCACGAGCGCTTCAGAAGCAGGACGAGGTGGCGAGCGACATGTCGCCGTGAGCGTCCGGCCTCTATATCAACATAGCCACTACCCTCCATCAGCGCTGTCCCCACCCCGACGGCCTCTACAAAGACCACTCCCAGATGCCTCCCAACACCAGCCTTGACCCGCGGCAGAGCAGACGCTATACACACAACCGCTCGGTCCTGGAGACACAACGCAGCGGAGGGAACGACAGCACAGAAGGAGGCAGCGAGGCTATCCCCCAGAGCTTCCCAGCAAGACACTCTTCACGCGGCGCTGTAGCATCACACTTCCAGGCATACGGCGGAGAAACATGGATAGACTTTCTGCGGGAATCCGGTACCGACCAAACTGTCCACCGCCAACCGCCCAGTAATAACAGCAACAATAACCCCGCAACCACCTCGGACCAGCGCCCCCAGCCCTCAACTTCACGACAGACACTGCCCAACCGCACTCTCCCACGCACCGACTCTTCGTCGTCCCGCAGCTCCGACCGCAAGAGGCGCTTGACTACGGCGGAGTCGCCCATGAGACGGCCCTCGAGTATCAGGATGCATTCCAGTAATGCGGGCAACACCAGCTCGGATCCCATCGTGCTGGACGCATCACCAGCTCCTTCACGCGCGCTACCCCAGCCACCGCTGCCGTCAGTTCCTCCACAGGCGAATACTGAGTCCGTGAGGAGGCAGAGTGATCTTGTCTTGCCGTCCTGGCAGCCCGACGCTGAGGTCTCGCAGTGTCCGGTGTGCGGGAGGTATTTTACGTTCCTATTCAGGAAGCATCATTGCAGGTATGTGCTCTTTTAAATCCCCCACGGCAAGCTCGTCGTGTTCCATGCGTGACGCTTGTAGAAGAATCCAGAGCTAACATTGCGTGAACAGAAAATGTGGACGCGTCGTGTGCTCGTCCTGCTCACCGCATCGCATCACAATTCCACGCCAGTTCATCGTCCACCCGCCAGCGGACAACACATCGAGCGTCATCGACTTGACGTGTGACGACGATGGGACCACCATGTCTTCGTTCGGCCCGTTCCGCAACCCAGCGCTAGGCGGAGGCGAGGAAGTCCGCGTCTGCAACCCTTGTGTTCCCGATCCAAACTTCAATCCCCCGCCCCAGTATAACCCGCCAGCTTCTTCTCGCTATCCCGCAACGTTTTCAGCATCTTCATCATCGTCGTATGTTCCGCCTTTTCCGCCGCCGCAACCACGTCAACACCGATCTTCTTCGAATGCGCACGATGCATCTCAAACTATTGGCCATGGACAAACGCAACGCCCACGTGACCTGTTCAGCAGCAATAGCGAGAACAGGAGAGTGAATTATCCGGGTGGCTCAAATGCTGGAGAACGTAGGCTGCCACCGCTGCCCAATTCCAGCGCCATCCAAGCATCACGCGGATATGGTGCTGACGACTCTATCCCACGCTCGCTTGCCAGCTCCATCCCCAATAACGCCCCACTCCCTCCGATCCCCAACTCCGCTTCCGTAACCAGAACCAGCATGTTTCCACGGTCCTTGTATACCCCCATACCCGCGCCTCCACTCCTACCTCAGCAGCCCCAACCGCAACCGTCTCGCCCACGGCGCCAAATCGCAGAGGAAGACGAGTGTCCCATCTGCGGCGATGAGCTCCCGCAAAAAGGTCACGGTAACGACGAATCAGCTCGCACACAGCACATTGAAGAATGCATCGCTCTGCACTCTGCGTCTCCCGCTCCAGCAGCAACTCTTACCCGAGTTGCATCCGCTAGCTTGCCGAGCCAGCGTACCCGCGGTATGAGCAGCGCAGGCGGCAACGGCGAGGGCGCGAGTAACCAGAACCGCATGAGCCATGCGGCCCGCGGCATGTTTCCGTACATTGCGACGGAGAAGGATTGCATGGATGACGAGGGGAGGGAGGCCGAGTGCATTATCTGCCTTGAGGATTTCGAGGCGGGGGATAGGATGGCTAGGCTGGTTTGTTGGTGCAAGTTCCATGAGGTATGTTTGCGACTTTTTTCGTTTTGCTTGTTTCTACTGTGATTTGAGAAGGAGAGGCTAATCAGTGTTCATATAGAAATGCATCAAGGAGTGGTGGGTCAAGAAGGGGAGGGGCGCGTGTCCTACCCATCAGCTTCAGGAGTAGAGTGGTGAGATGCTGTGGGGAGTTTGGAGAGGACGTTGCAGATGCGCAGCATCTTGTCAGCGAAAGCGTTTTGGTCCCCATATTTAGGCATGGACAGCACGGGACGGGCAGGCAGGCAGGCAAATGGCGTTTTTTTATCATGGCATATACCCCCTTACTATCCTTTCTTGCTATTTTCTTTCCATTCTTTCCATACCTTAAACACTCTCATGGCATCTCCTCTAGGCATATTGATGAAAATAGGCTGCATGGCATTTCACTCCTTTCTGTCTCTGTCTGTCTCTCCCTCTCCCCTCTCAGAAAACTATATATATAAGCACGCGCGTAACGTTGAGTCGCATGGTTTTTGGCGAGTGGTGAGTGGTGAGATAGTGTGTTATGGTATGGTAATTGCTTAGTTTGGCATAGTTGGTAGTAGTAGTTTAAATCGAAGTTGGTTAAGTATATTGCCTGCCTTGAGATGTTCTCACCTTGACGTGTTTTTGAATTGGATTGGTTTGAATTGGTTCACATTGAATTGAGATACTTGGTGGGATATTGGTGCGTGCGGGTGTGCGTGTGCGTGGGATGGCTTAGAGTAGGCGTGTTGCCTTATCATGACGGTGTATTACTGATAAGGAAGGAGGAGAGGAGGAGGTAAGAGGGTGTTGTTCAAGTTTTCTATAGGGAATAGAGCGAAGAAATGTGGATGTTAGTATGTTTTATTATAACATTTCTAGAGGGAGAAAGAAAAGAACACAACTAGGACAGGACAGAACGGGATAGCACGATATCGCAGAAGAGAACACATGTAGACAGGGAAATCGTCTCGTTTCTTGCGTCTTGGATACGCATAGCAGCAACGGGGCGGTAGTAGTATAGTAGCAGTGGCTAAGTAGTAGCGGGTAGTGCAAGCGCTCGAGGAATCTATAGAATAGTGCGAAGACGTTTAGTTCAATCTCATCGCGGCTGTGTACTCTCTAACTTGATCTTTCTGGCCCTTCTCCTGATAAATTCGTCGTGTTCGCGCACTGTTAGTCTGGGAACTACAGGTAAAGGTCTGCTTGCTGTCGTCACGTTTCTTTAATGGGTGCGGTGTCAAGGGATCTACGGCTTTTCGTTCGCGAGTACTACAGAGGGGATAAGGTATGGGTCAAAGAGTGAGGAGTGATAAACGGGCTGGCGGGCGTGCACTGTGTTATACTGTGAGGTACCGCGAGAAGAGTTTTGGGTTCTTTTTATATGTGTTCTCTTCTAAGGGGGAAATCGTTGAGCTCTTGTTTTGTACTGTGCGGAAGTGTGACTTCAAAAATAATCTGACTACCTACCTGTGATAGGAAAACGAGCCCAGGAATGATTAGGAGAAAGATTATTATATCAAAACAGAGTAGCATAGCTCTGTATATATACTGAGCTCGCATAATTGTTCCTCTAGCTCTGTTAGCTGCTTTCTTCGGGAGATTGTATTAGACCTCCTGGCATAGGGGCGCTGAGCTTCTGCCACACTACCTTTAAAGAAGTTTAAAGAAGGCACTGATTGAGTACTACTTTTAGCCTATGTACACAAGTTGTTTCCTTCAGGTGTAGCAACATTGTACAACGAAGCAACTAGCTGTCTGGGATAACTACTTAAATACTCGCTTCCAGATACGCCTTGACCTCTTTACTTTCATAATATTTTAAGTATACTATGTTGGTTCTATGTTTAAATGCTGTATTTAAGATAGGAGACTGGGTCCTGATTTGTAAGTCATAGCGGTTGTGGCTCGACACACTAGAACCCGCGAGTGGCATCAATATGTACAAAGATTAGATGATTTACGAGTTAAACGTACGATTGCGATTAAGCACAGTCTTAGGTCTCGCTCCAAGAGTTAAAGACTTCAAGTCGTAAGAGAAATTACTAAATATATTCATTTTGCGGTAGCTACAATGAAGTGCTTAAATTGTCGCACTCGTGAAGGCTAGAACCTCACATTAGCTAGTGCACATTGATCTTGGACCAGTCTAGACCGAACTATCATTTCATCTTCCCCTACTTTTAGGCTCCTGTTATTCAAATAATCTTAACTGCAATGGCATTCAGCCCCGCACCTACTCGCTCCCCTATAAGTCTTTCCGTCATCACATGCCTATCTTAACGCACACTATCTTTCAGCCCCGCTTCTCCCACCCGCTCCCCTTGCAGGATCTCTGTACGCCCCCAGCCATGCACGCTGAAATACCTTGGTTTTGCCATTCAGGTTGAATACAATACCGCGGCTCCACACCAAGCGCTTGTTCTTCCCATGGTGGTATATTTATCCTCCACTCCCAAGGCCACGCTATAAGGTAACTCCCGGAAGTAACCACAGGGATCCTAGTCGGCGACGACACTATTGCAAACTTGATGAGGAAGTGGATGCTTGTGGAGGTGCTAAAGGAACGCTATCTCGCCTTCCAGGTCTCATACCGAACCGATCGGTGTCGGTAGAAGGCGCTGCGGTAAGGGTTAGCTGCGTGTGTAGACTGCAACTATCGGGCCGTAATCGTGTCAACATAAATATGCCAGTTCAGCTTGGCGTCGTGTGACTTCCTTGCGTCCGATCTAGATCAACTACACCAGCCTATGCATGCGCATCTATCATCCACTCAGAATCCCATCTCAAATACGAGCGAGCCTTGGCATTCATTTCGAAAGTTTCGACTGTCAATGCGATGACGATGATTTCCCGAGCCGACGTCAGAATACATGGTAGGTCGGCTCGGTTTTCCCGATGCGGAACTTCCTAGGCTGAGAAGTACTTGCAACGGCGATCGGCTCTTGCAAGTCTAGGCTCGAGATGCTCAAAAAGAAATGTTGGGGCTACGTAGTAATACCAAAAATAGTGCCTACAACCCTTCTGCGAGCAGGCTGCGCTTGGCATCGCGTCCAGAGATCGCATGGGGATGGGGTCCTAACTACTGTAGGCCAACTGTTCCCGGACCCACTTCCGTAACCGAGCGTAGGCTTACTTGTGACTTTCAATGATGTCGTGTGTTCCCTTTACGAGATGAAATCTAGAACGAAAAAGAAAAAAAATGTCAATGTCGTCGTTGTCATGTTCTGGGGCACTCTCGTATTGTGATTACTATTCAGCGTTGATCTTGAGAGACCGTCACCTACCAGGACCTCACGGGAAGCTCGCCTGTTGATCACGGCCCGATGGCGGTAGCGAAAGTTTGTTGCTTGCGTTGAGGGAAGATTAGCCTCAAGATTGGAAGCGATAGCCCGAGAACTTGGAATAGAACCGTCGGCCACGTGGTGTCTCAACACGTGGTAATACAGTCCCAAAACCATGGGCTAAGCGTGTCGAAGCATCGCGAAGCATCGTGTCCCCTATCCAGCATACAACATTTTAAACCGAACAACTTGTCAAGCTTCCAGAAAACGACCTTGACCGGCCAGACGCAGGATCGAGGACCCGGATAAATGAGCTTGCCGGTCGGTCGCCGAAACTGCCAAGATGCAGCGTGTAAAAGAAGAATGTGGAGAGTCCGCAGCTGTGTGGAAGCCAGGGATGCGGTACCCTGTAACACTTAACCACCCGCTAACACCACACTTTCCTTTTCCTTTTCGATCGCGATCCAGACCCTCGTGGCCGAACGCCCTGATCGCCCCGGGCCATGGGAACGGGTCCTGGTTTGACTGCGGGCTGATGTAGCCATGCATACAAGGGCGTATAACGTTCAGCGACTCGCTAGGGAACAAGGGGCCATAGCGTCGTTTCAGAAAGCAATTCACACACAACGGCGGTAAAGATGGATCGCGAAGGAGACACGGGCTCCGGAAACAATGATGATGATGATGATGATGATGATGATGTGCTCTCTGCGTTGCTTCGAAACCCCACATCTCCGGCCCCCTCTCCCCCCACGTGTAGGTGATCATCGACGTAAAGGCGATCTTTAACCCATGGCAGCGCGTGGAACAGCGAGGCTGTGACGCTGATCTTCTTTTCCCAGCCACCACTGAAACGTGAATACTCGCGGGGAAGGACCTAGTTATTGCCGGCCCGCTTTACGCACGGGGAACGGAATTCCAAAAAATCAAGTTGGCCGATCAGATAGCATTGGCTAAATGGGAAATAGGTCGACGGGTAGTGGTTGCTTTAGCTGCTGCTGCCTCCTGACGTTAGCCGCCCCGAACAGGCAGGAGAGCGCGGTTGCGGATACATGCAGTCGCGCAGTATTTTGCCACAATTTCTCGGACCCCCCATCAGAATGCTAGCGAGGTCGGGATGTGGAGCTCAAATTTTATTTACACCAAAATGTGTGTGAGCTATGGAAAATGATATTAATCCCAGGTATCAAGCAAAGGGGCCTCCCTTGTAACAAAAATAACAAAAACGAAAGGATGTTGCCGGCCAGCTTCCTGCCAATTCACCTAGCCCCGGGAACTACCGACGTATCTCTGCCACTCATCCAAGTCCATTTGCTCCGCCATCGTCGTAGGCGTTGCATTCGAAAATTGCGATGTAAAAGGAAAAACTAACTGCTGGGGCTGTTGTTGCACCATGCCGTGCAATGCACCAGGAGACACCGGCGAGAAGTTCATCGATGAGCCTGCTATGCTAGACATGGGAGCCGCGGGTCGGGCTGCAAACGGGGGGTGAACGCTAGGGTTAACGATATTCGTAGTCGGAATAGCTTCGAGAAATGCATGTAAGGAGGCAGGTTCTGATCCTGCCATTGTTGCTGAGATGGCTGCGCTCAGGGGTGTACCTGGCAATCGAGTTGCCGCTGGACTGTCTGCACTGCTCGGATCTGGAGACGTCAGGGGCAAATTGCCATGTTGTTGGATGGTGCTCGATGCGCTCGGGATCGCTTCGTATCCCCAGCCGCTGCTGCTTGAGGTGCCTGTTGCTGACGCCGATTCATATTCTCGTGCGTGTGGCAAGTGAGGCGGATGGAATTGTTGATAGCCTTGAGGCGGCTGCCGCTCACGACGGCCTCTCGTGGCAGTCGCTTGTGCATCATGATGCTGTTGCTGCATCGACGCTGCGAGGGTTGCAGGGGATGTCGGAGCTGTGTAGGGTTGTGGCTTAGAATCCTCTTCTGACAGGGTCGCGTAGCGCATGGGTGCTGAACGCGTGGTCGTCGATCTCCGCATACCCTGCATAACCTCCGGGGATCGAAAACGGTAGACATCATCTTCTGCCTTTAGTCCGCTCATTTGCCTAGCTTCGGCCTGTGATTGCTGTTCCTGCTCTTTCATAATATTGCTCGTACCCCCTGGGATGGCCCATGCGATTGGAGCCCAATCTTCTTGGACGAAAGCCTGCAGACCGGGATCCTCCAACAGCAAAAGTCCAGTGTTACCCATCACCGTATTCACATGTCCCGAGCCATGCGTTGCTTCACTTGGGCCGGCTGTCTCCATCCCGACGCGGACCCCCTGTTGCCCCCCTGTACTGGATGCGGACTGGACGACTCGATGCAGCTCTTGCAGGCCCCAACTGATTCTATCCACAGCCAGAGCTGCAAGCTTATGCACATGATTGTCTTCTAGCTCCTTGAATACAGCAAATGCTCTTTCCACTTTCATAGCGCCCGCAGTGATCTTTGTGTTCTCTATGGCGTCAAGTAGAAGGATCATGCAGGAATTGAACGCCTGTTGGCCGATAGTCCAATCGATCAGCGCCGCTGGCACTCTGTGATAGAAGAAAACAAAGGCGCTAAGGATATCCTCCGATGAGGAGAGCACAAGGGGGCGACCTCGAAGTGAGGCTTTTGATGACGTAGGCGTTGATGGATACGACGAAGGCGTCCGATTGATGGGTCGAAATGACGAGGCGGTATTTCTTGAGTATGGCGACTGTGCGTGTACGGTATTCCTGTCGATCCTCTGTCGATTAAGGAGAATGAGATAGGTATGTGTTTTACAATAGTAGACTATGATTGTCAACTCGTGTGACATGAAGAATCGAGCAACTCACCAGCAGACATGGCACTAAGCGGCCAATCAGGAATAGCAGTGTCAGGCCGACACCACGATTCGTCAAACTGTAATGTCTCGGGCATCGTATCAAGCAGTCCTCGAAGAGCTTCCGTAAAATCGTCGATTTTCTGAAGCGTCAACCGATCACTGCTTAAGATCTGTCTGGTCAAAATCGTGAAGTGGTTTACAAACTCGCCGAACCGCAACATGGCGGTGTCAGTCGTCAGTTCCTGAGGCCATGGACAGTCTCCAATCCCACTAATCCCAAGCGGCCGACCGAGGGTCATCGAATACTGTTCGTCCATGTGTAACATCCACCACCAGAGCGTTTGTCGGATAGAGCATTCCCGCTGTGTCGGAGGAGCAGGATCGAGGTATTTTGGGTGTCGATGAAGGCCGATTGAATGGGCTAATCGAATGGTAGTACCAAAGAGGGTCCACGCCTCCAGGAATCGGCCACTGTTGGTCAAGTAGGGTCCGATCATGATGAGTGTTTGAATTCCTAACAGAGTTGGTTTGTGCATGAAAGATGCAAGTCGTAGGGCTTGCATTGCGGCCGCAACTAGACAATACGTCAGATCAGAGTTGCTGGTATGATTGAGAATCTCACTATAAACGTCGCCTCTCCTCATTTCTGCATCCATGACTTCGCCATTCCATTGCTCGCCGGATTTGTCCCACACCGAATGCTGGGCGCCTAACGCTATTGCGGCGAAGAGCAAAGCTAGCATATCGGGATACATCTGGGCGTTCTTTCTTTCTTCAGAGAGGAAGCGCTCGACTTCGCTTCTCGTTATCTCGACAGGCACATGGGGGAAAGAGCATATGTTTACTCTTTTTTCAAAGAAGCTCAGGTATTCCAGAAGTTCTTCTTTCGGTGGAAGGACACTCAAGAGCTCTGGAATACATTCCTCTGGAGTGGCCTTGAATATAGTCGCAAAAGGGTGAGGTGGCGGGTTTCGCGGCGCATACATATCGAGTCCGCGAGGCATGAGATGTGACAGAGAAGCTGATGCTGGGTTGAGATTTACAGAAGCAAACTTGCGTCGCATTAGTCCAAACAATGATGGAGAAAGATGTTGCTCACATCTGTGACTACGCTGGCAAGTCCAGGTGAGCCAAAATATATGCTATCCTGCCATTCGGAACCTTGAAAGCGCTTCTGCTTTGCAGCACGTCTTTTTTTCGACGAGGCTGATCTTTCACCGTGCTGGGATTCTGGAGTCGCCGCTGGGTCTGAGTCGTCATCCTCAATAGGAATCTGGCTGGCGCGCAGTCGCTCTTTAAGACGAAGATTCTCCGCACGAAGCTTGCGAAGCTCGTAAGATTGTTGTATTGGAGCATAATCACCCCCTTCTGCGACGAAATGGCACTCCTTGGGCGCACCACGAGCACAGCATGCGGAGCAGGGTTTTGTACGATCACACTATGTATTGTCTGAGCCTAGCTTCTACGCTCATAGTGCACACTGGCACGATTCATGGAATTTCGACTGGACACTTACCTTTACCTTTCGCTCGCGGCACTTGGTACATGAGAGAAGTTGTCGAGGTTGCTGCGGATGTTGCTTTCTCTTGTTGACTTCGGCTGAGCCGGGAGGTTGGTCGCTAGGTGTATAGAAGTCCGACATCGTAGCGTAGGAGTGTCCAGATGCTTCAGGTATCTGGGCCGTAGGCTGACCAGGGTTGGGCGCAAAAGGGCGACGTCAGTTGTCTGGTGGGTAGAGTGCAACTATTTGGAAATGCGCGAGAGTCATGTAAAAGGTAAAATAGCAATGTCAAATGATGCATGTAATCGAATGGCAATGGTCTCGACCTAGCCCAGCTGAGTTTATCTACCATGTAGCGACGCCGCAAAAGACGTTTCATCTAGTCCAGCGCCCGTGATTAGTAAATGCGTATGCGAAGCCTCATTTCTAGCAGTAAGAAAGCAATTGGAAGTGAAAAGGAGGCGGTCGAAGTTGATTGTTGGTCAGATATGTTGGACCCACACCGAGATTTGGACTGCCGGATGGGTCGTGCTGCATTGTGCGTGGGCTAGCCCCCTTGTACGAGAATATCGCCAAGCAGACAAAGGGAGTGCCGGAATAATACTGATCCTGGATACTGTACATAGATCTGGTGCACTTACCACGGGCCGATCCTCTGGATTCTCGCCCTAGCCATGCGCATGTCCCTCCCCGGCAAACCGGATCGGCTGCCGTCCTTTCGTCTCTAGCACCAACCGCGCGACGCGTATTTAGAGCAAGACAATGACACCCTTGCTGGATCGAGCTCCGTGGTTAGTGCATCTATGGCTTGCAAGTGGCTTACATGGGCGCCTGTTGATGTGCCTTGCTGATCTAGTCGATTTTCCGTCACGCCTCGCCGCTCGAGAAACCAGTCTTTCCGTGCCGCACATCTCGTTCTACGATTAGACTGTCTTTACGGCACCGCAACGTTATTTGGAATCGAGTGTAGTGTCGTCAATGATCCGCATAAGTCCGTGCATTCGTCCCGCGCCGTCGCACGAAACGCCTCGTTCCGCCATAGTGGGAATCCGATCGTTCGTCGCACTGCAAGTTCTGGTGTGGAGTGGCCTAAACATCGCAGCTAACGCCATTACCTTTCATGACTCGGCATGCAGGATCCACGGCAAAACTGTTTGTGTACGAACCACATTTCAGCGCATGTTTGTCCAAACCGCACTTAACCGCACTTAACACCCGTAAGAAGAGGCCAGTCTTGACGGGCCGATGGCCTCGGCTGTTTATGGAAAGCTAGCTTCCCGGCTGACAAGGCGAACAGGCTTTACGTAAACGTCTCCATCAAACACATCAAAGCTGTCTAGTTTTACCTCCCACTGGTCGCCGACCTGGCCGGCTTCGTGATCTATCATTTTGGCTCGAAGTCCATACTCAGGAAGATAACCTGACACGGTTGTCCGAACCCCAACATCAGGTACAGTACGGACCCAAAACATGAAAATATCTGGAAGCGGAGCCTCTTTGTAGTGAAAGGCACGCATCATAGCCATGACTGTCCAGAAACGCGTCGAAGCCCGGTGGGTCTCGGAGATGATCCGTTCTCTGGGTGAGAGCGTAACTATCGATTCTTGCATTTGACGTTGGGAGAAGGGAAGAACACCCCGAGAGGCGTTCGTGGGATTAGTTGCATTGAACTTCTTGCCAGACCGTGCCTCGTGTCGTATGGCGCCTTCTATTTGCCAATGGGCTATCATGTCGCTGAAACGACGAAGCGGGCTGGTGACTTTGACATAGCCAGACACGCCTATAATCTTGTGTGGCAGGGGCTCAGAATGTGCGATAGCTCTACTTAACGACCCGGTATAGAGTATGGCGAGCTTGAGGGGGGGCTCTTCCTGTTTCTCCCAGTAGGACATGACTGATTGCTTGATTTTCTCCGAGGACAAGCTATCGCCAGTGGGTGGTTCAACTGTACCTCTGTACATGACGGGTATATGCCGCTCAGTGCACCATGATGCCGCTGTTTGGCCAGCAAGTATCATCATTTCTTCGACAATGTTCTTCGGGCTCATACTGTATTGTATTAAGCCGGTAGAGATAGTGTTGGTGAGTTCAATGATAGGGTCTCCTTGAACTAGGCGTGCTCGGTCGATGGAGGGCGGATCCCAAGTCAATCCGGCCTTGCTAGGATTCTCAAAAACGCGTACGTTAGGCGATACATTAGCAAAACGGATGGCTCCGGCTGCTTTACGCATCTCCCAGAGGGCTTTTGCCGCAGAGTAAAGGTCATTTAGATCTTCAAGCTGATTGGGCGAGAGGTTTGGTAACGGGCGGTCTTTACCCTCAACTGGAATCTCGCCACCAACAACAAGCTTTCGCGTCTCGGTAGTAAAGTTTTCGCCAAGAAGCGAAGATAGCTCGGAAGGGGTCAGACTGATAACCTTCCGAATGATGCCGTGCTGTATTTTCGTCTCTAGTACGCTGCCGTTACGATTGATCTTAGAGCTGAAGGTAATGACGGGTCGGTTGCGATCGAGACTGAAATAACCCTGAGTAGCCCAGGTAGGTAGCATAGGAAACGTTCTTTCTGGGGTATAGACAGTCTGAGTCATGTGTGCGGCGAGACCGGAAAGTGTGTGAGTCTTGTCGAAGAACGCAGTTGGATTTGCCACATGAACATGAATCCAAAACTCCGAATCTTGACCCTTCACCCGCTCGATCGATATACCATCATCAATCTCTTGCGCGCCTACGTCGTCGATGCAGTAAACCGTAGTCGAGCCCCAGTCGCGGCGTAGATCTGCCATGGAGTCCCGGAAATCTGGATTTCTTCGCGTGAGTTCGGCTTTGGTATTGAGAAGCTCCAGATTGCGGGAAAGGCGAACAGTAGGAAGCATTAGCTGTTCGTCGTAAATTGCACGGTTCTCGTAGGGCAAGAGCACGCCAATCTCCTGCAAAAATACGAAACCCATGGCACGTCTCATTTCATTCGCGACTTGTTTGAAGCCTGCAGGATTTTGCACGACACCTGCTCCATAGCAGTCCGTTGCTAGTATCAAGCTTGCGCAGGCAGCGTGGAGGCCACCCATGCCATTGAATTGGCCAGTGAGCACCCAGGCTTGGAGGAAGTTGATGATCTGTTTGTCGGTGCTAGTGAAGGGCTCTCCCCACACAACCTGTAATTTGGACGACCCATCTGTCGCCGTCAAGCGTGTTTTACTAGGTCCAAGATTGCCGCGATTAGGAGCGCGGTCTTTTCGGCTATTGGCGACCAGCCTGCGTGTTTTCTCAAGGAATTCTGCGACATAAGATGCTCCTTTAGTGCACTTGCGCACGGAGTGTAGGGATTTATTGGCAGATAGAGCAAGATGGTCATGGTACTCCCGGATCCACTCGTGAACTGTCTCAACGACTTGGACGTCATTCTTGGGTCGAATAGCAAAAACATTGGTCAGACGATGGCTACGAATGTCGGAACGAAAGCGGAACTCGTTATGATTCAGGGCTTTCCGGACAGCTAAGAGAGAGGCCGGAGACGGGACCCAGGCTGGATCATCGCGGCCTAGCAACGTCTTTGTGATCTGAGTCAAGGTCATCATACGTGTGCGGGCAGGATCGGCAAGGACGGCATATGCAGTATCGAGAACGGACGCATTTTTGCGGTATATCCTCTCAGCATCTTCTGTCATACGTTGGAGAGTAGCTTGGACGGGGGCGGCAATGTCGATGGGAACATGGACTTCGCCTTTGGGATTGGCTGTGACTGGGTCCGTAGGCAAGAAGGGAACAAGAGGCTGCAGGAGCGAGGGGTCGAAGCAGCCAGTGATGGCGAAGGCTACTTTTGCTAGGATAGAGTGGGACCATCTACCATTGACGGAGAAGAACTGGCTGATGTTGTTGATCTGTTGAACGAAGACAGCAAGAACGGGTTCTCGGCCAGGCTGCGAAAGCTCCACCACATCGCCAGGTCTCAAGAAGAGGCCAATGGTTATCAGTTCTTCGCCCTCGTCTCCTTCGCCGCCATCCCACTCGTTCGTCTCGCTGTCCTCATCCGCCTTGTATCCCGACGACAGCTTGGAAATACCATTTTGCATGTCGCCACATGCTGGATGGTTCTGGAATGCAGACAAGATCTCTTCTGTCGGGCTACTAAACTGCTGCTGCCACTGCACAAGGTGCTGGCGAATGGGCAGGTGTTGCGGGTGAGGAATGAGCTCGGGGTTGGAGGATTGAGAGGTCGGGGCTGGTGTAGAAGCCAGTTGAGAGCGCTGGGTTTGGTCAATGGTGAGATCAATTGGCACTGTGGGAGGGTATATACAATTGCAGCGGCGTGTAGCGTCCGCTGTGGCACTCGTGGAGCTTTTCGCGAAGAAAGTGCAATACGAGAATGTATTTGACGAGTCTTATGGCGCTGGCTCAGGAGTCGCCATTCGCATCGCAGGCAAACGTCGCCTGTGGCCCACAGCGAGCGGGGATACATGGCAGATTGAAGTGAATAGTGAGGTCAATGGCCGCATCCCAAAAGGTGCAGCAGAGGAAGTCGCGGTCTTTGATATGGTCCGTGCACAGACGCTAACTATATCGCGTTCTCACATGAGCAGCGCAATGCAACGCAACAGAACAAAAGGTATATGTATGTTTGTATAGTCCAATTTCTTCAAAAGCGAGGGGAAAAGACACAAATTTATCAACAACCCCATGCTGACTTGCACAGAAAAGGCTACCAAGTCATAGCACCAACACTGAAAGACCTCCGCGGCCAGTGACGCCAAGTCGGGGACTCTCCGCTAGCCACCGAGACCTACTCCTGGTGCCCACCTCGCATGCCTCGTTTCTTCCTCCTGCACACCACGTAATGTAAGTACTTTTTCTCCTCTTGGCACATTCCAGCCGTCATATGATGTTTTCAAAAATTATAGCATGTATTATCCGACCATCGCATCTGCGGTAGACTGCGGATCCTAATTTTCCTGATGAAAATTTCTCTATGCCCATTACAACGCAAACCTCCAGCCAGCACGCAGCTCCTAACAAGCCATAGTCATCACCGCAATGGCGCCAGCCAAAGCCCCCGCGGGTCACTTCTCTATCTTGTATTTTGCCGCAGCCTCCACGTATACACGCAGAGCAAGCGAACACCTCCCCGCCCCTGTACGGGCTCGCGACTTGTTCGCTCTGCTGGAGGAGCGATATCCAGGCATTGGGGAGAAGGTCCTGAGCAGCTGTGCTGTTACGGTGAATCTGGAGTATGTGGATGCTGGGGGGGATGATGCAGAGGACGCGGGCAGAGTGATCAAGGAGGGGGACGAGGTTGCTATCATCCCACCCGTGAGCTCTGGATGAACGAGTGTAAAGGGAATGCAAAGGACCAGGTTTAGGATTAGGAAGTACGACTTGTGTATAGATTGACTCTGGATGCCCTAGCGGCTCCAATATCGCAATACCATGGATTTCTCCAACCCATGACTGAATCCTTCCTGAAAGCGTATCCAAAAAGGCTTGGCACCAAAGTTGATTCACGCAACGCTAGCGGTTCTTGTATATCCCGGCGTCCGCGGTCAACACAACGGAAGACGACTCACCGACCGCCGACGATAACGAACGAGACAGCCGCGACATTAAGCATGGCAGATCCTATTGACCCACGCCTCTACGCCTCGTCGTTGCCGCCGCACACGCAGTCGTACACGCCTGCACCGCAGCACAACGCCGGACAACCCTACTACCTGCCCTCGGGCTCTCAACACCAGGCCCCGCAGCTATCGCAGCCTGCCCCGCTCAGCCATGCCCTCGATCCCGCGCTCCAACAGACCTCTCCCACCGGGCCTGAGGCCTCGCTCGACGAGGACGAGCAGGACGACGAGGGCGATCACGATGGGTACGTCATAGCCTTTGGTGCCAACGGATGCGCGCTGCGAAGGGATGCTGACGCGCACAAGTAGTGCACATGAGACGCCAGGCTCTACCAAGTCTCCAGGCGACTTCAAGCGCCCCAGGGCATGCGATTCCTGTCGAGGGCTAAAGGTGTGGAGAGGCGCAACCGCGAGACAAACCCGCCACTGACCGCTTCCAGGTTCGCTGTGACCAAGAACGACCAGATCAGTCATGCAGACGCTGCGCAAAGGCCGGCCGCCTATGGTATGTATAGACCCAGCTGCGCTGTCTACCTTTACTGTGACTAACGCTGCCTAGTATTACGACCCCTCCCACGCGAAAGCGCCAGAAGAAGGCCGACAGTCGCGTTGCCGAACTCGAACGCAAGATCGACGCACTGACGGCGACACTACACGCGCAGAAAACAGGAGTCCCCGACGTCAAGCACCACGGAGGCATACCGCAGTACGATGGCAACACTCCCGCAACGGCCTTGCCCGAAGGCTCCTTCCGCGCGGGCACGCTCAGTCACGACTGGTCCAATTCTCCCGCAAATAGGTACTCGGATATCCCACCCGGTTATGGCCCGGCGCAAACTATCCAGCGTGGTCCTGAACCTAAGCGGAGGAAGCTGGCTGATGGCCATGCTGTAAGTCACCTTGACTCTGTAACTTGGCCAATACTGACCAACAGTCGATACCCGAGGACATGGATGCCCTCCACCGCGACCTCGCCGAGCATCCTGAGATGAAGCGGAGTGGCAGAACCAAGATCCACGCCGACCACCAGCACATCAACGGCCTTGTCGATAACCTGATGAGTCCAGATGTTGCGGAGCGCGTCTTCCTTCGCTATGTGAACGACATCTGTCCACATTTCCCCGCCGTGCCTTTCCCGCCGGGCACCACAGCCCGCGAGATTCGGGACAAAAAGCCTCTTTTATTCCTATCGATATTGGCCGGCTCGTCTCATGGCAGTGCAGAGCAATTAGTCTCCCAAGATGTACAGCGAGAGTTGACCAAGATTCTCAAAGACCAGCTTGCAGATATCATCTGGCGTAATGGGGAGAAGTCGCTCGAGATTGTGCAAGCACTGCAAGTCGCAGTACTATGGTACCGTCCACCTTTGCACTTTGAACAGCACAACTTCTACATGATGGTCAACTGCGCTACCATCATGGCGCTTGACCTCGGGCTTGGGAGGAAGGCGACCCCAAATGTCATGAAGCTCTCAATTGGTCCCTTCCGGGGCTATCATCCCAACTCGAGCAGCATCGAGGCGCGACGGACATTCCTTGTCTGCTATTACCTCTGCATGAGTATCACAATGGTACTTAGACGGCCGATTCTTCTCCGCTGGACCAAGTACATGGAGGAGAGCCTCAAGATACTCGAGACCGCGCCTGACGCACTTCCATCCGACCAACTGCTTTGTCGACAAGTCAAGATGGCCCGTATTGGCGAGAATATCTCAATCCAGTTCTGCATGGACGATCCTTCCATGGAGATGGTCATTTCGGAGCCAAAGGTCATTTATGCGTTGAAAATGTTTGAGAACGACCTTCAGCAATTGCGGGATGAGAACGCCAAAATGGGTGAGGTTGATCGTAAGTCAGTCAAACCTTGGCGCTACAGCTGCTGACGGATATAAAGCTACTTTGCGCCTGGCTGAGCATGTGACAAATCTCTATCTCCACGAGATTGCTCTTCACCAGAACCAGAATGCAGCGGACTTCCAACCCCCCTTTACTTCAGAAACATTGTCGTCCGGGGTCAAAAAGGACGTTCCGATCGGCCCTGCACATATTGGTGCCCTAGGCGAATGTCTCACTGCTACGCATGGCATCTTAGACACGATCTTGAGCATACAATTCGACATCCTTCTAACCCTGCCTGTCATCTTCTGTATGTATTCCAGACGGTACGCAACAGTATTTAGCTAACAACAATAGGTGTCCGAGCTATATACGCCATTGTTTGCCTGATGAAGATGTGGGTCTCCGTCACCAGCTCTGGCGAAGTCAGCAGCGTCATTAAGATGGAAGACCTTGAGATAGAGTCGTACACCGAGCGTTTAGTCGCCATGTTCAGCGCAATCGTCTCTCGCGATGCCCAGTCTCCACACGGTAAATTCTACTTCGTCGCGAAACGTCTACAGGAGCGATTCGTCCAAATCAAGGAGGGTACGGCAAGGGCAGATCAACCAGACGGCGACTACGAGTCTAGCCAAACTAGCTACCAAGGACCGAAACCTCCTTCTCAGCAGTCCTCTGCGAACCAGACCCCACTCCATCTCCTCTCTGAGGTCGCTATGGGCAGCAGCAACAATGCCTCTTCCCAGAGCCAAGCGCAATCGCACGCCCGCTCTCAGCAGCAGGCTCAAGCCGCTTTAGCAGCGCAAGCACAACAACCTCAACCGCCCATGCAACAGAGTTGGTTTCCCGGCGTGTCAGCACAAGTCCCGGACATGACGGGCCTCCAGCAGCCCGCTTTCGACATGAACTTCGATTTCACGCAGTTCGACTTGAGTACTGGCTCGGATGCGGACCTGTCGGCGTTATTTATTCCAGATTCAATGGCGATGTGGAGCTATCCTCTGGATCCGGCTTTGCCAGGCTATAATGGGTTCTAGGCACACCACGAGCTAGCTCGGCAGCTGCGGATATGGACAGCTTTGTGTGTGCAGTACGACCATGTAATTTCTGCTATTCAACAGCCACTATCAGGCCAAAATTCTGGTGTTTGGGAGTTTGTTCTTCTGGTGCTCGATTCACCTATAGCTATAGAAACAGCAAGTGTACTTTTACTATTTCCATCTAGAATCAATCTATGATATCTTTCGACACCCCGCTCGTTTTCACTTTCTTCCTTTTTAATTGCCCACAGTCATCCCGCCGTTTACCCTTAATATCTGGCCATTGACCCAACTTCCTCCCTCGCCACTGAGATACGCAATGGCCTTTGCGATCTCACTGGGCTGGCCTAAGCGCTTGAACGGGTTCCCCGAGGCGATTGTGTCGACGAGTTCCTGGGATTTACCTTGGAAGAATAGATCGGTTGCCATAGGGCCGGGCGCTATAGCGTTGCTGTTGCCTTGTAAGTCGGGGGCATTCGGAAGATGGGAATGAGCGAAGGCAGGGGTGGGCTTTATGAGACTTACACGTTGATCCCCTTTGTTCCCAGGTCCTTTGCCAAAACGCGCGTCATCTGCTCAACTGCGCCTTTCGAAGTCACGTACAGGAGATAATTCGGTGTGATTGTGGATGAGGCGCACAGGGATGTAGAGAGTAGGACTACATGCGCGCCTTTGGGGAGGTAGGGAAGCGCTTTCTATGATTGCATGTCTGTTAGAACTCCCATCCTTTCTATCTTTAAAGCGAAATCGATTTTCAAAAAGGCGCAGAGGACGTACCTGAACCAGAAAATAAGGTCCCTTGACATTAAGGTCGTACGTGCGTTGAAAGTCTTCCTCGGTCGTCTGCTCAACATTCCGCATCAAGGCTATTCCCGCGTTCGGGATGAGAATGTCGATCTTGCCGCCAGACCAGGCCACCGTTTCTTGCACCAGTCTCTCGAGCTCCTTGACGTCGCCCGCGTTCGCTTTGATAGCAATCGCCTTGTCGGCACTTCCGATCTTGGCCACGAGCTCTTCGGCCGGTTTGGCGTCAGAGGAGTAGTTGATGGCGACTCTGGCGCCTAGGGAGGCGAGCTCGAGGGCCGTCGCGGCGCCAATTCCCTTTGATGCGCCGGTGATCAGGGCGACTTTGCCGGCGAGAGGTTGAGTAGTAGAGGTCATTACTACTTCTTTGGTGTGATTGGAGTCTAACTTGGGGGGACAAGAGGAGATAATCTTGTGTGCAAGGTGACTTAAGGTAGGTTTTATCGGTGACTCAAACAAGTTTGGAATGTTGATGACTTGATATAAATCCCTCTAGGGCTGTACTCGTGCCATTATATACAATACCTCTCTGCATTAGAGAGTGCCCGGACATGTGCAAACTCCACCGTTAGGCCCCGGGTAGTACAGCCACGAGCCTTGAACATAGATTTAGTGTGTCTAAACGCTATTTCCGTAAAATCCACGCACGCTTGACCAGGCTTAATGAGCGTAGCGCCACAGACTACTAGTTTTGGCGTATTCCATTGGCCATCATTCGGAATATGGGGCTGAATCGTTCAGGTAGGGAGTGGTGGTGGTGTTTAGCTTATCTCCATTAGTCTCCGTCTAGATCCGTGACATCATCGCTATCGCATTTCGACCTTTAAAAGGCAAAGTATGGCTCTAATTAAGTTCAACGTGGCGGGGCTGCGTGCTGTTGTGTTACGCCTCTGTACTAAACTCTTTCTTTTAATTGGTAAGCCTGCGCCTAGTTTATATGCATTGTACTTAGTCATGGTGCATGTGCTTAATCATTGCAGCTTATCTAAACCTCACTTCAGGGCGAGACGAGAGCAGAGGAAGAAAATTTTCAAAGCGCCTACGCCCTAATTGAGCTATCCCTGGTTCTGTGAAGGTACTCTAAGTGTGGAGATGTTTGTGATTACATTGATTCTTCCAGATAGGCTGTCGAGACGGTCGTTAGGAGCGATCAACGCACATTAGGGTTCCCACACTCTGTTCAAGGTCGGAAATGACAATGGCAATGACGCACGTTCACTGTGTAGCTCGATGCTTTACTTCTAGCTCGGATACGACAAATACGTCTTTCATTAATATGAACATCCCATCTTGTCATTCTATGATTCAGCTAGCAATTACTCCACCGTGTACTTCTCCCTCCTCAAGAACTCCTCCAAGCCTATCAACTTGCTTCTTGCCTGCTCTCTCGCCCACGCCACTTGCTCCTCCATAGTCTCCCCATAATATCCATAATCTCGCTGCAGCACGAACATTTCATACAGCGGCTCCCTCATTCCCTCTGGTAAGAACCCCTTGAACATTTCATCTGGCAACTGCTGATATTTTACCGTCTTTCCCGTGACTTTCTCGATAATTGCACACGCCTCGTCCATCGTGTATAAGCCTTCAGCAGCGGCAAGGAATTTGCCTTCGTATTCCTCTGGCGAGGCGAGGATGGCACCGATCCATTTACCCGTGTCAGTGATGTCGATGAGCGGGTACTTTGTATCGCTATTGCCAATGTTCGCGACGAAATATGTCCCGTCTCCGGTATAGCTGGGGCGTGGTTTCATCCTGGAATGGAAGTTCTGCATGAAGGACCCCGGCGCGAAGAAGGCGCTTTTCACCGGCAGCGTTCTAATGTACTGCTCGATTTCGGCTTTGTCGTCAAAGTGCTCCACATTCTTCAATACGCCTTTTGTGATCTTGTAGGGGTGCGACATAGAGCTGAAGATGATGTATTTTACACTTTGCGCCAGCGCTGCTTCGCAAAAGCTCTTCGCTTGCCTTGTCTCGATTTCGCGTGTGTTGCCTTGGTACTGGGTTGTTGTCATAAAGAAGACAAATTCGACCCCTTTTAAGGCTGCAGGTAGGGAAGAGGGATCATCCAGGTCGGCTTGCACCAGTTCAGCGCCCTTGGACTTCAAGTCTTGCATCTTGGGGTTGGATGTATCTCTGGAGATGGCCCGGACGGCATAGCGTTGTGAAAGCTCCGGGTCATTGAGAACGAATTGCGCGGTGGAATTGCCTTGGTTGCCCGTGGCACCGAAGACCGCAAAGAGGGATTTTGACATGCTGGCGTTTGTTGATTATGGAGTGCTGGTGAGCTTGAAAAGATAGCGAGATGTGCTATGGAGGGTATTGAAGATGAAATGCAAGAGATTTGTTAGCTTCGGTCCATGACTATTTCTTATACTTTTAGTCTTTCAGCTCCTGACATCATTGGGAAATGATATGTACGGGCCTTAGAATGGTTCGTCTCGAAAGACGGCATGCATAGTGTGCAGCGGAGATTGCGGAATTTACGATCCATAACGCCAATTAGGGCCGACATAGTGTCGCATACCTACAGATTGACCAATTAGATCTACGCGCTACAGCAAGTGCGCAGGCTATCACAGACTACTATAAGCCAAAATGAATATAATGGAGTTAACGGTCTTTGTTCCCAGATGTGGAGAAATATTCGAGGAATATCGTTCCGCCGACATGTCACAACGGGAGTTCGGCGTCAGGAATACGTCAGGAAAATTCAATTGTGTTTAGTCTATGTTCAAGTTCTAAAAAATTAATCTAGCTAGGTTGTATAGTAATAAACAGTTACGCATAATTATATATACTTATTAGTAGTTAGGCAGCTATTAATTTAAGCAAGTTGCTAGTATCGCGCAAATTGCTAATATTGCTATTAGTATAAATTTTTTATATATATATACTCTGCTGCCTGCAGGGTCGTTATTCTATATTTTTATAAAAACTAGATTAATAGTACTTATTAGATAGTTAGCGTTTTAGTAATAGGGTGCAAGCTAGTAATATAGTTTATAAAAATTAAATATAAAATATATTTTTTATAAAAGTTAGGTTAAAGTTAAAACTAATATGCTAGGTAATTTAATTTATATATACAGTCTTACACTATCTTTTACTGTTTTTTACTATCTTTTACTATTTTCTACTATCTTTTACTATCTACTTTTATTAATATTGCAAAATTAAACTTTTTTATAAACTTTTAAGCTTTATAGCTATATTTTCTATTATATCCTACTTAATATACGCACTATTTATTATTTTCTTACTTTATAATTTGTTTTTTAAAGCTATCTTAATAAACTATTTACTTAATATACTAATTTCTAGCTTACTTTCTAGCGTATATAAAATATAACTAACGCATATTAAAGCAAGCTAGCCTAAGTAATATATTTTAAATATAAACTAGTTTTAAGTATTTTACTTATTTTATAGCTTTATAATTATAACTATACTTACTTTTATTAGCGTAATAGCTTCTGTAAAGGCTATAAATACTACTAAAATAAATAGTTTATTTAAGTCCTTTTATTTTAAAAGCGCTTTATTTAGTTTTAACTTTTTTATTCTTCTTTTTATTAAAAAAATTTTATTATTACTATACTTCTTCTAAAGCCCTAGCCACGTAATAAGCTATACTAAAAGCTTATATAATTTTATTAGTATTTTTGCTTAAACTATTTTTAAAAGTATTAGCTTTCTAGTATTTTTAGCTTTATTTTTAATAGCCTAACTCTAGTTGCAGTTTAGCATTGTTTAGCAGCTAACTATTTTGCACTTAGTTTTAACTTATTAATACTTTATACTTATTCTAACTAAGTTTTTAAAATAGTAGGAAAAAAGCCCCTAGTCTAGCGTTGCAAAAAATAGCTAAAAGTATACTAATATAAATTGCTTAGTTTTTTTACTGCTTTTGCTTTTATACTTTTTATATTTTAATTTAGCTAGTACTAAGTACATTGCAATTGCTTACATTTTAGCACAATTAAAAATAACTATTATATAAGCTTTTTCTAAAGTTATCTTATTTTTGCACAGCACTGCCTTGCACTATTTAGTAGCAGTATATATAATTATAACTAAGTTTAGTTAGCTATAAGAGCAGAAATAAGTTAAAAAATTTTTTTTAATTCCTAATATATTCTTGCTTTAAGGGTCCTGTATAACAAGTATTTAGTAGAGTATAAACTTAGTAAAAATTTTTACTTTAGCACTTATAAGTAAGTTGTACTTTTTAGAATTTATAATATTTTTAACGCTATTTTTAGCTTTTAAGATTATATTAGCCTAATTTTTTACTATAGCTAGGCTTTCTATTATCTTCTTACATTAGCCTTAAATTAAAGTAATAGTTATAATATTTTTATACATTTTGTCTATAAACTTATACTTAATAATACTATTAGAATCTAGCTTAATAATTAGATTATACTAGTTAATTACTTTATTTTCGTTTTCTAGTCTAATAAAGGCCAAAGAAATAAAAATTAAAATTTTATATAAGCTTTTTTTTATTAAAGTACTAAATAGAGCCTAAGCTTTTTATTAGTATTTGTAGTTATGCTTTTAGAGCTTTTTATATAAATTACTTATAATTATATTTATAAATTTATAGTTATAAAATTTATTAAAAATAATACACTCCTAAATTATAACGTAACTAAGGATATAAAGTATTATAAATTTAGGTACTTTAGCATTTTTCCTAGTTATAAAGCAGTAGAGCTTAATAGTTATTTTATTATACTTTTTTAAGATATAGTTTAAAAGTATAGTAAAGCTGCATATAATAATAAACTATCCTGCAGATAAAATAAAATAGTTTTTTATTATATTTTTATAAACTACTAGCATATTATTATTTTTAATTATTTATAATACTATTTCAGACTTTTTTTTATAGCTAATAATATATTTGCAGAAAGTAATATTTTTATTATAATTTATAATACGTGCGTTAACGCGCAGATTAATTCTTATTTTTACTTTTTTATTTTTTATTAGTAGCCCTATGCTGTCTAATAGTTTATTATTTATAAAATAAAAATAGAGCGCAAGTAGGTTTGCTAAGTAGCACTACTTAAAGTAGAAAAAACTTATTTCTATAGCTTCTTTTTTCTATGCGTTTGTTGCGCGGCCTTATTTACTAATTAGTATTAAATATACGCGCAGCTTTTTTAGCATTAATAGTAATTTCTTATATATATATTAAAAAGTCCTTTTTTTAGTTAATAAGTATAGTATACTACCCTTTTTTGCAGTTTAGTATTAACTTATGTTTCTAGCTACTTAGGCTTTTATTACTTTTAACTAATTTAGCAAGTAGATGTGCCCTATTAGTAGTATAAGTAGTGCAGCTCTTGTTTTCCCTATACTTATTATATTTGCGAATATGCTGCTATTGTCTATTAACTACTTCTTTTTGTGTAGAATATAGGCTTTACTTAGTTAGTATAGTATAAATAGGACATAAAAGCCCTAGACTAGTAGCAAAGTAATTAATTTGCCCTTCTAGAGATCTTTAATATAAATACTAAAAAATTTAGCTACTTCTTTTTATTTTTTAATAGTATAGTATTTTCTCTCTAGCCTTATTTGCATTGTTAAGGCACCTAGATTTCTAGGCTGTATATTAGTATTATAAACTATAGTTAATAGTCTTCTACTATATACTTACCTAGCGCTTATTAGGGCTTAGAAGCGCTATTAATTCTCTTTTGCACGCTACTATGCTATTATAATATTATTATCCTCTTTATTGCTATTGTTAGTATTAATAATATTGTTGTCTATAGAACTTTTATTATTTAAGCTTTTATCTTTATTGTTGCTTTTAGCTTTTCTTGCTTTTTTAACTTTTTCCTTTTTTTTTATTTTATTTTTTTATTATTCCTTCTTTTTTCTTGTCTTTTTCCTACTTTGTCTATTATCTTAGTAGCGTTTTCCTTTTTGTTATTTTCTTGTATAGTTTAGCAGTTGTACTAAAGTTAGTATTATTTTTAAAGTTAGAACTAGAAACAACTAGTTTTTTTCTCCTATAGGGTAGGGGCTTAGGCAAAATAAAATTAAGCGTAGGGGATTAGAAGCGAACTGCAGTCTATAGTTAGCTATTAATATAATTATACCTAAGTGTATTATATTACCTATTAGCTCTAAATTCGCTGGCGCTAAATTACAGCATTTAATAGTAATACCTAGGTGTCTCTCTACTTTAATATAGGAACTGGCGGTAGCTACTAAACTATTATTATATATAATTAAATATAATGCTAGCGCATTAGATATTTCTAGCTTACTAGAAATATACTACTTTCTAGACTTTTTCTATAGTAGGTCGGCAACAAGTGCGTTAAACTTAAAATGCTATAGCCTAATATTAAAGTTATTTTCTTTAAGCTAATCTTAGCAGGCGGCTAATATTAACCTAAACAATAGGAAGTTCTAGGCAACTTTGTAGTTTATATTGTTTATAATAAAAATATTCGCGTTATTAAGTGTTACTTTAATATCTAGTGTAATAAAGCTTATTTACTTAGTTACTAATACTGTAAATATATTTAAAGCAGTTAAAAATAACTGCTTACATTCTACTTTACTTAGTATAGGTATTAGCATTCTATTATATACCTTACCCTCTACGTTCTTATATTCTTTTATCCTAAAAAGTATTAAACTCTATATAGCGCTAGCTGTAGCTTTATAAAACTCTATAAGGATATTTGTATTATGCAATTAAAGACAAGCTATAACTTGCAGCAATTCTATTAACTTTAGTATATACAGCAACTATAGCTTATTAGAATAATTACTAGTATTTTTAACTTTTTTGTATAGATTTTAACGCTTAAAAAAGTTAACAAGGCTATTAATAAGTATAGTAAGTTAAGCAAGGTAAAGCTATAGCCTATATTATAATTGCTTAAAATATATTATTTAAACTAGATATTTTTATATAGGCTCTATACTATTGCGTGCTTTAAAGTAGACTCTAGTAGTTCTTATTTCTATAATCCTAATATACTTTAACTATATTAAAAGCTGTATATTATAGTAAATAGCGTTTGTAAGTAGTGCGCGCAAGGCAGTGCAATTACTAAAAATATGCATTAAAAAACAGACGCAAGCTGCTAGCATGCACGTATAAGTTGTATTATATTTTTATAAAGTGCTATACTTGCTATACAATAAACAGAAAACTATATGTGCTTATATTACTAAGCAAGCGCTTATAAGGATAGCGCGAAGAAATTAAGTAATTAGTAAAGTATAATAGAGATATTAACTGCTTTAGGTATGCAAAGCGTTAAATAGCAAAAGTACTTTCTATAAAAATGTTTTAGTATATAAATAGGAGTAGACCTATATTAGATATATTACGCAAAGAGGAGGCAAGAGAAGAAAAGTTAATTATACTTAAGTTTTAGTAACTATAAGCTAATATTATATTGCAGACGCAATACACACAGCTAGACTTAATAGTATAAAAGAAAATATAGTTGTTTATTTATACTTAGATAAATACTATTAGCTTTAGTTAAGGATAGTGCAAGACTATTTTTGCCTATTTGCAATATATATATACTGCTAAGCATGCTAGCTATTTACTTAAGCATATAATATAAAGTTGCTTATGCACGTTTAGTATTTAGATAGAGTAAGTACTATACATATATTATCTAGTATTAGTTTATCCCCTAAAAGCATAAAAAGTTGCAAATATAGTTTAGTTTATATATATAAGTATATATATTGTGGCATACTACAATGCGCATTTAAATAGAAGAGGCAGGCGTTAATCTATAGTTAGTAGGACGTGCAATTCGTATTTCTAGTATTCTATTGCAAGCTAGTATTAGTGCCTTTCTTCTTCTCTACTTATTTAAACTATAATACAGCCTTGCTGCTAAGGATATCTATTATATGCTAACTTACTATACTATATCTTCTTTTCTAATTATAAGCTTAGTCCCCTTAAGCTCTAATACCCCCCTTTAAGCTCTAATACCCCCCCTTAACACTAAATATTATAGTATTAGGTATTGTTTGCTGTTCTACCTTCCCCTCTCTCCCTATTTACCTGTTGCCTAATGCGCTGCCTAAGCGTTAAGCCTTTTTTGTACGCACTTTACTACTAAACTAATAGCTGCAATTATAGATAGCTATTTGTAAAATGCTAGGCTCTTACTTGCTATAGTATTGCTTACTACTTTAGTATTAAATATTACCTGCTAGCTTTAAAGTAGAGGCAGCTTTAATATAATAGCAGTATAGTAAGAGCTTAGGCCTAATACCCCTCTAGAAGAAAATATATATAAACTGCCCCTCTCCTCCTAGTTATTCTTCTTTCTATTTTTTTACTCTTCTTTTTTAGTTCCCTAAGCTTTCTTTAATAACTTACTGCTTAACTATTACTCTTTTTTCTTCTCTTCTTTCCTCTTACTATAGCTGCTGTTAACTACGCCTTAGGCAGTACTACAATAAGTGCTCTTAGTAGAAGTAGTAGTAGTAGTAATAATAGTAATAACTATTAGCCTCTCTATCCTCGCAGCTACTACTTTGCTAATAACAGTAATAAAAAAAGCCCTCTCTAAACCTATAATATACGCTTAGCTAAGAGCTATTTTTTTAAATAGTGTAAGTCCTCTTATACTAATACTTAGTTGTAAGCTTATTTTTTGTAGTAGAGAGCTAAAAGTAGTAGCAAGTAACTCTTAACTTTATCTACGCACTAGCCTACTTCCTCTAGTAGCTAGTAGCTTAGGGCATTAATCTTAGCCCTTACTTTTAACTTTCTGCAGTTTACTAAGACGATATTAAGGGCTACTTGTCTCTAGCATTTATTTGCTTTGCTAGCGCTATCCTAAGTGTCTAGCAGCTTTTTAAAATAGGTACTGCTTATAGATACTATAATTCTAATATTAAAGCAGGTAAGATATACTTTCCTTTTTATACTAATAGTTTTTTACTAACTTTACTAGTTATCTAATAAGCAGCTGCTAGCAACTAAGTCTACTTTGCTAATAATTGCTATACCTATTACCTAAATACTAAGGCTAGCTATACTTTTAATAGCTGCGCGCAATTTTACTATTAAAGCCGCCTTTTTAACTATAGAGCCTGCAATAAGTGTGCTCTTAACAGCAATACTACTTACTACAGCTTTTATAGTAAGTTTCTAATCCTTACCTAAAGATTTTTCTTGCTAACTTTTAATACTAAATTGCCCTCTTATAAACGCTATTAGTGCTGCTCCTACTCTTGCAGAAATTACTGCTACCTATAGCTAAAGTTATCTTAAGTATTCTAGCTTTTCTAGTTTGCAAAGTCCTTAAGCTTATAGTTATGCTGCAAACTTAGTATTTATAAATCTAAACAACTTGCGTAGCCCGCGTAGCCCTTATAGCCTAACTTTTCCTTTTACCTAGTTTAGTAGTCTAAACGCTCTTTAAGGCGGCAGTAGTAAAGGCAAAAGCTATAGTAATGCTCCTAGTTCCTAGGTTAGCAGTATTCTTTAGGCCTAGCAAATATAGGCAGATTAGATAATAATAGGCAGTCGGCATAGATTAAGCTGCCTATCTAAAAGTTTTTAAAAACTAGTTTTTAGATATGCTACTAGCACTTAGAGCTTCTATTTTCTTTAATAGCCTACTAATAAATCTCCTCTTTTTCTTCTCTTCCTTTTAATCTTCTTGCAGCTTTTCTAACTTTTCTCTTCTGCTTGCGTAACTTTACTCTAATTTGCTTTTAGTATTTATAATTGCCTTTTTTTTTCTTATTGTCCTAAGAATATTGTCTTGTAAAATCTTATTAATAGCTTTTTAGAGCGCATTGTTAGACCTTTAATTTAGAATATATAAACTTATTAAAACATAGCTTTTTAGCAAAGGCTCGTTATCTTCGGACAATAAGGTTTTAGTATTTATAATAGAAAGTATTAGTAGTAGTAGTCTTTTAAGTGCCTATAGGGTACTTAGAATTAGCATTACTATCTAAAACCCTTTAGTTTCTAGATACAACTTTAGTTTTCCTGCTAAAATTTTAGCTTTAAGTGTCCTTAGCATTTCCTTAAACTTCTTTAGCCTATTAGTTTAAGTAGTGCTTGCAAATACTACTCTATTTAGATCTTTAAGCTAATAATAGCCCTTATTTAGGTTTGTAGTACTTATTTAGTAGAGTTTTAGCTACCTCTTAGTAAGCTTTTAATTTAAGCTTTTATTAATAGCTTTTATTGCATCCTAGATTAATACTAACTTGCCCTCTTGTAAGGTAATTAGCACTTCTCTTCTTTTATTTTAATTCTTAGTTGCTTTTCTGTAAAGCCTTCTTGTATAATTAACTACTTCCTCTAAGTTTTTTTACTAGAATTATAGCTAGGTAGCTTAAACTGCAAGTAAATTAGTATAACTCTCTATTACTAACTATAGCAGACTCTACTAAGTAGGTACTATAAGTTCTATTAGAAGTATAGGGTTTTAGCTAAGAACTAGTTGCGCAGGAAAATATCTAAGAAGATATTGCAGCAATACATGCTCGGCCTAAGTAACTGCTGCTAAATTATCTACCTAAAGGCTAGTTAGCTTTGCTAAGGCATAAATATAGCCTTAATGTCTCTTTTTAATAAGTCTTTAAGCTTTTAAATTATACGCAGAGGCTTATATGCAGTAAATTCTAAAAAAAGTAGTAAGTACTTTAACTACTAACTTATTCTTAGTGCCTCTATTAATAGAGAGCTTTAGTAGTACTCTCTATCTACAGCAAATTTCTTTAAAAATAAATTAGGCTATAGTTTCTAAGTTTGCAGTGCGAACCGCACGAGCTTTAGGCTATCCTAAAAAGTATTTGCAGGCAATTAATAAGTAAGTTTTTTTTTTAACTTTTAGCATAAATATAATATTAATAGTCTACTACGCCTATAATGCTTAAGAGTATATTGTATTAAGCTCTGCCTCCTTTTTAGCTCCTCTAATTAACTAATATTCTTTGCAAGGGCTGAGTTGTTTCGCTACTTGCTAATATATTCCTTCCTACTAGTATTACTAGTTAATTGCTCTAAACGTAGTCTAAATACTTTTGTGTCCTAATTGCTTATACATCTTTTAAATTAGCGCTGCTTGCGTTTTAGGCCTATTAAGCACCCTTTAAGCTAGCATTGCTTTAGTAGCTTTCTTAAATAAATACCTCTTTTAAACAAAGAAGCAGGTTACTTTTTTAGTCTAGGCTTAGAGTATCTTGCCTTATAGGCAAGTTAGGCATTCTAGTATCTAGAAGAAGACTACTATTTCTTCTAAGTCTTTATTATACTCTTTAACTAAGTATTATAGTTTAACTAAGCTCTTAGCTATATAGACTTTTTTATGCTTCTCTAGAGTTTAATTAATAAAGGGCTCTAGGTCGTCTTTATCTTCTAAAGAGGGCTTCTAGTTTTCTAGTTAGAGATACCTTAAAAGTGCATTAGAAATAATATTTTTCTTGCCTAGTACGTAGACAATATTAAAGTCCTACTAAAGGATTGTTGCAAGCTATTAGTTTATTATAGAGCTAGAAAGGTCTAATAAGAATTAGTTTAATTAAGCAATTAGGACTTTTGCATCTATTTTAACAATAAATTAGTAGCTATATAGATAGGACTAAAACGCTTTTAGCGCCTAAACTAGAGCTTTGCACTCTAGCTTTGTTAAATACTATTAGGATTCTGCTTCTAACTACAAGGTACTATTAAACCTAATTAAGTATTACTATCTATTAGCTCTAACTTGCTTTAGGTGCGCTCCTCTACCTATATTTAAAGTATTTACTCTAAAGTATATTACTCCTCCTTTATAGTCTATTACTACTAGCGCAGGAAGCTAAGTAATTGCGCCCTTAATTAACTGCATTGCTTTTTTCTAGCTCTCTCCCTAGCTCTATTTAGCGTTCTTTTAGAGTAACTTAAAAAGTAGCTTAGCTTTTAGGGAGAAATAGAAAATCTACTGCTAATAATATACTGCAATTCTAACAAACTGTTAAACTTCCTTTACTATTTAGTATTTAGGCTAGTTTAGTATCTTTAAAACCTTATTATTACTAGGATATTAACCTTACTAGTTTACCTTATATCTAACTATAATTATCTTTAATACTCTTTACTAAGACTTTATAGCTAATACTGTTGCCTTAGCTTAGGCTATATTAATAAGTATTTAGTCTACTTGCTATACATGCTTAAAAACAAATTAATAAATGCTATCTAATACTTTTTTATTATTGTACTTTAACTTTAGGCCGGCTACCCTTATATTATTAATAAAGGGCGCTGCATCTAGGAAGTAGTCCTTAAGGATCTTTATAATAGTGCAAATAAATATAGTAACTAAGTTTGTAGCTCTTTGCAGCAAAGTGCACTACTTTATAAGCTTAATTAGAGTCTAGAATGCTGTAATATCTTAGCTAGCTAAGTGTAATTTAATCTAGTTATATCTTAAAAACAAGTTAAAGTATAAATATATTGCTCTTCTAGCAAATTTTTTTAAAAACTTGTTAGCAGAAGACGGAATGTACGCATCTCTTTTAGTAACAGCATTATATTACTAGGCATTATTAATTAACTAAAAGTTTATTGCCTTAGTAGGATTCTTAACCTTAGGCACTAGGAAATATAGATTTTTATACTAGCTATCGCTGCGCTTAAGTGTCCCTTAGTTTAGCCTTATTTTTATTATATTAATAACAATTAGTTTAAGCTTTCTAGGGCACTAGAAGCTCTTTACCTGCTACGCTTTGTAAGGTATAGTTTAAATCTTATATAATAGCTAAACATCCTAATATATTGTTAATATATCTTTAAAGTCCTAAGCTAGCGCATCCTCTTACTAAAATATTAGACTTTAGAGTAGCTAAACTTTATTTAGTAGTAGGTCTTCTCCTATATTTATCTTTACTAGCTATTTAGCTGTTAACTAATGCCCCTGCAGGAAGCTTGCTGTCCTTTTTCTAAAAATATAGTTATATAAACTTAGGTTTAGGCTTTTTAATAATACTCTTTTAACATACTGCGCAATAGCTCTTTCTTTCTAATCCTCCCTTCTAAGCTCTATTAGCTAATCTAGTCTAGGTATATTAATAGGCTAAACTTTATTGCCTACTTTTTTGTATAGGGTATTTACTTCTCCTAAACTCTTCCTACCTCTTAATTAGCGCTACTTTTAACTTTCTAGCTCTTTAAAAGACTCTTAAAAGTCTTCCCCTATTTCTCTATACTCTTTACTAATATTCTTAGTTTTAAAGAAATTTTAATACTTTTAAACTTAGATTTCTAGGCGATTTTCTATTAAGCATACTTCTTTAGTAAGCATACTCTCTACTCTTTTCCTTCCTTGTTAATTGTAATTAAATTAGCTATTAAAGCTAGATCGCACTCTATAAACAAAACTTCTTTCTGCCTATTAAGGGACTTAATATAACATATAGTGCGGCTAAAAGTATTAAAGTAGATTTAGAGCTAGGCAGCTAAATACTAAAAAGTACTAAGTAGGATTGCCTTTCTTAACTTTCGCACTACCTAAAAATGCGTTAGGATTAGTATCCTACTAACTATAATTAGTACTTTGTATATAGTACTAACGAAGGAGTCTACGCTTCTATCTGCAGTAATTATTTTTTACTAAAGCTTAATTAGTAGCTTTTCTTAGTTAAGTTTAGTAATGTACATATTAAGAGCTCTTATAGTAGATAGTTTTATTATATTTAGCTGCGAGCCTGTATTAATTAGGGCTTAATCTATACTTTTATATAGGGATATCTAACACGTAGGGAGCTAACCTTTAATTAATAGCTTATAGTATTAGCTTTTAATCTTTAGTTAAAAGTTAAATAGTAGCTATAACTACTCTTTAATATATCTATTTTCTTTATTTTCTACCTTATAACTCTAGAAGTTATAAATCTTATTTACCTCTTTAGCACTCTTTAATAGCTCTTGCTATCTACAACTAAGCTTTAGGTATAGCTATTTAAGTACTTCCCTAGTAATTACTTCTCTAAATCCTTTTTTACTCTTAATTGCAAAAATCTCTCCTAAGCTTAATTCCTAGTTAAATATCTTCTAAAAACTCTTCCTTATTAACTTTTCTTCTTTAATATTTATAGTCTCCCCTAAACTACGCTTAGGAGTTTAGAATTTAATAATAAGTTTTTGCAAATCCTTAATAGCCTTGCTAATAGCTACTACTATAGCTAGAGTAGCTAGTAGATTTACTTGTTAAAGTCCTCTTACTTCCTAATTAAGTATTGCCTAGGCTATTATATTTAGAGACGTGTTCCGCGCTATAGTTGCTAGGTTTTTAGTAGTTAGTATCTAAATTTACTACAATTTCCTCTGTGCCTTTATTGCAGGCGGCAGAGAAGTCTCTAGGCCTATAGTTGCACTCTAACTATCCCTTATAGTTAGTAGAGTTATATTTGCTCTAAGGCGTTCTTGTAATAAGTTTACTTAGGCATCTTCTATCTGCACTTTAGGTACTTCTATAATAGGCCTGTATTAGAGGAGCTTATCTTCTAAATCCTCTTTAACTAACAGGAGAATTTAGTTATATAGCTTACTGCTTTTTATTTTTAGAGCTATAACTACTATAAGCTTCTTCCTAGTAACTTAATTGTTCTTCTAATACTGCTTTGCTGCAGTTTTTTAAACTTCTTTATTCCTTATTTCTACTACGTACGAACCGGGCTTAGTATTATATACTTCTCTAGTTTATAATACTATTTCTAGAAATATCGCAGCCTTCTAAAGTGCTATTGTCTACTAAGCTAGCGCACTTCTATTGTTATCTGCTTTAACGTTGTAGCTCTCCTTACTAGCTAAAAGGCAGGTAACTTTAATTGCCTTTCTATTAGCTCTAAACTAGCTTAGAAAAACAGACCTAATAGGCCTCTTTAGCTGCTTATTAGTAACTTAGAATTAGTTTTTTAGCAACTGCAGCACTTACTATAATATTTTGCTGTTAAAAGCTCTTAGAGCAAACCCTCCGCCTAGAAAAATACTCTATATATTAGTTAGATAAGGTCTGAAATAGTATTTAGCCTAGGCCTAGCTACCTAGTGTCTTCTTAGATCTAGTATAAAACTACTAATTCTCTTTTAGTAATCTTAAGTTAGGGCAATTTGCTATTATATGTCCCTTTCTTCTATAGCAGCAACACTTTATTATAGTTTGCTCCCTGCCTTCTACTATTATAACTCTAGCTTAGAGATTAACTATAAGTAAGTAAATAGACTAAAAGCTTCTATTATTCCTCTTAAGAGGCCCTTGCAATTTTCGCTGCAGTTTAAGCACTAGCTACTTATAAGCTTCTGCATAGTTCTTACTTAACGCTAATACTCTCTTTATATTTAAATTGTTATTTGCAAAGAAGTTAAACTTATTTATAGTAAGCGTTAGCTCTTTAAAGCCCTAGATAAGATTAGCTATAGTAAAATTAACTCTTGCTCTAATTAGCTTTGCAGGTGTAGGCAAGTAGAGAACGCCTAGCACAGTAGCCTTTAAAGCTACTTTAATTAGAGGCATTAGTTTTTCTAGAATCTTTATATTTTTTTAGGCTAGCACCCTACTTACCGCGCTGTAATTAGTAGTAAAAGCATTTAGTCTTTCTTTCTGCTCTTAGTGCTTCTAAACAAACTTGTAAATTTTTTTAATTTTAAAAGTTAACACATTTTTAAACTAAGGACAATCCTCCTTTAATATATAGTATATTACCCTATTTATATTCTCTTAGGCTAGTTTTTAGAAGAAGAAATAGCCCTTTTTAATCTCTACAACCTGTCCTTAGAGCTAAGCTGCTAGGAAGTATATAACAAAGTTCTAATAGTACTTAATAATCTTAACTATAGGCTAGCGCTTCTGAACCTTGCTTATATAACTTTTAATAAAAGCTTAGGTACTTCTTTTTTAGCTCTTATTTTAGCCTGCATAAAGACTCTGCAATTTCTACTAGTATTTAGCCTAGCTCTTCTCTTTATCCCTATAACTTAGAAGCCTTTGGATAAATGCTTTGTATTAGGTCTTATAGAAGTATAGAAGCTATATCTTCTAAGTACTTTTACTTTATAACACCTAATTAGCTTTAAAGTTGTATTCTTTTAGAAACTCTATAATATTATGCCCTTTAAACTTTAGCGCATTTATATTAGTAGGCTTAAACTAACTTCTATACTTAAAACTTATTTCCTGCGAAGAAAGCGACAGAGTATTAGTACTAACTATATTATTTGCCTTAAACAATTAACTTGCCTTAAGTTGTTGGAGGTTTTAATAACGTATTAGCAACAAAATAGACTTTACTATTTTATCTTTTAAATATAAATTGTAATTATAATTTTAGCTTTGCGCAAAATGCTTAAGTAAATTAAAGTAATTGCTAATAGCTTCTTAAATAGGACTGCCTTAAATCCTTATAGTAGTAGTATTTCCTACTTCCTACTTGAGTAAAGTATCTCCCTTATACTATGCGCTAATTACTACTTTAAATAACAAGCTACTTTAGCTAGAAGTATTAACTAATACTTATTTAGGAATTAGTTTTATAAGGGATGCTTCCTAGATTTCCTTTTAAAGTATAGTTGTAAGCAAGTTGCTACAGGCCTTTTATAGGAACTTGCTCTGCCCTTACTGCACAGAAAGCCCTTAAATAAGAGGTAACCGCTTTAGCTACTACTTTAACAAGTTTTTAGAATTAGCTTAATGCCTAATTCTACTTAACTTTAGGTACTAATAACTTCGCGCTAAGGTTTTCCTACCTTAAAATCCCTTAGTTTCCTTATAAATCTATTTTTTTTTCCTATCCTACTAACAGACTATTGTGCGCCTTCTAGTTAAGTTACTAAAAATGTAGCATACTACAATGCGCATTTAAATAGAGGAGGCAAGCGTTAACCTGTAGTTAGTAGGACGTGTAATTTGTATTTCTAGTATTTTATTGCAAGCTAGTATTAGTACCTTTTTTTTTCTTTACTTATTTAAACTATAATACAGCTTTGCTGCTAAGGATATCTATTACATGCTAACTTACTACACTACAATATATATATTTTTAGTTATAGTAGCCAGGACTACAAAAACAAGATAAAGATAATAATGCAAGGCAAGTTTACTAGTAAAGCTAAATGTGTACTATTTTCTGTTTTCTATAGTTAGTTGTAGGAAAAGCTAAAAAAGCTGCTAGCGCACAGTAAGTCTGCTAAAAAAGCTAGAAGTATACTATTTTCTATTTCTTGTAGTTAGTTTAATTAATTTAGTAATAATAAAAAAGAAAAGTATTAGTTAGAAGTATGCCTCCGCGACCCAAAACAGTTGTATAATAAAACCTAATTAAAGCCTAAAGTATTTAAATTGCTATTAGATTTCTTGAAATTGTATAAGCTTGTAAAAGACACCTGCACTACAGTTAAAAAGAAACTACTTATATTTTTGTATATTTATGTGCAAGGTATATTATATTAAAATACTATATATTGCACTAGGCACTCTTTTAAGACTATATTATAGTAAGCAGTAAGTATTTTTTACAGTTGTATAGGCAATTACTTACAATCGCTAGCTATTTTTATAAGATCTTTAGAAGTTTAATAAGGCTCTATTTAGTAGTTGTTTAACTAGCTTTATTAGAAATTTCTAATTAGATTTGCAATAATCTAAGGCGCTAGCTAGCTTTTAAAAACTGTATTAAAGCTCTTAACAGCTCTTACTTTAAGCTTTATATACTAGCTAATTAATAATGCTGCTTCTAGAACTAGTATAGCTATTTTAGCCAGAATATTTTTGCAGTTATTAACTTTAATATAAGCTTTATATATATATTGCTAGGCTAGAAAGGCTCTGCTTATAATAGTAGAGTGCTTACAAATGCAGTAAATTAAGGCTTTAAGGCGCTAATAAGCAGATATTATCTAGCAGACGCAGGCTATTTAAATAGCAATATGTTACTCTGCTTATACAGAGGCGTACAATATTATTTATAAAAAATTAGTTAAGCTGCCCAAATACCTAAAAATAAAAAAAAGCTGTTTAATTACTATTATTTAAGCTTTTGTAATATAGTTGAGCGGACGTTAGAGTTTTTAAATAATGCTAGAAGATTTTTAATTAGCTGCACAAGTTCTTAATTTAAACGCAGGTAAAACTTATATATACTTTTATTGTAGTTTATAACTATATAAACTATTATTACTATATAGACAAGGATTTTGACGAGCTTAATTTGTAGTGTTTTTACTAATTATTTTTTTAATTATAAAAGCGTTGCCGCCTATTGCAAGTATACTATTAAATAACTAGTAAAACTTATTTTTATACTTAATTAGCTAGCGCTTAAACTTTTAAGTATTTTTATAAGTTTTAAAGTATGCTTCTAGCGCAGCCAGATTGCCCGTAATAATACTATTAGCAGTAATACTAAAACTAAAAAAGTTATTAAGCTTAACCCAAACTTTTTAGTTTTTTTTAAAGCTAATAAAACGGCATTTTAAAATTAGGCACTAAATAAGCCCTAAAGCGTCCCTAGAGCGTGCAAGTAGTAGTAGGGTTAGAATATTACTAAATATAGTATAAACTATTAGATAGTAGTTATACTAACGCATAGCTAGGAGGGCTGCGCGTTTAGCTATTAATATACAGACTTAGTATTATTTTTCTTACAGAATATAGACTGTTACTATACAATATATAGTACTTATACAAAAACCTATGCTAGTTTTACTAAATATATATTATATTGTATTTGCAAAAACAAGATATAATACTTGTTAACTAATATAATTAATAATGCGAACTTAGACGCACTACGTTTTAACAATATATACTTTTTTAATAATAGTACTCTAATACTTAATAAGTGTGCAGGCACTATACTAGACTATTTTATACTGTGCAATAAACGCAGTACTAGTAAACTAGAATTTAGTAATAGCCTAATGCTAACTAAACGCATAGGTCTTCTATCTATGTCTACGCAGTTATAAAGTTAAATATTTAAATATTCTTATAGGCAAGCGGCTAGAGAGCTTTTATTAAATATACTATAAATATAGCCTAAGTATATGTACGCCGCGATATACTATATACAGCTAACTAGTATAGAGTAATAATATATAGTAATTTTAGTAGCAAGTTTAATTATATATTTGCGTTATAGCTCCAACGCATTTAATGTACTAAAAGAAACGTATAGCATCTATTTAATAATTTATATATAAGCGACCTGTATAAGAAGTTGTGCTTTTAGTCTAGATATTAATACCAGGATGCTATATTTAGTATAAGTTCTAGTTTTAAAAAAGATATATAAATATACAAAGACTTTGCTAAAACTTCTACTTTATTAACTTTATAACTAAATATGCATATTCTAATTTACTAGAACGTTATACTTTTAATATTATTTTTAATTAGCTACTTTCTATTTTAATATAATATAGTATACGCACTTTGTTAAACTTTTAATAGTAAAATAAACAATAAAAATTAGGTGTACTATAAGCTATATTTAGCAGACTAGTAGTAGAATATACAAGCAAAATTACCGCCTAGTGCCACTATTATACTAATTATTCTAGTAGTAGACAAAACCTAACTATTTATATACTAAGGCGATGTATTGGCATAGCCTATGTATTTTACAATTAAGAATTTTAGTTATAAAGCGCAGAGGCGCTAGAGCACTCTTAGTACAGTACTAGCTAGGTTTATACTCTTAATAAATAATAATAGTACAAATATAAAAAGTTAGGCATACTATTATTATATAAGTAAAATACTGGCTTATAAGTACTGTACTATATTAAACTATTGCTAACTATAGTTAATAGTTAACTATAGCGCTTAAGCGTTTTGCTATTACAGGAATATAACTTTAATATGCTAATAGCAAGACATAGTACTATTATCTAGTACTTTATGCTATACTTGCAAACTATAAGGAGTAGGTTCTATTAACTAGTATAAAAAAAAGTTGCTATTGTACAAAATACACTGTCCTACCTAATAATTAGAAAAACTTATTAGGGTTTTATTTATAGCAAACTAAATAGTATACCTGCATACAATAGGCTAAGGATATAGATAGAAGCTATAATAACTGGGTGCATTATATTAATTGCTTTAGATAGAAATATCCCTACTTTAATATATACTAATTTCTACCTACTAATACTCTATACTTATTACTTAAAAGTTTAGTTATAAGTACAACTAAATAGTTGCGCAAGTTACTTAACAATATTTATTTTAGTTATTAAAAGACTAGAAATAGTGCAAGGGTTATTATTAATTTTAATACAGGTACAAAGCAGTTAAATAAGTAATTCTGCTAGGTTAAGTACAGCAATAGGCTTAAATAATTTAATAGTTAGCAACTATTTACTAATATAGTATAGTAGACTAAGAATAAACAAAAAAACCTAGTGCAATAGCTTGTGCTTATAGTAGCACTACTCTTAATACATAAAGCTTTATATGCACTATATTTTATTTGTGCTATATATAACCTTGTTATTTTTGCATAGTATAAAAGCTACAATGCTAATATAATAAAGTATATTAACTCTTTAATTGTCTAGTTAAATATACTTAAAAAAGAGTTTTGCTTCTACTGCGTAGGCAAGCATAATAGCAAGCTATACTTTAACTACCTAAAATAGCATACTTTAACAAATATACCTAATAATATTTAGGAATTTAGCGCTTTAGATAGAACCTGTACAGGCGCTAATAGCAAAGCCTACTATATAAATATAGTTAAACAGTTCTACTATATAATAAATAAGAAAAACTTTTTGACCTAAATTTGCCTACACAACTCTAGGAAGCTAGTAGTATTAGCGGCGGAATATAGGATAGTAAATAATCTAAGTAAACTGTTAATAATAGTTAACCGCAGGGAAAAAATATATTTAATATATTTATCCTTCCTATTACTGTACTAAAAACTAGGCTAGTTAATATATAGGTTTTAACTAAATATAACTGTACTACTACTAAAGGAAGTTGCAATACAATTTGCTATAATAAATTTTGTAGACGCAGCTGCTGTATTTGTCTACTAGAGCTAGCGCAAGCTTTTAAAACTATTTAGCACTTTTTAGGATAAAAATTATTAAAAGTCTAACTTATTGTAAGTAAATTACTTTAAAGTAAAAATTTATTCTTCTATTTACTATTAGATAAATAGTAGCAAAATCTATAACAACCCAGACTATTATAAGGAAAATATAATATAGTATACTCTAAATTAGAATAAGCAAAATGTATAGCAAAAAGATTTCGTCTAGGTCTAAGAGTTTGAATTTAGCAACTATTAATAATAAACTAAAATAGTAACTAATAGTTGTATTGTAGCGCAGCTTTATTTACTTATAACTTTTATTAATACAAACTACAGCAACTGCAATAGGACAAATTTAGAGTATATAAGAGTATTTGCAGAAGCACTTTAGTTTAATTTAAATAAAAATATTAATAAAATATTAGGTATGCTAAGTGTATAATACTAGTAGGCTAGAAACGCAGCTACCTGTTGCACGCTACAAGTATTTAAGTTTTATAATTTATTTACTATTATCTGCCTAGCATACTTAGTATTAAAGTATATTGTTACGCCTTTAGATAGAAACTTATATTTATACTACGTTAATAACTACATTAACTAGAACAAGTATAATAGACTATACTTATCTACATTTAATATTAAATAAACAAGAGTTGTTTAGAAATATAATATAAAGTAGCAAAGGACCAAATAAATATATATAATTTTATATTAATAGAATAAGTTAACTTAATTTACAAGCTTAAGTCCTAATACTTTATACTAGTTAGTTTTAAGTATTTAACTGCAGATAAATAGCAGCAGTAGGGACGCGACTATAGAAAACTATACTATACTATTTTAAACTATTTTTTTTAGTTTTGCACAATTGAAGACATTCTTTTAAATATTAAGCTTATTTGTAGTATAGCCCTTAAGCTTAGGCTTAGTATTTTTTTAAGCTTAAGCTTAAAAAAAATACTAAAGCGCGCTTTACGCCTTTATCCTTTTTATAGTAGAAAAAGATAAAAGCGCCTATAGTATTATACTTATAGAATATACATATAAAAAGTAGTATAAATAGTAGGCTAGAAGGGCGCTTATTAACCTAGCTTATTACGCAATACTTTATACTTGTTTTAGTAGTAGTAATACTAATATTATTAGTGCAGTTTTTATTATCTAAGTCTTTGTCTACATAGTAGTAGAAATAGTAGTAGTAGTACAATTTATTAAATATTGCCTCTAGTTTTTTTGCTCTAATCCCTGGACGCAAAAAAACTAGAAGCAATATTTAATAAAAGTAAAACTAATATATATATAAATAGTAGCATATAAATAGCTAGTAATAGGCAGGCAGTTAGTAGGCAGGCGTTACGCAACACTTTATACTTGTTTTAGTAGTAGTAATACTAATATTATTAGTATAGTTTTTGTTATTTAGGTTTTCGTCTGTATAGTAGTAGAAATAGTAGTAGTAGTACAGTTTATTAAATATTGCTTCTAGTTTTTTTGCGTCTAAGAATTAGAGCAAAAAAACTAGAAGTAATATTTAATAAAAGTAAAACTAATATATATACAAATAGTAGCATATAAATAGCTGGCAACAGATAGGCAGTTAGTAGGCAGGCGTTATGCGACACTTTATACTTGTTTTAGCAGCAGGATAAAGCGTTTAAAAATAGTTGAATTTTTGTCTGCATAATAGTAGAAATAGTAGTAGTAGTATAATTTATTAAATATTGCTTTTAGTTTCTTTGCGTCCAGAAATTAGAGCAAAAAAACTAGAAGCAATATTTAATAAAAGTAGGACTAATACACATACAAATAGTAGTATATAAATAGCTAGTAATAGGTAGGCAGTTAGCAGGCAGGTGTTATACAATACTTTATACTTATTTTAGCAGCAGAAGAGGGCGTTTAAAGATAGTTGAGTTTTTAGCTACTTTAGGAAGATTTCTATTATTACAACTAGTAGTTCTAGTATTAGAGTACTAGCTTTTAAAGTTAAATAAGTAGAATTTAAGCTTGGAGAAAATACTAAGGCGCGCTTTAGTGTTTTTCCTAAACTTAAGCTTAAGGAAAATACTAAAGCGCGCCTTAGTATTTTCCCTAAGCTTAAGCTTAGTATTATAGGCGTTTTTATTATTATTAAAAATCTAGTATATGCTCTAAAAAATATAGTTAATATTAGGATAAATATAAATTAAAATAGTATCCTATAAGTCTTCGCGCGCGCTATTACATTGCAGTCCTAGCAATATTAGTAATTAGTTATTACTAATAGAAAAGCATATATACCATTTCTATGCATAGCAATAAGATAAGTAGTGTATTATCTAGAGCAACTATTTAGATAAGTAATAAAAGGGAGTACTTTATAAGTATTTTCCTTATTTGTAGATTAAGTAGACTTAAGCTTAATAAAAAACTTTATTAGCTATTAGGTAGTATTGCAGATATAGTTAAGGTTTTATATTCTTGCAGTTATTAAAAAACTAAATTAGGCAAAAAATACTCTTGCGCTTCTGTAGTAGCTTTATAAAAAAATAGTGTATTAATAAGAGCTTAATATGCTAGACTGCATTAAACCTTAATATATTAAAAATCTAGAGCAGTTTATTATTTAATAGCTTAAATTATAGATTCTAAAAAAAGGCTGCCTTGTTTTTTAAACTTAAAGAGTATTTCTTTGTAGTAGCATAGGTATAGACAGAAAGCTATACAGTCCTAGCAAACAATATTTTACTTCTATAGCTGTCTACTTTTAAAAGGTAAAAGAGGCTAGTATCTTAGTAGTTAGATAGCAATTCAAGCCCCTATAGCCTTTTTTATAATTGTGTACTTTTAATTCCCTACTAATACTTTACAACTAGCTATAGCTAATTACTGCAGTTACTAGTACTAGCTACGCAAGTTTTTAAAATAGGTATTTTCTCTAAGTTTACTATTACAATAACTAGCTCTCTGCCCTACAAACCCCTCTAAATTAAGAAATAGGCTATAGCTAATAGTGCTTTATAGTCTGCTAGCGTCGAGGATAGCATTAGGCTAAGTTATAGGATATACTGCAAAATACTAGTATAAAATGCAAAATATATACCTAAAGCACTAGAGCTATATATCTATTACGTAATTATATATATAGGCGCAGTACTGCTATTTGCGTTTCCCTAAGCTACTAATATTTTATACTGCTATATTGCTACTATATTAACCACACGCAAATAGGGCTAGGAGTATACTTAACCCCTCTAGTATAGACTAGCTATTATTTATACTGCTGCACTTACAAGCAATACTTTAACACTAGGAACTATTTGCAGATAGCAACATTTTAGCCCTTTTACTCTGCTAGACAATACTCGAGCCTGCACTATAGTACAAAAATGCAGGAATATAGTATGCTTAGTAATAAACTAACTCTGCAAAAAACTGCGTATTATAAAATAAGAATATAATATATTATACGCCTAAGTTAAACAAGGCATAAAGTTGCAGGGGATACTGTGCTAGTTACTCTAAACAAAATTTATAAAAAAATAAATATAACAGATAACAAGCATTATAATATTAGACTACAACTTAATTTTTAACTAAATGCCTATTTATAAGTAGCTTCGCGCAGTTACCTAGATTACTATCTACTATAATTATAATACTATACAATGTATTTGCATTTAAAAAATACAGAGTTTATATACGCTGCCTAATATTAAATACCCTACTATATTATACACAAACTACAGTAGACCTATAGTACTAGAGCGTAGGAAACTATTAAGCAGTGCTAATAATATATACAAACTATTAACTATAATACTCTATACAATAAATAACTCTAATTAAATACTTATATAAACAAGACAGCTGCTGCGACCTAGCCTTAAAGAAAATATACTAGACGTTAATAAGCTAAGCTTTGTCTTGTTTCTAAAAATACTAGAAAAAGAAATTAGCTTTTAAAAAGACAATAATAGTATATATTACTATATAAAAAATAGAGATAATTAGGGACGGATGCAAATATTAACTAAGTCTTAGTAGTATAGTGCACTAGAAGATATAGTTAATTTAGAAAAAGACAGACTAAGTTTTGCAATTAAACCCCTAGTATAAATTTAAATACTATATATTTAACTGCCTATTTATCTTGTAGTTGCCTCTTCTACTATATATACTAACCTAGTTTATAATATTCCTATATTGTGCTTTATATAATACTGTATATAATTTATTTGTTTTTATGCGCATTTTATAAACTTAACAAACTATTGCAGACAAGTACTAGTGCCCTAGAGTAATTGAGTTTGTAGAGACAGCCTATATTACTATAATACTAATACTAATAGTAAATAACTATTAATGCTAACAGTAAACTATAAACTACTATTTTTTTACTAATAAATCTGCGGCGTTTATTAGCTCTACCTGCTGTACCTAATAAAGAACGCGTATACCCTAGCCCTTGCTCCTACTAACTATTTTTTTAAAAATTATTGCTTTCCCCTTCTTCTAAAGTTCTACTAATGCTAAAAGGTTTACTTTATTATTGTAGTTTTATAGTCTGTGCCTCCTACACTATCGTACCTAACTACTATAAGTATAGAAACTAGAACTTATTTATTATTACGCAACAGAAATGTTACAACAGAAAAAAAACAAACTGTTAGTAAATTTAGGAGTAGTAAGGTTAGTTCTAGTTATAGTATCTAGTAGCTAGAATACTAAGCAGTTACAAAAAATAAAATATACTCTAGCGCTATTTTAAGCATATAGTAACAGTTTAGACAAGGATATTAAAGAACTATTAGATGCTATTGTAATACTATTAGCTCTATAGCGTACTTAAAAAGCTGCTTTAAGTAGCTAAATATTAACTAGTCTATAGTTGTTAACCCTAAATAACTGTATACTTATACCTGCAACTAGCTATAACTACAATAAAGTAAAGCTAGTTAGTAAATATAAAATATCTAATACTACTGCGCGGAGAAATATATTTATACTAGCTCTTTTGTAGTAATATTAATACATATTAAGTACTTGTAATATAATTATAAAAGAAAGCATAGCTAATTCTATTGCATAGCAAGAATAGTAGTTTAGCTTTTGCCGCAGATACAACTGCACTTATTTAATTTTTTTTAGGATATACTATAAAAAAATATAAAGCGCTAGGCTAAAGTTAAAATGCTAGCAGAATACAAGAGTACTTTTGCTAAAACTAAAATTATTTTAGTAACCTAAATTGTAATAAATAATAGTATAAGTGCAGATAGGGTATATATTACTTTATAAATAGACTTTTACCGCAACTAGTTTGTATAGGTTGTACTTAATGCGTAAATAATAGCAAAGAAAATAATACTACTGCAAGTTTAGAAAATAGTCCCCTTATAGCTATGCTCTAGTGCTGCTTAATAAGTAAGTACTATAGTTTACTATAGCAAAATAGTAGTTAACCGTACTTTATTATAAATGCTAAATATAGTTAGTAACTTAAGGACGCACATAATATAATAAGCTAGAAATAAAGTTAAAAATATATACACAATGCTATACTTAGAGCAATGCAGTATAATAGTTAGTTAGTTTTTAAATAATTTTACTTACTTGCTAAAGGACCTAAAGGATGCAAGTATATCCCCTAAGTATTATAGCATACTACAATGCGCATTCGAATAGAAGAGGCAGGCGTTAACCCGTAGTTAGTAGAACGTGCAATTTGTATTTCTAGTATTCTATTACAAGCTAGTATTAGTGCTTTTCTTCTTCCCTACTTATTTAAACTACAATATAGCTTTGCTGCTAAGGATATCTATTACGTGCTAACTTACTATACTACATCTTCTTCCTTAATTATAAGCTTAGTCCCCTTAAGCTCTAATACCCCCCTTTAAGCTCTAATACCCCCCCTTAACACTAAATATTGTAGTATTAGGTATTATTTGCTGTCCTACTTTCCTCTCTCTCCCTATCTACCTATCGCCTAATGCGCTGCTTAAGTATTAAGCCCTTCTTATACGCACCTTACTACTAAACTAATAGCTGCAATTATAGATAGTTATTTGTAAAATGCTAGGCTCTTACTTGCTGCAGTATTACTTACTGCTTTAGTATTAAATATTACCTACTAGCTTTAAAGTAGAGGCAGCTCTAATATAATAGTAGTATAGTAAGAGCTTAGGCCTAATACCCTTCTAGAAGAAAACACATATAAACTGCCCCTTTTTTTTTAGTTATTTTTTTTTCTACTCCCTTACTCTTCTTTTTTAGTTCCCTAAGCTTTCTTTAATAACCTACTGCTTAACTATTACTTTTTTCTCTTTTCTTTTTTCTTTTTACTATAGCTGCTGTTAACTACGCCTTAGGCAGTACTGCAATAGGTGTTCTCGGTAGAGGTAGCAGTAGTAGTAATAATAGTAATAACTATTAGCTTTTCTATCCTCGCAGCTACTACTTTGCTAATAGCAGTAATAAAAAAAGCCTTTTCTAGACCTATAATATGCGCTTAGCTAAGAGCTATTTTCTTAAGTAGTGTAAGTCCTTCTATGCTAATACTTAGTTGTAAGCTTATTTTTTGCAGTAGAGAGCTAAAAGTAGTAGTAAGTAACCCTTAACTTTATCTACGTACTAGCCTACTTCCTCTAGCAGCTAGCAGCCTAGGGCATTAATTTTAGCCCTTACTTTTAACTTTCTGCAGTTTACTAAGACGACATTAAGGGCTACTTGTCCCTAGCGTTTATTTGCTTTGCTAGCGCTATTTTAAGTATCTAGCAGCTCTTTAGAATAGGTACTACTTGTAGATACTACAATTCTAATATTAAAGCAGGTAAAATATGCTTTTCTTTTTATACTAATAGTCTTTTGCTAACTTTGCTAGTTATCTAATAAGCAGCTGCTAGCAACTAAGTCTACTTTACTAATAATTACTATACCTGTTACTTAAGCACTAGGGCTAGCTATACCTTTAATAGCTGCGCGCAATTCTACTATTAAGGCCGCCTTCTTAACTATAGAGCTTGCAATAAGTATGCTTTTAACAGTAATACTGCTTGCTGCAGCTTTTATAGTAGGTTTCTAATCTTTACCTAAAGATCTTTCTTGCTAACTTTTAATACTAAATTGCCCTTCTATAGATGCTATTAGTGCTGCTTCTACTTTTGCAGAAATTACTGCTACCTATAGCTAAAGTTGTTCTAAGTATTCTAGCTTTCCTAGTCTGTAAGGTTTTTAGGCTTGTAGTTATACTACAAGCTTAGTATTTATAAATTTAAACAACCTGCGTAGCCTGCGTAGCCCTTATAGCCTAATTTTTCTTTCTACCTAGTTTAGCAGTTTAAACGCTCCTTAAGGCAGCAGTAGTAAGGGTAAGAGCTATAGTAATACTCCTAGTTCTTAGGTTAGCAGTATTTTTTAGGCCTAGCAAATATAGGCGGATTAGATAATAATAGGCAGTTGGCATAGATCGAGCTGCTTATCTAAAAGTTTTTAAAAACTAGTTTTTAGATGTACTGCTAGCACCTAGGGCTTCTATCCTCTTTAATAGCCTACTAATAAATCTCCTCTCTTTTCTTTTTTTTTTTTAATCTTCTTGCAGCTTTTTTAACTTTTCTCTTCTGCTTATGTAACTTTACTCTAACTTGCTTTTAGTATTTATAATTACCTCTCCTCTTTTTATTGTCCTAAGAATATTGTCTTGTAAAATCTTATTAACAGCTCTTTAGGGCGCATTGTTAAACCTTTAATTTAGAATATATAAACTTATTAGAATATAGCCCTTTAGCAAAGGCTCGTTATCTTTAGACAATAAGGTTTTAGTATCTGTAATAGAAAGTATTAGTAGTAATAGTCTCTTAAGTGCCTGTAGGGTGCTTGGGATTAGCATTACTATCTAAAACCCTTTAGTTTCTAGATATAACCTTAGTCTTCCTACTAAAATTTTAGCTTTAAGTGTCCTTAGCATCTCCTTAAACTTCTTTAGCCTGTTAGTTTAAGTAGTGCTTGCAAATACTACTTTATTTAGATCTTTAAGCTAATAATAGCTCTTATCTAGGTTTATAGTACTTATCTAGTAGAGTCCTAGCTACCTCTTAGCAAGCTTTTAATTTAAGCTTTTATTAATAGCTTTTATTATATCTTAGATTAATACTAACTTGCTTTTTTGTAAGGCAATTAGCACCTCTCTTCTTTTATTTTAACTTTTAGTTGCCTCTCTGCAAAGCTTTCTTGTATAATTAACTGCTTCTTTTAAGTTCTCCTACTAGAATTATAGCTAGGTAGCTCGAACTGCAAGCAAATTAGTATAACTCTCTATTGCTAACTATAGCAAACTCTGCTAAGTAGGTACTACAAGTTTTATTAGAAGTATAGGGTTCTAGCTAAGAACTAGTTGCGCAGGAGAATATCTAAAAAGACGTTGCAGCAATATACGCTCAGCCTAAGTAACTACTACTAAATTGTTTACCTAAAGGCTAGTTAGCTTTGCTAAGGCATAAATATAGCTTTAATATCTCCTTTTAATAAGTTCTTAAGCTCTTAAATTATACGCGGAGACTTGTATATAGTAGATTTTAAAAAAAGTAGTAAGCGCTTTAACTACTAACTTATTTTTAGTACTTCTATTAATAGAGAGCTTTAGTAGTACTCCCTATCTACAGCAGATCTCTTTAAAAATAAATTAGGCTATAGTTTCTAAATTTGCAGTGCAAACTGCACAAGCTTTAGGCTATCCTAAAAAGTATTTGCAGGCAATTAATAAGTAAGTCTTCTTTTTAACTTTTAGTATAAACGTAATATTAATAGTCTACTACGCTTATAATGCTTAAGAGTATATTATATTAAGCTCTGCCTTTTTTCTAGCTCTTTTAATTAACTAACATTCTTTGCAAGGGCCGAGTTGTTTTGCTACTTGCTAATATATTCTTTCTTACTAGTATTGCTAGTTAATTGCTCTAAATATAGTTTAAATACTCTTATATCCTAGTTACTTATACATCTCTTAAATTAGCGCTGCTTGCGTTTTAGGCCTGTTAAGCACCCTTTAAGCTAGCATTACCTTAGTAGCTTTCCTAAATAAATACCTTTTTTAGATAAAGAAGCGAGTTGCTTTTTTAGTCTAGGCTTAGAGTATCTTGCCTTGTAGGCGAGTCGGGCGTTCTAGTATCTAGAAAAAAACTACTATTTCTTCTAAGTCTTTATTATACTTCTTAACTAAGTATTATAGTTTAACTAAGCTTTTAGCTATATAAACTTCTTTATACTTTTCTAGAGTTTAATTAATAAAGGGCTCTAGGTTGTCTTTATCCTCTAAAGGGGGCTTCTAGTCTTCTAGTTAGAGATACTTTAAAAGTGTATTAGAGATAATATTTTTCTTGCCTAGTACGTAGACAATATTAAAGTCTTACTAAAGGATTATTGCAAGCTATCGGTTTATTACAGAGCTAGGAAGGTCTAATAAGGATTAGTTTAATTAAGCAATTAGGACTTTTGCATCTGTTTTAACAATAAATTAGTAGCTATATAAATAGGACTAAAACGCTTTTAGCGCCTAAACTAGAGCTTTGCACTCTAGCTTTATTAAATGCTGTTAGAATTCTGCTTTTAACTACAAAGTACTATCGAACCTAATTAAGTATTACTATTTATTAGCTCTAACTTGCTCTAGGTGCGCTCCTCTACTTATATTTAAAGTATTTACTCTAAAGTATATTGCTCCTCTTTTATAGTTTATTGCTACTAGCGCAGGAAGCTAAGTAATTGCGCTTTTAATTAACTGTATTACCTTTCTCTAGCTCTCTCCCTAGCTCTATTTAGCGTTCTTTTAGAGTAACTTAAAAAGTAGCTTAGCTTTTAGAGAGAAATAGAAAATTTACTACTAATAATATACTGCAATTCTAACAAACTGTTAAACTTCCTTTACTATTTAGTATTTAAGCTAGTTTAGTATCTTTAAGACCTTGTTATTGCTAGGATATTAATCTTACTAGTCTACTTTATATCTAATTATAATTATCTTTAATACTCTCTACTAAAACTTTATAGCTAACACTGTTGCCTTAGCTTAGGCTATGTTAATAAGCATTTAGTCTACTTGCTATGCATGCTTAAAAACAAATTAATAAATCTTATCTAATACTTCCTTATTATTGTACTTTAACTTTAGGCCAGCTACCCCTATATTATTAATAAAGGGCGCTGTATCTAGGAAGTAGTCCTTAAGGATTTTTATAATAGTGCAAATAAATACAGCAACTAAGTTTGTAGCTCCTTGCAGCAAAGTGCACTACTTTATAAGCTTAATTAGAGTTTAGAATACTGTAATATCTTAGCTAGCTAAGTGTAATTTAATCTAGTTATATCTTAAGAATAAGTTAAAGTATAAATATATTGCCTTTTTAGCAAATCTTTCTAAAAACTTGTTAGCAGAAGACAGAATGTACGCATCTCTTTTAGTAACAGTATTATATTGCTAGGCATTATTAATTAACTAAAAGTCTGTTGCCTTAGTAGGATTCTTAACCTTAGGTACTAGGAAATATAGATTCCTATACTAGCTATTGCTGCGCTTAAGTGTCCCTTAGTTTAGCCTTATTCTTATTATATTAATAACAATTAGTTTAAGCTTTTTAGGGCACTAGAAGCCCTTTACCTACTACGCTTTGTAAGGCACAGTTTGAATTTTATACAGTAGCTAAATATTTTAATATATTGTTAATATATCTTTAAAGTCTTAAGCTAGTGCATCTTCTTGCTAAAATATTAAACCTTAGAGTAGCTAAACTTTATTTAGTAGTAGGTTTTCTCCTATATTTATTTTTACTAGCTGTTTAGCTGTTAACTAATGCCCCTGCAGGAAGCTTGCTGTCCTTTTTCTAAAAATATAGTTATATAAACCTAGGTCTAGGCCCTTTAATAATACTCTCTTAATATACTGCGCAATAGCTCTTTCTTTTTAATCCTCCTTTTTAAGCTCTATTAGCTAATCTAGTCTAGGTATATTAATAGGCTAAACCTTATTGCCTACTTTTTTGTATAGGGTATTTACTTCCCCTAAACCCTTTCTACTTCTTAATTAGCGCTACTTTTAACTTTCTAGCTCCTTGAAAGATTTTTAAAAGTCTTCCCTTATTTTTTTATGCTTTTTACTAATATTCTTAGTTTTAAAGAAATCTTAATACTCTTAAACTTAGATTCTTAGGCGATCTTCTATTAAGCATACCTCCCTAGTAGGCATATTTTCTACTCTTTTCCCTCCTTGTTAATCGCAATTAAATTAGCTATTAGAGCTAGATTGCACTTTATAAACAAGACTTTTTTCTGCCTATTAAGGGACCTAATATAACATATAGTGCGGCTAAAAGTATTAAAGTAGATTTAGAGCTAGGCAGCTAAATACTAAGGAATACTAAGTAGGATTGCCCTTCTTAACTTTCGCACTATCTAAAAATGCGTTAGGATTAGTATTTTACTAATTATAATTAGTACTTTGTATATAGTACTAACGAAGGGGTCTACGCTCTTATCTATAATAATTATTCCTTACTAAAGCTTAATTAGTAGCCCTTTTTAGTTAAGTTTAGTAATATATATATTAAAAGCTCTTATAGTAGATAGTCTTATTATATTTAGCTGCGAGCCTGTGTTAATTAAGGCTTAACCTATGCCTTTATATAGGGATATCTAATACATAGGGAGCTAACCTTTAATTAATAGCCTGCGGTGTTAGCTTTTAATCTTTAGTTAAAGGTTAAATAGTAGCTGCAACTACTTTTTAATATATCTATCTTCTTTATTCTCTACTTTATAACTCTAGAAGTTATAAATCTTATTTACTTCCTTAGCACTTTTTAATAGCTCTTGCTATTTACAACTAAGCTTTAGGCATAGCTGTTTAAGTACCTCTCTAGTAATTACTTCTTTAAATCCTTTTCTACTCTTAATCGCAAAAGTCTCTCCTAAGCTTAATCCTTAATTAAATATTTTCTAGAAACTCTTCCCTATTAACTCTTCTTCTTTAACATTTATAGTCTCCCCTAAACTACGCCTAAAAATTTAGAATCTAATAATAGGTTTTCGCGAATCCTTAATAGCCTTGCTAATAGCTACTACTATAGCTAGGGTAGCTAGTAGATCTACTTATTAAAGTCTTCTTACTTCCTAATTAAGCATTGCCTAGGCTATTATATTTAGAGACGTATTCCGCGCTATAGTTGCTAGGTTTTTAGTAGTTAGTATCTAAATCTACTGCAATTTCCTCTGTGCCTTTATTACAGGCAGTAGAGAAGTTTCTAGGCCTATAGTTATACTCTAACTATCCCTTATAGTTAGTAGAGTTATATTCGCTCTAAGGCGTTCTTATAATAGGTCTACCTAGGTATTCTCTATCTGCACTTCGGGTACTTCTATAATAAGCCTATATTAGAAGAGCTTATTTTCTAAATCCTCTTTAACTAACAGGAGAATTTAGTTATATAGCTTACTACTTTTTATCTTTGGAGCTATAACTACTATAGGCTTTTTCTTAGTAACCTAATTATTCTTCTAATACTACTTTACTGCAGTTTTTTAAACTTCTTTATTCCTTATTTCTACCGCGTACGAACTGGGCTTAGTATTATATACTTTTCTAGTTTGCAACACTGTTTCTAGAAACATTGCAGCTTTTTAAAGTGCTATTGTCTGCTAAACTAGCGCACCTCTATTATTATTTGCTTTAATATTATAGCTCTCCCTACTAGCTAAAAAGCAGGTAACTTTAATTGCCTTTTTATTAGCTCTAAACTAGCTTAGAAGAACAGACCTAATAAGCCTCTTTAGCTACTTATTAGTAACCTAGAATTAGTCTTTTAGCAACTGCAGCACCTACTATAATATCTTGCTATTAAAAGCTCTTAAAGCAAACCCTCTGCTTAAGAAAATACTCTATATATTAGTTAGATAAAGTCTAAAATAGTATTTAGCCTAGGCCTAGCTACCTAGTATTTTCTTAGATCTAGTATAAAACTACTAATTTTCTTTTAGCAATCCTAAGTTAGGGCAATTTGCTATTATATGTCTCTCTTTTTTACAATAGTAACACCTTATCATAGTCTGCTCCCTGCCTCCTACTATTATAACTCTAGCTTAGGGATTAACTATAGGTAGGTAGATAGACTAAAAGCTTCTATTATTCCTCTTAAGAAGCCCTTGCAATTTTTGCTGCAGTTTAAGCACTAGCTGCTTATAAGCTTCTGTATAGTTCTCGCTTAATACTAATACTCTTTTTATATTTAGATTGTTATTCGCAAAGAAGTTAAACTTATTTATAGTAAGTATTAGCCCTTTAAAGCCCTAAATAAGATTAGCTATAGTAGAATTAACTTTTGCTCTAATTAGCTTTGCAAGTATAAGTAAATAGAGAACGCTTAGCATAGTAGCTTTTAAAGCTACTTTAATTAGAGGCATTAGTTTTTCTAGAATCTTTGTATCTTTTTAGGCTAGCACCCTACTTACTACGCTGTAATTAGTAGTAAGAGTATTTAGTTCTTTTTTCTGCTCTTAGTACTCTTAAACAAACTTGTAAATCTTCTTAATTTTAAAAGTTAATACATCTTTAAACTAAGGACAATCCTCCTTTAATATATAGTGTATTACCCTATTTATATTCTCTTAGGCTAGTCCTTAGAAGAAGAAATAGCCCTTCTTAATTTCTATAACCTGTCCTTAGAGCTGAGCTGCTAGAAAGTACGTAATAAAGTTCTAATAGTACTTAATAATCTTAACTATAGGCTAGCGCTTCTAAACCTTGCTTATATAACTCTTAATAAAAGCTTAGGTGCCTCTTTTTTAGCTCTTATTTTAGCCTGCATAAAGACTCTATAACTCCTGCTAGTATTTAGCCTAGCTCTTCTCCTTATCCCTATAACTTAGAAGCCTTTAGATAAATGCTTTGTATTAAGTTTTATAAAAGTATAGAAGCTGTATTTTCTAAGTACTCTTGCTTTATAACACCTAATTAGCTTTAAAGTTGTATTCCTCTAGAAACTCTGTAATATTATGCCCTTTAAACTTTGGCGCATTTATATTAGTAGGTTTAAACTAGCTCCTATACTTAAAACCTATTTCCTGCAAAGAAAGCGACAGAGTATTAGTACTAACTATATTATTTGCCTTAAACAATTAACTTGCCTTAAGTTATTAGGGGTTTTAATAATATATTAGCAATAAAATAGACTTTACTGTCTTATCTTTTAAATGTAGATTGTAATTATAATTTTAGCTTTGCGCAAAATGCTTAAGTAAATTAAAGTAATTACTAATAGCTTCTTAAACAGGACTGCCTTAAATCCTTATAGTAGTAGTATCTCCTACCTCCTACTTAAGTAAAGTATTTCTTTTATACTATGCGCTAATTACTACTTTAAATAACAAGCCGCCTTAGCTAGGAGCGTTAACTAATACTTATTTAGAAATTAGTTTTGCAAGGGATACTTTCTAGATTTCCTTTTAAAGTATAGTTGTAAGTAAGTTGCTGCAGGCCTTTTATAGGAACTTGCTCTGCCCTTGCTGCATAAAAAGCTCTTAAATAAGAGGTAACTGCCTTAGCTACTACTTTAACAAGTTTTTAGAGTTAGCTTAATGCCTAATTTTACTTAACTCTAGGTACTAATAACTTCGCGCTAAGGTTTTCCTGCTTTAGAATCCCTTAGTTTCTTTATAAATCTATTTCTTTTTCCTGTTCTACTAACAGACTATTGTGCGCCCCCTAGTTAGGTTACTAAAAATATAGTATACTACAATGCGCATTTAAATAGAGGAGGTAGGCGTTAACCTGTAGTTAGTAGAACGTGCAATTTGTATTTCTAGTATTCTATTATAAGCTAGTATTAGTGCTTTTCTCCTTCTCTACTTATTTAAACTACAATACAGCCTTGCTACTAAGGATATCTATTACGTGCTAACTTACTATACTACAGTATATAAAGTAAAAATAACAAACCTGCAGCTTAATTTGCTATAGTTTATGCACTTTAGTATTACTGCTATACTTGCTAAAGCTTTCTATACAAATAAAAAATAGGGACTTGCTATTATAAATTAGTTAAAAAACTACTTCTAAACACTAAGCGCAAACACTATAGCACTAGTAGGTATAATAATATACTACGCTATTAATAAGTACGCCGAAGCTAGTGCTAGGAAAACTATACTATTTTATAATTATATAATAAAAAGTAAGTATACACAGAATAGTACATAGCGCATAATTAATAAAATATAGCAAACTATAATACTATTTGCTAGAAATAGAACTAGCTAAGTCTATTAAGGCGGCTTATTATATAGGAGGCACTGCGCAAAGAAATTGCTATACACACAAATAATAATAATAATAATAAACTTGCTATAGCTATTAAAGATAATTAATATAATAATAATATTAATAATATTATTACTATATGTAATCTAGAAGAAGGGGAGTATTATATATAGTTAGCTTAATAATATAAAGAAGAGCAGCAACCTTACTCTAACTAAGTTAAAATATATTATATAGAAAATACAGAGGTATAGTACTATATACGCAACTACTATTAATAATGCTAACTAAGTTTACTTATATAAACACATGTCTAAGTACGCTTTTTGTCTAGTAATATAATTAAAGTTAACTTTAACTACAATATAAGCACTATAAGCTTTGTGCAAATATATAGACTAAATAATAATACTTAAGCCTAGTTTCAAAATAGTAATAGTAAATAGAGTATTATTATAGATATAAACTAGTATGCTTTTACTAAACTAGCCTAAGAAAAGTACTATGCTAAATTATATATAACAGTTATTATACTTATAAAAGACAAATAAGAGCAAGAGCTAACTAAGTATTAAAAATAGGCTAATATATATAAAGCGCAGATAGACGAGTACGCAACTAAGAACAGCCCTATATAAGTATATAATAGTTTGCTTTAGTAGTAGTTTAATAATATAACTATTAATATACCTTATTAATTATGCTATAATCGCAGCCAGTATATATAGTATAAAACTATAAAAAACAATAAAATAGGGCAAAACTCTAGATTCTACTTAGAAGTCTGCAATAGGCGCTTAAACTTAGTAGAACGTGTACTACTATAGGAGCTATTAAGCAGAACTTGCATGTACAACTCTTACCTAATATATAGTATAGTTAGGCGCTATAAGCAAGCTTGCTTATTTCTGCAACTTTATTAAAGCAGGTAATACTATTAAAGCAGGCAATACTAGCAATATAGGCGATACTAGCAATATAGGCAATACTAGCAATATAGGCGACACAAGTAGCACAAGCAAACTATATAAAATAGTTAAGTAGCGCTAGCTAGGGTATATAATAGTAGGCTAAAACTAAAAAGTAAGCATAAAGCAAATATAGCGAATGTCCTAGTTGCGCAGATTGCCGGCTACTAGGGCCTGCCCAGCCTACTATACCTAAGTTAAATTTTCCTAACAAGAGCTTTCTATAAAACTTTCCTATTCTAACTTATTTTTTATATTTTTATTTTACTCTACTTTTTTATTTTTTTTATTTTTTTTCTTTTTTTTTTTATTTTTTTTTTTCTTTCTTTCTTCCTTTCTCTTTATTTCCTCTTCTTTTTTTTTTTTTTTTCCCTTATCCTGTTTTGCTCTTCTCGTCCTATTCCCCTGCTCGCCTATTATAGTAGCTAATAATTTCTACTTTTTTATTTTCTTTAGTATTCTAGTAGTTATACTAAGGTTTATATTGTTTTTAGAGTTAGAACTAAAAATAATTAGTTTTTATTTTTTGCAGGATTATAACGCAAGTAAAGTAAAACTAAGCGCAGAAGATTAGAAGCAAACTATAGTTTGCAGTTAGCTATTAATATTATTATACTAAAATATATTATATTACTTGTTAGTTTTAGATTTGCTAGCACTAAATTACAATATTTAATAGTAATGCCTAAATATTTCTTTACTTTAATATAAGTATTAACAGTAGCTAACAAGTTATTATTATTTATAATTAGATAAAAAGCTAGCGCATTGAAAATTCCTAACTTACTAAGTATATACTACTTGCTAAATTTTGCTTGCAATAAGTAGGCAATAAGTATATTAAACTTAAAATACTATAATTTAATATTAAAATTATTTTCTTTAAGCTATTCCTAGCAGGCGGCTAATATTAACCTAAATAATAGGAAGTTCTAGGCGACTTTGCAGTTTACATTATTTATAATAAAAATATTTGCATTATTAAGCGTTACTTTAGTATCTAGTATAGCAAGGCTTATTTTTTTAGTTACTAATACTATAAATATGTTTAAGGCAATTAAAAACAATTACTTATATTTTACTTTATTTAGTATAAATATTAGCGTCTTACTGCGCGCCTTATTTTTAACCTTTTTATACTTTTTTATTTTAAAGAGTATTATACTCTATATAGTGCTAGCTGCGGCCTTATAAAACTTTATAGAAATATTTATATTACACAGTTAAAAACAGGCTATAACTTCTAGCTATTACTTTAACTTTAATATGCGTAGTAACTTAAGTCTATTAAACTAAGCAGCAAAATATTTAATTATATTATAAAGTTTTTTAGTTTTAGTAAATTTAATAAAGTTATTAACAAAAATATTAAAGTTAATTGCGTTAAAGTTATAGCCCTATTTTATAGTTACTTAAAATATATTATTTAAACTAAGCCTATTTATATAATTTCTATACTACTGTATATTTTTAAGTAAATGCTAGCAGTCCTTATTACTAGCATCTTAAAATGCTTTAACTATACTAAAAGCTGTGCGTTATAGTAAAAAACAGTTATAAGCAATATACGCAAAGCAGTACAATTACTAAAAATATATATTAAAAAGCAGTTGTAAGCTGCAAAATTATATATATTAGTTATATTGTGCTTTTGTGCAGTATCGTGTTTACTACGCAATAAATAGAAAATTGCACATACTTGCGTTACTAATTAGGTGCTTATAAAAATAGCGCAAAAAAAGTAAATAAGCAGTAAAGTATAATAGTAGCATTGCTAGTTTATTATTAGCAAGGCAAAAAACTAAAAAGTATTTATAAATATTATTATAGTAGCAAAATTATAGTAAATTAAAATTAGATATTGTATAAAAGTAGGGCAAGTAAAGTAAAAGTAAAAGTAACTAAAAACTTAAAACTATAAGCTAGCTTTATATTATAAATATAGAATATATAAGTTGCATTAGCAGTATAAGTACAAGTATAAGTATTTTTTACTTTCTAATAAATACTGTTAGTTAGAGTTAGAAATAGTGCAAGACTATCTATAACTATTTATAATAATAATAGCAAGCTTTACTTACTAACTACCTATATATAAGTAAGTTGCAAATTTCTAAATGCAGAAACTATATTTTAATAAAGTAGAGACTATGCGTATATTATCTAGTCTAGGTTAATTTTATAAAATAGTAGTAAAGCTACTATAAAATTAGAGCGTACATATCTTTATATACAATAGTCTATATTATAAAAATTTAATAAAATTATTAGTGCATTACTATCTGCCTATAAGCTAGGGAAGTACACGCTTTTTCTTTAATAGTAGTAGAAATTAGCAGCGCAGAATAGGCTAGGCTAAAAAGTAAAAAGTATATTATTTACATTTCTTTATAGTTAAAAAAGGGGAGCTTAAAAAAGCTGTTAGCGTTAGTAAAAAGTAGTTAGAATTAATAAAGTATGTAGTTTTTGTATTCTAGTATATAAATATAAAAATAGTCTAATAAACTGCTATTAGCGCTCTAATCTAACTAAAAAGTATAAAGTATTATATCTTCTTATTTTACAAGCTAATATTAGGGAAGCGCTAGGATATTACTAATATAGTTAAAATTAAATATAAAGTAAGAAGTATACAGACTTTATTGCGTAGTATACTATGTGTAATTATTATAAAGTAGCTAGCGCAGAGCATGCATTTAAAGCTATAATATTATATTTTTTATACTATATATATCTACTTTAATTAAACACTCTTAAAAGCTTTTGCATATTGTCTGCAATTTTAGTATAAATTTTTTAGAAAACTAAAGTCCTTTTAAGTACTATATATATGCCACAACTAACCTTTTAATAGTTATATAATATATCTAGTATAAATATTATAATATAGCTGTTCTTAAAAACGCTGTATTCTATTAAATGCAGAAAAGTGCAGTAGTTTAAAATTATTATTATTTATACTAAACTGTAAAAAACTGCCTAGGACTAGCAAGGGAGTAAAACTTTATTGTCTAAGTTACGCTTTTAACACTCTATTTTAAAGCCTAGTACTATACTATTAAGCAAAATAGTATTTTATATATTAATAGTGCAAATAAGTATATTAAAGTATTTAGAGCAGCCTTAGCTTGCGTATACTCTTTAACGCGTAGTATAATATAGTTTTTAATAAATTACTTAAAGTTCTATAAATAGATATTAATATTTTGTATCTTAATATAGATAAAAAGTAGCTCTTTTTAGGGCATGCAATATGTCTAGGTTAGAGCAAGACTTTTATAAGCAGAATTACTCTAATATTAGGTAGCAGATAGCATACGTAGGGAAGGGGAGGAGCAGACTATAAGTTATATATATATAAATAGATACAATATAAACTATACTGTTTTAGTACTAGCTTTAAACTAGATAGAAAAATAAAAAGGCAGTAGAAATAACTAAAAATTAGAATATACATATATGCTGTTTAACTATTTAAAGACTAGTAGGGTAATTACAGCAGTTAAAAAGGGCAGCTAAAGTACAATACTTTTAAGTAATATTTTTATTAAGTTAGTTTAATGTAGCGTATAATATTGTAATATATATAGTATTAGTTATAGCCTATTAATATAATATTAGATAGGTTTAGTAGTTGTTATACTTAGTAGTCTATATACATACAGCAATATTTTGTAAGTTTTATTCTAAAGTTTTTTATAAGCGTAGAAAAGTACAGTAATTATTTTATATTTATAGTCTTTTACTGTCTTCTGCTGTTAATTACTATTAATAAAGCTATTTAGGAACTTGCACTAGACTTTCTAGCTTTATTTTAATATCCCTATTAGTATTTTACTTAATAATTTTATTACTAGCTGTTCTGTTTTTTTGTAGTCTATATTATAGTACTGTCTTTAAAAACTGCTTGCTTAGTACGCCAAATTCTAGTTTGCTCTTTATAGTATATAAAATAATACTTTTACACAAATTAGCAAGTTAGCTTATATAATATCTTCTAAATAAGAATAAGTATCGTGTTATTGTTTGTATTATACTTCTATAATAATAATTATACTTGCTTTTATTAGCATACTAGCTTTTATAAAAGCTATAAATACTACTAAAATAAACAGTTTATCTAGGTCCCTCTATTTTAAGAGCGCTTCCCTAAGTTCTAACTTATTTATTCTTCTTCTTACAATAAGAACTTTATTATTAATATACTTTTTTTAGCGCGCTAGCTATGTACAAAGCTATACTAGGGGCTTATATAATTTTATTAGTATTTCTACTTAGGCTATTTTTAAAGGTACTAGCTTTTTAGTCTTCTTAGCTTTATTTTAGACAGCCTAGCTCTAGTTGCAGTTTAGTATTATACTGCTGCTAACTATATTATACTTGCACTTAATATAGCGGGACGTAAACTTTAATTTAGTTAGTTTATTAATATTTCTAGTAGACAGACAATTGTCTAACATTGCAAAATATAGCTATATATTTTTTAATATAAACTGCCTAGACTTTTTACTATTCTTATTTTTATACGCTTATAGCCTTTAGTCTAGCAAAGTTTAAGTATATTATAATTGCCTGCATTTTAATATATTTAAAAATAACTATTTTATTAGCTATTTGCTTGCTAAACCTGTCTTAAAATAGTATAGCTTTGTACTATTAAGTAGAATTATATATAGTAAAAGAAGAGTTAATAAGTTTATAAAAGTAAAAAAGTGTTAGGATATTTCTTTTAACCCCTAATATCTGCCTATACTAGGGGTTATGCGTAACAAGTGTTTAGCAGAGTATAAACTTAAAAAAAATATTTACTCTAATAGTCCTAAGCGTATTATACTTTTTAGAAGTAGTAATAGCTTTAATACTATTATTAGCTTTTAAGATTATATTAGCCTAATACTTTACTATAGCTAAGCCTGCAATTATCTTCTTACACTAGCATTAAGCTAGGGGGACTATTGCAATATTTTTATATACTTTGTCTACTAATTTATACTTAATAATACTATTAGAGTTTGCCTTGTTAACTAGCTTGTACTACTTAAATATTCTATTAGTATTTTCTAGTTTAACTTAAAATAAAGAAATAGAGGACAAGGTTTTAAATAAGCCTTTTTTTCTTAGGGTACTAAATAAGGCCTAGGCTTTTTATTAGTACCTATAGTTATACTTTTAAAGCTTTTTATATAGTATACTTATAATTATGTCTTTCCCGCGAAGACGGGACCTAATGTGTCATTAATAGCTTACGTTATTAGTATTTTTACTATATATTGCGTACTTTTATTTTTAGAATTGCTAAGCAACAAACCTCTAACCCCCGACAACGTGACTTTAACTACTAAGGCGCTGTCTTTTTTAACGGCTTCTAAGCACATGTCCGAATGTCCGGCGTAACGTCAGACTGCCAAGCGGCTAACCAACACTAGGCTTTTAGGCAACAACAGCAACGCCAACGACAACGACAACAACAATAACAACAACAACTTTTCCTGCAACGTCAGCCCGAACGCTCGACCGCCTCCTCGCTCCTCTCCTTTGCCCGCGCAAGCTATCGTCTGTAGTGTATCCGAATTGTTATCGCTCGCTCCTCTGCTCTATCGCTCGCTCTACTGCTTACGTCTACCTACGCACTAAGTCAACTGTCTCAAGAAGCTGTATCTTCTAGTTATCGTACTGCTGGTGACTGCAGTCTTTGAGGAACTTTTCCTAATACGCTGTGAGCCTTGCGTTACTCTTAATATCCTCTGTAAGCTGCAGAAGCTTGTTTCTCTAGTTTTTAACAAAGGCAGCCTAGTCGCGGCTGAGGTTAGGGTCTCGCATTATTATGCAGCAGCTGACTGTAGAGAGAGTCGCGTATCGCTGCTGCCTAGTTATAACCAGCTTATTGTAAGGAGATGCTAGAGGGTTAAAATCAACTAGGCAGGGTAAAAAGAGCCCGCTGCGAGAAAGAAGGTTGACTTTAAAGTATCTGCATACCTTCCTATAGTACTAGCAGTTACTATTTACTAGCTTAAGATAATTAAGGAGCAGCGACTCGTACTAGGCAACTATCAATAGCTTGCGGCTAGTATTGCTAGCTATAATAGCGACTTGCGGGCCTGCATGCACAAGTTTATTTGTTGGCGTTATATTGTTTGTATTCGACATAGAAATAGAAGTAGGAGATAGAAGACTTGAAAGTTAGGATAGGGACAGGTCTTAATTTATAGGATAAGCGCGCAAATGTGTGCTTTGCTGCCTACGCGTTTAGACCCTTACTACCCAAACTTTTAACCTCCCGCCTATATACAACTATAGGACGCGCGACGATACGACTATACAACAAGCGACGATACATAATTATAAGCCTTAACCGCAAGCTCTACCCTGCGTGCTCTGTAGAGACTACGTCTATCGCGCCTATTACTAATTGTAGGAGAGCATTGGCTGTTAAGGCGCAAGCTTACTACCAAACCAAAGCTCGCCCAAATCTCGGTCCAAGGATTTATCCGTGCTTTAACAACAGTCCACAGTTGAAACTTAAAGCTGCCTGGCAATGCCCGAACAACTTAGTCACTGTTGGGGAATCTATAGTTCCGTTGCTACAATTTTCAGATAATAACGCATTAGGGCTGCTAATAGCGATCGTCGAGGGTCTCTCGATAATCTATTTAGCTAACCTAGTATTGTGTAAACTTTACTGCCTTAATACTGTGTTAAGGTGCTGGGTATAGCACCTAAACTGTAATTTTTATACTAATTTCTCCTACTGCGTGGTATAATCTGCTCTAGCGTCGACTTTACTTTTAATTATAGAAATAATTATGTCTTTAGGCTTGCAGTTATAGAATTTGCTAAAAATTATGCTACCTTAAACTATAATATAGCTAGAAATCTAAAGTTATAAGTACTTAACTATACTAGCACCTTTTTTATTTATTATATAGTAGTTCTTAATAGTTATTTTATAATACTTCTTTAGAATATGTTATAAATGTGTAGTAAAGTTGCATATAATAACAAACTATTTTATAGATAGAATAGGATAGTTTTTTATTATATTCTTGTAAACTACTAGCATATTATTGTCTCTAATTGTCTATAGTACTATTTTAGGCCTTTTTTTGTAGCTAAATATATGTTTATAAGTAGTAATAGTTTTATTATAATTTATAATAAGTGTATTAGCGCAAAGATTAATCCTTATTTCTACTTTTTTATCTTTTATTAGTAGCTTTATGCTGTTTAGCAGTTTATTGTCTATAAAACTCTAAGTATAGTTAAAAAAAGTTAGCTAAGTTATACTACTTTAACTTAAAAATAGCTATTACTATAGTATTGTTATTCTATATATTTAGTATATAGCTTTATTTGCTAGCTAGCGTTAGATATATATGCAGCTCTTTTAGCATAAATAGAAATTTCTTGCACGCATATTAAATAGTCCTTTTATTAGCTATTAGGTACTATCTACTACTTTTGTATATAGTTTAGTATTAACTTGTATTTCTAGTTGCTTAGGCGTTTATTACTTCTAACTAATTAAGCTAGTAGATGCACCCTACTAAAAGCTTAAGTAGTATAGCCCTTGTTTTTTCTATACTTATTATATTTTTAAATATATAACTTTTATTTCTTAACTACACCTTCTTGTATAGAAAATAGACTCTATTTAGTTAGTAAAGTATAAACGTAATATAAAAGTCCTAGACTACTAGCAAAGTAATTAATTTGCTTTTTAGAACTTTTTAATGCAAATGCTAAATAATTTAGCTACTTCTTCCTATTTTTTAATAGTGCAGTATTTTCTTTCTAGCCCTATTTGTATTGTTAAGGCACCTAGATCTTTAAGCTATATATTAGTATTATAAACTATAGTTAATAGTTTTCTACTATATACTTACCTAGCGCTTATTAGAGCTTAAGGGCGCTGTTAATTTTCTTTTATACACTGCTATGCTATTATAATATTATTATCTTCTTTATTGCTATTGTTAGTGTTAACAATATTATTATTTGCAGAACTTTTATTATCTAAGCTTTTATTTTTATTATTACTTTTAGCTTTTCTTACTTTTTTAACTTTTTTTTTTTTTTTTATTTTATTTTTTTATTGTTCTTCCCTCCTTCTTGTCCTTTTCCTACTTTGTCTATTATTTTAGCAGCGTTTTTCTTTTTGTTATTTTTTTGTATAATTTAGCAGTTATACTAAAGTTAGCATTATTTTTAAAATTAGAACTAGAAACAACTAGTTTCTTCTTCTTATAGGGTAGGGGCTTAGGCGAAATAAAATTAAGTGCAGGGAATTAAAAGCAAACTACAGTTTATAGTTAGCTATTAATATAATTATATTTAAGTATATTATATTACCTGTTAGCTCTAAATTCGCTAGCGCTAGGTTACAGCATTTAATAGCAATGCCTAGGTGTCTTTCTACTTTAATATAAAAACTAGTAGTAGCTACTAAACTATTATTATATATAATTAGACGTAATGCTAGCGCATTAAATATCTCTAGCTTACTAGAAATATACTACTCCCTAGACTTTTTTTATAGTAAGTTAGCGACAAGTGCGTTAAACTTAAAATACTATAGCTTAATATTAAAATTATTTTTTTTAAGCTAATCTTAGCAGGCGGCTAATATTAACTTAAATAATAAAAAGTTCTAGGCGACTTTGTAGTTTACGTTGTTTATAATAAAAATATTTATATTATTAAGTATTACTTTAATATCTAGCATAATAAAGCCTATTTGCTTAGTTACTAATACTATAAATATATTTAAAGCAGTTAAGAATAACTGCTTGCATTTTACTTTACTTAGTATAAGTATTAGTATTTTATTACGCACCTTACTTTCTACGTTCTTATATTCTCTTATCTTAGAAAGTATTAAACTTTATATAATACTAGCTATAGCTTTGTAGAATTCTGCAGAGATATTTATATTACGCAGTTAAAAACAAGCTATAATTTATAGCAATTCTATTAACTTTAGTATATATAGCAACTATAGCTTATTAGAATAATTACTAGTGTTTTTAACTTTTTTATATAGATTTTAACGCTTAAAGAAGTTGACAAAGCTATTAATAAGTATAGTAAATTAAGTAAAGTAAGGCTATAGCCTATATTATAGTTACTTAAAATATATTATTTAAACTAAATATTTTTATATAAGCTCTATACTATTGTATGCTTTAAAATAGACTTTAGTAGTTTTTATCTTTATAATCCTAACATGCTTTAACTATATTAAGAGCTGTATATTATAGCAAATAGCGTTTATAAGCAGTGCGCGCAAAGTAGTACAATTGCTAAAAATATATATTAAAAAATAGACGCGAGCTGCTAGCATGCACGTATAAGTTATATTATATTTTTATAAAGCACTATGCTTGCTACGCAATAAACAAAAAACTGTATATACTTGCGTTACTAAGTAGGCGCTTATAAAAATAGCGCAAAGAAATTAAGTAATTAGCAAAGTATAATAGAAATATTAACTACTTTAAGTATATAAGGCGTTAAATAGCAAAAGTACTTTTTATAAAAATATCTTAGTATATAAGTAGAAGTAAACCCATATTAGATATATTACACAAAAAAAAGGCAAAAAAAAAAAAATTAATTATACTTAAGTCTTAGTAACTATAAGCTAATATTATATTATAAACGCGACGCACACAGCTAGACTTAGTAGTATAGAAAAAAATATAGTTATTTATTTGCACTTAAATAAATACTATTAGCTTTAATTAAAAATAGTGCAAAACTATTTTTGCTTATTTGCAATATATATATACTGCTAAGCATACTAGCTATTTACCTAGGTATATAATATAAAGTTGCCTATACACATTTAGTATTTAAATAGAGTAGGCATTATACATGTATTATCTAGTATTAGTCTATTTTTTAAAGGCATAAAAAGTTGCAAACATAGTCTAGTTTATATATATAAATATATATATATATATTTTTAGTTATAGTAGCTAGGACTATAAAAATAAGATAAAAATAATAATGCAAAGCAGGTCTGCTAGTAAAGCTAGATGTATACTATCTTCTATTTCTTATAATTAATTGTAAAAAAAGCTAAAAAAGCTACTAGCGCACAGTAAGTTTACTAAAAAAGCTAGAAGTATACTATTTTCTATCTTTTGTAGTTAGTTTAATTAATTTAGTAATAATAAAAAAAAAAAATATTAGTTAGAGGCATACTTCCGCAACTTAAAATAGTTATATAATAAAACCTAATTAAAGCTTAAAGTATTTAAATTGCTATTAGATTTCCTAAAATTATATAAGCTTGTAAAAAATACCTGCACTACAGTTAAAAAAAAACTACTTATATTTTTGTATATTTGCGCGCAAAGTATATTGTATTAAAATACTATATATTGCACTAAGTACTCCTTTAAAACTATATTATAGTAAGCAGTAAGCATTTCTTGCGGTTGTATAAGCAATTACTTATAATTACTAGCTATTTTTATAAGATTCTTAGAGGTTTAATAAAGCTCTATCTAGTAATTATTTAACTAGCTTTATTAGAAGTCTCTAATTAAATCCGCAATAATCTAAAGCGCTAGCTAGCCTTTAAAAACTGCATTAGAGCTTTTAACAGTTCTTACTTTAAGCTCTATATGCTAGCTAATTAACAATACTGCTTCTAGAACTAGTATAGCTATTTTAGCTAAAATATTTTTGCAGTTATTAACTTTAATATAAGCTTTATATATATATTGCTAGGCTAGGAAAGCTCTGCTTATAATAGTAAAATGCTTACAAACGCAGTAGATTAAGGCTTTAAAGCGCTAATAAGCAGATATTATTTAGCAGACGCGGGCTATTTAAATAGTAATATATTGCTCTGCCTATATAAAGGTATACAATATTATCTACAAGAAATTAGTTAAGCTGCCTAAATACCTAAAAACAAAAAAAAGCTATTTAATTACTGTTATTTAAGCTTCTATAATATAGTTAAGCAGACATTAGAGTCTTTAAATAATACTAGAAAATCTTTAATTAGCTGTACAAGTTCTTAATTTAAATATAGGTAAAGCTTGTATATACTCTTATTGCAGTTTATAACTATATAAACTATTATTACTATATAGATAAAAACTTTAACAAGCTTAATTTGTAGCATTTTTGCTAATTACTTTTTTAATTGTAAAAGCGTTGCTGCTTGTTGCAAGTATACTATTAAATAACTAGCAAAACTTATCTTTATACTTAATTAGCTAGTGCTTAAACTTTTAAATATTTTTATAAACTTTAAAATACGCCTCTAGCGCGGCTAGATTGCCTATAATAATACTATTAGTAGTAATACTAAAACTAGAAAAGTTATTAAGCTTAACCTAAACTTTCTAGTTTTTTTTAAAGCTAATAAAACAGCATTTTAAAATTAGGCACTAAATAGGCCTTAAAGCGTCCCTAAAGCGTGCAAGTAGTAGTAAGGTTAGAATATTACTAAATATAGTATAAACTATTAAACAGTAATTATACTAATATATAGCTAAAGAAGCTGCGCGTTTAGCTATTAATATACAAACTTAGTATTATTTCTTTTATAGAATATAGACTATTACTGTACAATATGTAGTACTTATATAAAAACCTATACTAGTTTTACTAAATATATGTTATATTATATTTGCAAAAACAAAATATAATACTTATTAACTAATATAATTAATAACGCGGACTTAAATGCACTACGTTCTAATAATATACGCTTTCCTAATAATAGTACTCTAACACTTAATAAGTGTGCAGGCACTATACTAAACTATTTTATACTATATAACAAACGTAGTGCTAGTAAATTAAAATTTAGTAATAGCCTAATACTAACTAAATATATAGGTCTTTTGTCTATATCTACGCAGTTATAGAGTTAAATATTTAAATATCCTTGTAGGCGAGCAGCTAGGGAGCCTTTATTAAATATACTATAAATACAGCCTAAGTATGCGCACGCTGCGATATACTATATATAGCTAACTAGTATAAAGTAATAGTATATAGTAATTTTAGTAGCAAGTTTAATTATGCGTTTGTATTATAGCTCTAACGCATTTAATATACTAAAAAAAACGTATAGCGTCTATTTAATAACTTATATATAAGTAACCTGTATAAAAAGTTGCGCTTCTAGTCTAAATATTAATAGCAGAATACTATATCTAGTATAAGTTCTAGTTTTAAAGAAGATATATAGATACACAAAAACTTTACTAAAATTTTTATTTTATTAATTTTATAACTAAATATGCATATCCTAATCTACTAGAATATTGTACTTTTAATATTATTCTTAATTAGCTACTTTCTATTTTAATATAATATAGTATACGCACTTTGTTAAACTTTTAACAGTAAAGTAAATAATAAAAATTAGGTATACTACAAGCTATATTTAGCAGACTAGTAGTAGAATATATAAGCAAAATTGCTGCCTAGTGCTACTATTATACTAGTTATTCTAGCAGTAGACAAAACCTAACTATTTATATACTAAGGCAATATATTAGCATAGCCTATATATTTTATAATTAGGAACCTTAGTTGTAAAGCGCAAAAGCGCTAAAGCACTTTTAGTATAGTACTAGCTAGGTTTATACTTTTAATAAATAATAATAGTACAAATATAAAAAGTCAGGCATACTATTACTATATAAGTAAAATACTAGCTTGTAAGTACTGCACTGTATTAAACTATTACTAACTATAGCTAATAGTTAACTACAGCATTTAAGCATTTTGCTATTACAGGAATATAACTTTAATATACTAATAGTAAAACACAGCACTATTACCTAGTACTTTATGCTATACTCGCAGACTATAAAAAGCAGGTTTTATTAACTAGTATAAAAAAAAGTTACTACTGTATAAAATACACTATCCTACCTAACAATTAGGAAAACTTATTAGAATTTTATTTATAGCAAACTAAACAGTATACCTGCATATAACAGGCTAAGGATATAGATAAAAGCTACAATAACTAGGTGTATTATATTAATTGCTTTAGATAGAAATATCCCTACTTTAATATATACTAATTTTTACCTACTAATACTCTATACTTATTACTTAAAAGTTTAGTTATAAATATAATTAAATAGTTGTATAAGTTACTTAATAATATTTATTCTAATTATTAAAAAACTAGAGATAGTGCAAGGGTTACTATTAACTTTAATATAAGTACAAAGTAGTTAAATAAGCAATTTTACTAAGTTAAGTACAGCAATAAGCTTAAATAATTTAACAGTTAGCAACTATTTACTAATATAGTATAGTAGACTAGGAATAAACAAAAAAACCTAGTGCAATAGTTTATACTTATAGTAGCACTACTCCTAATATATAAAGCTTTATATGCGCTATATTTTATTTGCGCTATATATAACTTTGTTACTTTTATATAGTATAAAAGCTACAATACTAATATAATAGAGTATATTAACTCTTTAATTGTCTAGTTAAATATACTTAAAAAAAAGTTTTGCCTCTACTACGTAGGCAAGCGTAATAGTAAGCTATACTTTAACTACTTAAAATAGCATGCCTTAACGCATATACTTAACAATATCTAAAAATTTAGCGCTTTAGATAGAACTTATATAGGCGCTAATAGTAAAGCCTACTATATAAATATAGTTAAACAGTTCTACTATATAACAAATAAGAAAAACTTTTTAACCTAAATTTGCTTATATAATTTTAAAAAGCTAGCAGTATTAGCGGCAGAATATAGAATAGTAGATAATCTAAGTAGACTATTAACAACAGTTAACTGCAGGGAAAGGATATATTTAACACGTTTATCCCTCCTATTACTATACTAAAAATTAAGCTAGTTAATATATAGGTTTTAACTAAATATAATTATACTACTACTAAAGGAAGTTGCAATACAATTTGCTATAGTAGATTTTGTAAATATAGCTACTATATTTATTTACTAGAGCTAGCGCAAGCTCTTAAAACTATTTAGTACTTTTTAAAATAAAAATTGTTAAAAGTCTAACTTATTATAAGTAAATCGCCTTAAAGTAAAAATTTATTTTTCTATTTACTATTAGATAAATAGTAGCAAAATCTATAACAACCTAAACTATTGTAAAAAAAATATAATATAGTATACTTTAAATTAGAATAAGCAGAATGTATAGCAAAAAGATTTTATCTAAATTTAAAAATTTAAATTTAGCAACTATTAACAATAGACTAGGATAGTAACTAATAGTTGCGTTATAGCATAGCTCTACCTACTTATAACTTTTATTAATATAAACTACAGTAACTGTAATAAAATAAATTTAGAGTATATAGGAGTATTTGCAGAAGCACTTTAGTTTAATTTAAATAAGAATATTAATAAAATGTTAGGCATACTAAGTATATAACGCTAGTAAGCTAGAAACGCAGCTACCTGTTATACGCTATAAGTATTTAAGTTTTATAATTTATTTACTATTATCTGCCTAGCGCACTTAGTATTAAAGCATATTATTACGCCTTTAAATAGAAACTTATATTTATACTATATTAATAATTACATTAACTAGGACAAGTATAATAGACTGTACTTATCTACGTTTAATATTAAATAGACAAGAGTTATTTAGAAATATAATATAAAGTAGTAAAGAACTAAATAAATATATATAATCTTATATTAATAAAACAAGTTAATTTAATTTACAAGCTTAAGTTTTAATACTTTATACTAGTTAGTTTTAAGTATTTAACTGTAGATAAATAGCGGCAGTAGAAACGCAACTATAAAAAACTATACTATACTATTCTAAATTATTTTTTCTAGTTTTGTATAATTAAAGATATTCTTTTAAATATTAAGCTTATTTATAGTATAGCTTTTAAGCTTAGGCTTAGTATTTTCTCTAAGCTTAAGCTTAAGGAAGATACTAAAGCGCGCTTTATACTTTTATCTTTTTTATAGTAAAAAAAAATAAAGGCGCTTATAATATTATACTTATAAAATACACACATAAAAGGTAGTATAAATAGTAAGCTAAAAAGGCACTTATTAACCTAGCTTATTACGCGACACTTTATACTTATTTTAGTAGTAGTAATACTAATATTATTAGCACAGTTTTTGTTATTTAAGTCTTTGTCCGCATAGTAGTAGAAATAGTAGTAGCAATACAGTTTATTAAATATTGCTTTTAGTTTTTTTGCTCTAATCCTTAGACGCAAAAAAACTAAAAGTAATATTTAATAAAAGTAAAACTAATATATACATAAATAGTAGTATATAAATAGCTAGTAATAAGCAGGTAGTTAGCAGGCAGGCATTACGCGACACTTTATACTTATTTTAATAGTAGTAATACTAATATTATTAGTACAGTTTTTGTTATCTAGGTTTTCGTCCGCATAGTAGTAGAAATAGTAGTAGCAGTATAATTTATTAAATATTACTTTTAGTTTCTTTGCGTCTAGGGATTAGAGCAAAAAAACTAGAAGCAATATTTAATAAAAGTAAAACTAATATACATATAAATAGTAGCATATAAATAGCTAGCAATAGACAGGCAGTTAGTAGGCAGGCGTTATATAACACTTTATACTTGTTTTAGCAGCAGAATAAAATATTTAAAAATAGTTAAATTTTTGTCTGCATAGTAGTAGAAATAATAGTAGTAGTATAGTTTATTAAATATTGCCTTTAGTTTCTTTGCGTCCAGGGATTGGAGCAAAAAAACTAAAAGCAATATTTAATAAAAATAAAACTAATATATATATAAATAGTAGTATATAAATAGCTAGTAACAAATAAGTAGTTAGCAGGCAGGCGTTACGTAATACTTTATACTTGTTTTAGTAGTAAAAAAAAGTATTTAAAAATAGTTAAGTTTTTAGCTACTCTAAGAAGATTTTTATTATTATAACTAGTAGTTCTAGTATTAAAGTACTAGCTTTTAAAATTAAATAAGTAGAACTTAAGCTTAAAAAAGATACTAAAGCGCGCTTTAGTATTTTTTTTAAACTTAAGCTTAGGGAAAACACTAAAGCGCGCTTTAGTATTTTTCCTAAGCTTAAGCTTAGTATTATAGGCGTTTTTATTATTATTAAAAATTTAGTATATGCTCTAAAGAATATAGTTAATATTAAAATAAATATAAACTAAAATAGTGTTTTATAAGTTTTTGCGCGCGCTATTACATTGCAGTCCTAGCAGTATTAGTAATTAGTTATTACTAATAAAAAAGCACACATACTATTTCTATGCATAGCAATAAGACAAATAGTATATTATCTAAAGTAACTGTCTAGATAAGTAATAAAAGGGAGTACTTTATAAGCATCTTTTTTACCTGCAAATTAAGTAAACTTAAGCTTAATAAAAAACTTTATTAGCTATTAAGTAGTATTATAAATATAGTTAAAGTTCTATATTCTTGCAGTTATTAAAAAACTAAATTAGGTAAAAAACGCTCTTACGCTTCTATAGTAGCTTTATAAAAAAATAGTATACTAATAAAAGCTTAATACGCTAGACTGCATTAAACCTTAATATATTAAAAATCTAGGGCAGTTTATTATTTAATAGCTTAAACTATAGACTTTAGAAAAAGGCTGCTTTGTTTTTTAAATTTAAAAAGTGTTTCTTTGTAGTAGTGCAGGTATAAATAAAAAGCTATATAGTTTTAGCAAATAATATTTTACCTCTATAGCTGTCTACTTCTAAAAGGTAAAAAAGGCTAGTATTTTAGTAGTTAAACAGCAATTTAAGCTTCTATAGCCTTTTTTATAATTGTATACTTTTAACTCCCTACTAATACTTTACAACCAGCTATAGCTAATTACTGCAGTTACTAGTACTAGCTATGCAAGTTTTTAAAATAAGTATTTTTTTTAAATTTACTATTGCAATAACTAGCTTTCTGCCTTATAAACCCCTCTAAATTAAAAAATAAGCTATAGCTAATAGTGCTCTATAGTCTGCCAGCGTCAAGAATAGCGTTAGGCTAAATTATAAAATATACTATAAAATACTAGCATAAAATGCAAAATATATACTTAAAGCACTAAAGCTATATATTTATTATATAATTATATACGTAGGCGCAGTACCGCTATTTGCGTTTCTCTAAGCTACTAATATTTTATACTACTATATTACTATTATATTAATTACACGTAAATAGGGCTAGGAGTATACTTAACCTTTTTAGTATAAACTAGCTATTATTTGCACTACTGCACCTATAAGTAATACTTTAATGCTAGAAACTATCTATAAATAGCAATATTTTAGCCCTTCTACCCTACTAAATAATACTTAAGCCTGCACTATAGTACAAAAATGCAGAAATATAGTATGCCTAGCAATAAATTAATTCTGCAAAAAACTGCATATTATAAAATAAAAATATAATGTATTATACGCCTAAGTTAAACAAGGCATAAAATTGCAGGGGATACTATACTAGTTACTTTAAATAAAATTTACAAAAAAATAAATACAATAAATAATAAATATTGTAATATTAAACTATAATTTAATTTTTAATTAAATGCCTGTTTATAAGCAGCTTTGCGCAGTTACCTAAATTACTATCTACTATAATTATAATGCTACGCAATACATCTGTATTTAAAAAATACAGAGTTTATATATACTGCCTAATATTAAATACCCTACTGCATTATATATAAACTACAGTAGACCTATAGTACTAAAGCATAAAAAATTATTAAGTAGCGCTAATAATATATACAAACTATTAACTATAATGCTTTATATAATAAATAACTCTAATTAAACACTTATATAAATAAGATAGCTATTGCAACCTAGCCTTAAAAAAAACATACTAAACGTTAATAAGCTAAACTTTGTTTTGTTCTTAAAAATACTAAAAAAAAAAGTTAGCTTTTAGAAAAATAATAATAGTATATATTACTATATAAAAAATAGAAATAATTAAAGATAAATGCAAATATTAACTAAGTCTTAGTAGTATAGTGTACTAGAAGATATAGTTAATTTAAAAAGAAATAGACTAAGCTTTGCAATTAAACCTTTAGTATAAATTTAAATACTATATATTTAACTGCCTATTTATCTTGTAGTTGCTTTTTCTACTATATATATTAATTTAGTTTACAATATTCCTATATTATATTTTATATAATACTATATATAATCTATCTATCTTTACGCACATTCTATAAACTTAATAAACTATTATAAATAAGTACTAGTGCCTTAAAGTAATTAAGTTTGTAGAGATAGCCTATATTACTATAATACTAATACTAATAGTAAACAATTATTAATACTAATAGTAGACTATAAACTACTGTTTTTCTACTAATAAATCTGCAGCGTTTATTAGCTTTACCTGCTATACTTAATAAAAAACGCGTATACTTTAGCCTTTATTCCTACTAGCTATTTTTTTAGGAGTTATTGCTTCTTTTTTTTTTAGAGTTCTGCTAATGCTAAAAGGTTTACTTTATTATTACAGTTCTACAGTCTGTGCCTCCTATACTATTATACCTAACTACTATAAGTATAGAAACTAGAACTTATTTATTATTATGCAATAGAAATATTATAACAGAAAAAAAACAAGCTATTAGTAAATCTAGGAGTAGTAAAGTTAGTTCTAGTTATAGTATCTAGTAGCTAGAATACTAAGCAGTTATAAAAAATAAAATATACTTTAGTGCTATTTTAAGTATATAGTAACAGTTTAGATAAGGATATTAAAAAACTATTAAATGCTATTATAATGCTATTAGCTTTATAGCGTACTTAAAAGGCTGCTTTAAGTAGCTAAATATTAACTAGTTTATAGTTATTAATTCTAAATAACTGTATATTTATACTTGCAACTAGCTATAACTATAATAAAGTAAAGCTAATTAATAAATATAAAATATCTAACACCGCTACGCAGAAAGATATATTTATACTAGCTTTTTTATAGCAATATTAATATATATTAAATACTTGCAATATAATTATAAAAAAAAGCATAGCTAATTTTATTATATAGTAAAAATAGTAGCCTAGCTTTTGCCGCAGATACAACCGCACCTATTTAATTTTTTTTAAAATATACTATAAAAGAATATAAAGCGCTAGGCTAAAGTTAAAGTACTAGTAAAATATAAAAATACTTTTGCTAAAGCTAAGATTATTTTAGTAACTTAAATTATAATAAATAATAGTATAAGTGCAGATAGGGCATACATTACTTTATAAATAAATTCCTACTATAACTAGTTTATACAGGTTGTACTTAATGCATAAATAATAGCAAAAAAAATAATACTGCTATAAGTTTAAAAAATAGTTCTTTTATAGCTATGCTCTAGTGCTGCTTAATAAATAAGTATTATAGTTTACTATAGTAAAATAGTAGTTAACTATACTTTATTGCAAATACTAAATATAGTTAGCAATTTAAAAACGCACATAATGCAATAAGCTAAAAATAAAGTTAAAAGTATATATATAATGCTATACCTAAAGCAACGCAGTATAACAATTAGTTAGTTTTTAAATAATTTTACCTACCTGCTAAAGGACCTAAAAAATGCAAGTATATCTTCTAAATATATAGAGTAAGAATAATAAACCTGCAGCCTAATTTGCTATAGTTTATATACTCTAGTATTACTACTATACTTGCTAAAGCTTTTTATACAAATAAAAAATAAAGACTTGCTATTATAAGTTAGTTAAAAAACTACTTCTAGATACTAAGCGCAAATACTATAGTACTAGTAAGTATAATAATATACTACACTATTAATAAGTACGCCAAAGCTAGTACTAGAAAAACTATACTATTTTATAATTATATAATAAAAAGTAAATATATACAGAATAGTATATAGCGCATAATTAATAAGACATAGCAAACTATAATACTATTTGCTAAAAATAGAACTAGCTAAGTTTATTAAAGCAGCTTATTATATAGGAGGCACTGCGCAAAGAGATTGCTATATATATAAATAATAATAATAATAATAAACTTGCTATAGCTATTAAAAATAATTAATATAATAATAATATTAATAATATTATTGCTATATATAATCTAAAAGAAGGGGAGTATTATATATAGTTAGCTTAATAATATAAAAAAAAGCAGCAACTTTACTCTAATTAAGTTAAAATATATTATATAAAAAATATAAAAGTATAGTATTATATACACAACTACTATTAACAATACTAACTAAATTTACTTATATAAATATATATCTAAATACGCTTTTTATCTAATAATATAATTAAAGTTAACTTTAATTATAATATAAGCGCTGCAAGCTTTATATAAATATATAAACTAAATAATAATGCCTAAGCCTAGTTTTAAAATAGTAATAATAGATAAAGTATTATTATAAATATAAACTAGTATACTTTTACTAAACTAGCCTAAAAAAAGTACTATACTAAACTATATATAATAATTATTATACTTATAAAAGATAAATAGGAATAGGAGCTAACTAAGTATTAAAAACAGGCTAATATATATAAAATACAGGTAAATAAGTATATAATTAAAAATAGCCTTATATAAGCATGCAATAATTCGCTTTAATAATAGTTTAGTAATATAATTATTAATATGCTTTATTAATTATACTACAATTGCAGCTAGTATATATAGTATAAAACTATAAAAAATAATAAAATAAAGCAAAATTCTAAATTCTATTTAGAAGTTTATAATAGGCGCTTAAATTTAATAAAATATATACTGCTATAAAAGCTATTAAGCAGGATTTATATATACAACTTTTATTTAATATATAGTATAATTAGGCACTATAAGCAAGCTTGCCTATTTCTGCAATTTTATTAAAGTAAGTAATACTATTAAGGCAGGCAACACTAGTAATATAGGCAACACTAGTAATATAAATAATATTAGTAATATAAGCGACACAAGTAGCATAAGCAAACTATATAAAATAGTTAAGTAGTACTAGCTAAAGTACGCAATAGCAGGCTAAAACTAAAAAATAAATATAAAGTAAATATAGCAAATATCCTAGTCGCGCAGATTGCCGGCTACTAGAGCCTGCTTAGCCTACTATACCTAAGTTAAATTTTCCTAACATAGTAGTAGATATTAAAGTAAAATCTACTTTTATATAAAGCTCTTTCTAACCCTAAGTTACGTAAGGGCGCAACGTAAGTAATAAGTAAAAGCTTTAAACTTGTTGTATAAATTAATAACGAAGGCTTCCTAGCCTGCAGTTAAACTACGGTAAAAAGTCTATATTTAACAGTTAATAATAAATATAGCTAGCTGAGCTTCTACAGAGCGCTTCATGCTTACAGATAAGAGACGAACACGTCTAGAAGAATCCTACATCCTGGCTAACTGTAAACTTTTAAATTCGATAGGCAGTATGTAGGTTGATCCGTTGTGACGTTGGTGAGTGGCTAGCAGGATATCAAAGAGGAAGGTACCAAGCATAACGTCAGTTCAGATGACACCACGCCGTTTTGTTGCATCGCACCTAGAGGCGCTCATCTCCCACGATACACCTGCGTGATCACAGCTCCATAATCGCAGTTCTGTTGAATCAAGCATTGATAAGAGTACCATCTCGACCCCCTTTCAGCTTGTCTTCAAGTACCACCACCTCACGTCGTTCTCTGAAGACCACATTGTGACTCGCGACAGCTCATAATGGCGACACAAACGACAACGATCGATAGCGGTGCAGCAGATGCTATTCCGATGCGAAGATTTGGCAAGGAAGGTTCGGATGCCGAGAACAGCATGACGATGCCAAATAGGAGACAAGGTATCTTTTCAGATACAGACAACATTGAGGAACTGGAGCCTCGATCTGGGTCAGCGGAAGAAACTCGCGATTACCCTACTGGTCTCAAATTCTGGCTCGTAATCATCAAACTGGGCGCATTGCTCGTTCTTGGCGGACTGGACACCAATATCGTCGCCACTGCTGTACCAAGGTGCGTGTAGTAGAACTATTGGAGAAATAGAACTAATTTTCTTCGCATCAGCATCTCCAACCACTTCCATACGGTAGCCGATGTTGGTTGGTATTCATCAGCCTTCAGGCCCTGCTCCTGCGCACTCCAATTCATTTTCGGCAAAATGTACAAGCTTTTCTCCGTGAAGCGCATCTTCCTCCTCGCCAGCGTCATCTTCTTGCTGGGAAGCTTGCTGTGCTCAACAACTACAACGTCGGCTATGTTTGTAGCCGGCAGAGCCATCACTGGGGTTGGCTTCGCAGGCATTATTAGGGGCTTTTTCACCATCCTGACACATATTGTACCTCTTCGTAAAAGACCCTTTTACTGCGGCATGTGGGAGGTGTCGAAAGCGTTGCCGTGCTCGGCGCTCCCATCCTTGGTGGAGTGTTGACGCAACCACTTGGCTGGCAATGGTGCTTCTGGATCAATCTGCCCATTGGAGGCGTCACTCTTCTGATGATCAAATTTCTCTTCTCCGATCCAAAGCCGAGCATCAAAGAACATTAGTTTCCGGGACAAACTTGTTCAGCTCGACCTATTGAGCAACTGACTTTTCATTCCTGGTCTGACCAGCCTCTTCATTGCACTTTCCTGGGCCAGCACCAAGTATCCCTGGGACGACGGGAAAGTCATCGGGCTTCTCGTCACCTTCGCCGTCCTCATCGCAACTTTCTCTCTCAACCAACGGCGCGGTGGTGATACTGCGGCATTACCGCCACGCATCATGAAGAACCGCAACGTCATCGCCGGCGCCATTTTCACAATGTGCACCAACAGTGCCATTAATGTCCTCGAATACTACCTGCCGACCTATTACCAAGTCGTGCACGAGTATTCTCCGAGTAAAAGCGGTTACATGATGGCCCCGATCGTTGTCGGAAGCGCGCTCGGCATGTTCCTTTGCGGATCTGGAACGAGCATGGTGGGTTATTATACGCCTTTCATGCTCTTTTCATCAATTACTATGCCTATCTTTGCAGGTCTAATCACAACATTTGGTGTGAACACGGACATTGCACGACTTATCTCATACACTGGCGCATCCGGATTGGCAAGCGGAATTGCATTCAATGCACCAATGAGTGCGGTACAAACAGTACTCTCAACCGAAGATGTCTCGCTCGGCTTGTCTATCGTACTGTTTGCTCAACACTTTGGCCCCCGCAGTGTCGATCGCTATAGCTCAAGTGATTTTCACGAACCAGCTCTCCTCAAATTTGGCTGGGCTAATTCCCAATCTGACATCGACGGATATTGGAAACAATGGCTTGATGGAAATCACGGGGCGTGCACCGCCTGCGCTGCACAATGCAGTGCTCGCAGGAGTCAGTCGAAGCATTAGCGTAAAGTGGTATGTTGCTGTAGGACTCACATGTGCGACGCTAGTTGGGAGTCTGCTCATGGAATGGCGCTCTGTCAAAGAGAAGAAGACTTGAGTAAGTGAACTACCATCAGGTAAGGCTAACGATCTAGGTCACGGGAAGAAAGATAGAACCAAACAGAATATATGTGTAACATGATCACTCACACATAGTATGATTTCTCCATCCAAGCAATCGACCTATGCCGCGATGATGATGTTTGGAACCATGGTTGGCAACCTCTCGAATGCAGCCTATCCTGGAAGAATCAATGTAACTATAGATATCTCCGCACTCAAAGTACTTTTACAGAATTAGCGATGGCTCAACTAGGGCGTAGGCGCTTTGGAAACCCTCTTTTCTTGATTTGAAAGTAAAGTCAACGCTAGGAGCGGATTATCCAACGCAGTACAGGAAATCAGTATAAAACTATACTTCAGGTGCTATACCCAGCACCTTAACACATTCTTAACGTAGTAATGTATAATTTACATTATATAATAGCTATATTAGCTCGCATATAGTAGCATTTTGCTTAGAGGCTACATTACCTGTATACTCGCAAGGTACGTATATTAAGACTAATTAAATACATTAGGTATGTGCTAAGAGTAGATTTAACTGAGAAATAGCGCAAAGTCTAGAGATTGTCAAATGCTATAGGAACAAAAAAACAAGTCTCCCGTATATCGTTGTGAAATACTAGGTTCTTACTGTCTTTATCCATGCTCCAGGCTTAATGATGTAGAACGCTGTGCGTGGACTATTGGGTGACCCGCGTTGGCGAAGACTATCGCATGCGCTGCATGTTGAGGTGACCGAGAAGTTGTTCGCCACGTTTCCTCTCTCTCCTTTTGGATACCTTGCTTTTCCGAGGGTGAATGAATAGCTCACGTGACGTTCGCAACGATTACCAACCCAAAAGGGTAAACAATGGATGGCGATAAATCTCAAATCCGGTAGAAGGGAATAGCTTCCAAGAAAGATCTTGACAATCAACCATATAACTAAAGTAAATTACGGTAATAGATGGAACACCGGGCCGGGGCGCAACGGCGGGTGGATCGCTTGAGCAAGAATGTGCCCAGTTGTACCTGCATTCAAATGTGTGACATATATCTAGAACGAGGGATACTCATTCCTGAAGTCCGCCGGCTCCCTCAACACCCACAAGTCTCAAGCCTACGTGGGGCGAGCGGGCGGGTTTTCTCGTCATGCTCGGTGTTCGCTAAGACCCTACCTCAGACTCAGCTCGCGCCTTGCTCCAGCCGCCGTTATTCGCCTTACCTCCTACACCCGCGTCTATGGAATGCAACTCATATCAGTTACGGATGTCCGTTGCAGAATGTTAACAACACAAGCTTTGTTAAGCTCTCTCAAAGCCATATAAGCGTTTTAGGCTTGGCTTCTAAGGGGAGAAGCTTGATGAGGTATCCATGACGAGGCAGGCGACGGACGCCTGGGCGTTTGCGATCGCCTATAACAGTTGAGATGCACCCCTCAACATGAGCACACGACCCTTATCCTCTTGCAGAAATTTTCCCAGCACCCAGTACGACGCCATCGCATTCTTTTGATTTGCCTGGCATTGGCATGTTTCGGGTTCTCTTGGTCTGAAAGTCTCATCTAGCCGTTTGCGTTATCTCTATGCGCGTCAACACAACTTTGCGATAGCGACACTTGGTTCAGACCATGCATTTACCATACACTAAGAGACCTCTACCTATGTTGCATACCTCGAACACGTCACGGCCTACCGAATAAATACAATGAAGCTCCCGACCGAGCTACTTCTCCTCGCCCTCACGCACCTCGCCTCCTGTGCCACCCTGCGACCGCGCAGCGCCAACTTCGCCTCCGTTCGTGGCCTTACGAGCCTATCTACCGACCACTCGAGCAACAACGATGTTCTTCGACCCGAAAAGTATTTCCACGAATCGACGTTCCACTCACACTACGATGGCCGCTTCGCAGAAGCCCAACTACCGCCCCAGACACGCGCCTTCCACCTGCGACTACTCTTGCGAAGCTACATGGACACGATGGATATCATCGGTATAAGGACTTGGATAATGCATGGCTGTTTACTCGGCTGGTGGTGGAATGGCAAGATCCTGCCATGGGACAGCGATGTGGACGTCATGGTAGACGAACGGTCCATGGCAGAACTGGGGAATTGGTGGAACATGACTGTACACCATTATACTGCCAAGGATCTTGGGATATCAGCAAAGGACATGGAGAAGCCCAAGATACCCCACAGCGTAGAAGATCAGAAAGCCCATCTACGCAAGCTGTACTTGGAAAAGGAAGTTTTACGGAAAGGCAAGAAGTATCTTTTAGAAGTAAACCCACACTACACGAACACGAGTACAACGGATAGACACAACGTCATCGACGCACGATGGATCGATACCGCGACGGGGCTGTACATTGACATCACCACCATCCACGTAGCACCTACCCCTCCCGACCCACGCGATCCAAGCTCTCCCTCGTCCAACGTGGAAGATGAAGACATTTTAATGTTCACTAAAGACCAACACGCCTACTCGCACTATCAAATCTTCCCCTTGCGCCGCTCAACCTTTGAATCCATCCCCGTCCGCATACCCTACGCCTACGAGTCCCTCCTCGCCGAAGAATACGGGCTGGAATCGTTGACGGATACCTGGTACAATGGCTACGGATTTGATCCTGACACGCATGAATGGGTTATTGCGGAGCCGACAGAGCAGCAGAGTAAGGAACTAGCGGACAGAGAGGCCATGTACATGGCGTGGGCGAATGGTTGGTACAAGGGGCGGCACAGGAAGCCAAAGCCCAAGCCAAAGCCAAAGGAGAGGCCCAAGCCAGAGCCGAAGCCGAGTCCAAAGCTAGCAACTGGGACAGTTGTTGCGGAAGCGCCTCATAGTACTGGCGAGGGCGTGCATGGGGATAAAGCTGGGCAACTAGGCGACGGACGTTGGCCGCCTGGACCAGGAGCAACCACGAAGGCATGAGCTAATGCGTTACGAAACCTATCTTTGCTAGACACTGTTGTAGAATTCTGCCTCTTCTGTACACTACTTTGTACCGAACTAGTGTAACTCTCTTAGAGAAGAGAAGGACTGCGACGCATAAACTTAGTCGCAGCAACCATGGACCTGAATCCAGCCAGCCTCTCGTATAGATTGCATGTTAGTCAATAAGGGTACTGCACAGCGTTACCCATCTACACATCACTTCACATCGCATCAAGACACAAGTTGTATACTTGGTAGATAGAATCAAGTACGCGTTAGACAAACTTCTTCTTAATCTCATAATTTCCAGCTAAATCCTCTCACAACAAATCTAATGTTATGAGTTCCTAGCGTTGAGGGCAAGAGCGATACAGGGTCTACCTGTCTATACAGACAGACATACTAGTGACCCGTATATACCTTGCGAGATATAACATATGTTGTCTCAGCTCCCGGGAGTCTTAGTATCGCGATGCGTGTTCCTCAGATACTCGTGAAGCCGCTAGATAAGAAGTGTAACGCAGTGGCTTGGCCTAAATATATTCAGACTGGCCTCATCTATCATGCTGTCTGAGCATGTTAGTAAATTCACATCTCCAGAATATCAGTATAACAATGTTCAGCACAGCATAAAAACACAGCAATGACAGTGATTACCTCCATTGCATTTCATAATAATCTACAACCACACGAAGAGACCAGCCTTGGGGTGAATTGGTATCAAAGTCCAAAGTCCGGTTCCTTCTTCATCTACACGTGTCAACATGCTGTTTGTGCGCCAGAACAGCCCCCCAATTCCAAGTCCAAGCAGAACGAATTGGGGGAACAAAACAAAAAAAAATCCCGTGTATCTCCAGCTATGCTCTCTCTCTCTGTCTCCTATCAACACTCGGCTCAGCCATCTTCTCCCCATACACTTCCTCAACATCGCAGCCCACTTCTCAATATGACCCGCTCGTGTGCCAAATCCAAAAAAGAACGCGCGCCAAACCGAAGGAATGGATGCCATATACAGGCTAATTACACTTCCAATCGACTTTTTGTGTTGTGTGTGTGTGTGGGTGATAAGAGGTATACGCTTGAAAAGAAAACGACAGAACAGTAGCCTGGAGATGTACAGTGCCGTGGAAAATATATAATCAATTCGATTCGATTCATTCCCGAGGTAAACGCCAGAAAACGCCGCCCGATGGTTGAAGCGCAAAATCCAAATGTAGTGATGGGCGCTGAATATGCGATGTCGAATAAAAAACGTCTAGCGGTCGGTAGACACGACGCCAGCGATGATGGGGCGCTGCGAAACGTGAAACGCAAGAGAAATCCAATAATTAAAAGGATATGAAAGCACAGAGCGGACAGATCAATCTGATCCTTTCTCGTATTTGACGGGATGGAAGAGCGTCGGCCGCATGCATAACCGGCCAGTTCCAGCCTCTTCCTCAGCTGGCCCGCCCTTGTCATTCTCGCGCGAACCAAGCCACCTTCGCCACCACTCTGAGCTGAAGCCTGCATTGTAGTAAAAGCTGTTGCCCAGCTGGTTATGCTCGCCCCAGCCGAAAACGCTGTCGGTGGGTTTTGGGGGCTTGTTGAAGGTACCATCGATGTTCTCGAGTGGCCAGTTGTGGTCGAAGTAGACGGGGTGGGCGGCGTAGACGGCCTTTAAGCCGTGGTGGAATGCGACTGATGGCGGCCACATCTCAGGGAACATGTGGTGCTTCATGAGATACGTTTCGCGGTGCATGAGGTCTAATAGACGCTTAGATAGGCGGGATACGGTGATGATGGCGCAACGTCTTGGGGGTTCTGGCAACTCAAGGTCGTAGCCAGTTACGTCGTCGCGGAAAACCCAGTTCGTCTTTGCTGGGTCGAAGATGGGGTTGAACGTGATGATGTCGGCTTCCTCGCCGACACCCCACTCATAGTTGTCTTGGAGGTAGGATCGAGGGGGCTCTGTTTCTGGGGGACTGGCAAGCATGCCTGTGTTCTCGAACTTGGGTGGGCCCCAAACGGGCTTCTCGTCGCTGTTGTATAATTCCTCCTCCACCATTTCAGTAAAGTTCTTCCATGAACCGTGGAGTTCTGGAATGTAGTAGCGGGAAGAGCGCTCCCACAGACCCTTGCGAGGCTGCTTCTTGGCCCACTCGCCGATCTTGTTGTGGAACTCGTAGTAGTGGCCAGTAAGGCGGAGATCCATTTCCCAGTTCCAGTAGAAGTCGTACTCGGGACGAGCTTGCGAGAACCACTGTAGAGCAAAGTGCGCGCTGCGGTATACAGAGTGAACGGGCGCCTTGGCATGGTTGTAGACGTTATTGGGAAACGGCTCGGGGTAGTACATGCGCATTTGCTGCTCAGACCAGAGAGTAGCCATGCCCCAGAACTCCTTGGGAAGATTGTCCTCGATGACCTTTTGGTAGATCTCCTCCGAGGACCAGATGGGAAGGCTATCGTCCTTGACGTGGAGTAGGAAGTGAACATCGTACTCGCCTCCAGACTTGAGGGAAAGCTCATTGATCATGGCTCGGATAGTCAGGATTTGGTAGTCGGTGTACTTGTAGCCGGTCCAAGTGCGGAGAATGTAGGCGTGTCTGGGCACCTTCTTCTTCGCAGGCGCCGACTCTTCGGTTGGCTCAGTGGTGTTCTTCACAAAGCGGTGCTTGTTCTTCTCGCGGCAACGCTTTTGGGCAGAGGCCCAGTTGACCTTGCGGTAATCGACCTTCTTCTCCCAGCTCCAAATCTTCTCAGAACCAGCCTTTTCCGACTTGGCAGACATGTCAAGGCCGCCCTCATCGCGCGAGTAGGAGTAGCCATAGGGTCCCAGGCGACCAAAGCGCTCGAAGCAGACTTTGTCGTTCATGCCAAGCTCCTCGTACGAGCCGAAGAAAGGTGCGGTCATGTTTTGAGGAATTCCAGGGTATGCGTAGATGTCGGGCAGGTCGACCTTCTCCTCCTCGTCGAGAAAGCACTTCTCAACCGAATCGTGGTCTTTTAGGTAATCGGCGGAGTCGAAGTTGTAGGGGTTGAAGGGAACAGGGTCGAGGGGAGGCTCCTTGTTATCCTTGGACATGTGCGGCCACTTTGGCTTGATGTTGTCCTCTGGGTTGGGGCTCTGCGAGTACTTGACGAAATCCTGCTCCGACACCCATTCACCATAGGGTACGATGGTACGAACACCATTGAAGAAACCACTCAATCTAGGCCAGTCAGCAATGTGGTTTAGTATTTGATGGCATGCTGTGTGCTTACCGAGGATAGTGTTCCCAGTGGTACTGCTTTTGGGCTTCGCCTTTCCGTTGCTGTGCGTTCCATCTGTGCCTTCTGTAGATGCCTGTTCCGAGCATGGAAGCCAAGACGACGACTGTCACGACGAGGGTGACAAGGCGGGCAAAGGACAAGCGTGGGCGCTGCATGCGACTTGCCCAGGCGGGCTGGTGGTATTTGTTGCCCCATGACTTTGTGCCGAAGAGTGGTAGAGGGGATGGATTCTGACTGTCGCCGGGCACCTTCTCGTAGTTGAAGCGCGTCCGTATGAACAGCTTCCCGGGGTTGAAGCGCGAGGCCATTGTGGTGGAATAAGGAGGAAATATAATGCTGTACAGCGGCTGTTGCTTATCGCATCTGCGGCCAAGGCTGCGCAGAACGAGTCGGTCGCGGGCACCAGGAGAGGGTGTGTAGTCGAGTGATGGCGGGCCTGCGTATACTCGGCCGTCGCGCGAGAGTGTTTGTCCTGAGGGAGTGGAGGGACGACAGCGATACTGAAACGAGCGTACGGTCCTAGGGACGAGCAGGATTGAGGCGCTGTTGGGAGAGGAACGAAGGCGGGCTGAGAGAGACGGAGGAGACGCTGGGCTGACGGAAAAAGGGTGGCCGCCCCAGACAGCCTAGCGTGGCCTTGCGCCTGCCCGTCTGCCAACCTGCCCTCGTCTAGCCACTCTGGTCTTGAGCTCGGCCCGTAGGATAAGGATCAACGCAAACTAGCTGATGCAGCGGCGGATTGACAAGCCTCGCGGTAACGAAAAGTAGATCGAAAGAGGAGATGGACAGCAGGCGACACGCAATTGACTCTCTGCTCTGGATGGGTGCTGTTTGGCGGCGTGCTCATTCTTGCGAGGAGCTTCATGCTTCGTTATCGCAGGCATGCTTGGCAGGCGGCCCAACCAAAAGGCGCCCAGTTATCCAATTCGATTCACTCTGCTACGGTAATAGAGCCCCCCGCCACCCACACACACACACACCCACCCTGCATAAGACGTCGTGCAGCTACAACGGCATTGCGGCTGGTTGCCCGTCGTCCCAACAACAGCAAGTCTACTGCGACTGTTCTCGTGGGGCCTGTCTCGTTGATTCTCGTTGGGGTACTCCGCAGCCTTAAGGGTCACTCCTCCTACTCTCCTCTCCTCTCCTCCCCTCGCTCTCTACCGCGGCAGACGTGCAAATGGAGGATGGCTCCAGTGCCACCCCTGGCCTTCCTTCGGCCTTTGCCCGCCCCTGGCCAAGCTTGGGAAGTTCGCAGCAAAAATTACCGCCTGCTAGGCTTTGATTGGACTCGTCTCAGCTCAGTCAGCCGCCTACTAAGGCCTTTACAGATTGCGTGCGCGTCCTTTCAGTGGCGGCCAGTGCGGGCGGGCCTCCCCCGGCCGTTCGAGATTGTCGCTTGGCGTCAGATATCTCGCCGCATCGAGCCACGCAAAGTGAGTTTTTGCAGAAGCGGTGCTGGACTGTCTTGGTCGGCATGGCGCTGGCTGTTGAAGATTGAAGATTGAAGATTGAACATGGAGGCAATGCTTTACCCAAATTAGGAGCCCCGCACCCAATATCCACTCTCCACGAAGGAACCGTGTCGCATCCCGCGTCATGACGTTGCCCAGGTGGACGCTGTGCACCACCACGCATAAAAATCTTCATTCTCCATCGTCTTGGGGCGCTAGACTTCGGATCTGCGTGGTCAAACACACTAGGCCTCTCCCAATGATATCATGCGTGAGCGATAACTGCTATCCCCGGGTGACATGTGCATGTGCCAGTGCCAGTCCAAGCTCGACGGCGGTATTGGCGACACGCTTATCGTAGCAACCACGATAGAGACACAATGCCCCAGCAGGCCTCAGTGTTGCCGGTACCGTGTGCTGTAACACTGACCTGTCGACTTCACTGGAGCTCAGAAACCGGCTATAGAGCGTCGTCAGCTGTGAGAATGGTCAGTCGTCACCAAGACGGTCGGCCAAACATACCCACATATCCGATACTCGACGCGCAAACCCTCTCTTCGCGCATGATTGTAGGTCCACTGCAGGCAGGTGCTCCGGAACTATGAGACTTCAATATCCAGACAAGCTTGTCGTTCTGGTAACCATCGGTAGATCCCGCGGTTGCGTCACAGTGGGACGTCTCCCTGTGCGGCAACACGAGTACGAGACTCACCACGCACCCGTAAGTGGAACCTCGACGCTTGCTCGTGACTGTGCCTACTGTGTGTGTTGTACTTGTATGCCTTTTCCACTCCTTCGGAGCGCATCTTTGGGAAAGGTGTGTCTTGGTGACACCGTTTTCGTAGGAGTGTGTGAGACACGATGTTGGAAAGCATCAAGAATGGTAAACAAGCTTGGACTGGACCTCATCGAGTAGGCTGAGCTGTATCACCCTTCACTTGGAGTCGCAGTTATTTTTATAGGTAGTAATCATACCTGCTCGCCACTCATTGACCTTCGATCACGTACTCATCCGGTCTCGATCATACAATGCTGGTATACGGGCCTCTGGGCTTCGAAACTTTGTAGAGGTTGTGCCGTTGAGCATCTCCAGGAAAGTGTGTTGTATCTTCGCCATGGCACCAGGCCGAGGGGTGCATGTGTAAGAAAATCTCACAATAAAGCCCATAGACGTGTTATGAAGCAGAGAGCAATTGAATGTTTCTTTGCGACTGCTCGCGCATCTACTGCGGCTGCTGAGCATGTAGCCAATAATAGCGCGTAAAGTTCCGAGCGGGCCGCCTAAATTTCCGAGCTGATTCCACCTTCGACTCACACGCATAACCCCACGATTGGAGGCCTGTACAGACAAACTACACCACATCCGCAGTCATGGCAGGAACCCGGGGCCCAGTGCCTGTTCCGCTCGAAACGAAGAATCGCGATCTTACCCAAGAAGTCCTCGACCTTCTCGACACGAAACAGCCCCTCCAAACCAATGAAGACTTCCCCGCTATATCGCAAGCCGAGATCAAGGCTGCGCTGGATAGGCTCGCAAGCCGGTCCATGGTGGAATACAAGTCAATAGACTCGGAGAAGGTTCTTTTGACCCCAGAATCCGAGGGCATTGTCGAGCATGGAAGCCACGAATTCAAGGTCTGGAAAGCCGTGAAGGAGGCGGGGAAGATTCCAATCAAGGAACTGCCGGTATGCACAGTATCCAGGGAGGCTATATGGCTTCATAGCTGACGATTAGCGTACAGAACATCGTAGGCGCCGAATCCGCGAGTGTAGGGCAAGGCAATGGCTTCAAGAACAAGTGGATAAAAAAGGACGGCGACTCGCTAGTCCCTCTCTTGACCGACTCGCCCAAGGACACCAACCGAGACATGCTCAAGGACATCCAAGAAACCCAATCCGTATCTGATGCGAAGCTACTCGCCCAGCTGAAAAAGAAGAAGCTGGTCACCGTCACCAAGGTCATAACCTATACCGTTACAAAGGGTCCAAAATACGCAAAGGAGATACCGGTAGAGCACACCGACTTGACTGCTGACCTACTGGCAAACGGCGCGTGGGAGAAGGCGAACTTCAAGCCGTACAATTTCGCAGCCCTGGGAGCAAACCAGGATGCCGGCGCACTACATCCTTTGAATAAGGTCAGGCAGGAATTCAGGACCATTTTCTTCTCACAAGGCTTCGTTGAGATGCCGACAGGACAGTAAGTTCGCCATCCTTTTCAAAGTGCGCAACACTGACAGCGTTAGCTACGTCGACACTGGCTTCTGGAATTTCGACGCGCTCTTCGTACCTCAGCAACATCCCGCGCGCGACATGCAGGATACTTTCTTTGTTTCACATCCACCAAAAGCTGATAAGCCGCGGCTAGACCCTGCTAGCGAAGCGACCATGGACCGCATGGAAGCGGGTTCAAAACGCCTCTTTGCGACACCAGAGAGCGAAAAGAGGGAAAAGAAGCCGAGAGATTTCGAGAAGTACTGGCAGGATGTCAAGAAGGTGCACCAAGATGGTGCCTTTGGATCGATAGGATGTATGTGTCTCTGCAACTATCCCCTCGCGCTCTGTTTCGAGAGGGCAGATATATAGGCTTGGGTACCTTGAGCTGACGCGCTGTTAGACCGATATCCTTATGAGGAAGATGAGAGTCTGCGCCTTGTCCTCCGAACACACACAACCGCTGTATCAACATGGGCACTCCACCGCTTGGCAGAAGATCCTCGACCCGCCCGCTACTTCTCCATTGACCGCGTCTTCCGTAACGAGACTGTCGACGCGACCCATTTGGCAGAGTTCCACCAAATCGAAGGTGTGATCGCTGACTTTGGTCTCACCTTGGGCGGTAAGTCATCAGTATTCCCGAACTAGATAGTCATAGAAGTAATGCTGACGTACTACAGGCCTGCAGCGTTTCCTAGAAGACTTCTTCGCCAACATGGGCATCTCTAACCTACGCTTCAAACCCGCCTACAACCCCTACACCGAGCCCTCCATGGAGATCTTTGGCTTCCACGCTGGCCTCAAGCGCTGGCTCGAAATCGGCAACTCTGGCATGTTCAGACCTGAGATGCTGGAGCCCATGGGCCTGCCGAAGGATATGCGCGTTTATGGTTTCGGTCTGTCTCTTGAGCGGCCCACGATGATGAAGTACGGTGTTTCGAATATCCGAGAACTCTTGGGGCACAAAGTCGACTTGAGCTGGATCAGAGAGCAACCGGCTGTGCGTTTCGACAAAGAGTAGATGTTGGAGGATGAGGAAATGGACGATGGTTCGGATGACGTGCATGAATGATACGATAGATCATGGGCTAGGGAAGATATCCAAATTCAAAAGTAGTCATTGGTACATGTGAGGGAAGCAAGTTATTGCCCCATGTAGCCTTGGATATTTGAGCAACTTATGCTTTTTGTTGTGATAATTAGTTCTTGCTGTGCTACTACTCCTGGGTGTTCCCAAGCTGGATCCTCTGCTAGCATTGTCTTCACTCATCAATCACACACAGCATTCACATTCACGTAAGACTACATATTCCAGACACCTCAGGAGGTGTGATGAACTATCGACGTCTTCGGTCTTGACGTTGAGTGGGGTATAATTTCGATCTTGCGCCTTTGCGTCTCCTCTCTTCGCCTCCCCATCCTCATTCCCTTTCCAAGCTCCTACTAACATCCTCCGCAATCTGCCTATTCCTCGCACCCTTGTAAATCCAGCTCTCACCAGGTCCCCCCTCCCCCACCCATTTCTCCTTGGCCAACACCAGCCCATCCTGCCCCAGCCCATACCCCAACCCAACCACCAACCCCAACCGAATCGTGCGCGCAGCCATGGAGACAGGAAACTGATGCCACGCACTCCACAACCCCCCCGTAACCATGCCCGCCATAGCGCTACTCCAGAAATCCCGACTGCTCCCCACCCCGCGATCAATCCGTTTAATATCCAGCTCATCCACACCCTCCATCTCCGCCATGGTGCGGCCCGCCCTCCACGTGCCCCGGAACACGTCGAGACTCTCTTCCACGACGAAGAAGACGGATGACCAGGCGGCTATGTAGCCGCCTTTGCGCAGCCCTTCGAAGACGCCTTGTTGCCACTTGTAGTAGTTTTTCGACTTGTGGTAGAGGTACCAGCCCGGCTGGGAGATGGGGAGGCGGTGCGCGTTTTCCGCGCGGAAACGTAGAGATGCCATGTGCCCCGCGTCTATGGAGCCTAGTGTGAAGCCTGAGAAGAAGGAGAGGGCGGTTGTGAGGAGGAGGCGTCGGTCGAAGGGCATGCCTAGGCGGGGGGCATTGCTGGGGGTTTGGAAGGTTTGGGAGGGGGGTGTGGAGAGGTCGGCGGGAGGTAGGGATTCATTTTCGTGGGTTGTTGCCATTGTTGTTGCCATTGGGGATCGGTGTGGTTCGTACGATTGGATTTCGGTCTGGCGTTCGACGAGCTATGCACTCGGTGCGGAGGTCATGCGGAGATGGGTACTAGCTGAGACAATGGCGGCACGGTGGTGACTAGTGATTGAGCGCAGGTGATTGACAGATATCTAATTGACTGAATCCCGAGGTCTTCGAGTCAATGTGTGGACGGCTTAGTAGGTGGTTCTAGTGCGTTGGCTTGTAGAATGATCCGATGAGCTGTGGAGCTAAGATCACGGTAAAGGCACCATGCCAAGAGATATGGGCAAGGATTTGGTGAACTCACTGAGTCGCGCTCCGCAACCCCGCCTACCCCTCTATCACTTGCAAGAACGCGTCTTAATAGTCAAAACTCCATTGCTACTTACTCTTGTCCTCAACAGCGAAAAGAGACGCGTCATTCGGTTCGAAGAGGATCATTGAAGCAGGAACGCCAACCTTCGCTCTTCCATACACAGCTATACCATCATTCGGCCAGAACGAACTATCTCAATCATTCCCGCGCCTGAAGAGATCACCATGGCTACGCCTTCACCACAAACATGGACGCTTCGCCTCAAATCCCGCAAAACCACTGTCCTCCTCCACGTCGACCCACTTCATACCTTCCCCACGATCAAATCATACCTATATGACGCTCTCCAAGAAACAGACCTCAAAGACGCTGAGACCGGCGAATCAATACCAATGCCCGCGTCACCGTCAGAAATCCAGTTCGGCCGGCCAGTCAACATCAACGATGCGCACGAAGGCTTCCAACTAGGCGAGTGGGAGTACGCAGCGGCCGAGGAAGAAGCTGAGGGCAAGGGAAAAGCAAAGGCGGGGCGCAAGTCAAATGGCGGGACAATAGCGAGTGCGGCAAATGTGAAGAACTGTCCGAAGGGTGCGGGGCTGAAAGATGGTGCTGTTCTGGCGTTTAGGTGGGCGGGTGATGGAAATTGGGATGGGGATGATGGCGATATGGATGTTGATCTGGATAAGGGAGGAAGTGGGAAGGAGGCAGATATGTGGGGTGTTAAGCTGGCAAGCTTTGAAGATGCTTATGGAGTGGACAACGAGACAGATGTCGGCGGTGGACGGGAGTTTGAAGGATGAGGAAGAAACACGACCGGATGAACTCACTTCTAAGTCTGGGCAAACAGAGGGGCGTTCAAGTGTATTGCATTTTCAGGAGTCCTCAACAAGACAGTATTAAGCTACCACTTCCTAGTTGCGGGTAATTATAGTTTCCGAACTTTGCATGGTATGCGATGGCATGGAATTAAATGTAGGGTATGCGTGGCTCTTGGAAATCATCTCCTCTGAGGAGAGTGCTCTAAACAATGAAAGAGCGTTTAGATATACGCGATATACGTGGCAATATAAAAAGGCGGTAGAAATCCGTGAATAAACACGCGAAACATGATCAAATCACCGATATCGTGCTTAGACTCGGAAACCCAGTTCGCCACTATACCCAAAAGTAGACTCAAGCAGAATGTTACCCCAAGCAGTTGGTCTAGCCTCAGTATCCAACATACTCGGTACGCTGGAAACATCCGAAAACGAATAAGGACATAGTAGGTAATGACGTATAGGAGAAGAGGGATAGGATATAAAAGCTCAATAAGTTGATCCCTTCAACACGTCAGCTTGTAAGCTTTTCAAGAGATGTAAAACTAACCATGTATAGGTGTAGCCAAGCTGATGCCGGAGCCCCCAGAGAGTGAATTCGAATACGGCACAGGCGACAGCAATGAAGGCAGAAAACCATAGACGGATAAACCTTGTGATCGCTACGATAGGTTCGTAAACATCCCAGTAGTGTAATGAGGGGCGAATCTGCGGCCCAGGTTCATCCACAGATACGCGGATTTGTATAACGTTGGGAATTGCCTAGTTGCATATATACGGTCAGATCATGTCCATAAGGGGTGAAGTTTCACCTTGCCTGTATTGCCATGTTCCCCGAAGAATTCAGTGACAGTCTCAGATTCTCATGCTTCTCAAAAAGGTTGGCTAGCGGATTGGAATTCGCTAGGGCCGTCGAAGCATCATTGCGGACCTGTAGAGCCACCTCTTGTATTGTAGGTGGTCGTCTTCTTTTACCATATAAAGTCGGCTCATAATGGAAAGGTGTCCTAAATCGCTTCGGCACAAGCCATGTGTGGAGTGAGATGACCAGGATTTTGTGCATGAGATCCAAAGCCGTTGAGACAATCGACCAAACACAGGTTCTCAGAGCCCCAGAACGGTATTTTAGATAAATCAGGCTATCACCTATATCTAGCGTGAACCGTACCACAATCGCAAGTACGACGACATCAGCCAGTATCGACATAGAGAGAACACAAATCCTGGTATAGGCACTGCTTCTAAAGCACGGTAGGCAAAGGAAGCAGAGTTGATTGAATATGAAGATGGCCGTATGAGTAATCAGGACTGCACGTGTACCGTGCAACTTCCTTTGTGCGGCTTCATCCGGAATTGCTCTCTCGGCAACAGCCGCTAGATCGAAAAGACCAGGTAGGCTGAACACCGATACATATAGCTGGGCTATGAAGAAGACGAGGGACCAATACCAGAAACAGAGCTGTAGCCATTGTCGTAGGCAGCAATGAATCCACTTTGCAGCAGGCGAGGCCATTTTTGGATTGCTTATCTTTTTTCTCCTAGGGATAGTCAGTCGTTGGTCTTGCACAAGCATGCGTTGAACTTACGAAGAGGAAGTGAGATTGAGTGATAACCGCTGTGCGAGGTCTAACCAGGACAGGAAAACCTCTATTTATTTCCATTTAAGACAGTTTGTAATTTTGTTAGTAGTAAAGAAGAAAGCAAGTCGAGGGTTACGTCAAAGTTGGGTTCTTAGAATCAGGCTGAAACCAGTGGGCTAGGCTGCGTGACACATGCACGTGTTAAAGCTGACCAAGGTCGATCTCTCAGCCTTGTGGGCTGTGCATCTCCCATTATCTTCTTCTAAACACAACAAACCAGTGGATTCAAAAGTCAACCCATATATACATACAGTTATGATGGAACTATGTTCTCGTTGCAGTAAGTTTGATATCCAATCTTTCGGGGATGGCTTCCCTCGAGGTTATTTCCTAAAAGCTGTCATCGAAAGTGCCGCATCTGGCTGCACATTTTGTAGCCTGTTACTGGAAAACATCAAAGGAGTGATGGAAAATGAACAAGATGCAGACCTGGGGGCGATGCTTGGTCTACAGGCCAGTTCAGGTAGTTCACTACCACAGAAAATGCTTGGTTCGATTTTCTCACACTCTGCTCTTATACACTTCTGCACTACACGGTCAGTGGATTATATCGAAGAAGAAGAAAAGTCTCTGCGCATATCGCATCTGAATGCTTTCGTTGGGTGGAATACATGGCCCCCCAGCCTAACTAGTAAAGTGGTATCCTTCCACACCGCAGCAGAGCCAGGTAACTTGTCTCCAATCTAAGATATGAATAAAGCGCTGACCTTAAAATCCAAGGAACACCAGCACACATCTCTGGGGATATTCTAGGGAAAGTGCATTCAGACCCTCGTCCGTGGTCAGATACACATTTTAATGCTATCAAGAGCTGGCATAACGAATGCATTCTGGATCATCCAAATTGCAGTAGAACTCTGTCAAAATGTCAGTCATTCAACATTGAACATGTCGCCTTGCCCACACGGTGTATTGAAATCGAATCTGTTCAGGAGAGCACTGCCCCTGGCTCTGGATTGCGGTTCGCTCTTCGCGAAACTGCCGGCCGAACTGGGACATACGTTGCATTGAGTCATCATTGGACAGAAAAAGCCAAGATTGCACAAACGAAAAATTCAAATTATCAGTGTCGAACACAGAAATGCGAGCATATCTCACCCTGCACTACGTGGATTAGTAACCCCCTTACTACACTTTTCAAAGAGACATGCTGGCTTGCCATGAAGTTGGGCATTCGGTATATATGGATCGACTCCATATGTATCGTGCAAGATGACACCGATGACTGGGCGAAAGAGTCCGTCAGGATGGCTGAATACTACCAGCATGCGTGGCTCACTATTGTCGCGACAAATACGTCGGAGAGTGGTAACTTGCGCAGTGATTTAGGAATCACAGACTTCCCAAGGATCACCCGCCTGCCGTACCATGACAAGGACGGATATCAACAGGGCCACTTCTATCTACAGGCAACTGGCCAAAGTGTACTTGCAACAGACTGGCAGGAAAATGTCGGCAACAGCACACTTTTGAGTCGTGGATGGGTTTTACAGGAATGGCTCTTAAGTCCTCGACTTCTGACCTTTTCGAACTCAAGTTCAGGTATATTCATGCAATGTCGAAGTAACAATACCCCAAAGATGGTAACTGGTGAGGCACTGGATACCAGCCTCATTCGAAGTGACCAGATAAAAGCATCAACTATCGCCAATGCGTTCAAGAACATCTTACCCTTCGACATGTCATCCAAAAAGAGCCTATTCAAATCGTGGAAGTCGGTTGTGGAAGCGTACTCAGCCCTCGATCACAGCCGCGTAGAAAAAGACCGCCTCGTATCACTATCTGGAATAGCAGCTGAGTTTGGTGAAGCACTGCAGAAATTGCTGCTGGACACGTCTCAGATAAGCACGGACAGCACCGGAACCGCAAATAAATACGTATGTGGCGTTTGGTATGATGACATCCCTAGCTTGCTATGGGAACGATCTGAATCTAGGCCTCCGCGAAGATTAAGGGGGATCTCGGCATGGTCTTGGGCTTCTTTGGGGACTACGGGAGTCTCTCAAGACGGCGCCGAGACTCTTGTAGGCGCCAAAGTACGGTGGCCGGATGAGCACAAGACAGAAGAACTGGTTTGCGTAGTCAAACAACGAGTCAGGTTACAAGTTACAACCGAAATCTGGCAACCCCTATTCAATTCACCCACAGATCAGTCGGAAAGCGGGTATGGGAATGATAGTCGCTTTGCGATTCTACGGCTGCGCGGGCGCCTACACCGTGTCTGCATAGGCTCAAGTTTTATCTCTGAAGGAGATACAAACTTCGCAGCAGAATTAACTGGTCATAGTCCAGACTTTGGAAGGTCCATGTGGCGCCGGGTTACCACGTACACGAAAACAGACATCGTCGCTGGCTGGGCCTCTATCGAACATCCTAATTATCAGACTGATGTTGAGTGCCTATCAGATAGTTCTATTTTCGCGTTCTTCGTGGTCAAGATGCCTGGTATCAAAAGAAACTTCGGCATAGGAAGGCTGAGCGGGAAATACACTATATTTAGGGTGCTGTATCTGAGGAAAGTCGAGCGGCCGGGGTATGTACCATGTTATGAGCGGGTGGGTGTGGGTAGGCTATTCGAAAGGGAGATAGAGTCGCTCTTCGAGTCAGCAGGAGCAGAAAGCATTTGGTTGATATAATTGGGAGGAAGGCTTCAATCTGGCAAAGAACACGGGAGTTTCTACAAGCACTCCCCAATAGGTAAACAGACACCAGTTTCCGGTAATGAAATCTGTAATTAGTCAGTCAGAAAGAGGCAACAGTGAATCATTCGCCTTGGAACGAAGCTGCGGCTGACTTGGGGGTGTTCAGGCGAGACTACATCATCTTGGAGCCTAGCCTCGCTTCCGCAGCTGACTGCTGTACCCCACCTTAGCCTTGCCTGTCTGCATTCTGGGCCGCCTACGTTAAATTCACCCAAAATAGATCAAAATTCGTTGAAAACGAGTGCTCACAAGAAAAGGTGGAATCAAGCCAGGTCGCCTTCAACATATTTTGGTTCCTTGAGCTTATTCACGGCCTCACTGCGCCAAGTTCGTTGCTCACGACTCTAGGCTCGTGCCAGGCAACGCACTCTTTGCCTGCAGCGCACGTGTGTTTATCGAAAAGTTCAAGTAATCTCTACGCATTGGGGGTCGCATATTTGCCGCCACTCACTGCTTCCGGGCACCCATCCACCTCAAGGCCACTCAGCCTCGTTGGTTACCAATTAACACGCTAAGACATATGCACAGCCACACCGTGCTCGAGGTTGCCAACTCCCCTCAATGTTCTGGACGACACTCGCTTCCTTGTTCGTGTCTGTACTTTTAGAAACTCCTGGGTTTCGCGCCATTTCTTGTAACATGAATGAAACAACTCAACCACAGAAACGCAAACATGCTGAAATAGACGACGAGCAGCGGCCGATTTTAAAGACAACTGCGGCAGCCTTATTATCCAATCCCGATCGGCGATCTCAACTTTGTTCCACCTGTGACGCAATCGACTTTGACGAGATCTCACGACTTCATATCAGATCGAGACTTGGTAAAGAAGTCCGGGACCTGGGCTCGCTCGACACGTTACGATCGTCTTCTTGCCCACTTTGTCAGATGTTCTTTAGATCAAGCCCTCCGCTGACGGTGAGGGATGATTTGGCTACGAAAGATTATGTTTACTTGCGCGCTTTCTCCGCAAACAAAGCTTTTACTGGGCTCAGCCAGGAAGAACTATCCACGGTGGGCGGCGACACCATCTTGCTTGGCGTTGTTCGAGTACCACCCGGCGAGGCCAACAGCGGCAATAATCAAGCGCAATCTCGAATGATCTCATCGTTGAGGTCATCTGGATACATTTACTCTGCCTCAATCAAACAGCAACATAGCGTAGTTGCGGTGCGTCCAGTCCATCTTGATAGTTTTGATATCACAACGATACGCCATTGGTGGAACTACTGTTGTAGGAACCACACCACGGTGTGTAACATGTCTAATGCAGCATCCATAAGGGACATGAAGGTGATTGACTGCGAGCTACGGACAATTGTGGCTGCTCCAGCTGATTGCCAATACGCAGCACTGTCGTATGTCTGGGGAGAGCTGCCCTCAGATGAGACCTGGAAGACGGCAGGCGAGGGAATTGAAGGGCGAAAGCTTCCCGAGTTACCAGATACTATCGAAGACAGCATGCAGATTGCCCGGGATCTTTCGATACCGTATATTTGGGTCGATAGATACTGCATCGATCAAGCAAACAAGGTCGATAAGCATCGACAAATACAACAGATGGATTTGATTTATTCTTCAGCTACATTAACGATCATTGCGGCAGCTGGAGAAAACCCTAGCTACGGCTTACCAGGATTGAGTGGAGGCCCGAGACAAGGACAACACAGCTTACGCATCGGCGACCGTCTTTTAGTTGGAACGATACCACCAGTACTGTCTAATTCTACGTGGGCATCTCGTGGTTGGACATACCAAGAAGGTATTTTGTCACGCCGTCGACTCATCTTTACAGCTCAACAGATGTTATACGAGTGCAATGGTATGCACTGTACAGAGTCTTTAGTACTACCACTCGATGTTTTACATACCAAAAGCCGACATAGATTCAAAACGTCTGTAGCTTTAGGCTATTTTGAAGCAAAGCGTCCCGGTAGCAACGCACTCGACATCATGCAGTACATCTCTGAATACTACCAAAGACACCTCTCCTTCGACGAAGACGCCCTCAACGCTATGCGAGGAGTGCTTCAAGCATTTCACAAAGCGCCCGCATCTCGGAGAGTATACACTGTCACAGGCGTTCCAATCTGCTCTATACTATACTCCAAAAAGTATGAGAATCCAACTCCGGCACAACTGTTTCTCTTGGGCTTACTCTGGTATCATGTCGAAGGCGGTATTAGAAGAAAACATCACCCAAGTTGGTCATGGGCCGGATGGAAAGGCGGGAGATTACAATCCCACAGTTTACTAAGACGAGAGTGGTTCTTTCTTTCTGGGCCAAGTGACACAACAGTCTCGATCGAATTAACCGATGGCCAATTGAAAGAGTTTCCTGACTTTAATGATCTATCGGACTTCCTGTCTTCGATAGACTACTCAGCGAGATACATCCACATTGAAGCATGGACTATACCTTGTTCAATCGTTCATATAACGCAAAAGTCATCAAAATTTCTGCAATACTCGGAGTTTTACATAAGCTTTCCAATAAATGATGTCGACGTTGGATATCTACAAACCCATCTGTCAATTGACACGTCAGATCCCATTCAGCGCACAAACCTCCTGCAGAAGACTTATGTTGTAATATTCCTACCATGGGAACACTCGCGAAAAGAACCCCGACGGGCATTTGGCTTGGTAGTCGAGGACAAAGGACTTTTCTATGAGCGAGTAGGTTGTTTTGAGCTTAGCGAAGTTGGCGTTTTAAGGTCCGCTTGGTGGCCTCACGATGTTGTTTTGGACTCGGGAGACTCTAAACGCGACATGATTGAGCGATCATCATTATCGCAATGGTTTTACACTATCCCAAAGCGTAGACAAAAGATTCGCTTAGGTTGAGGTCTGCGACTGTCATGGGGAGTACGGCGAAGAGAATTTCCGTTGCTGGGTACCGAGGCAGCTTGTGAACTAAGACGCAGACTTTGTTTACGCATCTAACGTCTCTCTACCTTCAGTGTCTGCACCTTAATTGAGCATTGGATGAACTAGGTAGTACGAGTTTTTATCTAAGTTCTCAACAAGAATAAGAAAACATCATAGCTGCGTTTTCACTTCTATCATGGTGCTCCTAGATATTTAAGTATGATTTCGATTACAGTATCTCAAAGTACAATTACAGACTGGCAACAGCTCAAACAGATGTCCTGCCACAAAGAAACCGATCATGTACATCACTAGCAGCAAGATCGTCGTATGCGCTTCTGTATACGACTGAGGGACGGGCGCCCGCTACAAAGCTCTAGCTCACGGATGTTTTTGTTGTGGTGTACGAGGACGTGGGCCCTTTTGTTGAGTCGTACTAGTATTCTGCGGGCTCGGGGAAGATTGTCGTACTTGTTGCAGATCTTGAGACATTCTCATAAAAGTGCAAGAGATGGAAACAAACATAGCCACGAAAGTAGAAGGATGCTGGAAAACAACGAATGCTGTCGTCCATGCAAGCACAGCATTCACCTGCCAAGAGAACTTCCACAGCGTTCCCCATACAGAATGGGCCGAAAGGTTCTCAATCTGGTAGTTCAAGCGGTCCAACGAAGATGGTGACAAGATGTGAGCCCAAGTTTTCCGGAGATTCTTCACGTCGAATCCTTCCGTAAAGAGAGGTTCTCTCTTTGCCACCCAGTGTCTCCAAAACAGGTGGAGTTCTTTCGATACCAGGTCGTAAGGGCTCTCCACGCGCATGAAGTTGACCCATTTATCCACTGACGCCCTAGAAGTATGGTCATCCAATTGAAACCATTCTCCGTGTTTTGCACCACATGTTTTGCAGGTATAAGGGTGGCACAGATCCGTCAGCTCGGCGTGGATGAGTCGTTCGGTTCGCGTGTAATATCCCACTCTCCTGTCGTGAACCAAAACTAACTTAAGCCCACACTTATATTCTACCTGTTTCAAACGGCTCTCTGGGCTAAAGGATCTCCCAATCTTTCGGAGATCGGGACGTGTAGGATCACGGAATATGTACACATACCCCTCTCTGTCCTTCGGCGTAAGGGTACTCTCAAAGGCTTCCCGTAGCCTTCTCTGAACTCCAGTTGCATCCTTAGGAAGATTGCTCGTCTGATTTTTCGTCTGCTCGTCTGGGCTTGGTTCATCTTCGAGGTCTAGCGGCGTCTTGGACTTCTTGGGCTTGGGTGAGGCTGATAGCTTCGTGGTGACTGCTATCTTCACGGGCACCGATTCATCCTGAGAGCTTGTTGATGTGCTTTCGTCGGGTGACCTCTGTCCATTTGCTGGTGTTGCCAGCTGCTTTGGGCCGCATTCTAGGTTGCGTATCCTATCGCTTGCGCCGATTTCCGTCAATCCCGAATCTCCTTCTTCTTCCAACATGTCAACCGCTCCTTGCTTATCGTTGGTGTCTTTCTCGGTACCAAATGTTTCACTTGGAACCGACATGCGTTGGGTGGAATGCTGCTCCCGAGCCTGCTCTTGCAAGGCCGTCTTGCAATAAGGGCATTCAAGCACATGTTTGTCCATGTAGAATTTACGGGAATACGAGCGCCGGCCGCACGGAGTCGGCTTGTACCACTCTGACATGGTTATCGGGCTGTCGTTGAACCCCTCAATATTAGCTTTTCGAGTGAATTCCGGAGCAGACGCGACTTCTCTCGTGAGGGTAGGCCGATTTTTGGGCGGGGTGGTAGGTTGCTGCAGAACAGATGTTGTAGGTGGACTAGCCTGACGTGTTGGTGTCATCATTTCTGTTGTCGTGTGCTTTGGGTTTCGACGGGCTGTAGGCGAACCTTCATCCGCAGGCGTAGATGCATCTAGCGCTTGTCTATATAGATTTGGACTGGGCGAGAGGCTTGAGCGGCTTGAGCGGCGGAACTTATGTGGAATTGAAGGTGCTGCGAGGCCTGGAGGGGGTGTTCGCGAAGCCATGAGGTTCAACAGCGATTGTTTCTCGAGTTTAATGTATAACCGCAGACATAGCTTGTATTAGCTTTCCTATATATCCGTACTGAGCACTCCATGACTAGTTCCGGCCCCGGGATATACTACCTGCAGGTACATAATCAGGAGAGTGGCAGCTAGAGGCTGTGCCTTGATACTAGATACAAAGAAGCTAGAGAGCGGCACAGTTAGCAGCACACACGGACATACATCCCTAACAGGCATGCAGGTCGCTGAGTGGCACAGCTCGAAGCTCCATAGATGTTGAGGCTCAGCCGGGCCCGTCGAATGGTCTTTGCGTTGTTGAGCGCCATGAGTTTCATACACCATGATGCAGGAGGACCAGGGCTGTGCTTTGGGTAAACTCCAGCACTTAGATCACCACAAATGCGTCGATGGGTAACCCCAAGTACACAAGGTAGGGATTGGAGGAGTATTAGTCCACTAGTATACACTGCAAACCGCACTATCAGTAGTCAGTAGAATCATAGAATGTGTCTTGCTACTACGCTGTAACTCGGAAGCAAGTTAACGCAGTATCGCTTAGCCCAAAGCATGGCTACGCGCGGCCTGTGACCGTGAATTGCCTAGTTGCAAGCATCAGCTGGATAAGGGGTATACTCTTCATCGTAGGACTAGTCGTCGCATTAGGGGTGCATGCTTTGACGGGAACTCGAAACAACGGCGGCTCCCAGCCTCCTGTACTGACGTGACTCGTTACCATTGCGATTGCGGGGTTGTTGTCTTGGGAGCTTCTTGGCATGCTCACCGGGACTAAGCATGCCCGCGTATCTAAAATATACTATGGTACACGATTGTTAGTTCTCTTGTCTCATCACCATATCTCGTGGAACTGTATGGGGGTCCTTCAGCTATAGTATTCTTCGTCTCCAAATCATACCCGCACAATCGCGTCTGAGAAACAAAGTAGCCTGCACTACAACTCGAGCCACAATTTTGATGTCCCCCACCCTGGCACTATAATGTTCTTGTTCTCGTAAAACCTCCCGCTCAGCTTGTCCGACTCCTTCCACAACCCGCCATCCTCATCGCCTCCAGGTCCCAAGTCGCCAATAGCCAGTCGAACCGCCGTGCGCCCGCCTTCTTCCAACGTCTTCGGTGGCGTGCCTTTCCCTTGCCTTCCCATGTCCGAGTTGACCCACCCGGGGCAGCAGCAATTCACCAAGACATCCGGGTGCTGTCGCGCAAGGACAACAGTGAGAATACTGTTAAGCGCTTTACTGACTTTGTAACTACGGGCCCCGGGGCCCCATCCAGCACTCTGCTGCGCGTCAAGACCGCTGCTCATGTCTTCGAGGTAACGTTTTGCTAGTGCGTCGATGTCGGTGATTGTCGTGGCTCCACGGAACTGAGTTTGCAATTCGGGTCCGTACGTACTCAATGCGTTGTACCCGCTGGTTACGTTGACGATGCGCGCTCCAGGCCGAATGTTTGGTTGCGACAAGAAGGCTTCGCACATGTCCCTTGTGCCACCGTAATTCGTCCAGACGGTCTGCGCGGCATACTCAGGGTTCTCGCGATAATCGTTCGACACAGCAGCATTGTTGATGAGAATGTCGATCGCGCTGTGCTCTTTGAGGACTTGCTGGAAAAATGACTGAATGGATGACCGATCGGTAATATCGAGCGTGCTGTATCGGACCTCGTTGGGAGAATTTGTGTCAATGCCGGTGTCGGTCCCTGTACGGGAGGTGGCGTAAATTGTCAGAGGCCGCTTGGAGTTTTGCTGTGCAAGCACAGTAGTGATGCCTTTTCCGATGCCTCGATTTGTGCCCGTAACGACGATAACAAGATTGTCTGACATCTTTTGAATTTGTTTGAGAGCAGTGGGTTTCAAATTGATGGTGCAGTTGTGAGGAATGTGCAGTCTTGAAACCATGGAACCCTTACTTCTTAAATAATTCCGCTCTCAGACGATTTCGAATAAATGGTCGTGGGCTGTGACGTTGGTATTCTACCCAATACAGTAATCTTGCGAGAACTGGTGGGTCGTTGTTGCACTAAAGAAAGGGCGGGGCCGTCTGTTGCTGCGCCCTTTCTAGCATGACCTCGTATGTTAGGCGTTCTTTGAAAGACCGAATAGCGTCGTAATACAAGCTATTATTTATTACCCAGACGAGACAAGACGCAAATGATAGGTAGGTAGTTGGTGAGCAGTCCTAATGTTGTAAGCACCGTTTATTTGCGATGATTCACCTGCGTCCACGAGAAATTGCAGCTGCATCCTTTTAATACCTACAGTACATTCTATCTGCATCGAGCAGTATGCACGGCGAGGCTTCGCAATTGCTGTTGACGCAAGTGTATATTGCAATGATGCGCCCACGAAGTGCTCCTACTTTCTGCGTCTACGCCTACATTGTTTGTGAAGCTCGCCTCGTTTTCTAGAGTCAAATAGTCGAGCTAGCCGAGAGGAGGTCGCTAGCACGGCTGATCACCGCCCTCGCATCGGCGATTAAACTCTCGTATTGGAGAGGGCTACAGTGTAGCATGTTCGGTATGTGTGTGCCTCATGAGCCATTATAGCTCACAACTAGGAATCCCAATCTCGCGTCAACTTCAGAGCCCCGCCTCACAAGCTGCACGACCACAAAGGGATCTGTGCTATATGCTTACCTAAGCATCGTTCCAGGGAGCCGGGCTGTCCTTTTGTCGCGTCAAAAAACCCTCTGTTGTTCTGTTCAGCACAGCTTAATTCTAGCTATGCTCTGGCGGAAATTTTCGCCAGCATTTTGTTACCATCATAGAGTTGCTGTCAGAGATTCTCAGTTAGCACAGTCCAAAGTCAGATTTCCGTGCGTCTATTTAGCCCCACGACGCGTGAATAACAATAGTTGTTTTCATCCACAGTTTTCGACGACGTCACTCAGATCAACAATCGAGTACCGTTGGATCGATGGTGTGGAGCGCTTGGATTTATACGATTTCTGTGGATACCACCCTGTGATGATCGACAGCGTACTACACAATCGGTATCGGATAGTGGATAAACTGGGGTTTGGTGGGTATTCTACTATCTGGCTTGCTCGAGACGAGACAGTTAAACGCTATGTTGCTGTCAAAATTGGGATATCAGGCCTGTCACTCCCTCGACGGGAACCCGATATCCTACGGACATTATCTGGCTCAGGCCCACAAGCTCCTCGCGCTGCTTCTGATGCCAATAGATGCCCGGTGGTACCGAGAATTTTTGATGTGTTCGACGTCCACGGGCCCAACGGAACCCACACATGCTACACGTTCACTCCCGCCCAAGGGAGTCTCAAGGAGGCATCATTCAGTCGTCTCTTTCCTATTCAAGTCGCTCGCGCTTTAGCTGCGAAATTGGCGACTGCAGTCTCGTTCGTTCACTCACGCGGTTTCGTTCATGGAGGTTTGTTTTGCTGCATCTCTATCTAACTACTGTAGACTACGCTAATAAGAAATATAGATCTTCATCTCCGAAATGTGTTAGTTAAACTCCCATCGACGTTTGACGAACTTTCAGTCCAAGAATTTAGGGAGAAATTTGGCGAGCCTGATACGGTCCCCATTACTCGAGTCGATGAAAAGCCCCTCACCTCCAATGTCCCGGCCCAAGCTGTAGTGCCTCTTTATCTTGGTAAAAAAGCTCAGGATTTTATCTTAGCTGACGCCCACGGCTTAATCCTCAGCGACTTTGGCGAGGCATTCTCTCCAGCTACGGAGCAGCGACTTGGCAGAGACTGCAATATTCCCCTGGCTAAGAGAGCACCCGAAGCTCTTTTCGACCCAAATGAACCTTTGTCATACCCTTCAGACATATGGAGTCTTGGAACCGCCATCTGGGAGATATTGGGGATGAAATTCATCTTCAGCGAGTCAGAAACGCAGGACGAAATCGTTGCTCAACAAATTGATGTGTTGGGCTCTCACAATTTCCCTAAAAACTGGGGGGAACAATGGGAACGACTTAGCGAGGAAGGAAATGACGGAAATGACGCAATACCACGACAGCCAGTTGGTGATCGGGAAACGTGGCCCAGCCTTGAGGACGCCTTCGAAGAGTTCGTGCAAAAGTACAGAAGGAAACGAGAGGCGGCTGGGACTTTTGAGGATGAAGAGACGCGGGCCATTCTTCATTTGATCCGTGGCATGCTGAAGTTCCAGCCTGAGGAACGTCTAACAATAGAGGAGGTGCTTAGGTCCGAGTGGATGGTCAAATGGGCATTGCCTGAGCTAAAGTAAAGCTGAAATGGAATGTGGTTATACAGCCAATGCGATTTGAACTATTACAATAAAGCAAGCGCGTTCTATTAACTTTTCTCCTGGAGTGAAAATAGGTCCCTTCTAGCTAAACATATGATTTAGCTGTGGTACTGCACAACAGTGATGCTGAGGAGCTAACGTGTTGTTCTATGCCGTGTCCCAGGTGTTCTCCTCTAGAGTTGCTGCATAACAGATTTTTCCCACCACGAATTTCAGACGCAGTACTGACGTAAATCAGTTCGGGTCCAACGTCTTGGTGATTATCTAGATCTAGGAGTATCACGATAGCCGTATGGGGCCACTTTTTGCAGCGTGTAGTAGCGCCGGGCGACTGATTTGAGAAGCGTTCACATGTATCATTCGTGTATCATCCACTCATTGCCTATCCCATGGTTTACGAGAAAATTTCCTCTTTATCCAACTCTATTTTAAGTGATGCCGTTATGCTACTACTTGTAGACTGCTAGATCAGCCGATTTATCAGTAATATCACTTAATCTGCGCCCAAGAAAATATTTCCGGTATCATCGAGTTCAATCTCTACTATCATTCATAGTTACATGACCGTGCACTGATCCGTGGGGATCTCATCATCGTCTCCTTTAGGCTTCGCGCCAGACTCTTCCTCCCGCAGATCTTCCCAAAAGATGCAAGCAAGCGCGCCCAGCCTCAATTTCTCGAATCCCTCAGCAAAGATCTTCATGGCCTGGTCGTCTTCATCAGTCATCGCCGCCACGACTAATGCAAGTCTCTTCTGGCGCCTCAATTGGGGTGGCGGTTGCTCATACGCTTTGATCCACAGCGGGTGACGAGCCTTGCGAAACCGGTCCTCGAACTCCATGAACAGAAGCATGATGTGACAAGTGATCCACACATAGTTCAGACTGGATTCCGGAGTCTTGCCACAGACATCAGCGAATATATCAAGTCGGAGAATGTCGAGCAGGGCACGTCCTTGAAGCTGTTCAGGTTTTTGCTGTTCTGAAACATGGTACGGATTGCGTCGTGGGCCGGTCTTGTAATCGTTCGAGTCGGAAATGCGACGCATAATCGCTTCAGAATCTTCGTCGTTGGTATCCCTATCTGGAATTGAGATGGACGCCGCATTTAGCAGCGCGGCGTCAGTTTGTCCTTGTGCTTTGGCACGCTTGATAATTTCGGTCTCTTTGAGCCGCTTCTCGTTAGTGGCAGGATCAATCACTCGCTCGGTGCCCATCAGGCGAATCATGTACAGCATAGATGGGATCCTGACCGCGTTGTCCGGAATTTGCTCAGGCACCCAATCAGCGTCATAATACATCATGAGCGCTGATTTGTCCCTGAAGAAGCGGTTGAAGCTGGCATCCAGAAGGTGGTGGATATCCTTGGTCATATCTCGACTCACTGCTTGTTGGCGTGACAACGCACCTTTGCTGCGTTCCTGCCCCACTCGGGCGACGAGAGCATCGGAAAAATTATCAGTTGGAATGCCTCCGGGGAAGAATGAGTCTTGGAGAAGGCTCTCTAGTGTTGCGTACAGCCCGACTTCCTTCTTCAGGTAGCCCTTCTTAACGAGCATGTTATGTAAGTGAAGGGCAAGGGTAGGCTCTGGAATCTTGTCCCACAGGTTCATCACGACACGTTGTACAATAATGAGCCCTTCAATCAAGCCAGCTGCACACAGTAATGGAGAGTACTCCCATAGCCCATTTGCATTGTGCTTCGAGAATCGCGAGGCGGGTATAGTGTTGAGACCATACATGTACTTGGATTCGCCCAGCCAGTTGACGAAATCGAATTTCAGATCCTCAAGGAGATCGGATTGTGCCTTGTGCCGGTTCGGATCTTGATGTAGGTCGGCATCTTTTTGCAGTAGCTGCGTCAGTACATGGATTGATTGAAGTAGGCCTTGGCCGTTTTTGCCATTTCTCCGGACTTCGCGGTCTAAGAAGAGGTCAACGTCGCGCCTCGGACGAAACTTCCGTGGAGGTGGAGCCAAGATATGGCCACGAAGAGGGCTCAGCGTCCAACCCCGGGAAGCAGTAAAAGAATCGACAATACATTGTAGTTGAAAGACATGGTGAGGAAGGATCTTTCTCCGAATATCCGTGCTCGGTTTCTGCATGGCGATTGCGGTGATGTCGCCAGCAAATTCGTTCAATCCGAAGAGCCTTCGATGTTGATGCCAGGGACCGGTCGTTGACCAGTCGACGTCTTCATATACATGCCGCTCACCTTTCATTGTGTTCCGCTGGACGACAATGGATGAGAACACATTGACTAAATCGTAGAGCCAATTGACGGTGTACGAACGGCGCCAGCTGACACGCTCCTCGTTTGAAGCGCGCTGAAGATCGAAGGTTGGACTCCATTTGTTGAGCTGTTCTTGCATTGCCTTGGTCGGTTTGCCGGTTCGGTTCTTCTGGTAATCAGATATAAATGTCACCAGATCATTGTAGGCGTGCACCCAGAAGTGCTCCTTTACATCAAGCCTTCGCTCCTGGACCTTTTCGTTCTGATGGCCGCAAGCCGAAATGCGGTAAAGGCTCAGGCTGAATTGTGCTTGAGCCTTGTCTGGATTACCCCGTGTGATTGTCTGTATGATGGTGTCGTACGACTCGTGGCCTGGAAAATCCGCAAATACGGCAATGCATGTCTGTTTGACCTTTGCAACTGCGGTGCTAGTCAATGACGCGGCTACGGCACCATTGAGGCCATCGTAAGCTACTTCACGCCAAAGATCTTGAGTGAAAGACCTCAACTCGTTCCACTCGTGTACAACTGCATATACAGCCAAGAGATACTCGGACACAAGGCCATCTTTGTCCTCGATGATGCGATAGCTTTCGACAGGGATATCAGCCAAGGGGGGGTCTGCAATGGACTCCGAGGCTGGCTTTCGCTTTGACTTCTTGCCTCGCTTTCCTTTCTTTCCTTTCCCGGTCTTCTTCTTCTGTTGTCTTGCCTGTGTTAGGTGAGTGCCATCATCTGATGAAGCATCGCCATCGTCATCTTTCGCTGTACCAAGACTCAGGGCAGAGAATTGATTTTGGAAGATACGTTCGTCGTCGACCACCTCTCCGGCAGAAGAGACGTTGCTTGAGCCCCGTGAATTGCCGCCGAGTGCGTCAAAAGCCTCTGTCAGTGCGTCGATGAAGTGCTTGTGGGTCGCGTTGCTTCTCTCAATATCCGGATCATGTTTTTCGCTCACAATCTGCTGGAAAGCAGCATACATGGTCGATCGTGCTTGAATGACGGCCTGAAACAGCTCGAAGATGGCGGATGGTATTGGCTTGAGGTTTCCTGCAATGAGTCGGGACATGCTGACGATCTCGGCAACGGTACTCCAGCCTGTGGTATTGATTGCGACGGGTGCATATTGTTCTGCATTTATCCCCGACTGGATGATGCCGTTGGATGTGTTGATGACCCAGTATAAAAGTCGACTGGTGTCTTTCTTGTACGTAAGGTAGAGGTTGCGGCTCGCCATTATGAAGGACGTGCTAGTATGGGTGGAGCTTGACCATGAGTTAAGGACTGATGGATGTGCGAGAAATGTTTGCGTGGGCATGAGGGTAGGGCATGTGAGGTGTAGGGGTCCCCTCGGGGCCGCGGATACTACACTAGCGTCTTGGCCTGTGCCACTGCCACTGCCTCCCGAAAGTCGGCATTCACAAGTGAAAACACCTTGTAGTTATCACTCTACGCTGCGATAATTTTCTATCTCTTGATTTGATATGATTTGATAAACGAGATCAGGCGAAAAGCCATACGCAAACGCAATGATGACTGCGATTACCACAGCCAAACGCCCGCCATCAAATGCATTACAAGTTGCTGAGCTCTAGCGCTCTGGCAGCTGTATCAACGAACGCGACTTTATATTATACGCCGATATTATTACCTCAAGTTAGCAGAAGTTCTAAGTTCATTGCCTAAGTTTGACGCGAATCACACTGTATGGAGCCTAAACGGAGACCCCTTGGGCGATTTGATATTGCACCGTGTGGTCATAAGAACGATGACTAGTAGGGCTTGGGATTGGTGACTTGGAAGTCTACTAGAGCCCGATGAGGTTTTTTGAACGTATTTGAGTGCGTCGTCTGACGTTTTGGTACTCGAGCCTGGCAATAGGGAATCTGAAGGACATTGCAGCGGCTGCATGCTGCTTAGTAAGGTTTTATACATAGACTTTTGTCCATTCCTTCACATACGACCATAGGATCTTGAATTCAGCGCTTCCCGTTCGCTCAGCGGTACTTAAGCAGGATACCGGCGGATTAGTAGTTAGGTGGGTGACCACTAGCGAATCCCCGCTGTTGTATGTTTTTGCCATTCTTTTTGCTGCTCTTCTTTCGTCCCCCTTTGAGTGACTGACTTGTTTGACGCACACGAGGGGATTGTACACTATAATCACACCTCATACCTTACACTGTTACTTTCATAGATGTGCATATACTTGAAGAAGTGCAAATGCGCTCTGTCGTTACCCCAACCGTAGTTCCCCTGATCCCCTTCATAACAGTGCTCTCTGTTATTAGACTAAGAAACCGTGTATTGATGAGCAGACGATATACGGGATGCCCAAGCAACTGATCTAATTAACACGAAATGGTGTTGCAGCATCACGAGAAGCGTCATGTGCAATCACTCAGAGGGTCTTCTTCCTCTTTACTACTGATGGCGGCAACCTCTTAGTTAAGATTTTGAAGTCTAGGTTGCTACTCGACTTTAGTCGCTATGCATATTACCGTTTACTGTAAAATGTGGAAGATGTAGGCAGACACACGCCCTCCGTAAGTGAGATGAAGAAAATTGTAGGAGACTTTGGTGGAATATAGGTTGCAATATTTCCCGTGCGATTAAGAACATACTTTTATTCACTGATTGCTGTGTAGCTCATTTATTGACAATATCGAGGTATGGTAACGTGCCTATGGTCTTCTTCCAGAAAACTCAGTTCATGACTGGCACCTCTAAACGTCTGGCCTACTTTTATGCCACACACCTATTTGCCAATCTTCATTACAACTTCTCCTTAACCTCTCCGATCTTAAATACATATTTGACGCCACTGGCTTTGCCGTCCCTCAAATTCTCCAGCCCAGTCTGCACGCCCTCGAGTCCGCCTGGAATAACTTCGTATGGATGCGGTGTGAAGGAGCCTTCTGCCAGCGCGCGGGCAATGTACCGGAATGCAACGTACGCGTAGTCTTTATCAGCTTTGTGTGCTTCGCCAACTGACGTAAGGGATTTGTTCACGGTGTCGGATATCTCTTTCAAATTGTTCGGCAGAACCAAGGTCAAGTTTCCATTCGGTTCGAGCACTTTCAAGATATTGGTGTGCGAATTATGCTCCGCGACGGCATCGTATGCGTGGTTCAGCTTTGCGCCCTTCAGCGCGTCCTTGATACCCTGCACCACCGCCTCGTCGCCCTTCCTATAATCAACAATCGTGTCGCCCTTGGATCGATCAATGAGGCCCTCGACGAACTTTTCGCCTCTTCCTGCGACCGTGATGATGGGGTGAATGTTTGCGAGCCGCGCTAACTTGATGACAAATGCGCCAACCGCTCCCGCTCCTCCATACACCACAAGCGGAATGCTCTCTTTCGTAGGCGTCCACGGATCCGGCAAACCCAGATTCGTGTGCAGGCCAATAGCAGCGGTCAGGGCAGCCAACGGCAAAGTAGCGGCTTCTTCGAAAGAAACGTTTTTAGGTAGATGGATCGTAGTATGTTGCCAGCCGACTGCATACTCTGCAAAGCTGCCGCCAGGCGTCTGCATCTCGTGGAAAGAAGCAACGCGATCACCCGGCTTGAATTCCCAGACATTGGAACCAACGCTGTGCACCACGCCGGCGATGTCGTCGCCGGCGTTGGCACTGTAACCTTCGATCCACTCAGCATACTTCCTACCCTGATGTTAGCTCCATAGAAAAATTGCGCCAAAATTAAATTCTTTTGATCATAATGGGTGGGCAATGAACCCAAATCCAACTGAAATTGCACTCACCAGTCCTTAGGATTACTTCCTGAGACGATGACCTGGATGACTAATTGGTCCGGGCCGGGTTCGGGAAGGGGAACGTCGTTAATAACGGCCGTGGGACCTTTGGAGACTTTCACTTCCTTCATTCTGAATTCTCCTCTCGGTTGATGGGATTGATTATCGGTACACGAGTTTGTACTATCTGTTGTTCGCTGATATTGCAGCTTTTCGTGGCGTTTGTTGATCTTATATAGATCTCAGGGTCGCCGCGGGGTCTGTCGAATTTATAATCATGCCTGTTTCACCCCTCACTCGAAGGACTACCGAAGACGCTACGTCCGCGCCATCACGCAATCCGCGGCATAATCTATGGCGAATGTAGTAGTATGCTGCGAGTCGACATTTCGGTGAGTCGTAATGAACTAGCCGAAATAGTATAGCCGGGATTGACCGTAACCAACGTCTGCTGTCGAGATTGAAAATCACAAACCAGTTGCGAGCTACAAGACAGCTGTGCAATTCAGAATCGCTTTTAAGAAAGGGGTAGAAGTGAATCTAACTAAGAGAGGGAGAGAGCACGAACAATCGATGAAGAACGACTCTATCAGGAGTAGACATGCTATTAACAGACAGTATAAATATGCTAACGCTCTTATTCTCAAAGCACAAGAGAGACAGAGCTCTAATGCCCGCTAATCAAAAACTCCAAAACCGCTGCCATTGGCAGAACATCCAAAACACCAACCGGCCGTTCAGTAATGCTTTCGAATACGGATTTTCCAAGGAAAAAAACTCGACCATGACCATTCCAAACAACGCCGCTTGCCAATAAGCAACAAGAGGACCAGGGCCGAGCCTGGACCGCAGGAAAAGCAATTGTGGAAAGACATCAAGGACCCGGACACACTGTAACCATGTCAGTCAGAAAAGAAGCCATCAACGCCAAACACTCTTAGAGCCGGGCGCAAGACTACCTCTCGAACCGTTCGAAGAATTGCTACTAATCCGCACAGGCGCGCGGTTCAAGCTCGCTGATTCGCTATCCTCCCCCGCCACCGCCATCGTTGTCCGCCTCACAGCGCCCTTCATGATAGGCGTAGTTCGCGGACTGAGAACGCTGCTCTTCCAGTCAGCATCGTGGTTACTCTTGACAACCATGCGACGCGCCGCACTGGCTGAGAACATTGAGTTCTCATTTGGTGGACTGTAGGACGTTGCAGTGGGACTACGATGGTGATGAGCGCGGCTGATGGGGATGGAGCCTTGGTTTGTTGAGGAGCGGCGCTTGATGGCAGATCCAATCTTGCGTGCATCTGCGTTTGTCCACTTCTCCTCCTCCGAGCTGGAGTTGCCGCTGTTCTCAGCTGGCATTGAGTTTGCGTTCTCTACGGTACTCAACGACGAGGTGCGGACATTGCCACCAATCTCACGCAAGGGTGATGTGTTGTCTGAGTCGGACGAATATGCACCGATTTGGGGAGCAGGAGCCGCGCTTATTCCTTTGGACAAGGCGCCCAATGCGAACCGATTCGAGCGTTTGAGATCTACAGACGCCTTTGGAGGCGTTGGTATTGGCGAGGATCCGTTCTGATCCGTCGGTAATGGTACGACAGGCGCCGAGAAGCTGGGCGGTGGTGGTAGCTCAATCGAGGAGTTCGTCGGTGTGGACTCGACGTGCTCTGGTGTTTTCTGGAACTCCGCCAGCGTCCCGTTCTCGGTATCGTCCCTCCAGCGCACCCCACGCTTGGTCTTGGACGGTGACCTCTTCTTCATCGGCGAGAACTGAACGCCTTTCTTCACCCCACCCATTTTCCTACGGCGCGGCGAACCTTTCATGGGCGATGAGTTGAGGTTCGGTGCTTCCGTCTGTAAAGCAAGTGGCCGCATAGGGGACGGCGCCATGATTTCGACTGGCTTCCTCCTTTTTGGGGTGCCCTTATGGCTTGGTGCGAAGAACTCAGTCACTGGAAGACCGCCGTCTGGCCGAATTGCTTGAGCCGTTGCATTCGTGCAAGAATTCATAATCTTAGTAAGAAGCTTTCTCGCAGTCTCCACCGCTTCGGCCTCATTCAACTGCGTGATCTGGCTTAGAATAGTGACCGTCTCGATGTGCGCCTGCACAAGCACTTGCACAATCGCAGCGTCACCACCCTTATCTTGATCCAGTAGCGCATTGAGAACTTCTCTATCCGCGTTCGACTTGAGCAACTCGTACTCCTTTGTCAAGTTGGCAGTATCATGATTATCAGTGCTGCCATCCACCTCGTTCAGTCCCCTCAGACCGACTTGTAGGGCGGTATCCAGTTTGCTCGTCCAGTTTGTGCGTTCCATGCGTCGATGGCAATGTTGTCGTGTTTGCTCAAGTTCCGCTGATATGCCAACCGCCGTGTCCCTCATAGCTGTGACTTGTGAGGGCATCTCTTCGTTTTCGCGAACGTCTCTAACGTTATCAAACGCTGCTATCCAGGATGAGATGAGCGCGATGCGCTTTTCAGCCTGCTTCAGTGTCTTCATCATATTCAGTCGATCTCTGCGTTCCGTCTCTGAGTCCGCATAGGCCTGGCGCAGCCGCGCAACGGCGTCTCGTAGGATGTTATCCTTCTTCTCGCTCTGTTTCTGGAATTTCACAAGTGCGCTGCCTTCCACGTCCTTTTGCTTCTTCATCAACTCGTCGATCAAATGCCTCTGCTCGTCGATCTTCACGAGATAGTCTTTCACGTGGCGATTGACGTTGAACACGTTCTTTGTAACTTTAGTCTGGATGTTCTTCGCGCGGTTGGCATATCGCAGGGTGTTTTGCGTCTCATCGAAATGGGCGCTGGACGGGCTGACGCAAACGATCATAACGGTCCGGCAATTTCCTCCAAGTGAGAACTTCAGTAATCGTGTGAGCTTCGAATTCCTATAGGGGATGTGGTTGCGTTTTCGCGGATCGCACAAAGCATTAATACAGCTTCCCAAAGCGAGCAAGGACTTGTTGATGTTGGCGCCTTCGATGAGACGTTCTCCGCGATTTTTGGTTGCGCTCGCCCGCTCACTGCCAGCCAAATCGATGATACTAAGAGTAGCCATGGTGTGAGGTTCATTGACCGAGGCGTTGCGGTCTTTAGATGATACATTGATTTGTAGGACAGCGTGTGATCGTGAGGACGTTGCGTTCGCTTCGGTTGGGGACATTGTTCGGTACTCATTGCCGCGCACGATCATATCCATGACTTCTTGCACCTGGGGCATCATTAGTATTCGACTAGCCTCCATGTTCTGTACTACTCACATTATGTGGGCGATGGCTGGAAAGACCAGCGACGGAAACAGCCTGGTTCGCATCTTCCCGCAACATCAGAGTCTGTTTGCTACCCCCCTCCACTAGCAAGTCGCGAATTGTCTCATTGTAGATTTCAAGGTAGGAGAGCGTGATTTCCGTAACCTTGACTTCCTGCACCTCTTGTATCTTCTCAAACAGTTCTTGCATAGTCATGAAGATGATACCCGGTTGCTGTGACGTACCCCTGACCACAAGTTAGTCCTCCGATGAGCGATGGTCGATGTACATAGACATACGTGATGGTGTGCGTCTTTCCACACCCTGTGGCGCCATACGCAAACACAGTTGCATTGTATCCGTCCAGAACGCTGTCCAGCAGGGGTTTTGTCGTTGATTCGTAGACATCGCCTTGCGACGTGGTATCGTCGAACACTCGGTCGAATGCGAAAGTTTGGTCTTTCACCCGTTTGCCCTGAGGGCCCACCGTCGATCGTCCGAATCGTTGAACTGCGTTGTCTTCTGGGGGGTCGAAGATCCTGCGAGCACGTTAGTTCTTGTCATAGGAGCGCAGCAAGGTGGCCCCTTACAAGCACTTTTCGTCCAGGACCTTGATTACAGGTCGGATGCCCTTTGAATGCAATCTAGGCATCGGTACCGCAGCCAAAGAGCCATCCCCAAGGAACAACGTTTGATCATCGCTCTTTGTCAATTGCGCAGCTTCTCGGATAGTAAACGGGCGGACTCGCACGGTGACAGAGATAGAAGACGCGCCATTGGCGGCCATGGTAGCGCCCTATAGACGGTGAGAAATTCAAGAAGTACACTGCGCGACTTCCAGAAGACTGGAATCCGGAGGCCGTGAGCGAGGGTGTGTTGTTGCGGATTGTCGGGCTGTATGACGATTTACTGTTTCGGAGGGTGTTGATTTCCGCACAGACCATAAACAGACAAGGATACGCAAGCGGCAACCGCGACCCTGATACAATGCACGTGATGGTTTCACCCCGCAATGTCCGACGTGGCTGCCGTGGCATCGACCACATTTCCTCTTTCCTGTACCATGACGGGACGCAATCGATCATTCACTTCATTCGAACTTAGTTGACTACCTTCATGCGTAATCCTTACTACAGTCTCTGCTCTAGCCGTATTCAATACATGCCCTTAAACAATGTGTGACTCTTGCATGAGATCGGCCTCAGCAATACACTTGATAGTGTTTGAACAAACACTACTAGATAAAGCGGTACAATGAACCGCATGATTCAGGACTATCAGCAAACCGAGAAAATACCCCGTCATCACGGCAGCCAAAGTTGATTTGCAGATGCGCATCTCATACATTCACAAAACGACTATCTAGAATTTAGGTATTCCATGCACCAAGCAGCCCTCAAAAGTCACGCTCCATCACACCTCCGCCACTGAAGCTGATCAACACTAAATTCCCACGGCCCTTGCACGGTAATCAAGCTCGTCGTGTTAGCTCGGCTACAGAAAAGCAAACGCCATAATTAGCCATCTATAGCTATTTGGTGCACTTCTTCCACTGCACGTACACTACTTGGGTGAACTTGAGATCAGTAGAGTCGGTAGTAAGCAGACCAGTGGCGCTGGAGTTGGAGCTGGTCAGGCGGACCTGCGAGTTGATGTTGAGCATGCCCGTGGCGCCGCAGGGTGACCAGACGATGGAGGTACTGTCGGCTTCGTCGTGTTTCAGGTAGTCGCCATTGACAGGACCGGTGAAGCCGTATTCGGTGGAGGTCTACACCTGAATGTCAGCATACCTTGCAACGGTAGATTGTGGATATGAGGAAAGTTGCGTACCTGAGCAGTTTGTCCGGAGAAGTAGTAAGTTGACTTGAGGGTACCAGAGACACCCTTCTGGATGGCAGCATAGCCACGGTAATCGGCGGATAGGATCGAGTACTGGAAGCCTCCGGGGTACTCAATGTCGACGTTGAGCTGGCAGTTCTTGCGCTGCTCGGTGACGGAGATGCCGGGGCCGATGGAGGCAATATAGGAGTCGAAGATGAGGGTGACGATGCTCCTATCTGCGGAGATCTGGGAGCTCATGGTGCCTTGGGGGCAGCCGGTTCCTCCGTAGCTGACACCGCGGATCTTGACCTGAACAGATGTATTAGTAAAGGTAGGCATACTATTCTGAGATATTCATCCTACCTGGCCAGCGGGAGGGGCGTCACCGAGGGCTACATCGGGGAAAGCAGGTGCCGCAGCGGCGAGTGGAAGGAGAGCAAAGAGCCACTTCATGTTGACGATGTTGAAATGGAGTACAAAGATCCGAAGATGTGGAGTGACTGTAGATCTTAAGATGTGGTAGAGAAGACCGAGAGTGGAAACTGGATGATGATCATTATAGAAAGGATATGGACGGGGTTATATACTAATACACCGACGATTCCTCACTCTTTCTGTGTACGCTAATCACCGTCACAGAAACAGCCTCTTTCTCGATTCGACCTCCACCACCGAGGCAGATAACAGCGCAAGTGCTAATAGCAATATCGAGTACGACTGGACCGTCGGGCCGCTCGTGCTCATAGGTCCAGAATCGCAAAGTCACTCAGGTGAGTTCGTGTTTCGGAACACTGCAATGTGTGTTTGCGAGAAAGACGCCTGGATCTTTCCCTAGCTCTGAGGGCCAATATCTAGGGTATGCGGTAGCGTGGACTTTTACGCCAAAGGTTTCGCTTCATGATGCGACGCCAACCCGAATGAAACCGATGAGGCAGGTTCATATCGAGCGTCCCTGACGAGGAAGCAACAGATCCCTGAAGGAGAGTGTCGTCTGGTCATTGCCAATCTATGTTGCCGTGCACGATACCCGGATATGAGCGGAAGGGAGCAGTCTCTCCAATTCTGTCTCTTCCTTCGCGTGGTCCGATAGAGTTCTAGATGGAGAATACGAGCAGTGGACTCGGGCTTGTCGTGAAATGCATTTCCATCACACATCAGATGATGTTCAGACATAAGATTCACCTCGTGAGAACGAACCACAGACTTCGCCTATACCTCGCGTCCGAAGGCTCGTAGCCGGCATGGCGAACATAGATTGAAGTTGAATTGGATGAATATATTTTTCTGGGGTACCGAGCCTGAAATAGAAACACAAGGCCTGGATGCTGGGTAGTGACTATCAGGGAACAGCGATAGGAAGTCCACTCTGGCAGCAACTTTCATCTATCAGTCCCGTATGCAACGCAGCCACGGTAGAATGAACGGAAGCGACTGCTGAAAATAGAGTCGTTCCTTGAAGCGAGCGATTCTGGTGATGGGAGGTGTCGAGGTTGTTCCATGTCGCAGATCTTAAAATGGGATGCGGACATTGTCGGGTAGATTAACCTTATATTAAAGCTTGTCACTCCATCCGCACATGAGACCCTGCGATAATGAAAATTAGCGAACACGATGTCCTGCAAGGGCAAGTGCTGGTTCTGGAATGAATGAGCCAAAAATAAGTGCTCAGACGGTGAGTAGTCACGATGCGTTTCCCAGACTTGTCGATATACCTGGTGATTAGAAAACACGCCACATCCCGGAGATAGATGATGCTGAGTCCAGATTCGCACTCTACCTGGCTCACGAACGCTTGAATACAACCGCTGTCAATAACGCCAGGTGGAATATAGTGAGTATTGATTACACGCCTCGTGTAATGGAGTCGCGACACGCGGGGTGGGTCGAGCCTGACTGGGAAGGTAGACGTCGTTAGGTTGTTGAGTTGAGCTATCGAGTTGAAAACAGTGACAGCTCAGTGACATCCACTTCACATGCAGTCACGACGAGTGGAGAACAGCTGCAGAGAACAGATGAGCTCGAGAGGAAGTGTTTGAAGGTAAAAACGAGCTCGGCGGTTGCAACTGACAAGAACGCAGCGTCCAGGCCACTCGCTATCCCACACCGCATCGGCATACCAAGCCATGGCAAAGCGAGGGATGTTGTGCTGAGATCGTAGGCGGCTACATCCCTCATTAAAGCCATGACCACAGACACCTCTTAGTACAATGCTTGCGAGGATCAGCTGGGAACAAAAGTCTTGACAGTGCGGGACAAATACTCCACCTCACAGCTGCCAAAGGAAGAAGTTGGGGAAACTGTACTGCGCAAGTAGTAAAGTTGTAAGCTGCTACAATACTGAGCGCTCGGGAGAGTGTTCTGAAATCGTGCGCCGCCACTAATTCCCCGGATAAAGATGCCTGGCTGGCGTAGGCAGCTTTTCCACGAGTGACAAGCGGCGAGCATATTGGCCTACGAGAGGCGGTCTAATAGCAATAGTGACAAAAAGAAGAAAGATACTAGACGAGGTGGTCGAGGTAGGCCTAAGTGGCTGAGTTCGGTGTTGCAGATTTGACAAAATCTAAAACCGCGGCAAGTGTGGCTGAAGCTGGTCGATTTGTCAGTCGCGATGATGGCGTCAGAGAAGCCCTTCGAAAAGCGGCAAAACTCAAATCACCATTGTACATTAAACGTCCCACCAGGACCACGGGAAGTCTTGACAATCAAGACCCGTTCACTCTTCTTTCAAGCTGAAGCTCCTCGCATTAGCACTCTTTATCCTTCTTTCCTACGCTTCTATGTCATTTCTGACCCGCTTCTTCCGCCCGTTCACATCGTCCAGCATGTCCTCCGCCCCCGCACAACCGATAAACGTACCCGCAGGTGCGCAAACCGCTACCGTCGCCGCAGGATGTTTCTGGGGCGTCGAGCACATGTTTAGGCGACAGTTCAAGAGCCAGGGCTTGTACGACGCGCGCGTTGGGTACATTGGAGGCGATGAACAGAACCCAGGGTACAGGGCTGTGTGCAGTGGACGGACAGGTCGTGAGTACAAACAGTCATTATAGATGGTCTGAATAATCGCTGACGATTGCATAGATGCGGAGGCCCTCCAAGTTGTCTATGATCCGGAGAAAGTATCATATCGCACGCTCCTTGAATTCTTCTACAAGATGCACGACCCAACGACGGAGAACCGACAAGGTCCGGATGTGGGAACACAATATCGGAGTGCAGTCTTCTATCATAACGCGCAGCAAGAGAAAGAGGCACGAGAGGTCACAGATAAGGTCAACAAGCAATGGTGGAAGGGCGCGGTTACGACTGAGATCCTCCCCGCTGGTGAATGGTGGGACGCTGAACAATACCATCAGCTGTACTTGGATAACAACCCAGGCGGCTACGAATGTCCTTCGCATTTCTTGAGAAGCTTCCCCGCGCTGGGAGAGTAGGTGGTGGATGTTAGGAGAACACGAATTATTCGATACCCATATACGAATGCATGAAGTAGTCAATACTCGCACAGTTTCGAAATTGTTGGAGATTTTAATCCATTGACATAACTTTTGCCTAAGTTGACCAACTAACAGCTATCTCCGGATACAATTATCTACGATGGAGGCATAACCTCGAACGTCTGCGCAACCTCCTTCTCCCATGAAAGACGGTCCTTTCCGAAGATCTCAGCACCAGGTGTGAATTTCTTAATGCCTTCCTCGAGAAGACCGGTGCGGAGAACAATGTTGTCGGGACCTAGGGCCTCTTGCTGGTGGTAAATGTGCGAGGTGCAGTTGGGGCAGTAGTAGCAGTGCACTCCCTTGCCTGGATGCGGGGTTAGAAAATATTGAGGAGAGAATAGAAGCACATATGGAAATGGAGCGGTGGAGCCTTTTTGGCATCGGATTGGTTCGATAGGAACGTACCGGAGTCACCCTTGTAGGTGTATTTGCCCAACTTATCCCCGCCCTTGGTGATGTTGAGGGCCTTGGTGGGGATGATTTGGTTCAGCGTGTATGTTGAGCCCGAAAGCTCCTTGCAGGTATTACAATGGCTGCCAGATTGTTAGCTTCTAAACACCAGAAATCGGACCGTTTAGTAGAATGCTGAAGTCTACCTGGCTGGCATGACCTGCTAGAACTACTAGTGATCGTAGGCTGGAGTCTAGCTTGCAAGCAGGTTGCTGCCAATCTTCTAGATCGGTTGATAGTAGGAATCAATGACATACCAGAGAATATGGGCCTGTTGATCTTTCTGCAGCGTAGCAGTCCATTCCGTCTGTCCGCAGTGGCAGTGTCCCTTGAAGTCCGTCATGTTGATATTTGATTGGATGTTTGATCTTCAGCGTTTCCGGATTCGATGATAGTGAGGTATGAGTAGGACAACAAGGTCCTCATAGCGGCGATGAAGGGGTACTTATAGCTCGCTCCAGAGCCGCTTGCTTCTTCTCGTACATTCTCCATCTTTTACCCGAAGGCGTCGGACCCTGATCGGAGCTCTGGCGGGCAGCGTATCAGCTCCAGATGTATCAATATAGATCCTTGTCGCTAGTATTTGTCAAATGCGGAGCGTCGCATCACATCAAAATGACGTCGCTGTACTTGACGCTTCTCTGCGAGTAGCCTTTCCTGGTCGTAGACTCAACATCAATCAAAGGTCCTACATCAAACATACAACAGCTCTTTGTTATTACAGTTCCTGTATATCGACAGCAATTCCTCATCAACACCGTGGTATTCTTCATTCAGCAATCGTCCAAAGCCCCAAGAGCTTTAGAAGCTTGGGCCGCTAGTCGGTGAGGGGCAGTCGAAGAGCTTACTTAGGAAGCGATGACGAAGGTGGGGCAGTTGAGATCTGAGCTGTCGCCGATTCGTTGGCCGACACGAGATGGGATGTGAGATAACACTAATTGACGAGAAGAATTCCAAATACAAGTCAAGCTGTAAAGCGCGTAGTCTGCGTGGAGACAGAAACGGAAACGGGCTCTGGAACAGGAGCTGCACCCTTCTGTTGGGACAAATGCGCTGGACGCTCTTCGGCGGGCCAGCGTACTCTAGCCACGTCTCGAAGACTGAGGTATTGAATGGTAAACAAGCTGAATGGTTTGGGTTCCACGCCCTTGCTGTCTGAGAGAAGATGCAGTGTGTTGCTGTAGGCGACCAAGCTTGACATCTATATACAATATCTCTGAATACTAATCGAGCCTCCACGGAGCAGCATAAGTTTCACTAAGCAACCAGCATCTCCCGTATCCGGACCATTCTGACTCGCAATCCCTAATCTACCTCTAGCAGCTGATATCTTCCACCGTGGCTATCGAGTGCGTCCTCAACTCTCTCCATAATAGCGAGTACCTTTTCCTCTTCTAGTCTGCGACCGACAACTTGCACAGCGGCAGGTAGCCCAGCCATCTTCACAGCATCGTAGTGTTTGTATGCACCTTGTGCGACACCATTGAGTTTGTCGAATTTGAAAGTCGACGGAAGTGCATCTTGGACGGGGTCGACATGCGTTACTGGCAGGATACCCGTGGTATAGTCGAGCTGCATCGAGATTAGCGGAAGGAAAGGAAGTGGAGAAATGGAGGACCACCCACAAGATTAAACAGGAATGTGTATCCACAGCTGCTCACGGCGTCATGCATACCACCATGCGGTACCGCAGGGGTTGCATTTGGTGGCGTGAGCATGACATCCATCTTGGCTTCTTCGGTCCACCAGGTGAAGAACCTGGCCTTGTAGGCTTCGCGCTTGCCAGCAAGTTGCCAATACTCGTGTGCAGTCTTGGGGTGCCAGTCACGTAGTAACCCAGCCCATATACCATCTCCTTTTACGTATTTCACCCAAAGGTAGTGGCAATACTTGATGAAGCGGGGCAGACGCATGTACTTTACCATCTGTGCTGCGCCGAGGTCATTCCACTCGCCGGTACGGAAATGAGACATGAATACATTGCCGCCGTCACTGAGGAGAAGCTGTGATGCTAGATACAAGGCTTCATATGGAGATGGAGGCTCAACATCGAAGACCTCGTGGCCTTCAGCAGCGAGAGCTTTGGCGACCTCGTCCAATGCACGCGCGCACGCAGGTGAGGGATCTACGACGTGATCAGTCCGCATTACGCCTATGCGGAGCTTCTTCTTGTCCTTGAATTCAGTCTCCGTGTCCTCTCTCCACGGCAGAGGGTGAACAGTGTAGTCATAGTTCCAGGGCTTCATCTGCACGAAGCTACGTGTGAAGTACGTCAAATCGTTCAACGTCCGCGCCATAGGGCTGAAGACACTTGGGATGCCTTCCTGGCCAGCCATACTGGTATTCATTCCAACCTTTGGCCATCGTCCAGTCGAGCAGCGTAACGAGTAGCAGCCAGAGAAGTGTGCCGGGACACGGACAGAGCCCGCAACGTCTGAGCCAATGCCTATGCGACTGCCACCAAAAGCCAAAAGCGCTGACTCTCCTCCCGTAGAGCCTCCAGGCGAGTACTTGTCATTATGTGGGTTCTTGCATTGACCCCATACGTCGTTCGTCGATTCGAAGGAGAGCAGGGTAGTAGGAAGGTTGGTCTTGACGAATGGTATCGCGCCGGCATCCTTCAGCAGCTTCACCATGGCGCCATCATCCGCATACGGTTTCCCTACGTTTCTTGAGTACCCAACCGAGATATCAAAGCCCTTGACCTGTATCGAGTCCTTCAACGAGACCGGAATGCCTGCAAGCGGTCCCTTCAAGTTGATCTCCTTCGCTGCCCATTCTTCAGCTTCTGGAAACAGTATCTCGGTCAAGCAGTTTGTCTTCTCGTGCGCCTTGATTGCGACCTTTCCGTATGCGCGTAGAATGTCGACGGGGCTGGCGATCTGCTTGTGTACATCTTGAACAAGCTCTTGAATGGGTCGGCCGAGTATGGTACGCTCTTGCGGGGACAGCGGGTATAGGTAGGACGTGGGGAGCGTTGCGATCTTGGAGGCTCGCTCGGACTGCTTGCGCTGGCTACGACAACATTAGCTCATGTTGCTACCGAGGTCGTGCGCAAAGGTGGGACTGCATACCAGTCAAGCTTGTGTTGTCTATACTCTAGAAGACCCATGCTGTTCACGGCGCAAGTCCAATTTGGAGGACTGGAATGTGAGGGGCTCTGAAAGACAGGGCTTTGGAATATCTATCAGCAACATGTCGATGTCTTTATGCAGAGCGCATACCTGCGGATATAGCTATCTTGTCGGCAGGACTTGCCGTATTAGAGCTACCCGAGGTCAGGAAGTGGGGAGCTTCAACCCTCGATCCACTTGTTTATCGCTGTCCTCAACACCACTCTCACTATCATCAATTGGCTCAGTGCCGTCGTACCATCTATCTTCGCTCACTATAGACTATTCAAACCAGACGTATTATGTGCCTTCTAAAGTGCGAGAGAGACACCGAATGTGGCTATCAACAGCTCGTGCTTGCTCGCCAGGAACTAGATGCACGAGGAACTTTACATGTATTGGCCTTGTATGACACTATACAAGAGCTGGCCATGCACCTGGAAGATGTACAACGTTGACCTGGCGAGATAGGTAAGAAGGAGGCTATGTGAATGCTAGTGCTGCTTCCGTTGCAAGCGTCCAACGCGTTGACACCTAGCACAACGGCAACACAACAAGAACCACGCCCTATGGTTCATAACTTGACGCGACAGCCTTTCATAAACTATCGCACATAGGCCCCTGACCAATACGCACGGAGAAGTACCAACTGTCTGTGCTAGCATTGACGTGTGTACCCCAGCTGTCCTCTCATCAACTCCTGCGTTCCTCAGCAACGCCAACACGCCATTACAGAACGATCCGCTCAGGTACAGTTTCATGCTCCAGCGCATTTGATTGAGCCTCAACATTTTCTAAGCATAGCTCCCGCGCGCGAGACTGGGCAGGAAGTTGAGGTGGAGTCGGGGAAGCAGAGCGACAGCCGCAACTCAGTCTCTCATCCACTCGATTCACGAAGCGAGATGGGCTCCAGATCCTTCAGGTACCGCTGAGATGTCTCGTATATGAGTGGCTTCCCCAGAATTGATGTTTGGACTGGCCCTGCTGTAGCCGCCACAGAACGTCAATGCGGCAGCTCGGACAATTTCTGAAGCATCGCCGTTCTCGCTTCTCATTGGTACGTCCAGCGACTACTCGAGATACCTTGAAACCACTGGAGTCCAGACAGGCGAGAGTAAGAATAGCAGCGATTTCAGCTATGCCATTTTGATGCAGTTGTTGAGGTAGCAACCCAGATCTTGGATATATAAGACAAACTGGGGCAGCTCACTTACAATCACCAAACACATCAGCATCCATCTCATTACCAACTCACTTCGCGAGTTTCCTTTCTGTCTTTCTTATTTCCTTGTTTCCTTGTCTCCTACTTGGGTCTCATTCATTTGCTTCTTGTCTAATACACGACACTCTCTTCATCCTGCTGTGCAGATCGCAATACATTCCTTGTTGCACAAACCAGCTTCGTCCGTTCTTCACGACATCCGATCCTTAGCCACACTCCCCGAGCCTCTTTCCACCAGAACAATCACTTCAGCCAGTCATCATGCCTGTCCCAAGCTACGGAGCCATGCCTTTGAGCAAGATGTTTCTCATGGTCCGCGTCCTCCAGGCCATCTGCATGATCATCGTCATCGGTATCACCTCCAATTTCGTTCAGATGATCGTTACGACCGGTGTTGAGCCACCCAAAGAATTCGTCGGGACGCTCAGTGTGGTATGTTCTTCTCATCAAATTATCAAAACTGCCTCTAACTTGGTCATAGACCTGTATCGCAACACTGTACATCATGGTGTCTGTTGGCTACTACTGGTCTCATGCCAATCTCGGCCTGCTTGTCATGACCGGTGTTGACTCCCTGCTTCTCATCGCCTTCATCGTCTGCGCAGTCACCCTCGGCAAGCCGATGTCCTTCCTTAACTGCTACGTCATTGGCAAGTCGTCCAAGGAAGTCGATGCCCAGTACGCATACGCTTTCGTCACAGCCGCGGCCCAGAACCTCAACACTTCGGGAGCCGGCTTGGACTTGCGCCACTGGGCTGGTGTTACGCGCACCAACTGCTTCCAGGCCAAGACTGTTTGGGGTATGGCTATTGCTCTCTGGTAAGTCCACGCAACATGATCTAATGCAAACGTACACTAACCCTACATAGCATCTTGTTCACAGTATCGTGTACACTTCTCCCAACTCTCTGGTACAAGAACAAGAAGCCTGCCCCCAAGACCGTTGAGGAAGCCTAAACGTGGCGTCCACTAGGGTCGCATGTTGCTACATCAACGAACGCGACGCACGAACAAAAGGAATGGTCAACCAAGAGCGTCCTCTGCCAGCCTTCTACGTCTTTTTCCTCATATTTGTCAAGTCAACAAAAAAAGGTCATTACAAGGGAGTTTGGAGTCTTTTTATCTTTGTTTTGTTATATTCTGTTTAGACATTGAATGTCTTTAATCCTAATGGATCATTACTGGGCAAGACCCTCCAAAACCAATACATCTTTGTGATCTATCAACGCATTTCACATGCACTTTTAGTCCTCTGTGCCTCTGATCATGCCTTTCATGACCGACTTTGACTCTTGGTGCAGGTTTACTCCATATACTAGTCACATTGAGTCTTATCCCCATGCATCGAGCTAGTCAGTCATCCACAGTCACGCATTCGGGAGTCAAAGTAACTGACTGTTCCATGTTGTATACCAAGTATAAAAGCTCCAGTGTGGCAGCATTTGTCTTCCTTCCTCCACCAACATACTACGATCAACAATCTACAAACAGGACCAGTATCAAGACAATCGAGCTATCATTTATACTACAAACGACAGCGACACGAACACTTACTAGAAACCTCGAGCCAGCGAGCGAGCATTTAACACCAACCAACAAAAGTCTAACTTCAAGCCCAGCAACATGTGCGAACAGTATGAATACGTCTGTGAGAACTATAAATTAGATCCACCCCATCAATGCTCGAAGGTGCTCCAAAACACCGCTATTGTGCACAGCACGTACTGCCAAAGTCACGAAAACCCCAATGTCCTGATCTATCGTGGCGATCGTCAACCGGGTTGGTGCGGCGTGCTTGAAGGTCGTCTAAGGACAATGGGTGTGTTTTGCGCGAACTGTCAGCGGATAGAGGACTGGCGTAAAAAAGTACAGGGTGAATAGGGGCTGGAGGGACTAGCAGAGGGCTGGTGTGTCAGTGAAGGCTCGAGCTTGATTTGGATGGGCAAATGCGGGCTGGTGAATGTTGAGGGCTATACGAGAGGTGAGGTATTGGTTTCATTGTGGGGTTGTAGGATGCATCGGGGCTTAGTGAATGTGGACTGGGGATTTTGGCGGTTACGGTAAATTGTGCACATACAGAGGGTTAACTTTGGAATTCTATCAGTTTGAGAGACCTAATGCAGCAAGATATGGCATACGAGTCTTCGGTGACAACTGCATGAACGACTCGTTGCTGACCCATAGTCTTTTGCAAAGTATGACTCCTTAACACGGGGAGTGTCATTCAAGAATCGCAGGCTAAAACCACTTGTACTTAGCTTGACATATGAAGCAAGACTGCTAAGGAATTTTAGAAATATCGAGTTATACGAAAAGTATTTTACGAGATAACTTGTATGCTGTTAAATTCCCGATAACACACAACAGCCATGACGCCACAGAACCTTGGGATACGCAATGGCAAGAGCAAATATCCTCGAATATCGTAGTGCAAATACCGTGCTGGCTTCTGCCCTCTTGTAACGTAATTGAAAATTTGCAGTCACGCAGTCACAAGGTGCAGGAGTTGGTCATCGTGCATCAGTGGTGGAGAGGGGAGAGAGAATTATGTGATATGCACAGTGGTCAGAGCTCTCCTTCCGCGGCTGGCCTGCGAAGCCATTGGCTGGACGATTGAAGCTCTGAGATCGTCTCGAGAACAGCGGCTCTAACTTCAAGGGAACAAATGTAACTGTTTGGGTAGAGACTGTAAGAGATGAGCTCACATTTCCATGTCAGGCGCCTCACCCGTGTTATGCGTAATAGAATCTGGCGGTTGCCTGCACTGCGATCACGCGGAACCCAGGACTTTGGACCTCGACGCCTCATGCACCTCTCGGCATGCAGCCAGACATCCCCGCTTCTTACCATTCGCACGCCATGACTTTGTATATAGGACCCAGATCCTTCACTTCTGCTTCCCATTGTTGCCCTTTGCCTTTGCGTCGTCAGATCTACTATGCTTGGGTGAGCCAATTGCCGGAGATAAGCTAGCGCAGACGTCATCCCCCGCCTAAATTTTGCGAAGCTTGAGCGATAGCCGCCACCGATAGCACGATAGAAGGTTGGAGGCATCATACACTGACGAACTGCGGTGTTCCTAGAGGAGAACGGAAGAAAGAGTAGCACAAAATGTCTCTCTCCCAGCGCCTCACGGCTATGGAGGAGCACGAGCCGTGGAGTAGAGAGGCGAGTCCGGACTCGAGGCACCGTAAGATGTCTTTCAACCCCGTGGGAACATGGACAGAGCCTACGGGTGAAGAAGCAACAATCGGCGCCTTCGAAGTGCCCAAGTGGAAGAGACTGCGTACGCAAATACCCACATGCAGGAGTTGGAGACATAGGAGCTAATCGCCCGTAGTCCAGGTCTTCTTCGCCGTTATCTACTGCCTCTTCGCCGCCGGCGTCGTCTTCGGGTACGCCGCGATAAAACCGGTACTTCTCGAGGAGGGCGTATACAGAAATCAGTGCACAAAGGAGGAGCTTGACCAGAATGTCATTGTGTGCTATGAGCAGGAGCTCCGGTACGTAATCCATCTTTGGAGTGGAAGGTGCGATGCTGACACGAGAGCAGGCTCAACCTCATGTTCACAATTGCTGCCGTTTCCACCAACGTCGTCGCATTGCCTGTTGGTACGATTCTCGATCGCTTCGGGCCGCGCGTATGTGGCATAACCGGCGCCATATCCATCACTCTCGGTTCACTGCTTTTCGCGTTTGCGGCGCAGTTGCCATTCGATGCATATATCCCCGCATACCTGTTCATGGCATTGGGCGGACCATTTATATTCATTTCCTCCTTCCAGCTCAGCAACACGTTCCCGCGATACTCTGGACTTATCCTGGCCCTTCTCACTGGAGCTTTCGATACCTCGAGCGCAATCTTCCTAATCTACCGATTGCTCTACCAGGCTACCAATGGCGGATTCACGCTTAAGAAGTTCTTCCTCATCTACCTCATTGTACCGGCATTTATCTTGACTGTCCAAGTACTTTTTATGCCATCTGTGTCCTACAAGACTGTCGGCGAGCTCGTTACCCAAGCAGAAGAAGAACATCTCATCCACGACTCGGATGATGACATTGAAGACGAAGCTACAGTCCAACGTCTACAAGAATCCCGTCGCGCGCACCGTGACAGCATTGTCAGTGAGATCACAACCCTCATTGGCACCAAAGACGGCGCAAATCAAGCACAAGAGGAAGAGAGGAAGAAGAACACATCAGGCGTGTGGGGTGCACTACACGGACGCACTGCCGCACAGCAAATCCGCACACCGTGGTTCGTTCTCATCACTTTGTTCACGGTTCTGCAAATGACGAGGATCAATTACTTCGTCGCTACTATTCGGACGCAGTACACATACATTTTCCATAACTACGACAAGGCCGTTGAGATCAACAATTTCTTCGACGTCGCACTACCCGTTGGCGGTGTTATTTCGGTTCCCTTCATTGGTCTGCTGCTGGATAACACGAGTACTACCTTCACCCTAGCCATGCTCGTATCTACTGCGACAGCAATCGGTGTTCTAGGCGTCATCCCCGAAACGTGGGCAGCGTACTCGAACATTGCTCTCTTCGTTCTGTATCGCCCGCTGTACTACACTGCTGTCTCGTAAGTCCTCCATGTCACGCTTGAACTAACCACCAATATGCCACTAACACGCTCGTAGCGACTACTCCGCCAAAGTCTTTGGCTTCGCCACCTTCGGCAAAGTCTACGGCCTAATCATCTGTCTTGCCGGCCTATTCAACTTCTCGCAATCCGCACTCGACGCCGCAACGCACAAGGCCTTTCGCAACGATCCTGTCCCCGTCAACATTATCCTCCTTGGCCTGGCGTTGCTGGTGGGTATCGCACTTGTCGCTTTTGTTTGGCGACGTAGCCATAGGATTCTGAGAGACAATATTGAAGAGGAGGCTCAGGGCGCCAGGGAGGTGCTTATGCCTGGCGCGAACGAGGTTCGTGTGAACGACTATGGTGCGATTAATGGGAATGGAAGTGGAAGCCCGAGCCCAGGTGAAGAAAGCAGAGGGCGCAGGCTGTAAGGTCAGAGTCGTCTTCCTTTTGTAAACTGTTGGGATTTCTCCTACTGCGTTGTATGATCCGCTCTAGCGTTGACTTTACTTTCAAACCAAGAAAGTAAACTGTTGGGATATGATTTAGGCGCGATTTCTTGTAAGTGCTGACCTTTTGATATCTTCTCTTCATTGCCTTTGAAAGTAAAGTCAACGCTAGAGCGGATCATACAACGCAGTAGGAGAGATCAGTATAAAACTACAGTTCAGGTGCTATACCCGCTAGTATCTTATATATATATACGCATGCTACTGCCTAGATAAAGCATTAGGGGATATATAATCTATTACAACTTGTATGCATAGACTAGTGAATTAAGTTCTATTATTACAGGAAGAGGAATTATTGATCTTTCAGGTAAGCTCCTAGCGAGTTGCCTTTCTCATATTCTCTTTCTTAGACTGAGGAAGTACGAGAAATTCGAGGGGGATATGAGCAGTATGTGCCAGGAACTCTTTACATAACACGCAGCTGACTCATTTTAGATGTTGTCCAGGCAATACCTTATAGGCAGATTCCGATAATAGAAGTGGGGGAGCTATTATGAAGAGCATGACGTCTTCCTTGTTGGAAGTGAATGGTTGTCTTGTTTGTTACTGCCTTTCTTCAAGCACTTATATCATCAGGACCGAGATTAGGGAGTATGGTCACCGCCATATCCCAAGCAAAGTAGAGAATGACGAAAATAAGGCCCAAATGCATGCTGAGGGGACAGTACGTCCAATACCGGTCGCAGCGCATTCGAAATATAGACAGGTGCAGAACCTGCCTCTACTTTAGTAAATACTGGGGTCTCGAAAGAAGTAGAGATTAAAGTAAAAGTCCCAGTAAACGACTGCAGATGGCGAAGCGATGAACCAAAGCCCTTTCAGCCTCAGAGGAGAGCTAGCATTCGCCCATCAGCCTTTTCGGCAAGGATGCTTCCCCAGGCTTCGTTCCCGCGGCTACGGAACTCTTTTCTGTGGCCAAACAGGCTTAGCGTCATGGCGGGGTTATATTGTTATATCCTTAACCTCCTCCAGTGGGCTGCTCCTGGATCGTTACCCAAGGCCTACCGTTATTACCTAATCGCTGAGGTCGGATGCACCGACCGCGGTCGACCCAAACAACGAATAACTGTTTATGATGTCTTACTAGCCTTCACGCTTCTTACGCTCGACCGTTTCAAAATTTCCCCTATCGAAGGGCGATGTCGTCCGCCCCGCATACTACCACTATCGTTGCTCGACACGTCGTCACAGATATAACCGTATGCATCATCCCTCCGAAGACGTCCACCTGCGAACTCGACCCGCGAACATGGCACTGTATAGAGAAGGATCTTTACCAATATACCTCTCAGCACAGTGCTTGGCTGTATGTAGCGCTGGCAAATGAAGACGAGCTCGCGGCTGAGACCCTGGTGGTTGGAGATATCAGAGCCGGTGAGCGGCCCCCCTCCAGCTCAGGCCACTGGAACAGTCGACCTGGCGGAATTTGGGTGCTGAGAAAGAAGTTCGCTGGCGACATTGACCAGGCTGTGACAGAGGTGGAGGTTCTATTTGGTACAGATGCTGTTGATCCACGACCACAATGGACTCTCATGCAATCTCCGCTCCAAATTAATGCTCAACCAGAGATTCCGGTTGCGAGGCTAAGCATACTTCACGGCAGAGCCAAGCCTAGACTGACTGCTGATGTGCCGTTGAGAGTTAGGGAGGATAGCAAATTTAAGATTGTCCAGATATCTGACACGCATATGGTTACTGGTGTTGGCGTATGCAATGATGCTATTGATGAACAAGGGAACGATCTACCGGAGAGCGAGGCTGATCCCCTTACCGTAAGATTTATTGGGGAGATATTGGACGCAGAGAAGCCAGACCTTGTGATTCTCACTGGAGATCAATTGCATCACGACATCACAGACAGCCAAACTGCCCTCTTCAAGGTGGTCGCTCCTATCATCGAGCGTTCCATTCCATTCGCTGCCGTATTTGGCAATCATGATAGTGAGGGAAGCCACGCATTATCACGTAAGTAATCATTTTTTACATAACCCTAACAAAGATAGCATTCGACACAGAGCTGCCACGCTCCTGCAAAGGGGTTTAGTTTCGTTTCCGCAAGATGATCATGCTGATCTTGCACAGGCACAGCACAGATGTCAATACTTCAGAATCTACCCTTTAGCCTCTCCGAGCCAGGCCCAGAGCAGGTTGATGGTGTAGGCAACTTCTACGTTCAGATCCTGGCCCCCGCCCCATCAGAGCTCCCCGTATCTACTCTGTATTTCCTGGATTCGCACAGCAAACTGCCGAGCACGACATTGAACAACCGCTATGATCATATCAAGCCAAGCCAAATTGATTGGTTCAAGACCACTTTCCAATCGCTACGAAACGCGGGTAATCTCTCTTTCGTTATCATACACATTCCTCTACCTGAGTTCAAAGACCGCCATCTCTGTATACGGAGCGGCCAACGAAGGGAACCGACCGAGGGCCCTAGCTTCAATTCTCATTTCTACGACGCTTTGGTTGACTATGGCATATCAGCAGTAGGCTGCGGGCACGATCACGTGAACGATTTTGCCGCTTTATTGCCACAACAAACGCAGCATGACGGTAAAACCCCGCAAAGTCCTTGGCTATGCTATGGAGGTGCCAGTGGTTTTGGGGGTTATGGCTCGTACGCCGGAAAGCGATTTTATCGACGAATGCGGGTATGGGAACTTAACGCAAGCGCTGGAAGCCTGAAGACTTGGATGCGGTTGGAATATGCCATTGGCAGAACTGATGAACTGATGCTTATGGAGAATGGAGTGGTGGCGGATCCGCCCGTGCGAAAAAATGATAGAAGCTGCATAGTGACTTGACGTTGATGTGGCATACGGAGAGGCAATCTTCTCCGTTCGGGCTCCGCACAGCGCAAGAATTTATTGTAAAGCTCTACGGTTACTCCAAAATCTTGGGGTGGGTAAGTCCTAGAGGGGTTCGTCCGCATTTCTCTACAGCCTACTTGTTACGCATGAGCGAGAATCAGTGGTTGCGAGACAGGCTTGAGATTCGGCCAATACGGTGTATACTAACAGTACACCGCAGTCTACTGGCGTCAACTTTTCATAAGCCATTTGTTTACTTCTTTTTGCTAATGGGCTTGCCAAGCAAACGCAGGCACAACAGGGATTGTAAGGTTATTCTAGAGAATGTGCAGTGTGCATATGGCCATTTCAACACCACGATACTAAACAACCCTCCTATCATGAAGAGGTGCCGGGGCTGTGACGCGGTTGTCTCGCACACTACTACGCAGTGCTTGAATTGTGGAGGAAACACTTTTGATTGAAGCAAAGAATGCATCGGTCACACTCAGGCATTCAAAGTAGAGAGGTTATCTATGAGACAAGTCAGGATTCAAGAAGCTTCGTCATGCATTTAATCAATCCTCTGTACCATCCTGCCTCACTTGATCTGGATGCGGAAGTTTCCCAAGGTCGGTTAACTTGTTTAACTCCATTTTGTCGCTCCATTTGTCGTAACATTCGACGTACTCCGTCGCAAGGAATTGCTTTATCAGATGGGCTATATTTTCGCTACGCCTGTTGTACGCATCTGGACAAAGCGTTCCAGTCCAGTTTTCCATTCCTGGTGGGTAAAATCCAGCATACTCAAAATCAATCAAGGCCTTTACCTTCAGTGTTCGTGGATCCATGATGATGTTATGGGCTGCGATATCACCATGTTGGAAGACATACTCAGGCTGCTTTAAAGGGAGAGTTTTCCAGCGTTCTTTTCCTGTCCACGGAGGCTGGATGTCAGGGCTTAGCCAAGAGGGGGGCATAACAAATCCATCGATACCCCGAGATTGAGATTTCATGGTTGCGAGCTGTGGCATAACTGTGCCAGAAATAAAGTCGAGAGCATTTGCATAAGCCTGGTCTGAACAGTCTTTACACGACGTACCGTTTGTGTGCTCCTGTCCCTCTGGCTTGGAGCAACTCCGGCCAGGAAACGTGTCCAGACGGGGGCCTTCAATGAACTCTGTGATTAAAAATCTCCGACCATCTGGATGACTCCCATGGGCTAGCAGTCGCGGAACAGGTATCTTCGTCTCCTTCAAGACTATTTCCAAGGCTCTGGCCTCATTGGTGATGCGCTCATGGTTCCTATCCGTAGTTACTATTGCACGATCTTGTGGTTGAAAGCCAGGTCATTCACTCCCCTGGCCCGCCGAATGAGTGTGACTGTTTCTTACCAGGATCTATACCATACAAAAGGAGTGCCATCAAGCCGTTGACTCTTGATTGGAAGCCGGGAAGTTTTTGTGAAGGTCGTGGCGGTGAACTCGTATGTTATGTCGTACGTTTTGAAGAACGTGATATCTGCATCTAGTCAGCAGAAGTCTCAGATAATTTAAAAGGTACCTGCCACTCTGTGCCTCCATCCTCTGAATGTAGTCGTCTTCTGACTCGAAAGCCTCAGAACTTGTCAGACTTCCCCTTGCTAGCTTCATCATTGTGACCTCCAAATGTTCTGTCGGGCTGTTCGCAAGCGACTGGTAAACGTTGTTGTCGTGTAGCCTCCATCGTCGCTCCTGCCTCTCAGCCACTAATTACTAAGCGAGTACCAGCATTGCCAAGAAGCCGCCTCCCAAGCATTTATCAACGACGTAGCTGTCCCTTCCGCCTCCACTGCATACAATGAAGCGGAAACAATCGGACAGCCTGCAGACTGATCCTGGCAGCGCTTGTAGCGTGAAGCGGCTCAAGAATCAATATTCAAAACTCGATCAGCCCCGTACATCACCGACTCCACCTCTGACGGAAGAAGCGCTCTGCTCCCAGTTAAATCACAAGGCACATCAATCATCAGTCCGACACTGGGTGGAAACCAGTACGGCTGATTGCGATCCAGAGATGATGGCAGCACCTCCCACCCCTCGAAGCGCACCTTCAAACAACCGTGGGCGCCGCCCCCGACGGGCTCGGACACCTAGTCCTAGCAAGCAAACATCCCCGCAAACGTATCGTACGCGGAACCTGCACCAGGCAGGTGTTTTTGTAGACAGATTGGGCTATCTTCCGTCGGTAATTGACAACGAGGTGCGAGGTATACTGGACATCAAGTCATGGGACGATCAGGTCGCGGCAGCAACACACGATGCACGCATCGAAACTTGCGCAGCACGCTACCAGACCGATTCACGAAGAAATGCACGCAATTGCTCGCTCGAGGGCGATTGGAAAGCCAGCCTATACAACCTCCTGGTTTATCTATCAGATCTTTGGCCGGACGAATTACAAGCGCACATGTCAGAGAAGGGTAGGTGCATAGGTGCTCCACTGCTCTGTCGTAATGTACTTACTAGACTAGTCTGGAATGCTGCCCTCAAACCCACAAGTACACCGTACAACGAGACCGAAGACCAACGCGAAACGCGCGATTTTCACACAGCCCAGACTGCCCTCCCCAGTTTCAACACACTAGACGATTCAGCGATTAACTCCACTTTTGCCGGCCCCGTACCGTCCCTGCCACCGTCTCTGGCGCCGACTAGCAGCAGTGAAGCCGCAGATCCATACCATATATCAACGCCAAAGCCCGATATCACAGTCGGTCTCGCGCACACTGCATTCAGCCAACAAAACCAGCGTCAGCTTGTTGATCATCAGGCATCTGGGTCAATACTTAGCGACCCACATGCGGCTGATATGGGTATACGTTTCCCTTTCCTAGTCGTAGAAGCAAAGGGACAGAGTGTTAATGGGAGCCTTGTCAGCGCGGAGAACCAAGCCGCTGTTAGCGGTGCTTCTATGCTTGCGATCCTTCAGGATCTTGACTGTCAAGTGGCATGGGATTCTGGTTCTTCTTCTGATAGGACTCATCAGTCTAATTCGGATGTTTGCTTCTCGATTGTCACAGCGGGTCCCATACACACGCTGTGGGTACATTTCAACCACCAGGGCGCGGTTTACATGGAATGTATTCGGTCATGGCGTACAACACACAATGTACGAGAGCTCGTGCATTTTCTGAGTAAAATCTTGGAATGGGGCAGAGGAAAGTACAAGGATGGCATTGTAGAGAAGCTGGACAAGGCCCCTAGGGTATGAGTCCTTGAAGCTGACTTCCGCCGCGGGCCGGTATTGTAGTCTCGACGGTGTCAACTATCGATAAATGCCATTGATCACAGACAGAACTGTGATAGCTCGAGTGATGACCCTTAGGAGCGAACATGTGCTAAACCTTGACGCTAACTGCCTCAGTTAATAAGCCAAGTTTCTGCCGCTTACAAGGAGGGCCAACAATGCCTTCAGAATTTTCGCCTAGGCCAGGATGTCTGTACAGTGCTTAACTAGGAAATTGTATATCAAGAAGTGCAATAGGTATCTATTATTTTCAAAGTGTAGGAAAGAATGCGTAAAATACTAAGCTAGAACTAAAAGTTCCAGCAACGTTCTGCACCTCCTGTTATGCCAGGCACACAAGCAGGTGACGCTTAGCTAGCTAATATTGTTAAAATATTATACATGCCTCCAACGAGGCTAAGACGGCCTCTGGTTTACTTGCTACTTCTCTAGTTATATACTAGAAGGTCCTGACAGTATCATTTGCCGAGAAAGAGAGAGAGACACTTAGTCTGGACCATCACCGTGTCGCTCAGTTCAAGCGTTAATCACTCTATAGTCTACGTACGCTTAATATGTCTATTCCCCCACCAACCCCTCTCACTCACAGTTTCCCCACCCTTTGAAACCCCTTACCCAAAACATCTTCTCTACGCCTAACATCCACATCCCTTGGCCCCTCGCCCTTGAACCGCGTCGTAACAACCCACTCCTGAACCCCCTTCCTCCCCAAACTCTGCGCATCTACCTCCTTCCCCGGATAATCAAGCGTGAGCACAGCAGTGTACTTATCCACGCCGCCCACGCCATCCTGCGCTTTATCGCCGTACAGGCCCTTTCCCAGCGCCATGGGAGAAATACACGCCTCCGCAAACGAAACTTCCGGCTTACCCTCGTACATCCTCGGCTTAGCTAGGAAAGCGAGGAGCCGCTCGCGTTCAAGCTGCAAGTCCGGTGTCGAGGGAATAGGGGACTCGGGCGACGTGATCGTCGCTGCGAGATAGGGGCTGAGGATAAACATGAGGAAGAACTGGGGTGGAAACAGGATAATGCAGTTCTGCCGCGCGAGGTTGAGCCATTTGTTTGGGGGGAGAAAGCGTGCTGCGGTGTGTTCTATGCCGCCGTCATGTGTGGGGTTAGGAATGACAATCTCGTCTTGCTCCAACTCTGAGCTGGGCGGCGTGTCCTTGGGAGCAGAAGTAGTAGCATGTCTGGTAGGTGAGGTAGAGCCCAAGGGCAGAAAGTACATGTACATTTGCGTGCTGAAGCGCTTGGGCACATTGGGCGGCGTAACCCAGCGCGTAAACGGAATCAGCGCCTCGGTATCTGGTATCGCTCCCCAGCTCTCCAGCAGCGCGGTGAACTTGGTCTTGCCGGCGTGCACTGCGCGTCTTCCTTCCTCGCGCTCCTCATCGCTTATCTCGGTGAAAAGCTTCCCTGTCTTCTTGCTCTTGGCGAGTAGGATGCCGGACTCCTCGAAGGTTTCGCGCACGGCTGCTATGCGGTATGATGGCCCGTCTTGATGTCGTCCGAGATCATTTTCGTGTGGTATTTCGCCGTCGTGTGTTTTTGATAATGCGCCGCCGGGGAAGACGTGTGCGGAGGCGAAGCTGGATGCTTTGGAGACGCGGTGGAGGAGGAGGATCTGGTTGGTAGGGGATATGAGAAGGACGCTAGGAAATGTCAGTATATGTTCAGTATGGGAGGCGGTTGTCGCAAGGTTCTAAAAGGGAGGTAGAGTGAAGACATACCTTGCGCTTGGTCGTGGCACAGGTGGCGTCTTCGGCGCGTTCTTCGACTGTTTGTGGTCCGCTGGTGTTGACATATTACGTCGTTGTATTCTATTATTTTCCTGTACAGCAAACCTCCAGCTACAATTCTCTTGATTTGCAGATATGCGTCTTGTCTGAAGCTTAACGCAGTGAAACGAAGTTGGGCGTGTTACAACAGAGCAGGCGAGGCGAGGTTTTGGATACACTGCAAACCTAGGTTCAACCTGGAGGAGCGAAGAGAATGAAGTCGGCTTTGACATGTTTCGCCTCAAAAAGAGTCGACAATGCGGGATGGTAGCGCGCCATCATGTGTGGTTGGAGAGTGTTGGACGCGGGGAGATGCCGAGGTTGTGGGGAGAGCTTTGCCCTGAGTGACGTCGTAGACAAGTCGAGACAGGAGGAAAACCGGCAGCAGCTGTCACATTGGCAGCCAATGATTGAAGTGATTAAAGTAAATTATCAAGAATGAACGTTGTTCGTGGTATCATTGCTTTTAAGCCTATCCATTGCTCCGTAATGTACCCATCAAATCATCTTCACGTGTCTACCGAAAAAGAAACAGCAACCCAGCTGACCACTCTTTGAACGCCCTCCCAATGCACACCTAACCGGTTCTCTGCAGAATCTATGAATACAGCTTCTTGTCGAAGCTGTGCAGTCCGTGGACGTTACCCTCAGCCTGAGCACTGGCGGTTCTCAGCTCAAATCTGACGGTGCCGTTGGCAACGCCCTCGCTAAGGTCTGTGATGCTCTTGAGGCCAATATCTTGCAGCGAGTGCTGCACACCAGCCATAAGGTAAGGAACGAATTTGGTGATGGAGCCACGGTCCTGGACGGATCCAGACACACCCTGAGCGACCAAAACACGATCACCCTCAGAGAAGTAGCGCGCAGTTCCGGCGTTGCTAGCCTTCGAGTCGGCGCTACCAGCTCCGGCCTTCTTGTCCTCCATGGCGGCGATGCTGCCCATGCCACGGTAAGCCTTGACAAGCTGGCCATCACGGCTCACAAAGTACTCTCCGGGTGACTCGGTGGTTCCGGCAAGGAGACCACCCATCATGACGGTGGAAGCACCCATGGCGAGTCCCTTGACAATGTGACCTACGTTTTGGATACCGCCATCCGCAATGCAGGGAACGCCGAAGCGCCTTGCAAAGGAGGTGACGTTGTAGACGGATGTGGCCTGGGGCCTGCCGACAGCCATGACTTCCTGGGTGATGCAGGCGCTTCCGCTGCCCATACCAATTCGGAGGCCATCCGCACCAGCGGCGATGAGCGCGGCAGCCTGCTCTCGAGTGACGACGTTTCCGCCAATCACATCAATCTCGGGGTACTTCTCCTTGATGTACTTGATCATCTCCACCTGGTACATGCTGTTGCCCTGGCTGCTGTCAAGGACGACAATGTCAAGACCGGCATCTACGAGCTTCTGCAGACGAATCTTGTCCTCTGGCCGAGTACCAATGGCAGCGGCAGCAATCAATTGCTTGGAATGAGGGAGCTTGGAGGCAAGCGGGAAGTTTAGGTTCTTCATCAAATCAGATCGGGACAGGAGCGCAATCAGATTGAAGTTCTCATCGACGATTGGGAGCTTGCCCTTCTTCGATTTGTTGAGAATGTCGTTGGCCTCCTTGAGCTCTACGCCGTGGCGGGCAGTGACGAGATCTGTGGACATGACGGCCGTGACCGGGTCCTCTAGCTTGTCGTGGAACTGAATGTCACGAGGAGTGATGATGCCGACGAGCTTGGAGCGGAGAGTGCCATTCTCTACGGACATTTGTCAGCGATTGCGCTTTACTCCATATGCATAGAAGAGGGCGGTAGAAGACTAGATCAGAAAGACTTGGCTCCACAGCACGACGGAATCGTTGCGGATGAACGAAAGTTATATAAGAAGGTTGTTCATCATAAAAGAAAAATCGCAAGATGATAAAAAGAAGATGCTCACCTGTGACGGGAAAGCCGCCAAATCCCCACTGGGCCTTGAGCGCCTTTGCTTGGCCAACCGTGGTTGTGGGCGAAATGACGACGGGATCCAGGATGAAGCCATTCTCGAAGCGCTTGACCTTGCGCACCATCTCGGCCTGGTCGTCTTGGGAGCAGTTGTGGTGAATTACACCGAGGCCACCAAGAAGGGCGATGTGAATCGCCATGTTGTGCTCGGTGACGGTGTCCATGGGCGAGGAGACGAAGGGAGTCTTGAGGGTAATGCGCTTCGTGATGGGGGTATCGAGGGTGACTTCAGCGGCGGGGAAGCCTATGCCATGGTTAGGATGAGCTGGAATCGAGTACATGGGCGTGGAGCTGTTCTCAGTACAGGGGCAACGCACCAATGTAGCCAGGGAGCATGAGGAAGTCATTGTAGGTCAGGCCGCCGTTCTTCTTCGAGTCAATGAGCGTCTGGATGTCGATTCCATCGCGCTCCGAGTACTCGTTCTTGAGCACGTCCAGCGCCTTGGAGTAGTCGAGGGCGTCGGCGGCGGTGTTGGTCATGGCGTCGCCGTTGGAAATGGGCATGGTGAAAAGTCGGTCTTCTCGAGAAAGCGAGAAGGGTGTAGGAGGGTTGACTGAACGAAACAGACCGCAGTTCTTGGTGGAAGGACTTGGGCCGGGGAAAGTTATGGGCTTTCCCAAGAGAAAGAAAAGTTGGGAGGGAATCGAGGCGAAGAAAGAATTTCTGTGGGTTCCTGTGCCAAGCCTTTCAGGTGACCCCGCCTCTAGCGTGTCCCCAGCCAGAGCAGCGAGACGCGTTCGAGGAGTTGATTTCCATGGCGCATCAGACGATAAAAAGAAGTCTGTTGAATAGGCGCGATAATGTTGTGTGAGGGCAGAAGTCGGTTCGTGTTGCCGGTATGGATGGGGGGAAATCTGTGAGGGTGGTGCGAGCAACGACGCGACGCTAGGACTATAGGACTGTTTGACGATATCTCCCAATTGCTGGAAGAAGAAGAAAAGACTGCAAAGTATCTCCTGAAGCTATAAACCAGCGCTCAGGCCGTGCTTCGGAAATGTCCAAGTCGGTGTGACGTGGGTCGGGCAGCGATGGGCGTGTGTGTCTGTGTCTGTGTCTGTGGTGGCGCGGAGGCGGTTCGGTTCCTTGGTCCCGTCGCCGCATCAACAAACACGATAAACAAAGCGTCGGCCAAGCTTGGACTCGACTCGACACATGCATTGCCAATTCCAGCACCCTCGCCGCCCGCGACTCTCCTCTTACGCTCCCAATTTAATTGCACATTCCGCATTACCTTCTTTGGCCTGTGCTGCGCGATACTGCCGGCCTGATCGCTTGACTCGTTGACGCACCTTGGTCGAGTCTGTTGTTGGTGTTTGTTTCTGCAGGCAGGCGCCTCTCCATCTCTACTTGTAATATCGCGGCCTCTATAACGGCCTCTCCAACCCCCCAAACTCTACGAGAGCCAACCCACTCCCGCTCGCTGCTCTGTACGACGTATGCCGTGTCGAACTGGGTCGCAGCAACGCCCTCGACTGTCGCGATCGCCATGAGCTACTCCACCTACACCCCGCGAACGAGACTCGGCCACCTCGCGACCTCGCCCTCCCCACTGCGACAGACGTCTACCGCCTCGAATGGCTCGTCAAACTACTCCAACGGCACGAACCAGTACCCACCGAGCCGCTCAAGCACACGGTCCAGCGAGGCTTCCAATGGACTCGGATCCATAGGCCACCGTCGCGGCCAGAGCGAGGCAACGGCTCTCCCGCAGCCGCGGTCAGAGGACTACTTTGGATCCTCAGCGGCCGATCCATCGCATGCCTACTCCAGTATGCGAAAAGCGCTGCGCCCGCTCCAGCAGGCTCCACAAAGCTCCCCAGTGCCTGAACCGCCCGCGCGCGCGACAGCAAGCAGCCCCACGCACAGCCATGTCCGATCACAGAGCGTCGAAAACCTGCGATACATACCCTATGATGGCTCCGTCTCTCCTCCTAGCAAGCCGCGACCGTTGTCGCTGGCCATCTCCCGAACAGACTCTGCGAGCGCGCCCACTCGCGATCACGCATCGCGTCCGCTGTCAGCTCACCTCGAGCGCCCTGAGCTGCAGAGCTTCCAGAAGTCGTCGACGGGACACTTGCGCACCCTGTCCAAATTCGCCGAGTCGGCCAGCGATGAAGACTTTGCAATCAAGTCTCCCGAGCACCAGGTGGTCGGTCTGCATGGGCGAAGGAGGCTGCAACGGACCGACCCACAACGGGAGAAGAAGACGGCCTCAGCGTGGTCCAGTCGCAATTGGATGGATCAGCAGCGCCAATTCTTGCAAGCATACGAATATCTCTGCCATATTGGAGAGGCAAAAGAGTGGGTGGAAGACATTATCCACTCGGATCTCCCACCCGTCGTCGAATTGGAAGAAGCCCTGCGAAACGGTGTGACCTTGGCCGAGATTGTACAGGCCATCAAAGGAAAGCCGTTGCGCATATTCCGGGACCCCAAGTTACAATATCGACACTCGAACAACTACGCCCACTTCTTTGCCTTTTTGTCTGAAGTCGAGCTCCCAGACCTGTTCCGATTCGAGCTGATCGATCTGTATGAGAAGAAGAATATCCCCAAAGTCATCTACTGTATACACGCGCTTTCATGGCTACTGTTCCGGAAGGGTATAGTCGACTTTCGTATCGGCAACCTCGTAGGTAAACTACAGTTTGAGGACCATGAACTGGAGGCTACCCAAAAAGGCCTGGACAAATCCGGCGTCAGCATGCCGAATTTCTCAGGTATGCAGGCGAATTTCCAGGTGGAACCAGAGCCAGAACCAGTCGAATCCGAAGAGGACCGCGTCGACCGCGAATTGGCCGAAAATGAACACATCATTGTTGACCTTCAGGCACAAATGCGAGGCGCTCTGGAAAGGATACGATTGGGAAACCTGATGCAGGATCTGTGGGATTACGAGCACCTCGTTGTGGACCTGCAAGCACGCATTCGAGGTGACTGGGCTAGACAGATAGCCTACTACCGGATGGACATGCGTCGATTCGCAGTGACCCTACAGAGCGCCGCCAGAGGATACCTGATTCGATCCAGGTTGCAAGGCGAAGAGCAGTACTGGCAGGATAAGGAAGTGCAGGTGCTGAAGGTGCAGAATTTGTTCCGAGGACGCAAAGCCAGGGCACAAGTCCAGTACACCAAGTCGAAAATTCAGCAACAGGAGCATGGCATACGCCAATTCCAAGCAGCAGTTCGAGGAGCACTGGAACGACTACGCGTCTGCGACCGCTACGAGCAGACCCGCGACACGGAGCCTGCCGTGGTACACGTACAGTCGATGATTCGTGGTGCCCTTCTCCGGAATGAGGTCGATCGACAATGGACGGAGCTGAAAGAGAGCGAGCCTCAGACTGTACAACTCCAGGCTGTCTCCCGAGCAGTGCTTCTTCGCCAATCAATGCGTGCCGACCAGGAGAGCCTTCGCCAACACGAGTCTATTGTCACCATGCTACAGGCCGCTGCACGAGGCCTTATGGCTCGAGGCAAGAACGCCGATGTGCAAAAGAATCTGGTAAGCTCACATGTTAATTGGTCCGATCTTCAATCTCAAGTTCGGGGCAACACTATCAGGAGCTCTGTTAGGGAGCTGCAAGAAGCGCTTCAAGTCGAAGTGCCCAACATCACTGATCTGCAGGCTGTAGCAAGAGGAGGCAGGATGCGTTCAGAAGTTGCAGACACCCTTGCCCAACTGAATGATCAACAAAGCGCTGTTCTTTCTCTTCAGTCCTTCATTCGCGGCTTCCTTTCAAGGCAGAGGCACTTCTCTGATCTCAAGGCACTTCAGGCACAAACACCCACTATCCTTGACCTTCAGTCTGCTTGTCGAGGATTCGTTCAACGACAAAAAACCTATGAAATTCTGTGCGAGCTCAACGCACAAGAACCAGAGATCATCGAACTGCAAGGTGTGGCACGCGGCATGTTACTGCGCATGCACATTGGCGTGCAGCTCGGCCAGGTCGAAGAGCACGAAGAGGCTATCATTGAGCTTCAGGCCTTGGCTCGTGGAATGATGATACGACAGAAGTTCGTCGAGAAGAAGCAGTTCTACAAGGAGAACATGGAGAAGGTCATCAAGGTTCAGAGCTTCATCCGCGGGCGCCAACAGGGTGAAGCATACAAGAGCTTGACGAGCGGGACAAACCCTCCTGTGTCCACAGTCAAAAACTTTGTTCATCTTCTGAACGACAACGACATTGACTTTGATGAGGAAATCGGTAAAGCATACTTCACTTCCCACAAGCATACGTTTCTAACAACACTCCAGAATTCGAGCGCTTACGAAAGACCGTCGTGCAACACGTGCGACAGAACGAGCTTGCTGAGCAATACGTCGACCAACTTGACATCAAAATCGCGCTCCTGGTGAAGAACAAGATCACACTGGACGAAGTCGTCAAGCACCAGAAGCACTTCGGCGGCAACGTTGGAACCCTCCTCAGCAGCAAAGACATCTCTTCGAAAGATCCATTCGATCTGAAGGCCCTCAACAAGAACTCTCGCAGGAAGTTGGAGCAGTACCAGGAACTCTTCTTCACCCTGCAGACCCAACCTCATTACATGGCACGGCTCTTTAGACGCGTTCGCGAACTAAACATGGCCGAGAAGGATACTAAGCGCATCGAGCAGCTGACGATGAGTCTTTTCGGGTTGGCTCAGAAGCGCAGGGAAGAGTACTGGCTACTAAAGCTGCTAGCACGGTCTCTAACGGAGGAAACCGAAGGCTGCGCAACGCTACAGGAGTTTGTGCGTGGAAACTTCTTCTGGGCCAAGCTCTTCGGAAACTATGTTCGATCACCACGGGACCGCAAATTCCTCAAAGAAGTCCTAGGCCCACTCATCCTAGAGAACATCATTGAAAATGAACACCTGGATCTGGAGAGCGACCCGATGCAGATTTATCGGTCAGCTATCAACAACGAAGAGCTTCGCACTGGCCAACGCAGTCGTCGCGACCCGAATGTCTCACGAGATGTAGCGCTAAAGGATCCCGAGACGCGCGGCACCTTTATCCACAACCTCCAGGATCTTCGAGATGTTGCAGACCAATACTTCTCTGTGTTTGAGGAGGTTCTTCACCGAATGCCGTACGGAGTCCGGTACCTCGCCCAGCAAATGTTTGAAGAACTTCGCCAAAGATTTCCTTATGAGGCGCCAGAGCAACTCCTGCAGATCGCAGGCCACTGGGTGTGGAAGTCGTACATAATGCCTGCCTTGATCCAACCACAGCACTGGGGCGTGGTTGACCGCGGCCTGTCTCCTATCATGAATCGGAACCTGGGTGCTGTTGCGAAGGTTCTGGGTCAAATCGCATCAGGGAAGTTGTTTGGTGGCGAGGATCTCTACCTCCAGCCGCTCAACAGCTACATAACCGAGGCTATCGATCGTCTACAGGACATCTGGTCGAATAGTAAGTGCACCGCTCATGATAGAGGGGCTTAACTAACATCATTACAGTGATCAACGTGCGTGATCCCGAGGCCCAATTTGAAATTGACGAGTTCAACGATCTGTTTGCACGGACGAAGCCGACCCTGTATATCAAGCTTGCAGATGTGTTTGCTATACACAATCTCGTCATCGATGATCTTCCCACTCTCTGCCCTGCCCATGACGACCCTCTTCGTGAGGTGATTCGTGAACTCGGCAGCGCAAAGAACAACGAAAACGAACTGTTACACGTCAGCTCCACTGAGATCACGTTGACGCTGAACCCAAAGTACCATGAACAAGAAGGTGAGCAGTTTTCTAGCCCATCTGCATCACGTCGCTGACATGTGTAGACCCCGATGCGCAAATCAAGTCACTCTTCATGGAGACCAAGCGTTACGTACTGTACATCATCCGCGTCCAAACCGGTGCAAACCTGACAGAAATCATGACTAAACCCATCACACCCGAGGATGAAGACCGCTGGGACGCCCTGGTTCGCGAAGAACTCGCCGCACAAAACAAAGACCGGTCACGAAAACACAGCGCTGTGCGCTCCTCAGCCGCCTCCACATACACCACAGATATGGGGTCCAACTCCGTGCTGGATCTAGATTATCCCACTCTCAAGCAGTATTGTCTGGAGAACATGGTGCATCTCCAACGCGCAGGCCGCATCTCCCACCTCAACAATTATCAAGACGTGCTCAACGCTATTGCTGTCGATATCCGCACGAAGCACCGCCGGCGCATCCAGCGCGCCAAGGAACTCGAGGGCGTGCGGATTACGCTCTCCGCTCTAGACGAGAAAGCGCATTTCCTCGAGAGCCAGCTCAAGAGCTACAACGACTACATCGAGCAGGCTATGGTAACGCTGCAGTCCAAAAAGGGAAAGAAGAAGTTCCTCCTGCCTTTTACAAGACAGTACAACCATCAGCGAGAACTACAGCGCGCAGGGCGGGAATATCGATTCGGCTCCTTCAAATACTCGGCCCGCAACCTCGCTGAAAAGGGCATCCTCATCTCCTGGTCCGGCTATCCAGAGCGCCAATGGGACCGCCTCGACATCACCATCTCGTCCAACTCAACGGGTACCTTTGAAATCCAGGGCTCCCAGGGCTCCATGATGATCCCCGGCGCGTTTGCAGAAGTGCCGCTCGACGGCCTACTACAAGCGCAGTTCGACAACCACCAATTCATGAATCTCTTCGGCGATGGGCGAGATGGGTCGGGCGGTGGCGCCGTCAGGGTTAATGTTAATTTGTTCCTGCATTTGATCTTCAAGAAGTTCTACCGCGACGAGTAAAGCGTTCTGTGTGTTTTTTTGGGAATAAATTTGGCAATCTTGGTGTTGGGGGGTGTTAATCAACTCTTGATAAAGATTGAATTGGGGAAACTCACTCGGATTCGAGTGTCGTTGGGCTGGATGCAAAAGACTCTAGGAACTTTGTGTTGATGGATACCTCTTTTTGCATTTTTCTTCTTTTCTTTCTCTGTTCTCCAATTGGCATTACTTGGTGGTGGGAGTTTTTCTGGAGTTTTTCTGGGTGCTGTTTGTTTGGTGGGGGGAGGGTATGATATCAGTTTACGCTTACGATTCTAACATGTTGGCTTTCCGAAGCGTCTTCTCTTCTTCTCCCTTTTTTTACCTTCTTCTTTCTTGCTCTCTGAGTTGAATAGATGGTCAGCTGGATGCACTGTAACGCGCCGAGGGAAAGATATACCTCCACACAGACTTGGTGCGTAATGAGATCTATTAAAGCGCGTACGTATATATACTGTCTGTAGGTGAGATGATACAGTAGACGATCTCTTGAAAAGAAATAAATATATGAATATACAGTGCTTTTGCTTCGCTTGCGTACATGATGAATTCATAACATATGTAAACTATTGTGTTATTATCTGTTTAATATATCTTTTTGCACTCACGGTACAAGCTTGTCATAACGAAGTTAGAAGTTGTAGTGCGAATAGATAGATTGGTAGTGCGAGTTTCCAACGCTATACCTTGATGCGCGAAATGTCCGTGATGGGTCACGATATAAGAGCTAATATACGATTGTACGTATCATTTGATTCAAATGTGTATTCAAAGGGGTATATTGCGCCACCATGACTCCACGTAGCAAGCCACCTAAAGCCCATGTCAATGCTTTAGTCTCTATATAATCATTTCTCCATTCTCGCCTTCCCCTCCATGCACATCATCGCCCTCTTGCTCCTCATCAAGGTCTTCAAGCGGGTAGGTGAGTATAGCAGCGATGCTGCCCAGGCCCTCCAACCGCTTCCCGCTCTCATGCAGTGAGCTCAAGACCCTGACTTCTCCGCCCTCGGCCTCGCGTACCCGATCAACCAACTTGACCCATCTTCTCCGCTCTGCTATATTCTGCGCCCGGAACAACGCGTTGTTGATCAACAGGACCCCGCCGCCGCGCCCGACGGCCCCTTTATCGACTGCTCGCTCCACTTCTCGCGGACCGTACCATGCGCGCCCGTCATCTTGGCGCATCAGCGTGAGGAATTTGTCCATTAGGGCGGTTTCGCGTGCGTATTTTGTGTCGGAGAGTTTCGTTGTTATGGCGGGCGACGAGAGGATTTCGTTGAGCGAGTGGATATGTGCGGAGGAGGAGTGGGCGATGATGATGGAGGGTATGAGGGCGAGTAAGGGTTTATTCGTCGTGCGCGTGGCTTCGGCTCTTATGAAGGCGAGAAAGGCGGATGCGACGAAGCCGGGGCTTGCTAGTAATAGCGGCAGCATCTTGCCTTGCTGTGTCGTCGAGGTGTTCGGGAGATCGATCTGGCGGAGGAGAGTAGAGAGCGTGGTTGAGAAGAACCTGTCCATGCCCTTGCTGTGCCCGTCTACACCACCCTTTCGTTTTCGCGGTACGGACATCTCTATTCTCTGGCGGAGGATGGTTTGGTGCTCGGTTATCATGCATATATTCGCTGTGCCTTCGCCTAATACCACGGCCCATAGCTCTGCTCTCTTGTCATTGTCGCATGCCTCTTTCAGCATTTCCAGCGCGACGCTGTCCCAGCCATCTGCCTTCTCTAGTGTAAACTTCCTGTTGAGCTCGAGATCTAGCGTGTGGTGCTGCCCTAATTTGACGTGCTCGTTCTCTACGGCGACGCGCCCTGAGACATGGAGTTGGCCCGAGCCAATATCGAAGTCGGTTGACGTTACAGCGATGGTGAGGTCGAGGGTGATTCGTTGCGACGAGGTAGAGCCGGCATCAGACGTCTTGGAGACTCGCCGTACTGCTTTTGCGCGTATCCGATCGTTTTCTTGAATCAAGTTATACGCATGCCACTGGATGCTGTTAGCATGACCTGCCACCTTGAGGGCCCTGCGGGACGTGTAGGTACCATATCCTCGGGCTCTTCTGGCAGTAGGGTCGCCCACCCTGCACCCGTTTTTTGTTCGATTTGCGATTTGAGAAGCCTCATGATGAGTAGGCTAGAGGTTTTCGCGGCCTTGGGGCGTAACTCTTGTGCTGGTGGAGGTTTGTGAGGCGGTCATCGTGGGCGTTGAAGGAGTTGACATATGACGGCATGAGGGGTTCTCGCTAAAATTGACCGTCCGCCGCCTGGGTAACAACCCAATTGTCACTTGGTGTTTACAAATTCAACAAAAATCTCCAATCTACTACTGACTACACGTATACATCAGTTACGAAATGTCATGGCCATATGCTTCTGTGCGTCTGCGCTTGGATTGCGAAGGATTAGGCTCCAGTCCCACGAGCTGGACTATCAACTTATTTACACCGCAAAACCAATACGGGAATCTCAATTCTTTTTTCGGTTTCACTGCCTCAAACGATTTAATCACTAGCTTTTTGCACAATACAATTGCGTCGTTGACAGTACTGTGGGCCTGAGCTCCGCGCTGCGCACCGAGTTAGCATCTCCAGATAGAGGCTGTGCCGGAGAGTATAAGTATGTCAAAACTTGATTCAAAATCCTTCTCAGAGACAGATCCCTCTTCTCTCTCGTCCAATCTCCTTCTGTAGTAACCTTCTCTCCCAATCTAATTTAATTAGCTATCAGACTGGTCCCTTGAGACATCATGTTTTTCTTGAAGTCACCACCGCCACCGTCACCACTAGTATCGAGCTCAACACCTCCACCACTTCCCCCTCGCAAGCCATGTACGGGCACATGCAATCAGCAAAGCCAAAGCGTATTTTTCGCCAAGTTGCCTCCTGAAATCCGAAACGAGATCTATCAATATGCCTTTTCGCTGGATGCCTCGGAGTCTATCTCAGCGGTGCACCACCCACTATCTCTACTCCTCACCTGCCACCAAATCAATCATGAAGCCACAAACCTCGCTTTCAACACGCACGCCTTTGCCATAAAACCAAACGCGCGGACTTCATTCGTCGCGCTCCGCGACAAAACATCGCACCTCTCCGCACAACAAACATTTGCCATTACTACGCTATCCTACGACCTCGTGGAAGGGTACATCAAAGGTGGCAGCGCTGTAGCAAATATGCTTGCCAACGGCATTCTCGTGTTTCCTTTCCTTTCACGCATCGAAATCTACATCCAGCGCGGCTACAAATCCAGACACAAAACGCATTACTATCCCTTCTATCCTGCTCAAGATAGGCCTTTCTTTAATGACCCGCGTAAAGACGCGATAGAAAAGTACGCTCCCATCTGGCTGGACTACAAGATCCTCAGACCCGTCGCCAGAGGCCACACATTCTCATGGCAAGCGGGACAAAAATGGAGCATCGCGTGGCCACAGTTGGACACACCCTACTTCTCCGTCATCGGCGGGGAGGACTCAAACGGTGAGTCACTGAACAAACCGTACATGGGGACTGACGCCGTCGGCGCCGCGCGCGGCGTACACATGTGCATCTGTGGCTGCGGCGAAGTATGCTGGCTCTCTGCTGATCTTGTGCAACAAACTGGTCGTCGCGTACTGGTCGACACTTATTTCTATGGCGCAGAAGTAATTCCGAGAACAGATGACGAGCGGCGGTTTGGACATCTCAAAGTTCGATTGCATCCTGGTGTGCCGGGTGTGGAAGGATTGACTAGGGAGAATGTGGGCGCAACAAGTTTCAAAAACGAGGTGGACGAAGAGTATTGGGATGAACTCAGGCGGAGAAACGGGAAGTTGGATGCTCTCTGGAGGGGATTTTGGAGGGGGAGTAGAGCGGGAAAAGAGGCGGGTCGGGGCGAGGGAAATAGTTCCCTGCCATTGGAGTAGGAGGCTCCAAAGAAGACAAAATAGAGGAGGGAGGAAAGCAGGCTGAGTAGTGCGGCATTGTAGATTAGTATGTATGTGGCAAAACGGCACTAGCTATTTAACACCAGCTTCAGGTATAAAAGGGCTGGTCGCAGTCAAAGTACATGAACGAAATGAAGGATGAAGGAGCGGGGTATGAAGAGTAGCCCAAGATTGGGAATTCCATCAAACATTATCATAAAGTATCTACGAGAAAGTGCCGAAGACGGCTAACCAGCGAAAACCCTTCGCCCCAGCTTAAGACCTCTGCTTGATGACATCGGCAGCCTTCTCGCCAATACCGTACATGGTAGCCTGCAGATGGCAAGACGGGATGATGGGGATGATAGAAGCATCAATAATAGAGAGATGCTGGGTACCATACACCAGCAACTTGTCACTGACACAGCCACCCGCATGCTCGGGCATCATCGGGCAGGAGCCGGAAGGATGTGCAAGCGTGGGCGACAGGTTCTTCTGGCTCAGCAGCGCCGAGAAGATCTCATCGTCAGTCTTGTACTGAGCACCAGGGACCTTTTCGCTGATCTGGAAGCGCTTGAGCTCGGGCCTGGCCCAGACGGTGCGGAAGAAGCGCAGACTGATGCCGAGAATGGTCTTGTCCACGGGGTTGACGAAAGCATTGAAAGAGACCTCGGGAGGACCGGAGGGGTTCGATGCGTTGAGGTAGACAGTACCGCGAGAGAGTGGCTTTTCAACACCGACGAGGCCGAAGCTGCCATCAGCTGGAACGGGGAACTCGGCGACAGCAGCGTCGTAGCGTGTGAACAGGTTTGCGATGATAGCGCGCTGGCGCGAGAATCCCTTGAGGAGCTTCGCGTTGTTCTTGTAGATGGCAGGGAGGTAGTCGCTATCCTTCTGGCTGTTCAAGCTATTGACAACGGCGTCGGCGTCATCGGTCATGTCAGGGAGGGAGATGAATGCGAGTGCGTTTCCGCGAGCATATGTGTAGGGACCAGTCTTATGAGCTTCGTATTCCGCCCAAGCACTAGCGTTGAAGGTAGCATTGGTGTTCAACGAGTTCTGGTTGGGGAAGGTGTTGGTGGTGGTGTTGAAGATGACGGTACCGTAGGCGTGGTCTTGGAAGTTGGAGCCTACTGCGTCGAGTTCAACGCGGACCTTGACACCAGCAGCCTTCAAGACGGACTTGGGACCGACACCGCTAAGCTGGAGCAACTTGGGCGTCTGGATAGCTCCGGCGGCGAGGACAACTTCCTTCTTCGCATAGACGTTGGACTTCTTACCACTGGCATCGGTAATCTCTACACCAACTGCCATGGTAGGGTTCTTCTTGTCGTCGAAGAGGATCTTTGTCGCTGTCGTGGCGGTGAGGATCTTGAGGTTGGTGCGCGCGGTGATGGGGTCGTAGTACGCATAACGCGCATGAGCTCTCCGTCCGGTAGTCGCATCCATGGTGTTGGGATACCAAGATGGACCATGAGCTTCGCCATTGTTGCCATCCTGGGGAGCATAGACGCCGGTAGCCTTCCACGCCTTCCAGTAGTCCTTGATGTCGGCATACTGATTGCTCGTGATGCTCACCTTCAACGGTCCATCGCCGTACGTAGAATCGTCCCAGGTGACGTTGAAGTCTGCAGTGACCTGATCAGACGGAGGCTGGAAGGTGGTACCCTTGATAAAGTATGGTTCCAAACCACTCCAACCCCAGCCGTTGTTGCCGAGCGCCTCCCACGCATCGTAGTCGGCAGCCGAACCGCGGTCATACACCATTCCATTGATAACCGATCCTCCACCGAGGACCTTTGCGACGTACACGTCATATGACGAGCCGCCAAGTCCGGGCTCAGGCTTTGACTTGATGCCATCCCAAATTAATCCAGCAGCGGATGACAAGTCGTTCGCCTTGTATGGAATCTTGGTGGAGTCCTTGTCGACATTGTCGCCACCTTCAATCACTAGTACAGACTCTATTCCATGTGAGCATATCTGAGTTGAAGGATTACAGCAGATCAGCAATGTACTCACTCCTCTTGTCTTCAGTGAGACGGTTAGCTACAACCAACCCTGTAATTCCTCCACCAACAATAACATAGTCGTATTGCTGCGTGGCCGCGGCGCCAAGGACGGGGGAGACGAATACGCTGAAGAGCTGGACGGCTACCGCCAAACGGGAGAATACAGGCATCTTGAACCCAAAGTACAAAGTTAACGAGAGTAAACCAGGGTGCAGATGAGGAGCAATTAGAGGGTGCAGCGCCACTAAAGGCTTTATACTACGAAATAAGGTCCCGGCATCGAGTGGAAAGGCCCGTGGCAACTGGGGAATGCCAGTATCACGCTTCAGACCATATTGGTGTTGTCGACGTTATCGAAGGCCCACATATCGACGAAGGCAGGTAGTTCATCGGTAATTGATGATCGGAGCAGTGATGCCGGCGGCGCAGCTGTGCTCTCCTGCGAGACCGAAGACTTTCTGGAACGGACGGCTCTTGTGCGCTAGCAGGCTGCGAGTCATGGACGCAGGCACGGAAGCAGGCATGTCGCCATCAACTCATATAACAGGCATGTGTAGGCAACGTGCTTAAGCAAACCAAGTCCTCGGCGCGACCATGGTCCAAGTAACCTTCGGCAAGGAGCTTCTCTTCCGCAAACGCATTCTAGGGTGCGGACACGGGGTAAAGAGAGGCCGCCAATGCAGTAGAAAATCTTTCCAACTAAGGTCGATGGTCCGTTTCCCGTTGTGGGAGCAGGGAGGGCACGCGAACTAGCTCCGCCTACCCTTGTACAACTATCTGTCTGAGGTTGAAATTCAGGTGCGTGCACGGCCCTTTGCTACTAGCATTTGTACTAGGATGTATCCAGTCGGTCCGAGTGCGGCGAGATGCAAGAGGAGAGGATAGATTTCGACTTCTAGCTACAATGTCGAATCTCCGTGATACTGCGGCGATTCCGCTGGTGGTAGAGAAGTAAAATTTAGGTTTCGGGAGAAGATTCGGTGTCCAGTGCGCTAAATACGGCTTGTGTTACCTGCCTCGCGGGTTCTCACTCGGAGCATTGTTTTAATTCCGGCAGTCGAAGACACGGGAATGGCTTACAGAGCGGCCTGAGGCAGCGCCACTGAGCACATCAGGTCCTATCTTCCTTCGTGTCTGAGGGCTGAGGGGCTGAGGGCTGAGGTCGGAGCAAGCTTGCCTGTTCAGGGTTCATCCCCCTCGGTCGATATTTGCATCTCCGCCCGCAATACTTCCCGGCAGGGTTTGCTTGTTCGCGTAAGATCTGTCAGGTTCCTCCGTTGGGATTGCCTCGCGTGGTATGGTAAAAATCGTAGATCTTGGATCAACGATCTTGGAACAACTATATCGAACCCTCGTAACGTCTAAACGCTTGTGCCAGCTATTGAACGGATACGCCAACGTGGTAGCGACAGTAGACTGCATCGACGTACTGGACCTGAGTTTGCCCTGATCACTGATCAGTGAGCAAAGTTCAATAGACGGTGCTAAACTAGCATGGGACGGCTCGGATTCCGGCCCCTGATGGTCCACTGTCCGCTCTTTTCCTTGTGGTGTGCGCCTTAGCTCAGGCAAATATCAATAATTCGACCAACAAGAAGACGAACCTGAGCGGCCTCGCTTAGCTCCCTGCCACGATGGATCAAACCTCTCTTGCGCCATCTTGACTCTTGGATAAGTGGACCAAGGATGATCCCCTCACAGAAAGTTTTCTACATTGTGATAGTCGGGGAAAATTTTGTGGTAGTTTTCTGAATATCTGCTGGTTGCTCCCATATTCTCCACAGCGTAAGCACTTACAGAGAGGTGTTGCGCCGGTACCGAAGCTAGCTTCAGCTCCTTCCTGTCTGCGCTGGAACGACAGTCGATGGGAGCTAATGCAGCTATTATATTTGACGTACGAAGGCGTTTTTAGCCGTATAACCGTCGGCCTCCATGTCTTACCTCCACTCTTACCTCCACGAGGACGAATCCCTTTTTTCCACGAGGACGATTCGTTTTTTTCCGCAAAGGCGAATCGCTTTTTGCCGGAGTTTCAATCACCTAGGCGACAGACATACTATCAGATATGCAATACCGGATGCTTTTCGCTTCCGCTCAGTGCTTCACCAACATCGAGCATAACGCCGCTAGAAAAGATCTAGACAATGTTAGAGATGATACTAACATCGTGCGGGCAAATGTTAATATGATGCTATAATATTACCGAAGTCCTCGTATCGATGGTGTGACTTAGTACTTGGCACGAACCAGTTCATCTTCGCTTGCAGTTCCACGTGCCAAATCATCCGGCACCAAGGACCACTACCAGCCATGTGGGGCTTAATCAATGCGAAATCAGTCAGGAACAGATCGTATCAGGGTTTTAGTCTTATAAGAGTCTGGAGCTTGAATGATTCGAGCATCGTAACTATTCGGTTCGTGCGCCCAGTTAGTAAATCGAGACCGACCGGCCGGCCATCCGACGCCACTTTGTTCCGTGAACAGTGGTTAGGAGAATGAGGTACCTCAAAAGCCCTCTGCACACCACAGCCATCAAGTAGCTAGCCGTCGCTCTCATTCTATCCATCCGTCTCAGAAATCCTCAGTGCCCACGATGGCAGACGCAGCCCCGCAGGAATGGCCGAACCATGCTGTGAAGATTCTGGTACCCTCTTACGCTCTCATGATCCTCAGTACTGGATTCGTTGTCTGGAGAATTGTGTACGGAGTTATGCAATCGCGCAAGTTCATGGCATGCGATTACATGCTGATCATCGCCACTGTAAGTCAAGTCAAGCACCCACTGGATCGGAGACAAGATCTAACGATCTCATCTGCACAGGCACTTAACATCGCAGCAACAGCGCTCACCCAGGTCGTCGTAGACGCCGGACAGGGACGCCATCTCTTGGACCCCTCTGTTATTCCACACATTTTGCGATACGCATACTATCTATGGATTTCGCAAATCGTCAACATCATCGCCGTTGCGTTCCTCAAGTGGTCTATCTGCGCATGGCTTCTCATGCTCAACTTTTCCAAGCTCTACCGCGCTATCATTTGGCTTTCGATCCTCATGGTCACTGCTTTCAACTTCCTGGCGCCGGTTCTGACGCTGTTTGGTTGCACACCTCTCGAGCAGAACTGGAACCGCGGCTACAAAGGACCACACAAGTGCTGGGCCAAGGGCACCCTGGCTCTTTCATACACGCAAGGTGCCTCCAACATTATCACCGACGTTGTGTATATGGCTGCGCCACTCATCTATCTTTCGAGGGTACAATTGACAAGGAAAACGCAATGGGGCCTCCGCGTAGTATTCCTTCTTAGTATTCCGTAAGTCTCATCTGTACATTACATTGTGCAGCAGCTCCAATCGCGCAGGACACTAGGCTAATATAAAGTGTACAGAGCGACTATATGTTCCATATTCAAGACCATTGAACTCAAAGCTATTACGAAGACTCGTGATCCAAGCTGGGACGGCATCAACCTGGGCATCTGGAGTGCAACCGAACTATCAATTGGCATTTTTATCGCTTCCCTCCCGCCTCTCCGCAAACCCTTTGACAATTTGTTCAAGATGTTCCTCCCCGCATCCATGACGAAGTCGAAAACACCTCAGTACGGATACGGAACAGAAGGAAACATCAAGATGAACACCTTCAACAGCAGGGCGTATCACAGTCGCATTCCAGGCGAATCAGTTCTTGATGGAGATGACGAAAGCGATCGCGCCATACTAGAGGAGGAAGAGGGCAAAGGGGCCGGTATTATGAAGACGACACAAGTCACGGTGGTGGAGCAAAGCGGAGCTTCGACTTCTAGTCAAAAAGAGCTGCAGCCATACAAGCAGAGCAATGACTGGTCATCGTCGCCTAGCCCGGGGCCAGGCGACCATCATGCCCGGTAGATTGGCTGAGTGGTGTTGATGAATTTAGCCATGAAGCGAACGAAAGGATCTCATGATGTTAAATTGCTTTCTCCTTTTTGTCAAGATACCCTGTTCCTTTTCTTATGTTACATAGTGTTGCTATAAAATAATAAATCAAGAATCTTCGTCTCTCCAACAAGGTTTCGCATTCAAGCATATTTGGTGCAAAACTGTTAATGAAAAGCATGACAAAAGGCCCAACGGCTATCTGGGTTGTTGTCCTCCGTATCTTAAAATAACCGCGTGGTCATTACCTATGTGGTCTTCTCAAACGTGCGGGAAAATCGTCAACGAACCAGAAATGTTGGCATATGGATTACTATGTTTCACGCCCCCGCCTATGTGTTGCATTGGTGTTATGCGCTAGCTATGCATACTTGTATCAACTCATGTCTTGACGAGCGTCAGAGACACACCCCTGTTCATTCTTCTTTGACCCGCAACACGATTATCGAATTGACGACTTTAGTCCACGGATGCGATTCCACCAACACTTCATATCCAATCTTTTCAATGTCGTCTGTGAGCTCGAAGACCTGATTGTATTAGTAATCGCTCATCACGACAACAGAGCTTCAACTTACCGGATACAGTACGCTTCTCAAGCCCTGCGCGCTTCGAATAACGACCAACGTCCCCGGCTGAAGTTTGAGGGCCAATGATGAGAGGATACTAAGTTTCGAGTGTGTATCCATACCCACCAGAGCAGCGAGAAACACGACCTCGAAAGTCTTCCAATCTTTCTTCTCTTTGCTATCGACCTGGCTCACGTCCTCGTCCGCAAAGGTCATCCTCGGACCGTACCCCAGCTGGTTGCATAGCTCCTGACTCACCTCTAGTGCTGAAGCGTCGCGGTCAATATTGTGCACCGTCGCATTGGGATAACGGTCCGAAACGCAGAGCGAAGTGAGTGGCAGAGGTCCAGAACCGATAAAAGCAATCTTAGCAGGTGGCGTTGATGAGCAAGCTAGAGAAGCCTCGAGGATCGAACATTCGAGACGGGAGAGGTCGATGTAGTTCTGATAGTATGGGAAGGTGTGGAGCAGACTTTTGGTGTCTTGATTCGGTCCTTCTCCTCTGTCAACAAATCCGTGTATACCATGAAATGTTAGCGTGAACGTACCCTGTATATTAGCAGTACTATCGATTATCCTCCTCGCCCAATGTCGTTCTAGCTCACCTTCTGCTGCGGCGCAGAGCGGTCTCAAGTCCGCGCACAACTCTTTTACGCCGAGAATACTCGAGAAATGAGACATGAAGGTTGTACTATGCGGCGAGATGCATAGGCTGACTAGACGAGTGAGGAGGTTATTGACTCGATCGCGTGGTGCAAGAGACGCTATGGTACGCAATTCGTTGTATATGGATTCAATCTCGGTGAATAGTTGGTGGGCAGAGAGTGCGAGTTCCGTTGGTGTTGTAAGGGGAGTCGTGGCAGAGTGCTGCGAAGGTGCCGGCGCTTGTGAGAGGTTGGTGGTAGTGAGTTTGAAAACAGTCGTCATGTTGGTGTCGTACTTGAACCGTAGTCCTTGCGCTTTCGATAGTATAGATATCCTGATTGCTCGTACGGTCTGTTAGGAGGATAGAGGTACTAATCCATAAATCTTTCTCAAATTTATATGCACAGTGGAGCTGCGAAGTGCCATTCCAGAATTAATGACGTGGATGCAGTGAAAATTTCCCCGCCGCTAGCCAACGCTTACAGAAACAAGAGGATACAAAATCGGCGTGGTTGGTTGCATAGATTGAGCACCGTGTTGTCTCGTGGGGTTGTATGTCGTACAGGGGGGATCTGAACCAACAGGCGGGAGTCAAACATCACGCCGTGCGAACGTAGTTTTATAGATCTAGTATAGATACTCGGAAGGAGCCTATAGAAGTTCGCTCTTGAGGGGGCCAGTATAGGACAGGCAGCTAGAAGTCTAACGGGAGGCTACATATCCGAGCTTGTCAGTCCGCGTAAGGTAAAAGTTTCACCTGTCATGCCGCGTGCCGTACCTTTGAATGGCTGACCGAGCCGATGTAAAGCGTAGCGAGCGATGTTGGAGACGTTGCTGTCAGCCTCTCTTCTAGGAAAGGTCTTCAGGTCGACGATAGACACGTTTACCACCAACCCACGTCTCTTTTACAGTCGCCTTCCGTAAGCTTTCCAAGTCCATCGACTCTAATGGCTCGTCGAGCACCACCCAATCCGCATACGCCCCCGCTTCAATAATACCGGCTTTGCCTTCGAGAAACGCGCCATAAGCGGGATTGATAGTAAAGCCTACCAAAGCTTCGTCAAGAGTAAGAGTCTCTTCGGGGTACCAGCCAGTCTTGTCGCCATTAGGATCAAGACCCGTTTGTGGACTGCGTCGTGTTGTGGCTGCGTATATGCCCTCGAAGATGTTGGCTGGTTCGACAGGAAAGTCGCTTCCGAGGATGGGACGAAGTGATAGCAGCGAGCGCATTCGGTAGGCTTCATCCTTGGTGCGTTGCGAGCCAAGCCTGCTTTCTGCGTAGCCCATGTCTGACGTCGCATGCGTTGGCTGTATGGAGGGAATGATCCCCAGTTCTGCCATCCTGCGTTGGTCGTCTGGGTGGATAATCTGAGAATGTTCGATGCGAAAGCGGTGTTTTGCTTGACACTCGTGCGCCGTCGAGCTAGGGCACAAAACTCTCAGGGCAGCCTCGAAAGCATCGATAGCGTTCCTGTTGGCGAGATCCCCAATTGCATGGATGTTGACTTGGTACCCCGACATTGCCCAGTCCTGTGTGAGTTTAGACAATATAGTTGCGTTGACCAGTAGCGATCCAGAAGAGCCTGGTTTATCGCTGTAGGGCTCAATCATTGCGCTACCCCAACTGCCAAGTGCTCCATCTATACATCGTAAGTGTAGTGTTCCCGACATAGAAAGGTAATACGTACCACCAAAGAGTTTCACACTTCGCACATGAAGTTTCCCATTCGGCGTGGTGACCTTTACGACAGATTCCGGGCAGAAGGTGTTCCTGATATCACACTCAATCATGGCGTAGACTCTCACACTCCAGCTTTCTTTAGCGGATAGCTCTTGGTACAGCTCTAGCTCACTTGGAACTACACCAGCATCGTGCATACCGACAATTCCGAGCTTGTTCAACTCAGACATTGCATCTTTGATGAACTTGGTCTTGCGGTCTCTGCTTGGCCTTGGGTAGTACTCCAAGACGATGTCCATAGCATTATCGCAGAAGACACCCTTTGCAGGGATTTCGCCTCCCGGAATCTCTGGTAGCGAAGACGGAAGAAGGGAAAGAACTTTATCAGAAACCCAGATGCAATGGACATCGACCCTATCCAACATAACAAAAAGGTCCTTGAAGGTGTCGTCGATCTCCAGATCCGACTACTCAAGATGTCAGCAATAAGGATCTACGTGGACACAGTAATTCAGCAGCATCGGTCCTGTCATAAATGCGGAAAGGACGTACTGAGGTCGGCCACCTTCCCTCGAACTTGGCCTGATCCCACCCAACACCTCTCAGCCACTGCTCATTTGTTCCAACTTCTAGATTCTTAGCCTTGTACTCAACGAGCCTTTCCTTAATCTCCGTCATTGAATTGGCACCAAACAAGCTCACGGCGTGTAACGACTCGCCATATTGAACCAGATGTCCATGACCATCCCACAGACCAGGTATAACGTGCCCAGTACGTTCCTGCTTCACCACGTCGAAGGAGGTGTCGTCAAGAAACACCCTCGAGAACTTCCCGTCAGAGACGCTAAAACATTCTGCGCGTGGGAGTCCTGACGATAGGGTCCTGATTGAAGTGTAGCAATGTGTTGTTGAGAAAAGGTTCCGAAGTACCTTAAAGGCAATGTGCTCGGATAATTGAACAAGAATGAAACCTGGAATCCCGATCTGGTAAACGAGTGCAGCCAAAATGATGGGTAGCGACGCCCAGAAGAGAGTGAATACCGGCGGCATGTCCCTCCCAGTAACAGCAATGACGTGTGTGAGTCTGATGGTAAAGGATGTTGAGAAGATGGAAAAAGGTTAGGTTCTCTGGAAATCGATTCTGGAAGTCACGATAAGCGAGAGCCAATGAGAAAGGCGATAGGCTCAAGCCACCACCTCCTCGACTTTTTGCAATTCAACCAACATCGTTGATTCTTTTCCCAAACACGATAATGCACTCAAAATGTATACTAAAAACTCCGCAGGACAATGGCTCGATCCGGTGTAAGCCCACCCGACCCCCGGACCTTGGCGAGCCGTATCTGGGTTAAGGCGGTGTAGCAATGACCTGAGCGACAACCGTTCGCACACCTTCTCGCATACGGTTGCGCAGCTGCATTTCTGTTTTGGGCGTTCCAAATGGACATCCTCTTGCGCCTGGTTCTTTCGATTCGTTCAGTGATGCTTCAACTACTCTGGATACTGGCGAACAGGTAGCGGTGAGCGTGTACGCCATCCTAGGCAAATGATTTGCATCTTCGGCTCACCAGGACGTGGACCCCTCGTCTAGTCGTGTTTCTTGTTCGAGGTCCGCCTTGGCTCGGATGGACATTGGGCGAGCGATCTATCGCGAGGCTGGGCATCCGCACGGTCTCTGTGGGGGCTGAAAGTGCCAATTGACAAACCAACAAAAGCTGAAGAGCCTCGCATCGCAGCTTTGGTATTAGTTCGTCGCCCTCCTCCTAGATCGCATGCGGCAGGAGACGGAAGTTGCTCTAGCACATGGCCACGCGTGAGATTGACGAGCTTCGCAAGCAATTGGAGACGCTCCAGCGCTCGCACGATTCCTTACTGAAGAGCCTGACCGCATCAAATGGCACCTTTAGACCATCTGATGATCCACCACTTCATTCCTCCGCAACCCGGCAGGGCACCGATGCGGTCTTTGCGGACACTTCAACGCTCTCGGACAGCAGCAGCGACGATGAAGACGACTTCTTTGTGCAAACCGAGCTCCCGTCACAATCCTTCGATCATGAGCACTTACGTGAGCACCTGAAGACGCACAACTGGACCGAGCATGGTAGAGAGATTTTAGCGTCGATCGTTTCCGACCCAGCTAAACTATCCAAACAACCTCACCTCTTCCATCTAGGACCCGGCCCGGCGGACGACAGGAGCCATTATTCGCATTTTCAAGTCTACAATGTGGGTCCTAATGGGCTGCCCGAACTGGTTGAAGTCAGCGGCGCCGACAACGGTATGAGCAAAGCAACTGAAATCTGGCACGCGATTCGAGACATCGGGAAGAGCAAGGATCAAACTACAGTTGGCCGCATTACGGTCGCTCGAGAACCATCACCGATTCTCTTTGGCGCTCTACATCTGACGCTGCACAATGCTTTCGATATGGATGAGCTGTTTAGGCATCTTGTATGTACTGAAGCTTCATCATCGCATATGTTCAGAGCCTTTATGGAGGATCCCAAACAACAAAGAACCTTTTTCTTCAATTTCGAGTATTACACGATAATTGGAGACGATTGCAAACCCATGCAATGGCAACGTGCGGATAAATTTTCGAGCTCATCTGATCAACACATACCATTGACCCGGTGCGGTGCGGTTGTTGCTCTAGTCCTGTTTGATGACCATCCACGGCGTCTGAGAAATCGAGGCAGAGGCGCAAAAACAAAATTCGGATGGACCCATGATGTATGGTCTCCGTGGCAGGTTCTTCAACTCGAATGTTTTCCCGACTGGAAGAGCACCCCGTTGAACGGCATCCCGTATACCTTCGAAGCAGGCCACCGATACCTGAACGGAGCAGAAGCGTTTTTGCATGCACTACTCACGGAGTACCGAGATGCGCGGAAACGGTATGATGAGATTTACAAGCAAATCACCGAGCTGGTCACCCCGCCCTTGGGTTTCCTCTTCAACGAGGACTTGCGGAGGAAACGGCTATTCGAAGACAAGGACTTCACCTGGACGCGGCGCTACTTCTACGCACACCAAGCGCTAGGCAACGTTAATGACAGTATCAAATCAATGATTGACGCTTTCGAAGACACTTTTACCGACGACGTATGGGAAGGGCAAAGTAAGACGCTCTGGCCACTCTTTGAAGAATCCCCGCGGAACGATCATTGGAAACGACGATTGCGGTTGCTGCGGCTTCAGTTCGAGCGAGAGATGAAGGAGCTTCGGATCATTCAGCGCGAGAACAATGAACGGCGGCGTGAAATTGAAACACTGCAGGAACAACTGTTCTCCGGCACGAGCATCCAAGAAGCAAGGAAATCGGTCGAGTTAGCAGATGTTACAGTACACCAAGGATACAACATAAAGGTTCTAACTATAGTTAACCTTTTCTTCATGGTAAGCCATCATTACTTCCGCCCGACCGGTATTCCAGCACTAATTATCACATAGCCTCTCACATTCGTCACCTCGATCTTTGGAATGACAAACTTGCCTGCAGAACCGGCTCCTTTCTGGCCCTTTGGCATCACCTTGGTTGCAATTTGCATACCCTTCTTTAGCATCATTGGCTTTCTATCCACTAAATACGGTTACCGCATATGGGCCGCAAAGACGAGGCAGCTATGGCGCTGGATGATACCAAAAGTCAAATCACAAGCGTCCAATGATACGGACTCCGATACCGCGCCAACCCCGTTCAGCCGAACTATGTCGACTGAAGAAGGCATGCGACTACGATTGAAAAATAGAGAAGCAGTACCGCGACGTTCAACCCAGAGGCCTGCGCCAAGTCATCCGCATATTCAGCGTATGGTCCAAAGGATAGGTGAGGGGAGGGAGAGCAGGCTCACACGCATAGGCACCGTGGTTAATGACGAAGAGCTGACGAGCGAGAAGGATGACAACGTGAGTACATCCAGGGACACGATAATTGACATAAGATGATCATAAACGCTTGCGAATGAGATATGACTTACGACTGGATGTATGACTTACGACTGGATGTATGACTCAATGAGATGAGGATGGCCCGGGCATGGCGAGATCTACTCGTGAGAGTTGTTAATTTTAGTTAATTTTAGTTAATAACTAAGTAATGCACCCCATTCACATAACCACCTCATATTAGCGGAACTCAAATACTTGTCATTATTGTCACATCGCCTTCGAGCCAAGTCTCCATGCTCCTCCATCACCTAACCGCAAATAATCTACAAACTTGGTCTCGCCCTTCCAGCCTCTTTCGCCCGTCTGACCAACTCCCAGCAAATTTCTGCCACAGGACCCATCTCTTCGCCCACCTGCCTCGCATCCGCACTACTTGCCTGTCTGACCGCATACCTCGACGCAACGCCCTGGAAGATGATACTGTCTCTAAACATGGCGAATGCGGCGCCCCACGCCAATTCAGGTCTCGGACCCCAACCAGCCATTTCGGCGTACCATGCGATGGCCTGGTCTCGGGTTGGTAGGCCGGGCGTAGTCGCACTGGGAGCGAAAGCGGGGTGGCTGTTCCTCCTTTCGGTGCTGAACGCAGTGAGTGTCCACGGAACGATGAGATTGGACAGATCGGATAGGGGGTGGCCTATCGTGGACATTTCCCAACTGGTTATTTAATCAGCAAACTTTCATCACAATCTCTGCCGAGATGCTGTGGGTAGGTGAGATTGGTGACACTTACTCCAGGATCCCAATCACCCTCGGCTCAGTTTTGTGGTATACCAAGTTATCAATCTTATAGTCGCCGTGGATTGGTACCCCTCTATCTTTCGGCTGGCCCTTCTTGCCCGTAAAGAAGTTGACTAAATCTTTCATTCTGGGAACTTCACCGACCTCTTTCCCCGTCTCGATATCCTTGACTTTGCTCTGGGCCTCCCCCAGCGCAGTGAATGTCTTCACCTGCCTATCGTAAAAACCACTCGGCTTCCCGTACGATTCTAGTCCGATAGACTTTGGGTCTAACCGGTGTAGTTTTGCAAGGGTGCGTATGGCATCGTGCCACATCTCGTTTCTGTCGTCTGCGCTAACATCCTTGAAATGTGGTTCTGTGAATATGCGGCCGTCGAGGAATTCCATGATGTAGAACTTGCTCCCGACCACTTCGTCGTCTTCACACAAGCAGTAAACTTTTGGTACAGGAACATCGGTCGTTTGCAATGCATGGATGATTCGATATTCGCGTTCTACTTTATGGGCCGTCTTTGATACGAGCTTGCCTGGCGGCTTCTTTCGCAGCACAAATTTTGCAGATTTGGAATCTGTGAGCTGGTAGGTTGGGTTTGATTGGCCGAAGCCAAACTGTTGGACAGCTTGTAAGATTCGAGCTGAATGTGAAATGTAGGATAGTGCATACGTACCTGTTTTAGAGAGATTGGTGTACTAATTGAAGGAACATACTTGTCGATGTAGCGTTCTAGCGAGGGGATGTCAACAGGTTGACGGACTGGTCCCGCCATAACTGGGTCTGATGCGTTCGATTTTCACTTATAGTACTGTGCCCGCTTCAACAGAAGATGATATTGGATTGTTGAATAGAATTCCGAGGAACGACTGAAAGGTTGACCAATTCTTTCTAGTTCGTAAACCTAGACTCCATAGTGTATACCGACAGGTCGAGTCATTCCGCGAAGCCGAGGCTACAGTGAGCTAGGGTGAACTCTCCGCACCGCGCTAGTGATGCATTAGTTTCGGGAGAGTATAACCGTGGAAGCCGACGCGTACAGTACGCGAAAATGCAGGGGCTAGTTGCCTTTGTCACAGGACGGTAGGAGTTAGTACATGATAGAAATCCGTCAATGGCTCTCAAGAGGATCAGTGATTGAAGTCAGGAATGCATGCGCTATATACAAGTTATGATCATGCTAGGATATTATACAACGCCCAGGAACTCCTCGGCTTCCAGACCCCACTTCTTGCATAGCTCCTTGTACTTCGTTGTATACCCTTCCGCCCTCTCCCTGAACGCCTTCGCAGTCTTCATCTGATCCCGCCCAACCTGATGTCTATGTGCCGAATCGGGCCCATCAGCAACCCTCACAAACCTAGCGTACGTCCACAGTTCTGGTAGCGGAGTGTGCTGCGTTAGGCCTTGTCCACCATATATCTGCATCGCCTCGTCAATGACCTTAAGGAGTGCGTTCGGCACCATAATCTTGCTCTGCGCAATCGCGTACCGCCCGGCCTTGTTACCCTGAAGATCCATAGTATCTGCGGCATTGAGAACAACGAGGCGCATTGCATCAATGGTCATTCGCATATCGGCGATGCGCTCGATGTTGCTGTCAAACTCGCCAATGAACTTGCCTCGAGGTTTCTTACGAGGTTCCATGCATCGTACGAGGGCGAGCTCGAAGGCCCGCTCAGCTTGACCGATTAGTCTCATGCAGTGGTGGATGCGCCCAGGTCCCAGTCGGCCTTGCGCAATCTCGAATGCTCTGCCAGGGCCAAGGATGATGTTCTCGCGAGGAACGCGCACGTTTTCGTAGATATACTCACCATGACCTTCTGGCGCCCAGTCATAACCCATTATAGTCAGATTCCTTACTTGCTTCAGACCCGGTGAATTTGCAGGAACAACTAGCGTGGTGTGTCGATTCCAGGGGTTGGGGTTTTTGGGGTCGGAGCAGCCCATCAAGATGAAGAGCTGCATTTCCGGGTTGGACTTGCAGTTACCGTATAGCTTTCTTCCGTTGATGATGACTTCTTTGTCTGTAATCTCCATCTTTATGCCGACTTGTGTTGCGTCTGAGGAGGCGACGTCGGGTTCGGTCATACTATAAGCAGAGGACATGTCGCCGTTCATGAGGGGATGGAGCCATTTCTTCTTTTGCTCAGGTGTGCAGTACTTGGCCAGGAGCTCGATGTTACCAGTCTCAGGGGCATGGCAGTTCATCGTCTAAGCAAACGATTAGTACAGTACTCGCAACGAGGCTGGAGTGAAGCTCACCTGTGCGGCCCAGTATACCCTTCCCATGATCTCGGCGCAGCACGAGTACTCCAAATTGGTGAGACCAGGGCTTTCAACAAAGTGATTCGGTAGGAACAGATTCCATAGTCCTTGCGCTTTTGCTTTCTTCCGCAGGTCGTGAATAATGGCGGGCGTCTCCCATCTGGTCTTGCTTGCTGCCAATTGAGCCTTGTATATGCGCTCGGCAGGTATGCACTCATTCTCGACCCAATCGTGAACTTGCTGGATCTTCTCAATAGCGATTGGCCGGAGCTTAGCCTTCACCCATGGTGGAATGCGAGCGAAAGCTGGGTTGCTATCTATCGGGACATTTGAAGCCATTGTGATGTAGTGCTGTTCTGTGAGCAATGCTGCGAAGGTAAGTAAAGAAGATCAAACATCAACATTAAAAGTGAACGCATGCTTAAAGCCGAAATGACTCGGAACACCAATTGATGGCGATGGGGTTGTGGTGCGCCAGGCCGAGGGTGTACGGCGGGGGAGGTCGGAGTTCTTTAGGCGTGGAGCGAACCCCAGAGTGAGCTTGGGCCCCTGACGTGCTCGCGTCGAAATGAGTCGAGATGAGCGTGTCTCCATACGCCAATGCACAATTACTCATGGTTGGCGCGCAGCATTTATAGTAATGGCCTCCGCCATGAAAGGGTCTCGATATTGTTTATGTTCTGGATCGGGTGAAGATGGCTCATGAAGGATTCGCGAAACCATGGCTCGAGGTACGAAGAAGTGTACATCCTGAGAAAGTTTCTAACAACCATAGTTTGAAGAGGAGCTCGGCGAACGCATGCGCCTCGAGCCGCCAGTTTCGCGGATGCTAGATACGTTCGCGAGGTATGGAGGCTTAATGGCCTCCAAATACACCTTCCCAGCACCCGATCCCTCCGTTAAGACCGAAGACACAACGACCGAGGATGGATTGAAACTCCGCATATACACACCAGATGGCTACACTGGCGGAAAACCGGTCTGTGTATATTACCATGGTGGTGGGTGGGCAATGGGCGATATTAATGGCGACGATCCGTTCAGTAGGGCAATCGCAAAGCTGGGTGGCATTGTCGTTGTCTCTGTCGAGTACGGCCTTGCTCCGCAGAATGAGCACCCTGGCCTGATTAATGACTGCTACAAAGGCTTGCAGTGGGCGCTGGGGAACGCGAAGAGGTTGAATACCATTCAGGGAAAGTTCCTTACAGCTGGGGTGTCGGCTGGAGGTGGGCTTGCGTTTAGCTCGGCTCTGAAGGCGATTGATGACGGCCTTGGAGATCAGCTGGTGGGCGTAATAGGGCTCATACCTGCAACGATCCACCCAGATGGTGTCCCAGAGGGCCTACAGTCGAAGTACACGGCAATGACGGAGCATGACCAGCACACTATCAATACAAGTGATGCAATGAAGGCGTTCTGGGGTGAGTTCAGATGTGTTTCCAACTTCGTAGCTACTAACACGATAACAGATGCCTTCGGTGCCCCACCTACTGATCCATATGCCTCGCCTCTCCTGCACTCAAACATCAAGCATCTGAAGAAGGTATACCTGGCAGTTGCAGGACACGATACTCTAAGGGATGACGGTGTGCTCATGAAGCAGAAACTCGACGAGGCAGCGTCAGTCATCCGTCATTTCGAATCATGAACAAAGCTGAGTTGACTACAGGGTTCCGAGTGCGTTTGATTTATACGAGGGTTACCCACACTTCTTCTTCGCTTGGCCATCAGCGAAGCTTGACACGCCAAGGAAGCGGTTCTATGACAACCTATCTTCGGGTATCAAGTTCGTATTGTCGTAGCAGGTCGGATTGACGTCAAAATTTAGAGAGACGACAAGCATCAAAGTAGGGCCGCGTCTAGCAGACGGGTTTATTATAGACCAATATGAATAGAGACAATGCCTTTGTCAAGGTATTATATTTGACCAAGAACTTGAGTGTACTATAGCGTGACTGTCCGTAACCTGTCCGTGCCCCAGAAAGTACGGAGGGCTGCAACCCCGCTTCATCGTCCCCGCAGTACCACCCGCACAAGCCTACGCTCGAAGCGATCAGCGCTGCTGCGTCCAGCCAGTTCACTATATCGGCGCTGCTTTTCCGCTTAGACGGTTGAGGCAAAGGTCAGCCGCCACCCTTCCAAGACCCTGGCGTGACTCGCGTTGACATCTTAGAAGTCTTTCCTATTTCGTTATGTCTCACGTCTTTCTTATCCGAGAAATGTGGGTAAAAGTTCACTAGTATATATACTTCCAATAAACCATCATAGTACTCACCATAGTCCCGGGCAAGTTGTTGATTGTTTGAAACAGTTCCATCCACCATGAAGGCCGGCCAGTGGGATCCGTAAGTAAAATCCCATTACTCTAACCACCCCAGAAAACTAAGCATGCTATAGCAAGCAACAAAAAGTGGTTATTAACGACGTACCGAAACCATCTGCAGCACCAAATCAATTTCTCGTCAAGATCCAAAGTGCCTCACTATGCCACTCAGATCTAATGATGTCCATGCGCCCTGACTATCCCGTCACAATCGGGCATGAAGGCGTCGGGCACATCGAAGCCATCGGCTCCTCCGTTCCAACCAAAGACCTCCAGGTCGGTGACGCAATTGGCTTCAATTACTTCATCGGCTGTTGCTTCGAATGCGATGGCTGCATGGTGCACAACCTTCGCTGCGAGACAGGCAACCAAAAACTACAGGGTTTCGTCGCCGACGGATATTTTGCCGAGTATGCGGTAGTGGATTGGCAAAATGCAGTAAAGTTGCCACAGAACCTGGATATGTCGAGGAGTGCACCGCTGTTCTGTGCGGGAATCACAGCGTTCCACAGTGTGGACAGCTGTGAGTTGAAGGCAGGTGACTGGTTAGCTATTATTGGGTGTGGAGGGTTGGGACAATACGCTATACAGTATGCTAAAGCGGTAAGTCTTCGTTTTGCTTTATAGGGAGAGGTATAGAACTTACGATTGGTAGATGGGCATAAAAACTATCGGCCTCGATATCAACGATCACCAACTGGATATGGCAAAGAAGGTTGGCGCCGATGCCGTTTTCAACTCCATGACGAATAAGGATTATGTCGAGGAGATCAAAAATCTCACTGGCAAAGGCTGCCATGCGGCTGCTGTTTACAGTGCATCATATGCAGCATACGCAGGTGCAATCGAAGTTCTCCGAATAGGCGGTTTGCTGATGGTGATTGGCATTGCACCCAAAGGTCTAGAGTTCATCAATACGTTCGATTTAACCACGGGACGGTACCGCATCAAGGCTGATAGCACGAGCATTCCTCAGCGAATGAAGAAGGCAGTTGATTTCACAGGGAAGCACAGGTACGTCCAACATTGGTTTGACTGGGGTATTCTAGGGCTAATAGTATACACAGCATTCAACCGGAAGTAGAATTCCGCAAGATTGATGATCTGCCTCAGATGGTCGCAGACATGGAGGCCGGAAAGGCGGAGAAGAGGCAAGTGGTGGTATTCTAATTGTCTCAAAGTGGTTGTATAGAATTCAACTCATAACACGGCACATGAAGTTTTTCAAGACGTGATGTCACTTTGATACCAGCTTCAAGGGTTACAATGTCACGCATGGATCAATGCTGATTTAGATTGTCCTGGCACGAGTAGTATATGAGTGTGTCCCAGTATCCCGGTCCAGAGTACGCCCCTAACCCCGCCCTTCACTTGGCTTACAGTATACTTTGGTTGTCTATATCTTGTCAGCTATAGCTGCGAGGCCACTTATATTCTAACAATGTCAACCTAGGCAACTCATCTACTCTAATCTTATTACTACCAAATCCTCATCATGGTTCACAGCAAGATCGACGTACGTTCATCTTACTATCTCATCTGTGTACCAGTTCACTGACTAGCTTTAAGCACCATTTCGCTAACCCGCAATTCGAATGGGAAGTCAAGGAGAACTACCAACGTACGCAGCTCTTCGTATACTACTATTTGACTACCTTCGTTCTGAAACGTAGCCCTCAGCATGCATTAAACTCTCCTTCTTCTTCAAGAAGCTTCCCTCGGTCTCCGATTATGACTTCCAAATGCATTACAATCACGTGCACGCCGACCTCACTGTAGCTTGCAAGAAGTTTCACGCTGTGAAAGTGCAGCGATACGTTCAGGTACACCACTCTTTCATTAATAGCCCTCGAGAAGTGATACGAAAGTTAACGAGCGCTCTATGCACAGCTGTATCAGTCCCCACAGATGAAAGAGAAGGTGAAGAGCCTGGGTATGGAGATCCTGGAGTATGATGCGTGTAGCACAATTTGGGTCAAGACGTGGGACGATTGGGCGGAGTTCAGTGGGAGTGCGGAGTACCAGGCTGCCCTGATGCCAGATGCGGACCACTTCATGGATTACAAGCATAGTGGGATTAAAGTTATGGCCGGGTAAGTCCTTCCGCTTCACAGTTCGCGCAATTGAGACATCTCGCTGAATAGGTGGTGTAGACATGATCTTATCGCGTTTGGAAAAGCGATTCCTGACTGCGATGCTGCGGATGGCATTACGCGCGAAGATATTGCGAAGACTGAGGAACTGAGCCAGGCTAAGTCCCATTGAGCGGGAAATAAGAAACTTGCTAGACAGGGTATATGTGGCTGCTGCAGATATCACACGCTGTGAGAGTGGGTTCTGTGAAGTTTTTCTTTGGCTGAGATGTATGCCGAAGATCCGATTTAAACAAGCCAGTGCATGTGAGCAGTGCGTGCAAGCTTGTCAGCCAGTGGAAGACAATGTGCAGAAGGAAGAAAGAATGAAGTCTTAGATGGTTCCGGAAGTGTTGTTCCAGGCCAAGATGATCTTCAAATCCTGTATCACACAGTGCTTTGATCAGGTAAGCGCCATAGCCTGTGACTGTCTCACTCCGCACTCTACCCCGGATATCCACATCCTGCTCCACCACCCCAGACTTTCAGCGAACTTCCTGGTCCCTGTGGCTTTTTTATCGGTTCGACTTGGTAGTTGAGCGATACAGACCATGAGAACAAAGAACCGTAATGTTTGACTCAGGCTGTCCGAGGCCGGGATGCGGGGAAGGTAGATTGATTGGACTTTGGGCTTTGTTGGATCGACAATAACATGTTAAGGATCAGGGACGTGCTGTAGAAGAGTCTGAGTTGATTCCCAACCTTCACACACTCATCTTCGTAACTTTCCTTCCATCACCATGGCAGTGACAGATGTCCACGATGGTGATCTACGTCATTCCTCCATGGAGAAGGCCGAAATAGAAAAAGTAGAACAAGTCTCCGACGCCGCAACACCAGCTCATACCCTCCAAAATGTTGAAGGAGAAACAGTGACGATAACATGGAAAACGTGGTTCGTCATCTTCATCCTCAGTTCCACCTTCGGTCTCTCCTTTTGGCCTGTCCCTACCACAGCTGCAATGATGAACCGTCTCTCGGTCCAGTTCGGAGCCCCGACATCCAGAGCATGGTATGTGCCTGCGTATACAACAGCGAACAGCATTGGATTTTTGTTGGCGGGCGCAAACTCGGATCTTTTCGGGCGAAGACTCTTCTTGCTGTTCGGCAATGCGTGTTGTTGTGTAGGATTCATAGTTACGGCTACGAGTAACACCGCAAATCATTTTACTGCTGGTCTGGCAGTCACGGGGTTTGGGGGTGGGTTTGCGCAGATGGCCATGTGTAGTATTCCAGGTAGGCAAGCTTCATACAGGCAGGAATACCGTTACTGACAATCCCAGAACTCTTGCCAAACAAATTTCGACATATTGGTATATGTCTCTCTGATGGCTTCGTATTTCTCATTGTTATTATTGGTCCTATCGTTGGAAGAGTAAGTTCCCATTTATTCACGCAAAACCTGGTAAGCCAGAGTTATTCAGGACTAATTTTCGTATATAGTACGCGATCGATGTCGGCGCATGGCGATATGTTTATTGGGCAGGTCTTGTCGCACAGTTCCTCTCTTTTACTGCGCTCTTCATCTTCTACAAACCGCCCAAGCATCCGAAAGGCGTCCCATGGCATGAAGCAATCAAGGGCCTTGACTATGTCGGTACTGCTCTCATCGTTCCAGGCATTTGTCTCGCGCTAGTAGGCATAATCCAAACGACATATAAACCAAGCTCGGATGTCACAGTAATCGCGCCCATGGTCGTTGGCTTCATTATGATCGTTGCATTCGGCGTCTGGGAAACAGTATCGAATACCAGATTCAAGCTGTGCCCACCGCATCTGTTCCGGAGCCACAAGGGACGAGAGTTTACGGCACCCTTTATCGTGGCTTTTATTGTCACAATGTTCTACTATTCCGTCAACATAATCTGGCCTACGATGGTGAACGTCTTCTACCTTAAACCAGATACCTCCCGCAGAACCGAGCTACTCCTCACTTTACCACCCAACGTCGGTCTTGTCTTCGGCTCCATGTGTTTGATAGCCTTTGGCAATTTGTTGGGACACTGGAAGCTCACTTTGATAATAACCTGGACGGGCATGGTGTTTTTTGGAGCCTTAATGGGTCTAGTTACGCCGTTCAACCAAGGTCTGATGATCGCATTCTGCTGCATCAACGCGAGCTTCTTCGGCTGGGCTCAGTATGAGTCTATCGCATTCACCCAACTCGGTGTACCGCAACAAGACCTAGGTTTCTCAGGAGGTCTTGCCGGTATGGCTCGCTATGCCGGTGGCTCTCTTGCTCAAGCGATTTATACCACGATCCTGACAAACGCACAAAGCACACGGGCTGCTGCTACCGTACCTGCTGCAGCCATCGCAGAAGGCATGTCTTCAGAAAATGCGCAGGCTTTATTTGCAGCCGTTCCACTCGGAGCTGCCGCTATCGCGGAGGTACCCGGAACGAGCATGGAGGCAATCAGTGCTGCTTCACTAGCGTACCAGTGGAGTTACGCACATGCGCTGAAGATTGTGGCGTTAAGTAGTTTGAGTTTTGGCATAGTGGGGTTGCTCTGTGCCTTTTGGTGCGAGGATTTGACGCCGAAGATGACGGACAAGGTGGAGGTATTCCTGGAGAACGATGTATACGCTGATAAGAATGAATTTCACTGAGCTAGTTTACGATGAAGGTGCTATAGAACATCAGGGGCTGTCAACTTCTAATATAGTTATCTTTTGGTTCTTACATCTTACAGGAAGCATTTCCACACCGACGTTGGTTGACTTAGTACGAAGGTTTTGATTGGGAATGCATCTCGCTAATATACCCCTGCTTCAACATAAGTTCTATACGCACAAACAGGCGACCTCATCACACCCACCACCCTGGCACAGTGCAAGCCAAGAATCCATAGCGCCCCCAAAACTTTAACCTCATCGGCTCCACGTCTAATGACTCGCTTCTGTCGAGAACTGTTCCAGATGACTCGCAAAAGGCCGGGAAGCTAGAAACCGCCGCCCGGAAGTCCCAGGCTAACATTTCCAACCCCGATGCGATGTATGCGATTGGAAATACAACTCATCATATGCAGAGTCTCTATACTTCTTGAGTCGGTCACACGCTCGGAATTAGGTCATGTATCGTGAAGATAATTTTGCGCTGAACTAACCTGTATTAACTCACGCTTCGTGTCGCGGGGTAGGAAGGCCCACAGATTTCGGCGTTATCATTAAAGCGTCCGATGACAACACATGGCTAGTAGACGATTTCGAAGAGGTGGGCTGATAGTTTCTCATATCGTACCATTGATCTATCCAACTTCATTTTAGTCCGGGATATCAAGCAAGTCTTTCATTGGCAGCCTCCTTTATACCGCCAATTCACCCCACTACATCCTCGCAATGTCCAAGTCCGCCCTCGTCTTCGGCGCCAGCGGGGTAACAGGCTGGTCCTTCATCAACGAGATTCTACATGACTACCCTGCTAAAAACACGTGGAAGCGCGCCCACGCCCTTACCAATAGGCCCCTGTCTCAGGAGAAATCACAGTGGCCAAATGACCCGCGCTTGAACATCGTATCTGGCATAGATCTGCTTGCCAACGATCAGGAATCTCTCGAAAAGGAATTGAAGGAGAAGATTCCGGACATTGGGGAGGTTACGCATGTCTACTACCTGGCATACAAGGCAGGTACAGATGTGCCGAAAGAGCTAGAAGAGGCAATGGACATGTGGAAGAAAGCCGTGATAGCGGTGGATAGGCTGTGTCCGAAATTAGAATTCGTAGTACTGCAGATTGGGGCGAAGATTTGTAAGTCCTCCTACCCCAGACCTTCCCTGAAGAGTTCACTCTAACACCAAATAGATGGCTGTATGCTGCAAGTAACCGTCCCCGGCTACTCCGATCCTGAAATCACCCCACCGCACAAAGAGACCCAGCCGCGCCTCAAAGGCGAGTTCCACGACAAGTTATTCTACCACCCACAAATAGATTTCATCGCCGACTACGCAAAAGACAAAAAGTGGAGTTGGTGCGAGACACGTCCCGACATCATCATCGGCTTCGTTCCCAACCAGAACTTCTACTCGCTCGGTTCCTCCCTCGCTATTTACCTCAGTCTGTGGAAAGCTGTCAAGGGAGAGGGAAGCGAGTGCCCGTTCCCCGGTACGCAGAAGAGTTGGAAAGCGCTGAGTAACGACTCAAGCAGCGACATGATAGCTCGGCAAACAATCCACCTATCACTGAGTGAGAAGACGGAAAAGGGCGGCGGATACAACGTCGCAGACGAAAAGACTCCGTCCTCCTATGAGAAGAGGTGGCCCGTCTTATGTGAATACTTCGGGCTGAAGGGTACTGGCCCCGTGGAAAATCCACCCGAGGTTCGCCAGTTTATCAAGGAGAATTTCAGCACGTGGAAGGAGCTTGAGAAGAAGCATGGGTTGCAAGAGGGCCATGCAGACCATGGTAAAGTGTTTCCTGGATTTGAGTATGCCCTCTTAGTCCTGTTTGACTTTGATAGGCAGTACGATATGACGAAGATGTATAGTACTGGGTTTACTGAGGAGAGAGATTCGGCGACGTCTTGGGGAGGCGTGTTTGATCGGATGAGGAAAGCGAAGATTATTCCGTAGCGATATGTAGAGTGCGCGGTGGATTCGATAGAATAAATGATCACTGTTTGCTTGCAAAGTTTATCAGAGAAGAGCGTCCCAGTGATATGTTACTGTATGCCTCTCTGATTGGTTCAGCAGATGTTCGGCATTCTTGTTGGTAGACGTTATAATTAGTGAAAAGATTGTGATAGTAGGGACGGTTTCAATTGATAACAAATTCTCAAAGCTACCCGCATTTAACCTTCTAACTGCTTAGAAAGACCTAGTAGCTCATGTTAATCATAATCGTCTTCGGCTCCGTAAACGCCCTCAGCGCATGGACACCACACTCCCTCCCCAGGCCACTCTCCTTCGATCCGCCAAAAGGCGTCATGGTGAACATGATACTCACACAGTTGATACCCACCATACCCGAATCAAAGTCACTCGCCACACGCAGCGCCTTGTTGATATCCTGTGTAAACACACCAGCCATGAGCCCAAAGTTCGTGTTATTCGACAATTGCATGATCTCCTCCTCTGTCTTGAATTTCTTGACAACACTCACAGGGCCGAAGATTTCTTCGCAGTGAATCTCAGACTTGGGATCGACGTCTGTGAAGACGGTAGGCTCGAGGTAGAAGCCTTTGTCGCCAACACGTTTACCGCCCACGGCGAGAGTGCCTTGGCCTTGCTGTCCACGCTCAATAAAGCCTTGTACACGTTTGAACTGTGCTTCATCAACGAGGGGACCGATGTTTGTGGATTTGTCGTCTGGGTCGCCGATTTCCTTTGCCTTCGCCTTCATGGCCTCTTTGTACTTCTCAATGAACTTGTCGTAGATACCTTCCTGGACGTAGACACGGCTGGCAGCAAAGCAGACCTGCCCAGTGTTGGCGGTGATGGCGTTTGCGGTCCACGTCACTGCATTTTCGAGGTTGCAGTCATCGAACACAACGGCGGGAGATTTGCCGCCGAGCTCAAGCGTGACGCGCTTCAAGTTTGACTTTGCGGCCATTTCTTGGATTTTCTTGCCCGTTGCGATGGAGCCAGTGAATGAGACTTTGCGTATGCGCATGTGGCTCGCAAGCAGAGCACCGGTGCTGCCATCTCCCGTGAGGACCTGGAAGACACCTGGGGGGAAACCGGCCTCCTTGATCAGGGTGCCGAGTGCGAGTGAAGAGAAGGGTGTCTTTTCTGAGGGCTTGAGGATGAAGCAGTTGCCTGTAGCCAAGGCAGGTCCAGCCTTGAGACCAATTGTACCGATGGGACCGTTCCAGGGAACGATGCCGGCAGTCACACCAAGGGGCTCATTGCGTACAATCTTGAGGAAGCCGTCTTCCTGTGGCCAAGACTCGCCGCCGAACTTGTCGATGAAGCCGGCATTGTATCTGAAGCACTCAGCGCAAAGTCCAATCTCGAACGCCCCAAACGCGGCAGGCGCGCCCAGCGAGATTCTCGAAAGCTGCGCAATGGAATCTGCATTCTTCTCCACCAGATCTGCAAACCTGTTTAGGATACCTCGGCGCTGATTCGCGCTCATCTTCTTCCATGCGGGGAAGGCCTTCTCTGCTGCATCTACGGCGACGTCAACGTCCTGCTCGCCTGCCAAAGGCACATCATCGGCGAGCAGTGACCCATCTTTGGGGTTGTAGACGGAGAGCTTCTTGGAGGACTTGGAGTCAACGTATTCGTTGTTGATGAAGAGCTGCTTAGGTAGATTCTTGGTAGAGTATGAGAGTGTCATGATGAAGAGCTGTGATCCGCCGCACAAATCAAGATATGATGAGATAAAAGGGAAGCAAAGGAAGTTTGAACCCGGCGGGGGATAGGAGGGGTAGTCAACAACTGTACTCCAGACTTGGGTGCTATCTATGCAACGCGCTGGCTAAGCCATTTCACCTCTTAACAGAACAGGAAAGTCTTAACTCCGAAGGCAAATGGGCAAAAGTAGCGTCCCAGCGCCGCCTAGGGACTACCTGCATGATCTCGTCGGCAGAACAACCTCGCCTAGGGTGGCAACCATTGAGTGGAGACGCGTTGAGCGGTGGTGTTCGGATGAGCAAGAGGCATGCTCGCGCTTTGTTTTCCGCGTTGCAATGACGACCCTTGCTCCAACTCTGCGGGGTAACTGACTCGGACGCGCTGGAGATACGTGGTACACATGACTCGCATGGGGACTCTCGTTCCGAGCAACCGTAGCTGTTCCGAGGATCATCGTTGATTGTGAAGTTACATGACAGCCTGGCGGCATACTTTATGTCGCCTCTTGATTGGCTGTTAGGGAGGATGTGGGTAACATTGGATGCCTAAGAAGATGGGCTTTTCAGAGAGCATGTCGTGCCGGAGAGAACGCTCTTTTCCTTTCCCTTTGCCCGGAAGAGTACCCCATGTTCGCGATATGCGGAGAAACACTGTAGGGGCGCGTTATCCTTTCGAGTCATCTTAGTTGAGATCTACGAATACACTCTATACATGCCACGAGAACCTTGAATCATGTATCTCACTGTTGTCTAGAACTGCAAATCCCTTCCCATTTATCGTTCACGCATTTGTACCGCAAGGCCTTCCAGACTATTGTCTTCTACTTATAATGTTCGACCTTTGCAAAGATTGCATTAAACGCCCTAACCTATCTGCGAATAACACCACAATGACGAAAAAAGTTGCATTGATCACAGGCGGCGCCTCAGGCATGGGTCTCAAGGTCGCTGAAGCCCTCGCCTCACGCACATACGAAGACTGGGACCTACACATCGTCGACCTGAACGCTGAAGCTGGTGAAAAAGCAACCACAAGCTTGAAAAACGCACACTTTCACCAGACCAATGTTACCGACTATCAGTCTTTAACATCAGCCTTTGAAGCTGCATTCAATGTCACCGGGAGACTAGACTTTGTATTTGCCAACGCTGGCATCGTGGAGCGGGATAACTTCTACGAAAAGCATGATCTGGATGCAGGACCGCCGCCGCCGCCAAACCAGTTGAGCATCGACATCAATTACAAAGCTGTGGTAAACACGTCTCACATCGCATTACACTACTTCCGTAAAGCCATCGCGAAGTACGGCAAGGACAAGATCGCTCCGGTGCTAGTCATGACTGCTTCCTGTGGCGGTCTGTACCCGAGTGAGTTCTGCCCCATGTATTCAGGCAGCAAGGCGGCAGTGGTGCAGTTCAACCGCGCGATCACGGTGGCGTATCATCACGAGGGTATTCGCACATTCGCAACATGTCCCGGGACAATACGGACGGGCTTGCTGAACCAGGAGGAGTGGAAGAATTTTCCAGATGAGTACTTTACGCCCGTTGAGACATTGGTAGATGCTGTGTTGAAAATCGTCGATGGCGGAGACATCGAGGATGCAAAAGGGAAGAAGGTCAAGGGGGAGGATAACTGGGGCCTCACTGTGGAGGTGAATGGCAACAACTTCTACTTCAGGGATCAGACGCCATTCTGTGATGCGAATATGGAGGCCATGATGAAGAATACCAGCATGGCAAATCAGTTGGCTAGGATTGAGAAGACGAAGAGGGAGCAGGCTGATGGAAGAACAAATAGTGTGTGACGACCAGGCAGGAACAAAAGTCGGGATAGGAACATCACCAAGCTTGCAGCGTGTATCTCAAATACCTGAAATAGATGGGTAGTAATTTATAACTGTGACTGCCTACCCGCAGCATACCTCACGCCCCCATCAACGGCAATATCCTCCCCATTAACATACGCTCCCGCCGGGCTCGCCAGGTACACCATAACCCCCGCAATATCCTCCGGCTCACCCAGCCGTTTCCTCGGATTCCAATCCTCTAGCTCCTGCTGTCCCCCAAGCATCTCAATCAGGCCATTTGCCAGCTTCGAGGGAAAGAAGCCCGGCGCAACCGTGTTGGTGGTGATGTTTCGCGGGCCGAGCTCGACGGCAAGTTGCCGCGAGAGGTGGTGAGCTGCGGCTTTGGAGACGCTGTACATTATTGTACCATGCTCGCCGACGTGGGGGACGGTTGTGCCTGCGGTGGAGGAGACGATGATTATGCGTGAGGGGTCGCGGCGGGTGCCAGCGTGTTCGAGGAGGGGCGCGAATCTATTTCATTAGCATTCGCCGTATAGCCAAGAATTTGGGCTGTCTCACAATCTCGCCAGGTTGAAGACACCGCGGACATTCAGGTCCAACACCTTCTTGCTCGACCAGTCTGGAGTAGGATCGAATGGCCCTCCCCATGTCGCGCCGGCGTTGCAGACTAAGATGTCCAGCTTGTCATCTGTCTCTTGCACCTTCTTCACCAGTCTCTCAATATCTTCTGTGTCGGCGACATTCGCTGCGATGCCAATGGCGGTACCGGAGACGGGCAGCTTGTTGAGCTTCTCGACGGCCCGGTCGATGCCCTGCGGTCCTTCATTCTTGCGCGCTGAGATGAAGACCTTCTTGGCGCCCGCGAGGAGGAAGGCAGTCGCTGTGTGTAGTCCAAGACCTCTTGAGCCTGTCGTTGTCTATTAGTACGCGACCAAGGTTGCAGCAATGGCAAAGCTCACCTCCAGTTACCAGCGCAACTTTGCCGTCCAGGCGGAACATGCGGTCGAAATTCTTCAATTCAGACATGATGATCAATCTCCCGCAAACACAAGTAAAGCGCACCAGAGAGTGTGCGTTTTCAGAATACTGAACGCCATCTTGAGAGTCCGGCTGGGGTAGATAGCTGCAGTTTGGGGAGCTCGGTTTGTGGAGAACGACATCCTCGGAACTAACAACGCGTGTCTGTGCGGCCCCGCGAATACCTCGTTTTGCCGGGTGTGGGTTGGCTGTCGCATCAGCCTAACTTCAAAAGTTGCTATTCGCTATAAGAGATAGAGTTCATTATGGATGTTTCTCTCTCCGAAGGACTACTCTGTCTTCTTTCTGGTTGTCGTGTCCGCTCCTTCCGCCCTGACTGATTGCTCCTTCCTTAGCCGCAATGCCCTTCTCCTCACCTTTTCCCAGCCTGAATATCCCAAAATGCAATCTACTGGAATATTTGTTTCCACAAGGGAAAACACCGTCAGATACGCCACTGTGGATAGACTCCAAAGACACAAACCAATACCTCACACCACGGACGCTGTTACTATGGACGAAGCGACTCGCGCTGGGCTTGGATCGCATAGGAAGCAAGCCTGGGGAGGTTGTTATGATCCTGACACCTAACCACATCTACGTCCCCGTAGCATATCTAGGGATTGTAGGTTCAAAGCGGATATTTAGCGGAGCGAACCCAGCGTACACAGTATCGGGTAAGTTTCTGGTCCTGCACTTGGTCCAATGCGCAACCAGATGATAGTCTAACCAGGGATTAGAAATGATTCATCAAGTCTCCAACACACAAGCACAATTTATCCTCGCGCATCCCACCCTTGTCAAAACAGCCGTGCAAGCAGCTAAAGGAGCTGGCCTTCCAGATGGCCGCGTCTTCCTCTTCTCAGATGAGCCCAACGAGCCAGTGGAAGGCTGTACAGACTGGACAGACTTCCTCCCCTCGCCAGCAGAAGGAAAGGCTTACAAATTCCCCGTTCTTTCAGAACATGAAGCAATGACCACAACAGCAACAGTGAACTACTCTTCCGGCACCACGGGTCTACCCAAAGGCGTCGAAGTTAGCCACCACAACCTAATAGCAAACCTCGAGCAGACCATCTTCATGCGATATCTCCACAAGCCCTGGAGTGCAGATACACGGCCTCGAGAAGTATGGATTGGCTTTCTTCCTTTGTATCATGCATACGGTCAACTATACACTATTGCCATGGCGCAGAAGCTTCAGGTACCGGTTTACATCATGAAGAAGTTCGAGTACGATGAGTTTCTGCGGGTAATTCAGACACACAAGGTAACGCATCTACAAGTAGCACCACCGATTATGGTAATGCTTAGCAAGAGACCGGAGACTGCAAAGTATGATCTGAGCAGTGTGACGGATATTCTGTGTGGTGCGGCGCCGCTGTCAAAGGAGCTCCAGAATGAAATCAGCAAGAAGTTGGGCTGTGAGATTTTGCAGGGGTGGGGTATGACGGAAGTGACTTGCGGGGCGATACATGTGCCTGGCGGCACTGTCGACGAGTAAGTATTCCCTCATTGATTCGTGGTCTCGATTGCTGGCTAATTCTGGATTAGCTCTGGAAGTGTAGGCCAGCTTGATCCAAACTGCGAATGTATGCTCCTCGACGACGACGGCAATGAGGTACCAGAAGGCCAACCTGGCGAACTGCACGTTCGGGGTCCCAATATCTGCATAGGATACTGGCGCAATCCAGACGCTACGAAGGAATCTATATCGCCCAATGGCTGGTTGAAGTCTGGTGACATTGCGATTGTAAAGAATGGGTGGTTTTGGATCGTAGATCGGAAAAAGGTACGCCTCATTAAGTTATCTGGGTGTGGGATGTGCTAACGTTCCGCCAGGAACTCATCAAAGTCAATGCCCTCCAAGTAGCCCCCGCCGAACTCGAAGCCGTCCTCCTCGAATTCGACCCCATCGCCGACGCAGCAGCGGTCGGCATAACACTCGATGGCCAAGAGTGGCCGCGCGCCTACGTCGCCCTCAAAGAGGAGCACAAGAACAAGATCACTGCCGATGATATCCACAAGCACATGAAGATCAAAGTCGCGAAGCATAAGCAACTCGTTGGCGGGATTGTGTTTGTTGACGAGGTGCCAAAATTGCAGAGTGGGAAGATTATGAGAAAGGTACTCAAGGAGTGGGCGAAGAGGGATGCGGAGAAGATAAATGGGGCGCTGAAGGCGAAGTTGTAGACCTATACACTGAGTTGCTTGTATGTGCGTAGTTTAATAGAGGAGAAACCATAACCGTATCAATCCAACAGGAGGGCCTAAAGAAGATGTTGTTGAAACTCTAGTTTGACTTTTGAAGATTAGAGTGCGAGTCGGCGTGATGCGATCATATACTCCAGACCTTCAAATACAGGGAGGGTGAGCACGCCTGATCACGGGATCGCGCGTTGAGCTGAACTTGCCATGATTCATGCTAGACAACGGCACCTATACGAAATGGTCGGTAATACAGCTACCGAACATCCCCGAGCAGCTGGTCTTGAGAGCGGGTCATGGCTTGAAGTTCTACATATCGAAGTGGCTCAGACAGTCGGATAACTGTGTTGATCAAATAAATCCCCATTGAAACGTCTTGCTATAACATTATGAAATCGTTTATTCAAACACACCAACATGCTCCCCAATCTTCGGTAGCATCAGCTCTATGAGAAGGTGGACCACTGGATATACAAATGCTTATGTCAGCCGACGCGTCCAAGAACTGGTTCGCGCCATCGGAACGACCCCGCGTAAACTCTTCCGCTACCCCAGAAAACAACCATGTTGCCGCCAGCCTGTCGAATACAGCCAGTATGCACGCGTGTTCAAGCACAGCTTGTCGGAAGCATATCCAGCGAAAAGGGCTAACATGTCCCGCATGCATCAACTACCGGCGCGTGAGGAGGAGGCCGAGGAGCGGTTAAAGACTCCAGAGGCATTTACTTGATTGTCGCGCAGTAGTGGTGTGAGAGCTATGTTTATCTCTCTAGGATGCCAGCGGTAGATTCTTTAAAGACTTGATCTGCTGTCTGTAGGGCTGCATTTCGTTCTACCCCTCATTGCATCTTCGTTATTTATCCCAGACCACTCATCCAATCTCCCCAAACTGCCATCTTGCGGCGAGCTACTTAAAGTAACTTCACAAGACCAGGGATCGCTCAACTAGGGTAGAGGCGCTTTAGGAATCTTCTCTTACGGCGAACTGAAAGCATTTTGGTCTCTTTCATCAACCTCCCCAATGGCGCCCTCCGAGATGCCCAACGCCCTCAACGGCGTCAATGGGTTCGGGCACAACTATGACTATCCACCTTCGCATATCGACGGCCCATACAGAGTGCTCGATCAATACCACTCAAAGCCAACCAAGCTGCGGGTAGCTTGTGTTGGCGCTGGCGCGTCAGGTCTCTGCTTAGCGTACAAGATGGAGAAGATGCTGGAGCCCGGGTCTTGGGAATTGACCCTTTTCGAGAAGAACCCCCAATTCGGTGGAACATGGTATGAGAATACGTATCCGGGTGTCGCTTGCGATATCCCTTCGCATGACTACAATTTCACATGGGATCCTAAACCCGACTGGTCACAATTCTTTGCGTCAGGGAAAGAGATCCAGGGATATTTTGAGGACTTTGCGGAGAGGCATGGTAGGTTGCAATCGAATGAACAATGGAAATCTAAAGCGCTAATCTGGACCAGGCAGCAAAAAGTACATGAAACTTAATAGCAAGATAACCGAAGTAAACTGGAATAATGAGGAGGGATGTTGGAATATCACCATTAGGAACCCCAAGACTGGTGCGATGTGGAAAGACTGGGCACATGTAATAGTGAATGGCTCAGGTGAGACATTCATCTACCTTCAATCAATAGTAGCTGACCTTGGAAGGTATCCTTAATAACTGGAAGTGGCCGGATCTCGAGGGTATCCATGATTTCAAGGGCCCTCTACTACACTCTGCCTGCTGGGACCACAGCGTCGACTTCAACGGGATCACCGCTGCTGTCATCGGTGTTGGCTCCACCAGCGTCCAAATCGTCCCATCGCTGCAAAAGGTTGTCAAGCAGTTGGAGGTATACATGCGCAGCCCAACATGGATCTCACCTCCATTCGGCGCAGGCGCACTCACCAACGACCTACAGAAAGGCCAAGACGTCGACCCTGGCCAGCGCCAGTACAACTTTACAGAGGCAGATATCAAAAAGTTTAGGGAAAATCCGGATTATCACTTGGAGTTCCGGAAGAAGATCGAGGCGGAGATCAACAGTCTATTTGGAATGTACCAACAGAACTCAGAACTGTCGAATCAGTTTAGGGATGTCGTGACGAAGGAAATGCACCGCCGAATGGGTCCCGGCCACGAGGACCTGAAGAAGTTCATCATCCCCAAATGGTCGGTGGGCTGCCGACGAATCTCGCCTGGTGACGGCTTCCTCGAGGCATTAGTCAAAGAAAACGTGACTCCCGTCTTCAGCGGCATTGAGCGCGTCGTTCCAGAAGGCATCAAAACCGTCGACGGCAAAGTACACAAACTAGATGCGATCGTTTGCGCTACAGGGTTTCAAGTCGCGTTCCAGCCTGCCTTCACAGTGCGCAACGGCGAAGGCAAGTCAATCAAGGAGGACTGGACGAACGGCCCCAACCTTTACATGGGTGTCTCAGCGCCTAGATTCCCCAATTTCTACACCATCGTTGGCCCCGGCGCGACATGGAGTAATGGCACCTTGTTGCCATCGATCGAAACCACTATTGAGTATTCGGTCAAGTGCATGAAGAAGATGCAGACTGAGGGTATCAAGGCGATGACTGTCAAGCAGGAGGCGCTTGATGAGCTCTATGCCCACTTTGACGAGTATCATAAAACAACTGTGTGGCAAGAGGAGTGCCGCAGTTGGTTCAAGGACGGCCAGATCAAGAACCGCATCTACCTATGGCCAGGCGCGGTAAGTTTCCCCAAAGTCATCGTATTCGTTGCGAGGAAGGAGATGATCGTTGTGAACCCCGCTTGTACTAGCGCTCCTGAAGCTAACATGACTCGTGCTAGACGATCCACTTCCTCAAGTCCATCAAGACCCCGCGCTGGGAGGACTACGACTTCACATATCGTTACAAGAACCGGTTCGCGTTCTTGGGCAATGGTGATGTCAAGGCTACGGCGTCAAAGGATGTCTTGGGTTTGAGCACGTATATCCGGAGCTCGGATCACGAGTGGGATGTCGACTAAGCGAGCAATCCTTTATGTTGGGCCGGATTGAGCTTGCTCGGCAAAGATAGCCAGCTCACTGCGGGTCTCTTTTCGTTGGCGTTCCATTATCTGCATGTCGGGGTCGCGGAGTATCCCCGGACTTTTGGGTTCCCCACGGTTACACATTCCAATGCATGAATGCATGAACAACTTCTTTTGGCAACGTCGACGTCTTGCTCATAGCTCGCTTGGAGTGCACAATCGGCAGGAGAGCTCTCGTCTGTGCTTCGCGGACAAGCGCGCACGGCATGGTCGCGTATTTCGCAGAAGCGCTGAAGCCTGGATGCATGCTTGCGATAGCCTGGCTTCATGGCTTGTATAGGTTCGGATGGTCGCTCTTAGCCTCCTCAATTCATGAATGTGACGGCTCCGACACTCCCCATCCATCCAATCACAAAGGGCTTATCAATATCGCCCCTCGTGTCGCGACTAATGTTCCCCAGACTGCTCCCTTATTACAAGCACACACGAATCGCAGAAAACCCAGAACCATGGCAGATGCCAACGCCACATCGTATGATTGGAGCTCGCGGACTGGAGCTTCTTTCCGAGCTGAGCAGCCAAACGCACAACCCCCCTGTGACCTCTCAACCTACGCTTGTATCCCTGTGACCCTACAGCATGTCCAACCAGCTGTCCCCGAAGTATGCGTTTGAACGTCATCTCAAGCCTACCTGGTGCGGCTGCTAAAGCGCTCGGTCGAATGGCAAGGAGAATGCTCTAGAGTGATTCTAGACAGTCTTGTGAAAGCCATGTTCGGTTCGACATAGGCATAGGAGGTATTACCGACTGGTTTCTCCAGGTTTCGGATCATTGCGAGGAATCGGTCCGATCCCCAACAAACCCCAGAAAGTTGCTGGGAAGGTTGCGAAGAGCTAATCTGTGCCGCAATCGTACGGATTCATGCTCGCGTGGCGTTGTTAAGGGTTCTCAGAACCTTGAAAACTGCGGGGCCCCAGCTCCGCAGGTCAGAACCCACCTTGTTCCAACCTAGCGGGCTGGAGTGTCCGAACACTAGACGTTGTCCCGGGGCCTGTTTGCGGACCCTCAAGAGCTCAATTTAGTCTGGGTTGTTCGCCTTCTTGCTGTCGCTCCCCGCAATTTCCAAGTTCATACGTTAAACCTCCTCATCCCAGTGAGAGCCTTGACATTACACATTGGACCGTGAATGCACCGAACAACAACCGTTGTAGCCGCCGACACCATGTCAACAGAGCCTACTAAAGCGAACGAACAGACGGACTCATCTGATGTGAAGTCTGCCTCGGACAGCAAGCAAGAGAAAATCCCATCAGAGAAGGGTTCAGCGAAAGAGAAATCTTCGAAACCACGGCACAGGGCTTCAGTAGCATGTGCTTCGTGTCGGGACCGCCGGATTCGCGTATGCTTGCCCTAACTGCGCCCCTATCCGTTTGCTGACTTTCTGGTAGTGTGTTGTGCCTCCTGGCGAGAAAGACTGCACGCAATGCAAAAGATCCGGCGTGGATTGTGTCATCAAGAACGATGACGAACGACGAAGGTTCGTTTTTGCATCTTTTGCTTGGAGGAGGACACGCAGCTGACAAATGATAGACCCATCTCACGAGCGTACATGTGCTCACTCACAGAGCGCGTAGCACTCCTAGAAACAATGCTGAAGGAGAGGGGTGAAGATCTACCACCAGCGAACCACCCGCCAAAGACTCGTCACGGTTCCCAACGCAACGAGGATCTATCACCAAACCACAAGGCAACAGATAGCCAAAGCAACCAACAAGACAACTCCAGTCCGGGAAGCCAACTGAGCCCCCAAGACGATTACCCTGAGCTCGATCAGCAGCATGAGTACAATGGTAGCCCCCACAACGACGCAGAGAGTGCCGGTTCCCCAGCCATGCTTCCCCCTCCGAAGAGAGACGGCATGGTCAGCCGCCTGCTTTCCACACGAGGACATTTAAGCTTCGATCAATTGAGCGGCCGACTACGATACTTTGGCCCTACCACAAACTGCCACGTGCATTCCGAGATGCTCAACCCTTTCGACTCCACGCGGGAGATGAGCGAACAGGCGCGACGTGCGGATAAGATCATTCGATCCTTACCACTCGAGACATATGACTATTTGATGGATCTCTTCTGGCAATGTTATAACCCCGTCATCCACGTTTTGCACCAAGAAGCGTTCAACGAGGACCGGGAGATGGGTCGGACGCAGTTCTACAGTGGATTCCTGCATGTCTGTGTGCTGGCGATGGGGTTCCGGTTCGCTGATAAGGAACGCATGGATATACTCAGAATTAGTCTTCCCGGAAAGGAGAGCACGCTTCATAGAGAGGCGAAGTATATGCTTGATCACGAGTTGGAAAGACCAGGTGGAGTTCCATCTGTCGTCGCGATGTTGTTACTCGGTGACCTCGAATGTGGAGTTGGCCGCGATAACCTGGGCTGGCTTTACGCAGGTATGGCTGTAAGGCTTGCGTTTGATATCGGGTATGTATGCACCTCAATGTCTGCTTTTGAGATTTCGAGGGCTTCCTTGCTGATCGTGATAGGCTTCATCTAGATGCCCGTCTCTCCGGCCTGTCGGAACGCGAAATCGAAATTCGCCAAATGACGCTTTGGGCCTGTGTAATCTACGACAAGTAAGTCCCCTATCTATCCTTGATATAATTGGTTGTCTTTATGCGAGCTTTGCTAAATTCTCACAGGTATTGGGCGCTTTTCCTTGGTCGCCCAACCTCAATGAAATCTTCCGACCTGGAAATTTACAGCTTAACCACTCAATTCGCCCGCCTAGGGACCTGTCTCCCATCCGGGCCCTCAAAATCCACAGAGACACTCATCTACGAAGCACTCATAGACTTGATGGAACTCGCTGGCAAGATTACTGAGAACATGGATCCACACCTGTCGCAAAACCCCGAATCGCACACATCAGTCGACCGCAACCAGTACCTCCGCATGGCAGCTCTTGATCGCGAGTTTAGTAGTTGGTATGCGAGATTACCTGAGCAACTACGCTGGACACCAAACAACATAGCAACGGCGCCCTTTTCGTTTTTCCTGCTACATCAGCAGTACCACGCCAGTCTGATCCTGTTGCACAGGCCGTTCGCCATGTACGAAGACCAAAGTGCGCGGGATGGCCTGGAGAGCAATGGGCCAGATGATCACTTTTCGGCGCTGAGTAGGACAGTGTGCACCAAGCATGCGATTCGCGTAGCGAGAATCTATTGGCAGCACCGGCAGCGGTTTGATACAAAGCAGATTTTTGTTACCGGGATGCAGCACGCGGTAAGGACCGGTCTATAGCCATCTTTCGAGCTTTTAGTGGACTTTCATGATTCTAACTCTTCCTAGGGCACAGCAGCAACCGCCCTCGTCGCCGCGCTAGCATTCATTAAAGACCCCAACGACCGCAACAACAACATGCAATACCTCGAATGCCTTTCAGCTGCACTCTCCGATATGGCCGCAACCTACCAGCCCGCGGAACGCATGTCTATCGTGTTGCGCGCCGTCATGGTCGAGCTACGCGGCGGCCCAGAGCCGAACATGAACTCCTTCACATTGTACAAATCTAAGTCTTCGGTTGTGCCAGCCCGGCGCGGATCCACCATCGACATAGACGACGAGAGCTCAAGTCAGGTCTTCAAGAAACGCCAGACAAGCCGGCCTCGCGCAGGAACAGGAGCAAGTAGTAGGAAAGTGCGGACGAGCAGCATGAGCACAGCGATGAGTATGCCCATGGACCGTCAGAGCTTGAGCATCGTACCTCCTCCCCCACCACGCTTCGACGACATGGACCGTAACGGCGACGGTTTCATTATGGTAACGCCCCGCTCTGAAATGAGCGCCTGGCAGCCCATCTCGGAAACACCGGAGCTCTCTCACACGTTATCCACACCGTCCACTAGCACGCTGTCCTCGTCTGATCCGCGCAACTCGGGAGCCTGGATGGGCGCTGAGTTCGACGCCCAAGACTCAATTTCCCAACTTGCTACTGCACATTTCCCTGAACTCAACGCGTTTGACGAAGCGAATGGTGGTTCAGTAGATGGCATGACTAACCTGGATTTTATGAATTTGGGCGAGGGAGGCAATGAATGGAGTATGGGTAAGGAATGGAATAGCAGCGGGGGTGTGGTGAGTGACCTGGATGGGTTCCCATCTCAAAGTGGGTTTGGCATGGGCGTTTTATCGGGGAATTGAGAAGTTTTGGGCAAAGAGATATGAAAGCACGTAATGTTTGTTTATGAGGCGCAATACCGAGACTTATGATTGTTTTCTAGAGCGATGAATTGAGGAAGCGGGTATTTGGCGTTGGCGGTTTGTGCTAGAGCGCACTTGAAATGATTTAAATCACATTGTAGTTCCATACTTCCCAGTCTTTAAGAAAATCTTGACTTCAAAGGCCGTTATTCATAAAACCTCTGTTTCCTTACCCTCATACCCGTCTGGAGCGGCACAAAAGCCATCTTGCCGACCTCGCTTTCAGTCTTGATGTCCGCGACCATGACACCGAGATCGCCTAGCCTCTTAGTCTTCTTCACACCATCCTCAATACTATTACCCTGCACACCATTATCCCCAAAGTAAGTCGAGTCTCTGATCAAACTGCTAACGAATCCTAGAATAGAAGGCGCTTGACATCGATAGTGCATTACGAGAGAGAAGACAGCGGCGAAGAACATGATCGCAACAGCGAAGAAGTAGAGCACGATCCAAGGCCTATCTATGGCGTAGACTGGTGGTAGGTGAAAGGTCGTGGTAGATGTAGTGTTGATGAGCGTGTCGTAGGATGGCGAAGTAGTCATGGGGCCGCCCAATACGGATTTGTATTCTAATGAGATTTTCCACAGCGTATTCCACAGTAAGGCGAAACGCTGCTCAAAAAGTTCAATGTGGAGATCACCCAGCTCGGCTAAGGTAATAAGGCCCGGATTATTGAATGCGCTGAGTGGGTCTTTGATATACCATTCTACGATGCTCGATGTACCACTACCAGTCTGCACATCGTCAAGCATATCCATAAAGGCATTGAGGAAGATAGTGGGGATCCCCGGATCATGATTGATCGTCGTATTTGGATAATTGACACGGCCAGCTTCGAGCAAAGTGAGATCCTCTGGGTCTGTTGCGAGAAGTGTTTTGCGAACCGAGTTTACCCCACAGTTCGCCTTGCCTAGTGTGCCTCTAGACATGCAGAACACTTGGGCATCGACATAGGTAGTGCGTGTGGAGCATGCTGTGACTGATAGAAATACGGAAACCCCCCTCGTTCCAAAAATGATCCCTGGATGGCCGACGGTGGACGAATTGGCGACCCGTTTGTGCGTGGAGGCGACGAAGAACGTGCGAGGGAAATTTGCTGCCCGGTTACTCGGAAGCACAATGGAGCTCATGTTCGTTCCGAGGGTGGCGAGAAACCAAGGCTCAGCTTCTGCTGATGAGTTGAATTTCATCCATGGTGAACACTGGATGTTGTCAACGATCATTAAGGTCTGTGAGAGACATAGAGGAGATAAAGGCTTCTCTTACATTGAAGTTCTGATAGCTGGAGCTGACGTTGAATGTAGTATTGCCCGTGAAATTCCGATTAATGCCGTCAACGCGGTCGCCAATAAGACTGGAGTAATTCTGCACCGACTCCATCCAAGGTGTATTCAACCACCGGTATGGATTTTGCGCATCGTAATTCGCGAGATACTCAAGATTTGGAATGCGCAGGTTGCCCCAAGAATCCATTGCAGCTTGAACCCCTGAGGCTTGATGACCTCCAAGCGTCACAATGTTTCCTTCGTAGGTAGCGTTTGTCCGATTGACATACTGCGTGCTGGCAATGACATCGTATAGCACTGCAGAATATAGTGCGCGGACCGTAGGCCTAGAGCGAGTGGATCCGCCTTTGTACATAGTCAAGCCTAGCTGGCTGCTCAAGTTGTAGTTGTAGTACGTGATTTGTCCTGCACCAGAGCCCTTCAGTGCTTGAAGGTAAACTCCTCGAAACGATGCCTGTGACCCTAACGGGTTAAAGGCCCATAGAAGAATAAGAGCAATAGAAGAGAGTCGAAAGATAGACCACCTGAAGACTGTAATCAAAGAACTAGCTAACTGTTTGCAAATTCATTAGCATTCGCATTATATGGTTTCGAGTGCGAGTTACCCACAGTGAGTGAGCCCATTAGCTGTTCTAGTGCCTAGCATAGTTTAGTTTGAACTGGAATTTATCTCATGGAGTGATTGGTTCATACCAACAGGGGGATTCCACGTTCCACTCGCCAATCTGCAAACGCTCGGATTGCGTTCCCTAATACACCAGAGAAGAGAATGGGCCAGAGGGAAGGGGCGATCTGGGTGGCTTGAATAATCCGGGTGGACCAACTAGACTGTGGCTTAGCTTCCAGATTTGCGACGAAGCCTCCGAGGACTGTCGATGTATCAGCGATTTCGGCTTTTTTGGGCTAGTTTTTGTGATTGGCGGAGCCGACTTACTTAGGAAGCACACCGAGACCAAAACCCCGATGATCTCCCATGTAAGGTGATAGCGTGGGTTTCCTTTCCAATGAACCCGTGTAGAAGAATCCGTAGTGGCCTGTACATTTTTGGGAATACTATAATCTAGATCGTGATACTTGTTTCGAATGGACTGTGAATGAAGCGTATCTCCCCCCGGGTCTTTCAATCCATCGCTAACATACGGCTGGAAAGAGTGGGTATCTCTCTGGTAGTCGCCCCGGTGATTCACCGCTTCGTGGGGTTGATCAAGCAACTGAACGGAAGAGGCGTCTCGTGCTGGATCTGCTGTAAGGTCAAAGTCAGAGTCGTGCGCAATCGTCTCGCGAGATGCGAACGAATGCCAATCTAGCCTGTTCATCTGATCACGCGCCCCAGTGACGCCGACGTCTATCTATGCGTCAGTGAAGGAAAGTTAGTTGAATTTGAGTGAATCGTCTATCGTAGATGTGGGAAAGAAGCCCAGGCAATCGGGCTGACGCTCAGCGTTTCGCAGTTCAGCCTTTCCAAGGTTAGCCTTGCAACGGTGTTTTTGTCAGCAAATTGTGCACCCTGCACATCCAATGAGGCACACCGGTTTTTGCCTAGCCTTCCGCGCATCTTCTGCCCGCCCCCATAAGGTCTATTTTTGTGTGGTAACGATGTCACATGTTTTTGTGGAGACCACCAACCGAATCAAATCGGCCATACCAACTAGCAGATACTCCGGTAGCAAGTAGATCTATGGCGGAGTTCAAAGACGATGGCGGCGTGCGTCTGGCAGGTTACACCACGACAGGAGGTCGCGGGTAGGAAGTCCACACTTGTGAATTGCCACGCCGCTATCACAAGGTCAGCGACAGTTGCTACATTGCAGACTTTCGCGGCCGAGTCCGTAGAAGAGCCCGCACCGCTAACCTATGCAACAGATGCCACTCGTGAATCGGCTGGCTGGGCATATAATACTAGACAACTACTATATTGACTAGCCTAATATAGGAATGGCAATGCTCCAAGGGGTATCTATTCAAATCATAAAAGCGAAGCAACGTATGCGACCCAAGCGCCAATTCAAAACTCATGCCGCAACAGGAGAAGATCCAAAGTTCAAGCTTTCATCGTCGTCAAAGAAGGAAGCTGCTTCCTGCGTCGACATGACGAAGTCACTGATAAAGCTATGTGACATGGGGGCAACCGTAGGTGCTGCCGGAACCGTTGGACGCGACGATGGGGTGTGTGGCCGTTTAGGTGGCGGCAAGGAACTGTTCCGTTGGGCCGTCCAAGTCTTCCTCTTGAGACCTGGTCGGTCAGAAACCGATGGAGGCTTTCGTGGAGGTGGAGCTATCGAAGGTTTGCATGTACTAAGAACGCCATTCGGTAGCGGTGGTTTCACTAGCCTTGTTGAAGTTTTCGAGTTCGATGTTGTTGTCGAGAGCGCAGTTGAAAGACTTCTGACCTTTGAAGGAGTGACCCGTGTATGCACTTGTTTCTCCGTTGCTACTGGCTGGCTAGGGAGCAATGAAGACTTAGACTTCGCTGGGCTCGTACTATCTTTTGGATTTGTTGCCCTCGTGACGCATGGGTAAGTCTCCTCGTCTAGATCCTCCAGCGAGAAGTCAAAGTCTTGTGTTGACAGTGGAGGAAGGCAGTCGCCTATTGAAGGCGATGCAGAGGTAGTAGTCTTTGGTAGACTCGCGGGTATCGGTACCACTTCAACAGCAAGATCTCGCGCGATCTGCGTACCGCTTTCAAAAAAGTCATCCCAGCTATCTATGGAAGATGGGTATATAGGCGGAGTATGCTTAGCCGGTATAGAAGAGCTTGACTTGGACGCCGGCAGGCCAGGTAGTTTAAATCCTAGATTCGAATTTGTTTGCGCAGCTGATCTAACGACATTGGAACTCAGTCTCTTAGGCAAACCCGGTCGCACATGACCGGGCATCGAGGGCAGCTTAAACTGAGATTGCGACGTGTCTCGTGCGCGGATTGTATGTGTATAGTCGGTCGCAACACGTATAGGGAACTGTGTCCTTTGGAAAAGATGCTGCTCCTGATTATTGTACCTCGCGAGGAAGGCTACGCGGGTAAGGATTGTCCTAGTTCCTTCTAGCTGACCGTCCAAAACAAGACATTCCAAACGGTCGTTGTCGGCTCGAAGAACCTGCAAGTGCTGGCTCTTGGACAACTGGCTACTTGTATTCAAATCTCTCAGTAAGATCACTGCGCAACCAATCTTGATGCGCAATCGGTGTGGCGGCAGTCCAACAGGGTTCAGCGTATGCAGCAGGCTCAACTCCGGATCCCAGTCTGGCAGTTTCATGGATAGATCCTGCGAAAGCAGCTCAATCAATGGCTCTGGTAGCTTATCCAAGATTGCTTCCAATGCCGTATTTATAGGGCCATGGGTCTGGACAAAGTCGGCTTCTTCCTTCACAGGAGCTTGTTCGGTCGAGGTCGGGGGCATGGGAAAAGCGATGGCGGGCCATGGCTGCGCGATTTCGAGAGACTCTTCGACAGGGTCTGACATGACCAAGGCATGCGCCTCAAGGAGCGAGTCGTCGTCCAGCTCCTCGTCAACCCATTGCTCCCCAGAAGAACCATCGCACTCTGGAAGATGGAGCGCAATATCGTCTAGCTCATCATCATCATCCCACGGTTCCTTGTCGATATCATCAGCGATGACCTCTAACCGCTTCGCAAATTCCTCCTCCTTCTTGCGCTTTTCCTCTTCCTGTCTCTTCTTCACTCCCAAAAAGGCCTCCATGCCACTCTTCAACTGCGCCTGTGTATGACTGTATCCAATGAGCTGTGTTGCCAACCCAACGCCAACCTGTTTCCTCGCGCGTGCCTCCTTTTCTTCTCTATCTTCGCGCTTCTTCTTGGCAGCTTTGCGGCGGTCCTCGGTTTCACGAATGCGCGCGGCGCGTTGGTCTAGTTCGAAGGCGCGCTCCAGTTGTTTCTGTTGTCGCTCAGGGAGGCGGGGCCCATTCTTCTTATACTGCTTTTTGAGTTCGGTAGAGGTCTGCGCAATTCGGTGCGGGGTGGTGGTCGACATGGCGGAGCCAAGCGTTCATAGCGAAGTTGCTTTTTGAGTGTGCAGGGTTGATATCACATCATCATCTGTGGGGTGGTTGTTGTTTTGCAGACAGGGACCGTGCGAAACGCGCTATCACGTGCCGTCACCTGGAATCCAATTCTCTCCCCTTTCCACATAGTCTTCCTGTCGGCATCTCAGTGAAAACAGTCACGAGCTTCGAACTAGCAGTAGCAGCCATCCTCATCCTTTCATCGTTGACCCCTCACACCCGCCCGAGTCTGCCTGAGTCCGGACGAAGACACACTACCCTTGGCATGACTCGCGCGGTCCAGAACTACTGGGGAGAGCATAGCCGACACCGTCCATAAGTGAATAGGCACCCGGCACAACGCCCATGGCCATGACCATGGGGCATGGGCATGCAGGATGGCCCCGCTTTGTGCCAGCATTGCTTGCCGTAATGGCCTAGGTTAAGCTTGGGTTCGGAAGCTATAGGATACGACACGTCTCTACTTTGACGCGTGTGCTCGTGCAATATCGACAACATGGCATTTGCTTTGAAGGGCGTTGCGTACATCACCGGCGCTGGATCAGGTATGCGCAACCAACCTGTATAGCTCCATAGTGAGCTCCTGTAGGCACAAACTTACATTGATCAGGCATTGGGCAATATACGGCCTATGCCCTCGCACGACAAGGCGTTCGCTCGTTTGCGCTTCTTGACCGGAATCCCATCTCCCAAACAGTCAGCGAGCTCAAGCGGATCTCACCAGACATATCCGTCAAAGAATTCGAGCTCGATGTGACCAATGAGAAAGCCATCGATGACAGCATTGAGAAGACGGTCAAGGAGTTTGGACGATTGGACTATGCAGTCAATAATGCTGGAATTGGTGGCATGATCAAAACCACCGACCAAATACCAAAGGATGATTTCGAAAAAGTCATGGCAGTCAACACTACAGCTGTCTGGACATGTCAGCGCGCCCAGATTCGACAGATGCTGAAGCAAGAAAAGCTCACAAACTCATACCGCTCGTATCGCGGTTCCATCGTCAATGTGGCCTCCATGTACGGACTCGTCGCACCGCCGGACAACGTGCCCGTAACAGCGTATGCTACTAGTAAGCACGCCGTGATCGGGTTGACCAAATCAGACGCCCTTGCCTTTGCGCATAGGGGCATCAAGATCAATGCGATTGCACCAGGATACGTCTTGACTCCGCTGGTGCAGCAGACCATGGGCCAGGGCGACATGATGGAGGTTGAGAGGAAGAAGGTGCCTGTTCATCGCTACTCGGAGATGGAGGAGATTGGCGACTGTATTGCATTCTTACATTCCGATGCTGCAAGCTACATGGTTGGTGCAACACTCGTTGCAGATGGCGGGTACACAATTGTATAGCAGTTCTTACAAATGACGTCTCACTTTCAACCCCATGATCGCTAACCTAAATATTACTTCGCAAATGAGATAGATTCGCCAGATCACGCCTAGCGACTACCGATAACTCCTCGACCGCGTAGCTTCTCCGGAACAGATTCTACACCAACATGAAGTGAGACCTACCATCCAAGAGAGCGCTAAATTCGAACAGCGCGTTCTCCCCCTCAAACTACACGAGTCGACTGTCGGCCAATGTGCCGCTCGTGGAAAGCGAGGTATTGATGCTTCGGGCTCTGCATGCCTAACGGAAATGCTTTGCCAGACGGAGCTGAAAACGAACCCGCATGATTGGTCCGCCCTACGAGTCGTGAATCTCGAGCCGTGGTAGCTCTCCGCCAGCGTCCTCGCGGAACCCCGGATTTAACAGATCATCCTAATGACTCGCAATATGCGAGGAGAAGCTACACATGACTCTTGAAAGCCGGGGACTGTAGTGTTAACGCAGAGAGGAGACGCGATGGAAAAGTACAAATATCGTCGTACGCTGGATTTAGGCTGTTGCCTCTACCCCCTCTCTCTTGTTGCTTTTCCCAACTTATTTCATACTCATTGTGCAATGGCAGACTTCATCGTCCCCTCATCAGCTCGTCCAGAAACAGATGCCCAGCATCGGTTGAGAGGTCCAATCCACGCACAACGTCATGTCCGCGTAGTGTGCATTGGAGCCGGTGCTTCAGGCCTTTTGATGGCATACAAGCTGCAAAAGCACTTTTCAAATTACAGCCTCCAGGTGTATGAGAAAAACACCGAGGTTTCAGGGACGTGGTTCGAGAATCGATATCCGGGGTAAGTGGATTAAGTTGTTGACTGCCGGGGTTGTGGGCGATTTCCCCGCAACATCGTTTCAGTCTAAATCAAATATCACTCGCTAACCCATTCCTAGATGTGCTTGTGATGTCCCATCTCACAACTACACGTGGTCCTTCGAACCCAAGCTCGACTGGTCCGCCGTGTACGCCAGCTCCAAGGAAATATTCGCTTACTTCAATGACTTTGCGCGCAAGTATGGGCTGCACAAATACGTCAAGACTCAACACCAGGTTGAGAGAGCCGAATGGAACAAGGAGAAGGGCGGATATGATGTGCAGGTCAAAGACCTTGCGAGTGGCCAGCTAGTGCACGACCACTGCGATATCCTTGTGAATGCGTCAGGTATTTTGAATAACTGGCAATGGCCTGCCATTCCAGGACTGGACAAGTACAAGGGCACCCTGCTACATACTGCGAACTGGGATGACAAAGTTGACCTGAAGGGTCGTCATGTAGGGTTGATTGGCAATGGGTTAGTGACCATCTCTGTATCTTTGATTTTGTACTGATTCTTCCTCAGCTCCTCCGGCATCCAAGTCCTCCCCACAATACAACCCTACGTCAAGAAAATCACAACCTTCATTCGCGAACCCACCTGGGTGTCACCTGTCCAAGGTCTCGAGCAACATGTCTTCTCTGAGCACGAGAAACTCGAATTTGCTACCAAGCCCGGTACTCTGGTCGAATACCGCAAGAAAATTGAGCGGGGTCTCAACGGCCAGTTTGGGATTTTCCTGAAAGGAAGCAACATCAACACGGAAACAGAAACCTATTTCCGCCAACAAATGACAGAGAAGTTACAGAATAAGTACCTCGAGGAGCGCCTGATTCCAAACTGGCATGTCGGTTGCCGTCGCTTGACGCCCGGTGTTGGCTATCTCGAAGCCCTGGGCAAGCCCAATGTTGAGACGGTGTACGGCGAGATTAATGAAATCACCGAGCGCGGCTGCCTTTGCTCCGACGGAAACGAGTACCCCATCGACGTCCTCATATGCGCAACAGGCTTCAACACATCCTTCAAGCCGCGCTTCCCCGTCATCAACCCCGCAGGCCAAAACCTGCAAGATATCTGGGCCAAAGAGCCACGCTCATACTTCGGTGTCGCAGCCGCAGACTTCCCCAACTACCTCATTTTCCTCGGCCCGAATTGTCCTATCGGCAATGGGCCTGTGCTAAGCGCGATCGAGTGCCAGGCAGATTACATGTGCAAGCTCATCGACCGCTTCCAGACACACAACATCTCGCAATTCGCACCGAAGGCCGAAGCCATTGATGATTTCCTACAGTTCAAGGATGATTTCATGAAGGGCACCGTTTGGCACGATGCATGCCGTTCCTGGTACAAGTCCCTTGGCGCGGACGGGCCTGTCACGGCTCTCTGGCCCGGATCAACGCTCCACTACATCGAAGCGCTTATGGAAGTAAGGCATGATGACTGGGAAGTCAAGTATAGCGGTAATCGCTTCGCTTGGCTCGGCAACGGGTACTCACAGACGGAGATCGATCCTACAGCGGATTGGGCATTTTATATTAGGGACAAGGATGATGACGAGCCATTTTCGCGACGGAGGAAACTGCAGATAATTAACAAGAGTGGAACGATAGCGGCATCTGAGGCAGTAAGCTTTACGGGAAATAAAGTGGATGGGAATACGAAGGGTGTTGAGGCGAAGCTGTGAGGTGAGTTAGCTAACTAGTCGGCAAGCCTGGATAACATTTCAATGTAAATAGCAGAATTATGTCTTCATCAATATCCACCTTTTTCCCTTTCTACGGGTCTAAGAGGCCTACTTGATACCAAGCTTCCAACGACTAGAAATTCTTTTCCTAATGAAAACAGTTTACTTCATCTCTTTGTGAGACATATTTAGTTTGATCCCGCAAAAGGTGAGAATCCTTATAATTAAGATATGATATCTTTGCATATATACGTAGCCCATCAATCTAAACTATTGACGAATAATGCATGTCTTGTACGGACAGACGTTTACGGCGCTCCTGGATGTCTTGGGACTATAATGATACGAGATGCGTTATTAAAATTGTACTACAATTCTAACGTCGTATACCCTTTTTATCGGATCGGGTAGTGATTAAGAGAAGGAAAGGCCTGATCTCGAATAGTCAGTGTAAGTGTCGCTCTCAAGTTGACTATGGTTGCACAGCAGTTGCTTAGTAGCTATCATCGTACACGGATTGATGTGATCAGTACATCCTTAAGATGATTTCAGCCCCCAGAAGTCGAAGATAAGAGAGTTGGCTTAACAAGTTGAGGCTGATTAGCGTTAGCGCGGTTCGGCTCCCCATCTCGAGCGCCCGTCGAGACATCCGAATCACTCTTCCAACCAGGTCCGACACACCGAGTCAAACACACCTCAATAGCAACCAATTACGGCTCCCAGGCCACCGGAGCTACGTGTAGATCTGACATGCTTCTGTCAGCACTCTGCATGATCGGGCTCTTGGGGAGCTGTACACCGGTGGTGCTGCGAGCTCGAAGTTGGCAACGAGGAGAAGCGTGAAGGCCTAAAGAAGAAGAAGAAATGAGTGGATCTCAAAGAGGGGCTCGCGATCGCTGACGACAATGCGCAAAGCTTACCTCTTGCGATCTCGTATCGTCGCAATGAGAGCACTAACAATAGCACCGTTATCGTGTCGTCAAACCCCCAATACGACTCAGCTCTCGGCTCGTAACGATCGGCTGCCTGCCTTGAAAATCCGGCTTCTGTCATCCCCACGCACAGAAGCCTCTTACTCAGTAAACAGCGCGGTGTGTTTTCGTGGCTGCTATTTCGATATGAGCCTGCTAGTGATCGTCGGTGTCGTACCAAACCCGGGGTGAGAAGTAGGGCAAGATGGGTATGTGGTGCAGCAACAAGGGTCGTTCGACATGCAGATTGACGTTGTACAACCGCTTTGGGAAAATTCAGGGTCTTAGTTGAGCTTGTAAGACGGGCATGGTGAGTGTATATAATCTTGATGCATAGCCAGCTTCAAGATTCTCAACAATCAAAACACATCAATCAACTTTCCAACTACTGTCGCTATTCTTCAACGCGTTAAAAACAATTATATCAAACCCAACAACCGATTAATTAATCATCAATCATTGATAATAAGCCCACACGACCAAAGATGCCGACTTCCCACATCTCCACTCCTATCGGCGCAGTCGACGCCGCCGTCGTCATTACTGCCCTACACAACCACGACCTGATGATCAGAACCCTATGTCCAGCACTAGTCAGTTACACCTTCGAAGCCGGCTACAGAAACACCCAAGCGACATATTGCATCACTGACAGGACGCCCGGTGGCCAGGTACGCCATCTACCCCCCCTCCCCCTTCCCCCTTTCCTCAAAGAATCCTCAGACTAACACACCGACCCTATAGACAGCATACAACCTCACACTTACCAACGTCCCCTCGGGCGTCAACTCTCTCGTCAACGCCAAACCGCCCGTGGGCGTGCTTACTATCAGCGGCAAGTGGCGCGTTGCTGGCGGGGAATTGGTTGAGGAAGTAGAAATCGATGCGAATTTCATGATGAAGAAGGTGGCAAAGAGTAACGTGGAGAAAACGCATCCAGAGCAGCATATGAAGCTACTGCACGCGGCGCTGGCCTGAGATGGTAGCGAGGCTGAGAGAAAGGGAAGAGGTGGCGTTTGAAAGATAAGGAATGCATAGCCTTGGCTACTTGGATTTAGGGTTGACTTTGAGCGATCAGATTAGCGTGTTTGCATTTTAAGCGTGGAGTTTCGGCGTTGGATCAACTTGTTTAAGCTGTCATATGTAAAATTCAAAAAGGTACATAAAGTTTACATTACGATTTTCGATTTTTGATGACTGTGGAATTCACGAAGTGAGATGGGATGATTTACAATGTAGTTTTGCATGGTTATTATTCTTCATAGCGCTATTTTCAATACACTCATCGTAACCCCCTTATCATAAGTACTGTTTCGTATCCAGTTCCATCAAGAAGCATGTTGGATACCAATACACAAAGCCCTTCCAATGCCATCTCATCATCCAATGCATTCCAATTTAACCGTCCCACCTCTCAGAGTTCTATCACTATCCAACTCATCTCCCCTTCCAAAGCCTGGCCTAGAAACCCTGACCCATGATACTCAGTGATCCGGCTCGCAGGTATTACACGCATCGCCGCCACCCCTCTCCACCGCAATGTCAATGTCAACCCGACCACAAGCTTCCGTTCCAATGCTATACCCCATATAGTTATTCGAGCTGCCGCCTAGGACTTGTTGCTGATTCTGAAGTGGTCGACTCGGGGGAGGGACAGGATCCGGGAATGGGGCTGTAGCATGCATAGGAACACCAGCAGCGCCACGACCACCATACAAACCGTTGCCAGTGTGGCGATAACCCTGGCGCGGATTGCGGCGAGGAAACGCGTAGTAAGAAGGAGTGCACATGTTGCGCGGACCGAGAGGCAGACCTACGTTGCGGATTGTGGTGAGATCCATGTTTGCGAAGCGTTGGGTCTTGTTATCAGTGTCGTTGCGCAGTGCGGCTTGTTGAGTGATGAGATCGATTTGCGTAGAGAAGGGAATACTAGACTCATTGGTACAAGGGATGTTCGCAACCTTCTGCTCCGCTGTGAGGCCAGGATGGGAGTTCTCCTGCTTCACTGGCTCTTGTAATTCATGTGAAGGCACAGGAGGAAGCGGCATTAGTACTGCCGAAGGCTGACGCTGTAGCACCTCCGATAGAGGAGTAGCCGCGGGCTTGAATCCGGCTACAGAAGTATTGGCGTTCTGAAACACATGTTGAGTAGCAGTTGGCGAAGAGATGGATTCGCGTTGCTTCCTCGGCTTGAACTTCTTTGGAGACCTCGATCGTCCGTTGCGAAATCCTTGTTCGTAGGCAAAATGTATCGGGTACATGTAGTAGAACCAAGGAACACCGTGCTGGTCAAGACTAGACAGATCTGGAAATAATCCTTCCTGGTCTGGTCGGAGAAGTGTCGTTTCTTCCGTACGAGAGCTGGCAGGATACGTTTGTTGAGTCGCCTGAGGTACGAACGCTGGAGCAGTCGCACGTAGATCTGAGCCCAAACTGGACTGCATAGAAGTCTCGCTCTCTACTTGTCTCCGTGCACTGGGCGCATATCGGTCAGTCCTACCTCGGACTGCTAGATCGTTGTGAGCAATCCCGGCATAACTAGAAGCGACCGAGGCAGCGTCGTCGTGGATGTCGTGCACATGCACAGTCCCTAGATCCAATGTGTGAGCCATCATGAAAATAAACGATAGCACGTTGATGGACCATTCGAGCATCGTACCAAAAGCATCCGATTTCTTGCGGCTATAAATGACGGCAGAATCTATAAGCACGGGATCTTCCAGAGCTGGTGAAGCTTTCACAGTGGCAGATGTCGCACTAGAGGTGCGTCCTGAGATGCAGTCATCAACAGAGGTCGCACTATCAGCCAGTGCCGTCTCGTTCGAGTTCAATGTGAGCTTGTCCGAAGTGTGACGTGGGGCTAGGGCTGGAGAGAGTTCAGCATGAGCTGGAGCATCGCACGCATGGGCGACTTTATCAACTGCCGAGATGTGCGAAAATAGAGTAGTTGAATCTGGGCTGTTGATAGTGTAGGTATGAAGTAGGGATTGCACTGTTGAAGGATCGGCCCGAGAAATTTGAGGCAAAGCTGATGTCTGTTCTTGTTGCGATTTAGCTTTAGCTATTAGACACTTCGCAGATTGTGCTTTCTTCAATGTGGAGCTTCGAGTTGCACCGCTTGGCCTTCCTATCTGGCTTTTCGTAGCGACACGGGGGATGCGAGATGTTTGTATAGGTGATGTTAGGCTCCAGGGGCTGACAATCGTTTCGGACTTGCTTGTAGCTGAAGTCAACGCAACCACCGAATCATGATCAGTGCTGGATGATGAGCCTGAAGGTGGGATCGTAAGCGCGAGCTTCGGCTTGATCGAGCTCGTCTTGCCAGTAGATTTTCCCTTGAGTGTCGAAACATTGCTCGAACCTTGCCCTGTCTGCACAGTCTCACTGTCAGCAGTCAAATTGTGATAAGGGATGTCCATATCTTCAATGATCTCTTCAGCCGACCAGAAGCTTAGCTCCGAGCCTACAGGACTCCTTACCGGCGAGTCCTCTGCAGTATGGAAAGAGTTTCCGCCCGTAGAAGTGGCAACACTACTAGCAGCTCGTGAATGCGCATTCAATGCCGTTTCAGCGTTGAGATATGTCGGCCTAGTTGGTGACACCTTGTTGGTGACAGTAGATTGCTGACGCAGGCTGCTACGTAATGGTGAAGCATTGGGGCTCTGCCAAGACGGCTTTGAGGGTGAACGGTGGAGTCTATTTGGACTACATGGAGACGTAGGCGAGGTGATATTGCTATCGACAGCGGCGAGAGCTTCCTTGGTAAGAAAGGTCGCTCCTTCCGCGTTATGTCTCTTGCCTAGATCAACCGAGCTGCGCGTTCCACGAAGCGTCCTCACCTCAACCGGGGAGCCGCTATGCGAACCCTTCTTGTGAGAGCGCTCTTTGGCTCGCTGGGCCGTTGCAAGGTTGGGGGCATTGCTCTTTGGAAACCACTGAGAAGGTATCGGCTTGCGAGGGCTTTGTTGCCCCTGCGCGGTGTGGCCAATCGTGTGATTATCGGTCTCGAATTGGACGTGCTCTTTCGGAGGCTGTCGAACGGTGTCTGTATCGGACTGGGTTGGACTACGGTTGGAATCACCGTGAATGCGGGCGTGGCCGATGGGAGATACTTCTGATGCGTCAGAGCAACCAGCATATGACTCAAATCGAGCGACAAGTTCCGTGACCTTACCATCGTGAGTGAACCCCATAGACAGAGATGACTGAGTATCCAATGGAATATCCATGTCGATATTACGGTAACCTTGCGTATCCAACTCTGAGTTGGCGTTGGCGCTACCACTGGCTTGGTGGCGATAATTGTCGTTGATGGCGGAGCGTGGGACGAAAGCAGCTTGCGGGGACACCTGCTCGTTTCGCTCCGTTGCGGTGATACTCCAGGCGAGCGGTGTGCCAGCCTTAGATGGACTGATTGTGGACATGTTGCTATAATGCTGTTGCTGCGTATGCGGAGACGAAGAGCTACTGTTGTTTGCGGATGATGTTGGTGGATGAGAAGACGACGGGCCAGGTTGAGCGCCTGGAGTATTGTCTACACCGGCGCCGTTTGGCGAATGACTGTCGCTACTGCTATCAGCCAAATCCAAGATCAAACCTGATAAAAGCTTACTGTTTGGGCAGGCCAAGTGCTGTCGCCTTGTTACAGTATGTTACTCTGGTGAGCTCGCCATGCTGGCAGGTGGAAGAATACGCATAAATGTACTTGCACATAATGCTGGGTAGCGGTTGTCTTTGGTAACGCCCTGGAAAGGTCGATGTTTGTTTATCAATATTGGGTGCGTCGATGCAGCCAACTGAGCTAAACCTAGGAGAAAGTGCGGTGTCGAGGGTAGTGGTCCCAACTGGCAGGAGCTAGCGAACTTCAAGCGAATGACGAGGGAACAAGTGAAAGTGAAGATGGCACAAGCTGCGAAAAAGCACGTGATAACGATAGCCAGGGACTGGCACCACGAAGCTAGCGAAGCTATAACTGTCAGGTTCTTATGTACAGCCTAGTGACGTGCTATCATCTAGGAGACATGAGATTAAACACGCGCGTGGAAGCGCAAAGATGAAAACCCACCAGAAAAAGGCATTGATCACTCCTTCGATTCGTGAAGGTGTCGCAGGTATAGGGAAAATGGAGATTCACGCTTACTCGTGCATATTCAAGGGGTATCTTCGCTTATGGCTTGCAAAATACGATCAAAAGCGCCTTTTCTTCTTATGTTGAGCCTGCTTCTTTGCCGCTTCTTCATTTTTACGCTTCAGCTCGGCTCGTTTCCTTTCTGCCTTTTCTTCTGGAGTTTCTTCATGCACCTCTTCGACTGGCGTTTCCTCCTTCACAGCCCTGACAGGCCGTGGTGATGAAGAGGGCCCAGCTATCGGAGACCGTATCGCTCTCATGCTATTCATCTCTGTTGAATCTGGAACCGTGCGTTGCGAATCATCCTGAAGGGCTTTTCCTTTTCCCCCAATTCTGAATGCCGGTCTCGCCTTTTTAGGTGTCATGTTTGCTTGTGGATCAATCTGAGGTGACGAAGGCACGTCATCTTTGACTGGAGGAGTCTCTGCATCTGGAATTGGAGACACGGGCTTTGTGTTCTTTGTCTTTCCACCTATTCGAAAAGCTTTACCCTTTGATTTCACAGCACGCGGACTGCCCCCCGGTGAAGAAGCTTCTGATGTTGGTGATTTTGCGCGCGGTGGAGGCCTGCGGGTCGTCTGACTCTGACTTTGACTCTTCGGTGGTGCGTCAAGATCCCCATCATCTTCGGTACTATCAAGATCGTCTCCATCTTGTTCGTTTTGAACCAAGGAAGGTATGGGTTCTGGTGCTTTTACCGTTCTGCTCGGAATGTTTCTTGTCTATGAAGCGGTTAGCAATCACTGCATGCAGAAGGGCCGTCGCGTTATTCACTTTGAAGTTTTCGTGTGTATCGAACTCGTCTTCGGTCTCTTCCTCACTCGAATCAACAATTATATTGTTCGGTTTTGCTGCAAGCGTGGCCTTCTTCTCTTTGCCTTTCGACGTAGATTTGGATAGACTCAACCGGACCGGTACTGCACTCCACCACGAATTCTCACGGTCTTCAGACTTCAACTGTGAGGGTACTTTCGGCGTGCTCTGCGCTAGTGCTTCCTGGAACAACCCTAGCGTAGTGACGTCGGACTCTTCCAACTGTCCTGTCTCTTCCCTCCATGCTACTTCTCGAAAGGGCTGAAGTGCGGGAACGTGCTTAGCGGCTTGCTCACGTTTGATGCCCTTCCTTCCCACCTTCAAACCACCGACGCTGGGGAAGGCTGCAGCCAAGTCCAGGTTGCTGGATTCGTATTGATTTACTAGGCGAGTGATTGCTTTATCTTTGTCAGCAATTACTGAAACGAGGGCAGTGATGCGCCCATGCTGAATATGCGAAGATACGAGAAGCGGAAGAATGAGTTCGTTTTTGAGGATGATCGACGAGCGCTTCCCTAGATGAAACTTCCAGGTCAACGATTCGAGTGGCTCTGGTAGCGTGATGGTGGTATGCAGAATAACAACATCTTCACCACTGCGGGTGATGTGGCAGGTACTATTTTTGGAGCTCTCCAGGGGTTTCTTGACATTGTCGAGGAGGATGGCGAGCTGCGTGGTGTCTTGTTTGCTGACTTCGATTGGTGATTGCTCTCGAGAAGCTCGGTCCACTATACCCTGGAGATCTAGCTCTTCACTCCATATGTTACTCAGGTCGGTAACATAGATGATATACGAATCCAAATTGAAGACTGGTTTGACGAGTAGTTGCGGGATATGCTCGCCATCTGGCTGCTCGGACAGCTCTAAGACGCGCCAGCAAGACATATCAGCAGCCGGGAAAGCAAGCCACGCTCCATAAGAGCAGACGACGCTGAACAGTATGCGAGCATCAACCAAGCACTTTGGAATGGAAAGGGGAGAAGATGGAACGCACTGGTCTAAGACCTAATGTTCGGGTGGTAGGTGAAAGGCAGCCGCGCCAAGACGCCCTCGGCCTTGCCCAAACTGGAGTAGGCTCCTGCAGGTGCGGAAGGCATCTCCAAGGCTCTCCAGAGCTACGTGATGTCACCTAGATTCGCGTGCTGCTTTTAGTGCAGCATTATCGTAATTATTGATACAGCCATAATACTGAACTCTACAATATCATGGCATCTCGCGAGCCTCCCTGGCGGAATGAGCGCAATCGCCTGCCCCAGCGGTCTGCGCCAAACTCAACAATTCCCGCAAAGCGATCCGCCGACACGCGCGCACACGACCACCCTGCGAAACGGTCGACGAACGCGGCAGAAGAGGCATGGGTCGCAGATGAGGATCGCTTCGCACTGCAGCAGGCAAAGAAGAAGGCTGCACTACGCGTGAAAGGTGGCCGCGCCAAGCCCATCGACTGGCTCGCCGTCACGCTGCGCTTCATTGACCCTACGGAGAAGAACATGTTGGATGAAGAGGTAGAGGACCATGAGCTGGATGTTGTAGATCCGGAAGGCGTCCTAGAAGGGTTGGATAATGCAGCTCTGTCAGAGCTCGAGAAGGAAATCGAGAGTTACCTCACCTTGGAGACGAACCGCAGCAATAGGGATTATTGGACTGTAAGCAGTGTACTTCCTCATATCTGGCATCCCCGCTAATCCAGCTAGTCCCTCAAAGCCATTTGTAAAGATGTCCGCCGCAAGTCCAAGTCCTCCGCTGCTGAGGCCCGTGGCACCAGCTCAGTTTCCGCAGACATCGATCAACTACTAGCCCCCAAATCGTACGAACAACTTGAGACACTTGAGGTGCAGGTCAAGAAGAAGCTTGACTCGGATGAACCGATCGACTATGATTACTGGGAACAACTGCTACGGAGTCTGCGCGTCTGGAAGGCCAAGGCGAAGCTACGGCGGGTGTCACAGGAGATTGTCAAGGAGCGACTTCAAGCACTGCGTAGGCAGCAAGCAGAGGCGGCTGCATCAGTGCAAGGGAAGCTTTACGAAATACTCAAACCCGCCGATGATTCGAGCGACGTGCCACCAACTACTGTTGCCTACGACGCAGTTCTCGATCCTGAGCCGCTACTAAAGCTTCGTGCCGAAGACAAATCGCTTCCCCAAATTGAAGAGAACACCTTTTTGGACAATGTGGTGAGTCTACACAGCTTGATGTCCAGACATGCTTTGCAAAGACTAACAAGATCAGGCCAATGAGCGGCGCAAAATCCAGAAGCTTGGCTACGTTCCGACCCAGAACAAATCGGAAGATCGATCGGCAGCCGACAATAAGCCGAAGACAAGTCAGGCTGTCACGACAAGTGCGTCAAGATTTGCACCCGTTGAGAAGGAAGATTACTCTAAAGCGACAATGGCTCTATATGAGCGGGAGGTTGCGCGGGGTGTTGAAGAAGGCGAGGAGATCTTTACTGCCGAAGAGCAAGTGACAACCGCGAGCCCACAATGGGCTGGGAGCTACAAACCCAGGAAACCTCGCTATTTCAATCGTGTTCAGATGGGCTACGAGTGGAATAAGTACAACCAGACACACTATGACCACGAGAATCCACCACCCAAGGTCGTTCAGGGCTACAAGTTCAATATCTTCTACCCTGACCTCATCGATAAGGCCAAGGCGCCAACATATAAGATCGAGCGCGAAAATGGTCGCAAGCGTGGTCAATCCTTTGCGCCAGCCGGTGAGGATGACACGTGCCTTATCCGGTTCATCGCTGGCCCACCGTACGAAGACATTGCTTTTAGAATAATCGACAAAGAGTGGGACTATAGCGCTAAGAGAGAACGTGGCTTCAAAAGTAGCTTCGACAAGGTAGGTTCTGGCTCCCTCACAACGGTCTGGTTGTCGAGGTACAATTTACTACGCGTTGAGCAGTTGGCTAAGGCAATATAGGGCATCTTACAACTCCATTTTCAGTTCAAGAAGGTGCGTCAAAGTCTCATGACCTTTGAAAGTCACAACTAACAGCTAGTAGATATACTATCGAAAGTAGCTGTGGTTCAGCCTATCACACTACAACTCTCCGCCCCACCACGTCTGGTCCCTCCTGGATAGAACGACCGCGATAGGGTAATCGATAGGCGTTGGCTAACACAAGCCTTACGTATTCATAGCTACTTCTCCAAGGCGAGGAATCTCATCATGTCAAGCTTCTCTACGATCGTGCGCTGACCAATGAGCACCACACAATGGCGGTGACAATTGGTGAGGCTATTAGCTGCAGCCGATCTGGCCGCAGCCTACTGTTCATCGACATGTCGCAATGCATTCGAACCCGGGACTGCTGGCGGTGTACCTACAATCCGAACGGTGACAGGCACATGAAGCGCCCCGCCAATCGGAAGCAAACATCAACCTACCCGCTCGACCAGGGAGCAACGTTATTTCACCGGAGAGTAAGGCCCTAAGGATTGTGTTACATTCCGCTGTGGAATCTGCCCCAAACGGTTTCTTGCTGCTGTCTCTTTGTAGGCAGCCTGTATAGTGGTTGGATCAGGCAGATCCCTGTCGACATGCATATACTACGATTAGACTCTATCAAGGCAAAGTTTGCACGTGAATTGAATTTCCTCAATGCTCCGCGCTTGCTGAGAGACAATCACTGTGTGTGGGTCTTTCTTGGTCAACGAGGCAGACAATGCCTTTATCCGCACCTGCATGAAGTAAATGTGGATTCTTGTCGAACATTTTCCAGAAGACATGCATGGAACACGGGTAGGAACATCGAAAGATCTATCCCAACGGCACTGCATTGTACGTCGAACTTCCGCTTTTTGTGTTGCAAGGGTCTGGGCAATATGCGGGATCCCGTCTGCAGCCCCGGCAGTGTGTATTCACCGCAAAATCACTGGCCTTTGCGTGACACAGCAAGTCATCCTGACTTTCTATCGGCGTAGTACAATGAGGCGTTTTGGCTCCGCCTCGGCCTGTGAGTACTTACAGTACTGATTGAACGTCGGCTCTTTTGGCCCCGTGACACTAACCCTGCATCGGCCTACAAGGCTTCAGGTCCTCACCTTGAGATGTCAATTTTTGTTTGCCCACTCAAGCGCCCGCAGCATCAAGCTCTGCAGATGTGTTGGCAGCAAGAACCCGCCCAGGGAAGCATTCAGGTGACAATGACACCTCTCTCCACCCAATCCCTGTCGTCGGGGCCTGGCGGAGCATCTAAAGGCCTTAACGATCGCTTCACTTGTTCCAGCATCGGTTCTGCTTATTCTACCTGTCCAATCTCGCTAGTCCTTTGGTTCCACGGGTAGCGCTGGCATCGTCCATTGCGCATTGTTCATTGATACGCTCCTATCTTTGCCGTTCAGACATATCAAAAGAGGACAACACAACGACCATGCCATGTTCACAACCAACCCATAGGCCATCTTCCGCAGACTTGTCTGGTGACCTCGGTGCACTTCAACATACCAAAGACGTATTTGGTGCATCGCTTCCTCTTCACGCCCAAAGTCCGCTACGCTTCCCCACCCACGGGCTATCTCTTGAAGTACCTCGCATGGCGGCTGCTGTCCAAGAATTTGCGTCTTCTAGCGACCACCGAGTTGTGCCAACAGCTATGAGTCTTGACGAATCAGTACCGATGCAGTGGGTAGCACCAGACAACTTCCCTCTCAACCACATGGACCAGGATGCTCCTGGTTGCCACGCGCCCACCCCATTTACGAGCGGTTCCAAGGACTTCTATCACTACACCCAGAATGGCATGTCATACAACGATAACTTCAACCTTCCATACTCGGCACAGTACCAGAGCCTAAACTATCCGCGAACATACAGCGACCTTGATCTCAGCGGCCTACCCACCCTCACCTCAACCTGCCCTGGGTCATACAATGGCCCTGGCTCCAACGGTCTACCCGGTCCCATCAGTATCTCAGAGGCATACCCCCCGGCAGCGTACCAGATCGAGCCGCCAAAGCACCACGATACCATGGATCTATCTGATCAGGACATCAACAGCCAGCTCATGCAGTTGAGTAATGATTATGAACACCACCACTACGGTTCCCATATCAAGGCCGAGGACCATAGTGGCTACCAAAGCCCATACTCAGACCTGACCCGCGCTTCAACCCCCCATGACGACTCACCTAGGGGTCCGCATGACCACAATGCTCGTGAAGCAGGTGCAATTGACAAGGAGCAACCGTATGCGCAGTTGATATACAAAGCCCTCCTAGATGCAACCGACCACACTATGATCCTACGTGACATTTACGAGTGGTTCAAGAAGTACACAGACAAGGCAAGCGCCTCGGAGACCCTGGGATGGAAAAACAGCATCCGGCACAATCTCTCCATGAACGGGGTACATCTTCCTCAACACTTCCGGCTTGATTAAACTCCTGGCTAACACATACAATAGGCTTTTGAGAAGGTCGACCAGACCTGCGACGACGCCCACAAAGGTTTCAAGTGGCGTCTTACAGATAAAGCAGTCCGCGAAGGGGTCAAATCCACGACCCGCTACCGCAGCAAGCAGCCGAACAAACGCGGCCAGCGCCCACAAAACCCGCTCCCCCAGCGTCAAGCGTCTGGTGCGAAGGGCGGCCAGGCTGCCCGCCGCTCTGCAAAGATGAGACGCTCGAATCGGGTGGAAACATATAGGAGTGATCCGTACACCTCCCGCTCCATGCCCGCCGCATTTGATCCGATATTCCAAAATACGGAGGCGCTGATGCCGTATCCGCCAAGTCCGTACTATGGAAGCGATGTGGACTTTGGATATGGAAGTCAGGATAGTGACTTTGGCAGTCAGTCTGTTGGTCCTGGCATTGATCTTTTCGGGCCTGCGAGGTCCTACACAGAATCACCCTTGTCGCAGGGCATGCCCATCATGGATACAGCATACGTGCTAGACCATAGTCCGACTGAAAGCCTGTTTACTAACAGCCCCAGCCTAAGTCCGGATGAGCCGAGGACGCCGGAGAGTCCGCGTATGTGGGCTGGAGAGGGTACCCTCGGGGCGCCGAATGTACATGGCGAGGCTCCGTACCAAGCGTATGCGGGATGAGCGGTAAGGTCATCGCGCCCGGGGATTTTTCATCGCTTGGCTCCGCGGACATGGCTGGGCGACATGCAAAGCTATGTTACTGTAACGTTGGTTTTGCTTTTTATGGTGTAGGTTGGCTTTTAACTTCATGTCGTCACTTTTGACGCCCCCCTCGGATTCAGCATAGCCCTGCACAGACAATCGACTCGTGGTCGCATTTTCATCTTCTTCCCGGTCACCGTCTATCACGACAACAAGCACACCCTTTTTATAGAGCATATGATTGTCATTTCGGTCTTTATTAGGAGTTCGACATTCTTGTGCATCTACGCGTCTTCTTCCTGTACAACGTAAGGGTACACGGGGACTACTGGGGTCATAGTCACATAATTGGCAATATACACATTACCTTCAACATCTACTCTCTAACTTGGTTCAAGATACAGACGGCCATCGTTTCTATTATCCTATAGATGTTCAATGATCCTCTCGCAGGCACTCGCGATATGGCTGCGTTTATCGAAGGGCAGTTTTGCGCTCCTTCCCGATCATCTACATCCCGAAAGGCTCCACCCGGCGAACTTCATCTCCCTTGGTCCGGACGACCTCATCCACAACAGGCTACAGCACTATGCATTTGAAACGATTGAAACGATCGCTCCTTGTCTGCCAGTTCAGAGATCCAATCACATGGCTCGCGCGGAACTTCACGACGCACTACATCCCTGCACTTGCAGTTCTCTACTTGTGTTGACATTACAGTGTTTATCGCAGACCTCTCGTCAAGATTTACCGGATCTGGGTAGAACCACCGCCGAAAGGATCCCTATCTAGTATGGCCGCCTCGCTAACATTTGTAGAAGCCCTGCGTCGACCAATAATCGGATCTGCGGTCAAGGTCTAGCTCAACGTAACGGGTGTCCTTCTCGTGCATACACCTGCAGCATGTCTTCCGATCCACTCCTGCACTACATAGCCAACGCTAGACTATCGCAAAGCCTCAGGTACTGCCCGTCTGAGTGGGTCATACCTCGGGCGCTTTGGTAGGCCCCACGCTCGAATGAAAAACGATTATGTACGACCTTATCCCACGCGGCTGACGAATGACTTAACAGCGGAAGCTGCAAGCCGCTTCCGGCTTACGGGGCCAACGCATTGGAGTCCTTGAAAGCAACCATCTGTAGTACCATGTCATTGGTGATGGTTAAACGATCGACCATACGTCGACCCTACTACCTGAGGCACAGCATAAGATAAGAGGATTTCCAAAGCGCCTACGCCCTAGCTGAGCTATCGCTGGATCTGTGAAAGCACTTTGAGTGCGGAGATGTTTGTGATTACATTTAACATCAGATAGTAGATACCGAGTATAGGTGACGATCATAGACCCTGTCCAGAACCCTGTCCAGAACCCTGGGCCAAACCTTCTCTGCCTTCCTGGCACCGTTGGCTCGTCGTCTTGACGTGAAGCTTTTAGCAGCATAAGAATGGCTTCTATTAGGTTTGAATGCACCTAATGGATTCCACACGAGTAGCTGCAACAGGTCATAATCAACCTATTCCGCTGTAAATGCAAACGTTGTTGTACGATAGGACATCCGCACCGAGTGTTGTTCTCCCAATCTCCACCAGGACTGGTTTCTTCTTCTTCCGCGGATGTCGGTGTGGAAAGCTTACATGCCAACTCATGCAGATTAAGCCGCCTTGCAAGACTTGGTAAAGGTAGCAACGATCTCAAGGGCCACTTGGTTCTAAGCTAGTATGCAACTCGCTTGGTCTAACGGTTATGGTCAAACGAGCGTCTCCCGCTTCCCCATCAGCGTTCCGTCATACGTGCAACCGTTGGTAAGTCCTCATCGGCCCTTTCACACGATGTTCCTCAAAATGTCACACCGCATGGCATCTGATACTTGGAGCAGATTATGCTATGCCAAGATGGATCTGCAAGATCGCCTACACTCGGAGAATCGGGCCGGAAAGCCTGTGTTCGGGAGGACTTAACTAACAGATGTTTTCCTTGCCACTGTGGATTTGGTACCCTACCAGCGGAATACGGAACGGTGAGTCCTGGCCAATGATACCCCTGGCATTCTCTTTTCACCCTTGCCTTACGGACGATAAGGTTTAGCAGGGACGAAACCGAAAGCATCGTTCCACGCACTGCATACGAGGTATATTCTATGGGGTTAATTCTGTCTGGCCAGAGCGCAAGGTGCTTATTCATCTTATCAGATCTCTCCACCTATGACGCACTCACTAGCAGCCCATCGCAACCGCTGGACCGTGAGTCAGGCGCCTGGTAAGATCTATTGATCAAGGTGCACTGCTGTCGCAGGCATTTCTACGTACACGCCCGCTGACTTGGCTGGAAGTTCAGCCGACCGTCCATTGACAATCACGCAATCGGCTTGGCCTACGAATCTTAACCCTTGGCCCTCATGCACTCTTCTTGAAACATCCAAGTTACGACGTCCAAGTTGCATCCATTGTTGCACAGCAGCCACACGAATACGCTCATCTCTCGCTGAAGTCCACTTTGAGATGTCCGTAGGCAACATAGTCTCTACGCGAAGTGGGGCACGGGTCGCGTCCCGTAGGTGCTTTCATGCGAAAAGAGATTTCTTTCGAACTCTGTCTTACCGTTGTGCTGAATCATACATTATCTGATTGGCCTCGTGTAGACGTCGTGCCATTGCTTCGGATCCTTTCGGCCTAATTAGCCACCGTGGGGAGACTCCCAGCCACGCGGGACGGCCTGCTACGACGGGGGGCTGAGAATCGCGAAACGCTCGATTAGGTGACAGTTTCCACTCTCGCTTGAGCATGATGAGGTTTCGGTAACTGGGGCGCCAACTTTTACCAGAGCCCAAGGCTCGGAAATCAGGACGCCGTGCGAATGCTTCTCGCTCGATCATCCTATAATCCAGCTCTTTCACGTTCCACGGATTAGCCTACTCAAAAATGAAAACTTCAAAAGCCGGTTTCTGAGGCTTCCCATTGTGGAAACTGTTCCTTTAGATTGTCTGTCAAGTGTCGTAAGGACAAGCAACGAGAATCCACGGCGTTCGAAAATAAGGACCTACTAAGAAGCAATGCACCATATCCGGTCATTAAGGAAGCATTAAGCACATCGATCAGACAGCGTTGCCATCAAGTAGGAAGATTTTGTGAGGGAGACGTCGATGCTGTTAAGATGAGGTCTGAATTTAAAATGGTAGTCCTTACGCAACGCCCAGCAAGGGAGTTCCTCCGACTCGCGGATGCCGACATATGCGCCACAAGCGCCCGCCGCCGTGTTACAGGGCAACTGCACGCCAGAGACGGGTTATGCGATTGATTATTGACGAGGCCCACCGGCCTAGCTGACAGCGAGGGTACACAACAATGATTTGAGAATCGATGAGGGTAGACATATCCCGGAGCTCCAGCGAACTCATCTTAAGCGCGGCGAAACTCCATCGTTGTAAAAGTGCACGTGGAAGCACTGGCCTTAGGACCGAAATTGACGTTGTGATGCTGGAAACCACTCTAGCTGGGGTAAAAGAAAGTCCACCAATCTTGTCAGCCAAGTGCCCAGCATTGTGGAGAAAGCTTCGCTGCTTGTCGCTTAGCGCCACTAATTAGCCATGTGGCCGTGAGGGGACCCCAGGATCATTATAGAGAGGACCATAATTTCTCCGCACCTCAATCTTATGTTCCTGAATCATGACCGAGGGTATGGGCGCCTCCGCGGCCCTAGACCTGGTGGTGTGCAGGGTATGGGTATATTAAGAGCTCCGATATTGTTAAAGTCACCAACGTCAACGTTTCTCTCGCCAGTCCTCCCTCAACTTTGTTCGTTGAACGAAAAGAAACATGCGTGTCTCCGAGCTCCTCACGTTTGCGCTGCTCCAAGCATCATCGGCATGGTCATCGCCTAACGAACCTTATGAGGCTCGTACCGTTCCGTCGAAACGGCCACAACACCCAATTAAACCATATCACCCTGGCAAAGCATTTCCACCGTCCCCGAGCCGCACGAAGACATGTGTCGTCAAAGCGAACGGAAATGGTACAGATGATTCACAGAACATACTAAAGGCCATCAAAACCTGCAACAATGGCGGTCACGTCGTCTTCCCGAAGGACAAGAAATTTACTATCGGCACGGCACTTGATCTCACGTTCCTCCAACATATCGACCTCGGTACGTTCAATTGGAAGATGTTGCGATGAAACTGCGCTAACAACATGCGTAGATATCCAGGGGACAATCCAATTTTCCAATGACACGGACTACTGGCAAAAGCACGCCTTCTACCAAACCTTCCAGAACGCCACCACGTTCTTCCAGCTAGGCGGCACAGACGTCAATGTCTACGGTGGCGGCACTTTCGATGGCAATGGTCAGGTCTGGTATGACCTTTATGCCAAGGATATCTACATCCTTCGACCCATCCTTTTCGGTGCAATCGGTCTGCATGGCGGTCGCATTGAGGACCTCAAGTTTCGATATAGCCCGCAGTGGTACACGTTAGTTGCGAACTCGACCGATGTTGTGTTTTCCAACATAGATATCGCTGGAGGCAGCGTGAGCAAGAACCCTGCTAAGAACACTGATGGGTATGTAGTGTTAAATTACTCCAAGTAACATGATGCTAACTCTCCGGTAGTTGGGACACATACCGCTCCGACAACATCGTCATTCAAAACTCACATATCGACAATGGAGATGACTGCGTATCCTTCAAGCCCAACAGCACCAACATCGTTGTTCAAAACCTGTGGTGCAATGGCAGCCACGGTATCAGTGTCGGCAGCTTAGGCCAATACGTCGGAGAAGTCGATTACGTAAAGAACATTTACGTGTACAACGTTAGCATGTCCAACGCTTCGGATGGCGCACGCATCAAGGTCTGGCCTGGCTCGCCATCCGCTCTTTCGGGCGATCTGCAAGGCGGAGGTGGCTCCGGCGCGGTCTCGAACATCACGTACGACGGCATGGTGCTCTCGAACGTCGACTACGCAATCGAGATCACGCAGTGCTATGGGCAGAGGAACATCACCTTGTGCAATCAGGTATTTCCCCTCCCCCTCCTGCGCTGAATCATATGCTAATAATGGCGACAGTACCCATCCAATCTCACCATCTCCGACATCACGATCAAAAACTTCTCGGGCAAAACTAGCAAGAAGTACGACCCGCTGATCGGCTACCTGGTCTGCTCGAGTCCAAAGGTCTGCTCTGATATTAGGATTCAGAACATCAATGTGACGAGTCCGAGTGGCAAGGATTTGTATGCTTGTGGGAGCATCACTGGGATTGAGAAGCAGGTCCACTGCACGACCAATGGGACTAAGGGTGGAAACTCGTAAATGAGCAATCTTCCCGTAGCACGTAGAAGATTACAACTAGATCGTCGTCATCTACCCCGCCGCAAGCAAACCGAGTGAAGTACTAGGCGCAGGGAATGCCGGCCACATTATCGCGTCGAACCCATACCTCTTACGGACGATCAGCTAGGGCACTTTGCACACTGGACGCCTTACGTCTACATAACGCATAGCAGCCTATTCCTTACGCTCTCTCTAACTGTACACCTCATCCTCCCAATTTCAGTCTCGAATTTAGTCGTCAACCTCACTGGCACGATGTGAGTTTACATGACTTTGAAAAACTCATCAAATGCGTACTAACTTTTGGATGCAGTCAGTTACAAGGGCAAAGCTTTATGAGCGAGATTATCCACAGCGTATCTACCACTATGTGAGCGGACCCCGCAGTGTTCAAGAGCCTTTCTAGGTCCACCGCAAGAAAGACCTCAAGCCGTATAAGAAATACCCCAGAATATATGCTGAACGCAAGTATCAGCGTGTATATGTAAGTACCTAGGAACCGATAGACCAATGAGCTATACTCATCTATTACGTATAAGCTCAAGGTTGAATTCTTGTTCGCACTTCTGTACGAAGTGCAGGACATAATATACAAGTACTCCCTTGTCCATCTCGATTCCATTGAGTTTTAGGCTGGAACCGAGTCCAGGCTGGAAGCGGATCCGACAATGGCTTCCGCTCTATTCCACCAATATACAGGCTAGGCGACAGTGGTAGAACGATGGAAACTTGGTTCTCTTATATTATGTTCGGGCACGATACTTAAAAAGCATAAGATCGTTTCGTTTCACAATCTCGTCCCATAATGAGTTTGAACCAAACCAATTCATCAGCGTTGATTCAAGGTGCAGCACACAATCTGACCAGTTCATATTATCAAAGTTTGAGACCAAATAGCATACATTCTTCAATACCAAATTTTCATTTGTTCCCTCCTTGCGGCCACTAAGTTAATGACCGGTCTCATCTTCTCTATTTCCCGTACGGTCGCACCCTAGGAAACAGAGCATGCTGAGATAATTCCTTGATAACCTTCCAGCATCCACCTTCGTATGCAGCGTTCAAGGTACATTTATCTACTAGGCCCTTGAACTTTCGAACTAGCCAAGCATGTGAAGGCGGCGAATACCCAAATCCCTCCACCGGTTCATCTCTGTAGTATACATATTTGGGAATCATGCGCACGATCTCGAGTTCTAAAGCCAGTTTCTGTGTCACCAGCGTATCAAACGCGGTCCAAGCCTTGCAGTCCCCATCGTTCTGACCGTCCATGCAGACCTCATCATCCCAGTGCAATCCCATGTGCGTGCTCTGGGTTTGAGGAAGAACCCGATTGTTTGGCGCGCTTTGTTGCGGGCTTCTGCTCCGTTGATATCACTATTTTAGCTTTTGGTGGTGATCTCTGTGCTGGTTCAGATTGTGGACTTTTTTTTCTCGGTGCGCTTTTCGTAGTGGCGTAGTCCATTAGATGCGTCTGCGTGATTCTGCTGCGTGTCGTCACCATCTTTGCGATGATTGTACAAACCACGCTGAGGTATATTTAGATCATTGTGCAGTTACGATCGTAATGTAGGGTAAGCTGATCGAGGAAGAAGTCAGATGTACGGTAAGACATGACGTCACTTGACTAAAGCACTGTCCATATTTGGCGATTGAACTGACGTGATGCTCCTGCACTATTGAAGTGACACTGCCTCATGGTTTTCTGGGTGGTTCAAGAACGGTTCACTGTGAAGAGCTGGGAATCAGTTAGGTCACCCACTGTTGAAATTGGGCTGATACGCTGAAATTGTGTATTCTGGATATCTTAGCACCATTAACCCAAACTCCACTACCAAACCTAAAAGACCGAGAGTGAAGGTATCGCAAAGTCAAACCAATGCGCCAAAAGACCTACGCAATAAACGCTATGCAAGCAACCAGCCTCTAGCGCTTCGAACCAAAACCAGACATCTGCTTCTGCACATACTTGGCACCCTCCTTCTTGATGATCGGCATTGCATACTGCTTGAACATGTTCATAGCCTCCTTCTGCCACAGAGGCTGGTCCTTGCCTAGAGCTTTCCCATCGCTCCTGCGACGGTCGCCATAGCGATCGACATCGTCGTGACGACCCCGCCTGTCGCGATCTCTGTCATCGTAGCGTGGGTCGCGTCGCGGCTTATCGAAGAGTTCGTCATATCGGTTGTCGCGATGTCGGTCTCGTCGGTCCCTGCCGTCGCGAGACTTGTCTCTTCGATCTCGGTCGTCACGCGGCCTGTCTCTTCGGTCACGGTCATCATCGTACGGATCCCGACGAGGTTTGCTCTGACGATTATCGGATTTGTAGCCTTCGGATTTATAGCCATCACGGGTCTTACGTCCATCGTCTCGAGGCCGGCGAGGAGGGTAGTGTTCGTCATAGGAATCGTAGGTTTCTTCGCGACGAGGTTTGGAGCGGCGGTCATCTCGACGGGGTTCGCGCCGTGGCGGTGGTGGAGAGTCTGAATCTGATGACGAGTAGGACCTTCGTCGGCGGGGCCGAGGGGGTCGGGCTTCTGCATCTGCGTGAGCATCATGCTGCGAGCCATTGCGTTGAGCGAAGTAACTGACCTCTTGGTGGTGGTGGAGCTGCTGCTGGAGGAGGGGGAGGGGGAGGGGCATCATCATCATATCGCTCCCGTTCTCGCTCCCTGCGCGGACGTCGCTGGTCCCGTCGACTGTCGCGATAGTCGTGGTAATCTCTCTGATTGTTTGCGTCGGGGGCCCATTTTGGCTTCCCGTTCTCGTAGTTATCGAAGTGATAGGTGGGCTCTGCTGTATATAATTAGCAAGACGCAGAGCTTCTCGTAGCAGCAGAATCGTACGCTGTTGCCCCATGGGCGGCGGTGGATACGGTGTCTCGTCGCGTCTGCCCATTTTCGCAAGATGTGGTAAAGGACAGGTGTGTTGGGTCACCCCTTGATGCAGCAGGCGAAGGGCAGACACTTTAAAGCAGTGTGCCTGTGAAACCCTGCTCTGCTGCTCCCCCGGCACACGCGATCGGTGAGGTCATGCGGACGAATAGCCTCAATTCTTAGCGCAAACTTCGACTATAGCGGGGCTGCCCGACCCTTTTGGTGCTCCAGCCTGGCGTGGCATGCCACAACTGGGCTGGGTTGATGTGGGCTGCGGTCATCGTGCATGGCGGGTGGCACTTTGGACGCCGGAGAACATCGCCACACGCAAGCCCTATCGCCCGCTCGACCCCACTGGTCGCCCGGTACCTTTTTCCCCGCACATTGCGTGGGATGAAGACGGAGATCAGGGTCTTTAGTCGGAGGAATAAGTCGAGGCAAGCGGTGTACGTGGTGCTCACGCCGTGATGTGCTGAATGACATGGTGGTGGGGTATGATGTGGGATGAGGCAGCCTAGGATCAGCGAATGTCACGCTTCGATATGAGTCCACTCGTCACCTACACCAGCTCATGATTCCCCGAGTTGATATCGTAAGGAGAGCGGTCATGTAGATCTTCCTAGGCTACCGTCGCAGCACTTGAACGTGGGGGAGCTGAAGCTGGCTACATGACTCGGTCGCTATGTCGACGTCTTCTACCCTATACACCATATTCCAGGAGACACTGAGAGGAATCGGACTGTTTCACTTTCGGGACCAATGCGCAGATCTGATATTTTATCTAGGCACAAATCCAAATATGTATATTATGAGTACCTTGGGGGCCTCCAAGACCAGTGCTTCATTCACCATCTTTGGTGCCTTACGCGCTGTGCCCGAATCTTTCAGCACGGGCAGCAAAATGCCTCACAAGAAGATTCTTTAAGATGATACGCGAAAACTATAAGGAATGGTAAGATACCCGGAGGCTTTCTTTAATTATCATCTAAGGGCAATCACCAATGTCTTTTTGAGACAAACTGTTACGTAGAAAGCCTTGCTGACTTGGCTGTGACATAGAACGCCTCACAGTGCTCAGGTAATGTAGTCTTCTCGTCTCAGGATACAACAGATTTGATAGTATAACGTTACGCAACTAGTGAGCAGCACTACCCTTGACTGCTTAACATACTGTCGACTCCCATTTTGGCCACGCTTTACGTATGGCTCCATCCTCTTATACCCGAAACAGAATTCTGATCCCGTCTCAACACCATCGGTCCTATTCACTGACCTCAAACCCACTTGCAACACTATCTACAACGCGATCAACGGCTCAAAGTTCAGTCTTCTGCCTCTTCGCCGCACGGCCAACCTCCAACAGACGCTGTCGCTTAAGGTTCTGCCTAGCATTCCGCGACAAGTTGTCTGGCGATGTTGCAGGATCCTCAACGACACCAAGTGCGGGATCTAACTTCTGCGCTTCACGACCAGCCTCCAAGAAATCCTGGCGTCGGCGATTCTGCTTGGCGTTGCCCCTCGTGCTGGACAGCAACGTCACCGGATTTCCAACCACATGGTGCATACTCATACCTCCTAGCAGCCTCTCGCATCGGGCCTTCGAGTACGTCAGCAGTGTGATAATCTTCTCCATGCGCTGACTGAAAGTCCAATCGCGCGTCTTGAAAGTTTGCTTCCAGAATTGCGGATCGAAGGTCTGGAGAGCGAATGGGCGGGATCGATGGAGTCCTTCGGCTATCGCAAGGATTTCCCAGCATACGGATTCTCTGTGGGGAGCGGTGTACCAGGATGGATCGAACCAGTGCTTTCTGAACGCAGCACTCGGTTTGTCGAACACATCAGTGAGATTGTTCATACCGGCGAGAAGTCTCCCTGCCCAGTATTGTCGGTGGTCATCGGTGGTGGGAATGCTGGTGTCGTTGGCTGGACAGCGCCAGAAAGGGGGAAGGGCGTTTATGCCGTGGTTGAAGTTATCAAAGTAGACTCCATTGGCTTGCCGGGGTTGACTCGTCTGCTGCACTTGCGATAGGGCTGGAGGTACAACGACTAAAGCAGTGTTTTGCCCATCGAGACGCTGTGAATGTATCAATCCTTCAGATGGTCGGTAGGATCCATCATGAACTGTTGTGAAGCTCTCGCCAAATGATCCAAACATTGTTTGATGCAGCCCAACATCGTTCTGAGGAGGAGACGAGCTGTTGAGGGTAGACAAAGTTTCAAGTTGCTGGGATTCTTGTTCGACGTACAATAAGTTGTCGGCAAGGAATCCAACGTTACCAAAATGCGCGACATTTTGGGGGCTTAGTGAGGTCTGGCTGTATGAAGGTGTCTTGCCATGTGCTTCGGGAGCAACATCGATGGCATGCTCATAAGTGTCCTCGGAAATGAATGGGGAGGACATGGCTTGAGATTGTATCAACTTTTCCGATTGGAGATATATTAAGGTGTGCTTGTTCTTGAGATATATCGGTAGAGAGTGTGTCAGGGGGGTTGAGTGCACGGTAGAGTAGAGTATGCCAGAACTGTTTGGGAGAAGGAACTTACTATTTAAGGTAGCTAGGGGCGGTAAAGCAACGCATGATCTGAGTGAAGGGCGGTAATCACGTGCTCTTCTGTTACCCTGACATTATCAGCTGCAGTGGAAAACATTTCACAAGCAGATTATACAATTGCTTAGAGATGGTCGCGCAATCCAAGGGTTTGGAGAATACCCCAGCAACGAGAACTTTGCCAACTTTGCCAACTTCGTGAACTTTGTAGACTTTACAAACTTTGGAAACTTTGGAAACTTTGGAAACTTTGGAAACTTTGGAAACTTTGGAAAATTTGGGCATACGCTATCGCATACCGGATACAATCATTACCTTTCGGCGATTGATGGTTGTTGAGGCGGTGTTTCCAAAGGAACTGCCCAAATGAACTCATTGTTGTTAACTTATCAGATACACCACTAAGACAGTGCTTCGCCTTTCATAACTCACTACCATGGCCCATTTGAAAGATTAACACATTGTTAGAAACGTGTGGTTATGGGTTTGACTTGGGATTTAATGTAGTGTAATATAGAGAAAGCATAAATATTTCTGGACATTCAACTATTAGTATCTCAATAAGTTCTTTCTTCGCCGTATCATTATTCACGACATGGGATAGCTGCATAGAGTGTTACCGTAAGGGAGCCGTGCACCTGAGAAAGTTCTATACAGTCAAGATTACGTGGACAATTATTAATGAATAATGGACAATCATATTGTATGAGAAAAAAGTGATGTTAATTTCGGAAGATATATAGAAACAATGGTTTCTAGATATATTGCCTTAATAGCTACATGATTCTTTGCGCTCTGGCGCAAAGGTAGCTACATACAAAAAAGAGTTCCAACGTTTTAAATACAAGATCAACCTGAAACACATCGCTATACTTAATGGGGTAGAAAGAAACTAGTTTTCTCACTCATGGTGCCTCCCTTTTTCTATTGGAGAGAATTGGGACCAGCACAACTACTTCTGACGCTTGGATGGAGGCTGAGTTGGCAAATCAGGGTCGTCGAGATGATTGCCGCGACGCTTTCGACCACGGACGGTTTCTGGTGAGGCGATTTGAACAAACTGGTTTGCTGCACCAGAATTGTTCGCGAGGGGTGTGCCACGGCCACCCATGTGTCGGGGACGTTGAACACGTGTGTGTGGAGGAGCAGAAGGGCCAGCCGTTGCTTGACCAGAGAAGTCACCATAACCAGCTGGATATGATATGTTCCCGGGCGTAGGTGCGCCATAGTTGGCGGACCAACCTTGTGGAGGAGCCGGGTACTGGGCGATTGGTTGAGCTGGGTCAAGCAGCGGCTCTTGAACTTCCTCGTTTTCGTCCTCATCCTCATCATCTGAATCTGGAAGTATGATAACCTTCCGTTTACCCTTCCCCTTCATCGCTTTCCGTCCCTCCACAAGAGTTTTCTGTCGCTCGGCATTGAGCCTCTTGTTGATCTTAGTCTGCGAGATCAACAGATCTGGCGTGGCGACACACATCTCAAGACCCTCAAAGTCCATCATTGACTCGCAGCGAAACTTGGACAACCTCAAAAGTTGGCATATTTGAGTTATGCGGCCAGAGAACAGCAGATTCCGTGATGCCCTCGTAAGCTTAAGCTTAGCCTGGTCATATACACCCAAGCTGATAGGGCCCCGTGTGTGAAGAGCTTCCGCGATCCCTACCATTTTCCAGCAAACAATCTCAATTTGCTGCTCAGTGTAGGCAGAACTCCAGTCTGCCATCTTCTCGGAGTCTATCGACTCACTGTTGTCCAAGAACGCAGCGAAAAGTTGGCGAACGTAAAGCCCACGACGCTCATCGTCGTGTGGAATACTGTCATCGCTTTGAGGAGCTTGCCAATCGTAGGGAACAGTTCGGTTAGCCTTGTAAAGCAGGGCTTGTGCGCCATTGGCGAATTGTAGACGTGGGGTAGAAACTGGTGGCAATGGCGTCACAGTCTCTTCGGACTCAATACCTGGACCGCCTGGCGATGGCAAGTCTACTTCAGGTTCTTGGGAAGGTATTGAGTGCGATGCATTCCTATCATGGTGGACTTGAAGCAAGTCACTGGGAATGGCGTCGTGGTCTTGCTGGAGAGGTACATGACTTCCTTGAGGAAGCTCCTGGTACGCCTGAGAAACAGAGGTGAGCTTTGCGCGTTTCGAAACAGATGGGACTATGGGCTCGTCTCGAGGGCGTTTGGCTCTCTTCTTCGGGATGGTTACTTGAGGAGCAATAGGCGTACTGTGTCGGGGAGTGGGACCGAGATCGGACTGCGCAGGTGATGTGACAGGTCCACCAGAGTTTTGAATAGATCGCGAACACGGCTCTCTGACGGCTTGCGGTAGTCCATAGAACTCCTCCAAAGACATGAAAGGTTCAGGAGATGTGCCAATCGTTGGGAAGGATGTTATGAGTTGATCAAACTCAGCTTCTGGGTCATTGTCCGCTCGGTTTAATACACGATCTGTAACGAACTTCGATATAATATCCGAACGTAGCGTCTCATCAGGCGGCTGCAGCTGATAGTGGACACCAACTGACGTGAATTTGGTGTTGAAGATGTCGATCCCACCGTCCAATTCCTCATCATCTTCCACTTCATCAGTAAGATCAAGGGGTGGTTCTACAGATGACTTATGGTTGCTGGATGGTTCCTGTAGATCAGGTGTCGTACCCGCGTACGCAAATTCAGTGGGTAGTTCCGAGAACGACAGATCTGCGTTTGAGTTCAGGGCGTTGATTGTGTCGTACGCAATGTTTTCAGGGTCAAAGTTTTCGGGATCGAAGTCGATGCTCGCGTCATTGGGAGCCACGTTGTTTGGATTACTATCATCAAGGCTTTCAACAACCGACTGGTTGACATCGAAATCGCCGAAATCGATGTTGTAAGGATCCGCGTTGTAAGGACCCAAGTTGTTCAAGTCGTCGATAGTGAAGCTGGCGACAGTAAATTTGCCGAAATCAATAGTAGAGAAATCGATATTGTTGTAGTCTATACTATCGAGATCGGGCTGCCCGGCTGGATCAATGTTGTGTGAGCCCGTCGACGGGAGATTGCCGCTGGAGTCCTGCTGAGACATAGCGGTGTTGGAATCTCAGAAATGTGAGGGTTGAGGGTGATCGAGTGACGAAGCAGACGGTCAGTCTGCCTGTTCGAGTTTAAGGTTGGCGAGTTGGCGAGTTGAGTTTATAACAGATGTGAGTTGATGTGGAATGGTCGTATGGAGTGAGGAAAGTCCAGATGGACTGCGGCGCATTAGTGTACGGGCGGGTCACCGAATCTCTGAGGCCATTCGCACGGACCACAGCCATGAACAGGGGAAACATCCGTTTTAGTGCTCGCTTAAAGCCATAGCAACCCCGTGGTGAAATGTTAGTCACGTGCCAGTGCCCACGAGGTCGGGCTTGGCACAGGTGCCCAGTGTTCATACAAAGTGATATAGTAGCATAAATACGCAGGTTTGAAAAAGAAAAGCGATGTGATGTGATGTAGAAAAGGACGCGTCGATCGATGCGACATGTATGGTGAGCGCGACAGACACAGCACACTGTACGCTTTGGCTGTTCAAGCCATGGGATAAAAAGTGGACATTCTCTTCAATCTAGATATGATATAGGGATAGTACGAAATCTTCGTAGTATGAGCGGAACATCCTCAATAGCGAGACGAAGTATGCGACTCCTAGATTACTATAGTATAAGCGGAGAACAAGCTGGTATATACTAGAAGAAACCAAGCCGTAACGTTTAAGTATCATTCCATGTGACTTCACAGCAAGCATAACTATAATAGCCGCGCGTAGAGCAGCGGATTGGAAAGTATAAACCTAGCGAAACACACGAAGAGTGCAAAGGTTTGTGTTTTCACTGTGAAATCTGCATACATTAGACAATCTCTCTCTCTCGAAATTGCCAAAACTCCCAAAGTGTTGTGGAGCAGAGATGTGATCCGATCAGACGGTTGTGATCCGATCACGTGAACAGTAGGATGAAGTTAGATCAGATGATTAAGCATCTGATCTGTTCGAGTATATAGTCTAAGCTTTTCAGCTCATTTTCTTATGTAGTGATCAATACAATCCTTACCCCGAAGTTTGTTCAGCAACAACACAAAGACAGTCTACCGAGAGTCTAGTACTGGATAATCATACGGTGGCGATGGCTCAGTCTGACGCGGCCGCCCAAACGGTTGCTGCACAGGCGATGCAGACAACCCAGGAGAATATCCTTGATAGTCAACGACCGGTGCTTCCTGCCGGTAAAACCCATGTTGGCCAGAGCCTGGCGGAGCACCAGGGGTGTAAAAGGCAGTTGACGTCGTGCCGTACGGTATTGGGGACGGAGCAGTGGGCGGCATTTTGTCATGAGGTGACTGAGATGAATTTGCAGCCATGGGGGCTGCAACAGCATCGTTGATCATGGCTTGGTTTGCAGGACTCTTTTGGGCGCGTCGACGTCGGAGGAAGATCACGAGGAATATGGCGGCTGAGATAGCGAGAATGCCTACACCAACTCCGATTCCGATTTGTGCGTCCTTGCTGAGGCCACCTCGACTGCTATTTCCTAAGGTTATCTCATCATCTATCGGTGTTTGTTGGCTACCTCCTCCTGTTGTTCTTGTTTCATCAATGACCTTCGTGGTTGACGTCTGCCATTCCGTTGTCAAACTCGTTTCGGTCGAAATGTAAGATACTACAGATGTAAGTTCCACCGCGGAAGTGATGGTTGTGGTGACGGTGTCAAAAACGACTGTCGACGTCACAATACGTTTCTCCTTGTGAACGCAGCGGTGTTTTGTCGTGGTAGGTTTTGGAGTTATAGGTACATGGACTGATTGCTGAAGTTTTGGTTTCGCCGTTCGACTTGATAATAAGAATGTCTCCTTTGGTTGATTAGGGATGTTTGCTGGGTTGTTTCTGGCCACTGTTGGTGCTCGCTTCGCAATAGTACTGATTGTTTTCTGACAACAAATGAGCTCAATAACTTATCAAGTCAGAAGGCTAAATACCGTATCTCCCGCCGTTACCATAGCTGCGCTAGACACCGTGATTACCGTAATACGAGAAACAACCTCGGTCTTCGTTGTCGTAGCAGCAACGGATAAAATGGTGGTACGGTAGTTATATAAAAACAACGTCTTTGTCTCATGGATGAACCACGTGGCACTATGACATTTAACCAAGATCCAATGTCTCGATACACACTGTAGAGGGTACTTACGTGGACTCTTTGCAACCCGTATTGCCATCACATACATCGCCTGACAAACAACACCAGCCTGTTTTTTTCACAGTATTTGTACAACACACCAAATTACAGCTGCAGAAGGCTCCTGGATTATCCGGGAAACAGTTGCTAGGGCAGTCTTGCCTCTTGAAGATGTTTGGTACCGGCCATTGAATCGGCATCAGACCCTTACCAGTGCTAATGGGCGAGAAACCGTCCCCGAATTGTCCTGAAAAATCATCGGAAAGGCTTTCGTTTAAGGCGAGGCATTCTGAATCGAGGCTTAGAGATTGTTGAGATACATCATCGTTTCTGGCGGGTATATGCACTGCTGTCGTGGTGTGTAATAGTGTACTAAACACTACAAGCAAGGTAACGAGCAACGAGCGATGTATGAAAATCGCCATTTGAGACTATAAACGAACTTTGTGAGCGCAAAAAATCTAGCGGAACACGTCTTTATATCGGGCCTCAATCTCTCAGCCTCGTCGCTCCGCCCCCACACATTTCCCGCCTTCCAGCTCGGGAAACTGCAATGGGATGCATGAGGCTGGATTCAAGAACGTTCAATTGGTTCACAACAAGCCTATTTACCACTTCTACGATAACTGAATGATCACTCGCTAAAGCTTGTCGACCCTGCCTCGGCAGCCAATCATCCCCCCTTTCAAGCGAGTTGCATGTTGCACGAGGCTTTGACTTTTGCACTTAGATTTTGTGGAATGATATCTTTGTGAACGCGCGGCCTAGCTGCACGATGAGTTATTTCCAGGCGGTGGTTCTCCTGTCACTGTAGCTAGTAAACCCTTCACCTTTTGAAGCTTGAGGAGTTCTATTCGAATCCTTCGATATTACTACGAAGCTGCCTTGCATTTTTTAGACTAAAACCCCATGCATTCGCTATCCGGTTTAGCCGTACTTATCGTGTGAGATTATCACGTAGTTCTGAATATCTCTACAGCTCTATACTAGCAATGGCATGATAGATGCTGTAAGGGCGAGGGGGTATCTGAAACCATTTTTTCGTCTCGTCCATGTCGGTCCTCGAAAGCTCGAGTTCTACTCACTTGTAAAACCGGCAGTGGTAGTAGAAATGTGGTTCAACAAGCCACTCCCGGCTACGCGAATCATGCAATAGTCTCCGGCCAGCCGTTGCCTCGAAATTGGAGGCACAAACGGGTACCATGAATAGTAGTGCGGGAACTTCCAAGTCTCGCTCACTGAATCATACCGGCCCCCCTAAACATCTTGAAAGCCTCCCACCACCCCTCTTCAGGCCTCCTCTCTTCTTCAAACCCAGCACTTCTCAACCTCTTCAGGCTCAACTGCCGATCAAACGTCAACCAATGGCCATAGCTGTCTAGTTGGGCGTAATTCCAGATATCTATACCCTTCATACCAGCTGTTTTCCACTTCTCCTCATGCAGCTTGATGAAATCACTAGGTTTATCATCAGAAGAACTAGAAGTGGGCAGCGGCACAACGCCCTTAAGCCCAAAGAACGACGTAATCTGTGGCCAGCGCTCACACATCGACCCCGGTGTCGCAGAGTCAGCAACATTAAATATCCGCTCTCTAAACTCGTTTGGATGAAGCGAAGCGAAAATAGCCACTCTGGCCAAGGTAGACGCACTCGTCTCTGTGCACAAACTCTCATACCCCTTCATCACGCCTGGAAAAGGGATTTCCGCGCCTTCGCCGTGCACGAGGCGGTAGGTCGAGAGGTACATGGCCCAGTGACCGGCGAGCGAGAAGCCAGAGCCGTTGGGCGTAAAGCCTATGATTGCGTCGGGGATGACTTCGCTCCAAGTCCACGCTGCGTTTGCGGATTCTGCTGTGAGCATAGCGCGGTATTGGGGGTAGGATACGGTTTTTGCGTAGTCTTCTGGGAGTTGGTCGGCCATTTCTTCGACGAGTGGGGCGGTGAAAATGCCTTCTGGGCGGTAGATGCCATAGCCCTGTATAAGTGGGTTAAGACGAGATAGTAGGATTTGGGACAAGGCAAAGGATTACCCGTGTGCCCCCTGGATAAACGAAAAACTTGAAGTTTGACGATAGGTTTTTGACTACGCGAACGACGCGGCGCATCATACCGACGTTGATCTCGACTTCTTTTTTTGAATCGGGATTGTCCTTGAACGCTACCACATAATCAACTTCTATTCATCATATCATATATGTCGCATATAAATACCAAAGTAGTAGACATGGCTGATCGACGCAACGTCTGGCACCTTGTCTCTTAAGAGATCTTCAAATTCCCTGTCACTGCAGAGCAAGTTTACACCAGAGATGAGTCCCAGCTCAGGATTCCCTGTTGCAGAATCCGGCCAGAACGAATCTTCTAGTTCCAACGGCCTGTTCACGAGGGCGGAGACTTTCCGGAATGGCGATGGTGACGGATAAGGCTGGAGGAGTTGATCGACGACTGCCCAGCCAATGAGGCCTGAAGCGCCAATGACAAGAGCGTGGTGACCGGAGTTGGTAGTCATATTCGGATTGCAATGCGCAGATGAAGGAGTACAGAGATACTTTGATGCTCTATGTAGTCGAAGGAGAGTGAGTGAGAATGAGTCGACGGAACGTCGGGATGATCAACCTCGCTAAGCCTGATATGGCCAAACCAGATACTAAAAATGGGCGTTCCAAGGCTCGTCGCTAGTCTTTCCAAACAACTAGCGGCTAAGGAGCCGTTGAACATTCCACATGACAACTTTGCTTTCAAGATGGTAGATGTAGAGCACAAGCATATTGAAAGAGCTATTGCATAGAAAAAACCGAGGTCCAGCTTCGTGGAACGTAAGCCCGTATACTTCAAAAAACCCTATAATTAATAAGACCAAGTCAGAGAATAGAGTCGATTATTTCATTGAAGCTATAAGGAGTGTATGGGGTGAGGAAAAGGCAAAACCACCTAACGATAACGGTGGAACGACTGCAACCAGACAAGGAGAAACCAAAAGAGAAACGAGCGGAATGGACGATAACATCCTGTGTGCGTCTCATGCCACCAGTTTGTTCAACCCCCACATGTCGAATACAGACTTGTCGGGAACGGGTCGGTGAGCCATCACTCATCTGAGGGCGTTGACTCAGTGAGCGCCATTCTGTATGTCGGATGGTTAGTACACGATCACACCGTGGATACAACAGCAGCCCGAGGCTAGGCAATCGTAACCACACATGCAAGCTCGTAGATCCGAGCCAGCATGGGGTACTCCGGGAATGCGGACAAGGAGATCTCCGGGGTGGCCAACAGGAAGGGCCCGGGGGATCTTCTCAGAGCTTGTAGAAGATAATCCAAGTCCCCTGGTGCAGTCGTGCAGACAGCCTCTATGACTGCACGCGCGACCCAGGGGCCCAAAAGACCATTTTCTACCAGCTCTCAAAAGAGCCCCGGGGTACTTCCTGTCAGCCACTCTGGAGGTCGCCTTGTCGACCTTCCCGGAGTCCCCCATGTCGGGGAGCTAGGGGTTGGCACATTAGTTATCATCTGTATGTTTGAAAAGTCAAAAGATAGGGGGTCGCGAAACTTTACCATGAGGAGAGGATGGGCGTTGAGGCCGATATGCTCAACAATGGCACGGACAACGCTGAGAGCATCGTCGCCGACGTCGCGACAAACAGCACCAATGACGGCCTCGACGGTAGTGGCTACCATTTTAGCGGACGCTGAGGACGCGTTTTTGAGGATGCAAGCATCCACTCCGAGTTCAAATCCAAGAGAGGCGAGATGGTGATTTCCCAGCATTTCGTTTCGGATCGTGGTCCAATCTTCAGGAGTAAGGGAACGGCCTGTCGGGTATCAGCGAAGTACATGTCTTCGTTGACGGTGGTGTAATACCTTGATCATCGCGATGTTCATCCCACATCTGGCAAAGCACAGTCATGAGAATGGAATCGCCTAGAATGGCAAGATTCACATTCTTTGGGACAACAGAGGTTGTCCCATCGACGCAGACACTGAACAGGGGAGCGACCATTTGTAGAGCTTCTGCGCAGATAAACTTGTTGGTAAAAGTGTACCCAAAGATCTGTTCGATAGCAGCGATTTCGGAGTCGACGTTTAGCATGGTTGTTGATATTCTGAAAAGATGGGGTTTAAAGTAGTGGACTGTAGAAGTGATGGAGGTAAACTCCAAACTACGCATACATATATATATTAGCAAACTGCTGCTTGACCGGTAAATCCTCAAGGCTGTGGCCCCCACCATTCCAACTTACCAGCCACTGCTGTGTGACATGATGTAGTCTACCAACCACCGAACCAGAATGTCGGAAAGATTTTGGATCCGCCGAAGGAACAAGTGTGTTAATACTCCTAGGGCTGCAGCGCGTTCCAGGCCGAGTCTCGATCTAGGTTGTGGCCCATGATCGACGTCGCAGTGGCCGCGGCCAAGTCTCAGCTTCCAAGTTCCCGTCGCTTAGCCATTTTGGGCATGACCATCAGCGACGTCACTGCGCATATAAAAACCAAGGATAATAAAAGACCGCGCCAGTTAGCAGGCAGTACTAAGACGAGAAAGCACTCTCGCATTCTCCACTACCGCACCGGAAAAAGGGCGGATCGGATCGCACGGAAGACTTTACGGCATAAATGGCCGACTATGAAGAGCTCGCGGTATATAACGTCTATGGTTGCCGCAGTGGGGACTTTTGCTGACTCGTAATCAACACACAGGAGCTTGGATTTGAAGGACTCGACAAGGTGACAGACAAGTATCACGACAAGGTGTACGACCACCTACCAGCGTGGAAGAGGAAACAGATGAAGGAAGACCAACAAGACCAACAAGGCCAACAACGGTCCCAGCAAGGCCGACCAGACCAACAGCAGCGCTCGTCGCAGCATCCCGACAAAGGGTATTCGCGCCCTCGCTCTGCACCCTCCAGAGACGAGAACCGCTACGAAGACGATGCAGAGATGTACGCCCCAGACCGCAGACAAGAGCGCGACTATCGCGACGCAAACGACGAGCGCTCCTACTATAACGGGCCCAATCCAGGCGCAGTAGTGCCTCGCGATCGCGACGAACCCAACAAAGCACGCGGCTTTGAAGTAGCAGTAGGTCATCGACTCGACGATGCTGAAGTTTGAAGCTAACGATATGGACAGCCATACCAGGAATCCCCTCAGCGAGGCTACGATCAGGGCCGCGCACGCCCCACGCACCAACGACGAGGCTCATCGTGGTCGCCGCCTCGCTCCAATAAACACGAGCGCGACTCACACAAGCCGCGCGCGCGCTCCAGGTCAAAAGATAAGCAACATCGCATTATAGCGACTGTCGGCGGGGCACTAGTTGGTGGATTTGCGGGCAACCAGGCTCTCAAAGGCAAGAAGTTTGATACTGTTGCGACGATTGTGGGGGCGATTGTAGGTGGTGTTGGTGCGAGAGAGGCTTCAGAGCTCTGGGACGATAGGAGGAGGAAGCGAGACGGGAAGGAGGAAGAATGGGAGGGTGAATTTGGGGATGATCGAGGGGGTGATAGAGGTGATCGTAAGAAGGACGATAGAGATGGTCGCGACGATCGAAGGAGAGATGACAGAGATGGCCGCGACGACCGTAGGAGAGATGACAGAGATGGTCGCGACGATCGCAGGAGAGAGGATAGAGACGACCGCGGCGACCGAAGGAGATACTGATAGAGGAGCGGTTTCAGTGAAGACGGACATGGCTTACTGATGAAGACCAGGTTATCTTGGGACTGGCACTCCAGGGCGACGATTTTTTATGAAAACAGCCTTTGGGAGTCTGCATTGGACGGGCGTTTCAAAGATAGGGCTAGGCAACACGATACCTCTTGACGATTAACGAATGCAATGAATGACATGGCTGGACAGTGATTGACTGCTTGAATGACGTGCTCATGCGGCTACTTCTGCGGCTTGCGACATGCGACATGATCTGAGGCGAAGGGGCCACGCAGCGGTTCAGGTGGTGGAGGGGAGACACAAGGGGCATGGGAGCTAGCTAGCGTTCGGAGGAGCAGCCCTGGAGGCCTGTGCGGTTTCGAGAAGCCTAGTGGAAGGTTGGAAGGATCCACTGGATGCCTCGCTCCCGCAAGACCAAGCCCGTCCCGCAGCTCATCCATCGTCTCGCCGAGCACCATCACGCTTCAGTCCAACACCAAGAAAGAGAGAGAGAGAGAGTAGTAATAATAGCACCACGTACAAGACGCCGCAAAACCGCCGCGGCAGCCTTCCGACAGGCACGTCGATCAGGAACGCCCGCTTGCCTCGCTTCAGCGCTACCTACCACACGACTACTACTATACATTCCGCCTGCGCTGCTTCTGCAGCCCACTCTTTCGTGCAGCGCAGCAATCACCGCCAAAAAAAAGAACTATACTTGCTAGCTGCGACAGTCATAGACGCACCACCATGAGCTGAGGACTGCCTGGCCATCGCACGCAGATTCCCAAGCAAGCTCGAGCTCTGTCCACACACACACCTCAGAACGCTGCCCCTCGCTCCCACAACCCGACGTTTGCCTCGCTCCCCGCCAACAACACCAACACCACCACCACTGCCACCACCATGCGCAGATACAGGCCTGGCGGCGGCCCTGTGCGGGCTCATGGCGGTGTAGTCGTGCCTGATCCTTTCGCCATGGTGCGCGCATACGACAGTGACTCCAATCCCGCTCGCCCCATACGACCCTCCCCTCTCGCAGCCTCTACCATCCAGGGTCTACCGCTGGACCTGCTCGACCGCCTGCGCTCCTTCCCACTCTTCCAAGCCGCGCCCGACTCGTTCCTCACAGCCGTGGGCTTACACCTCAAGCCGCAGCTCCACCAGCCGCATGACACAATCCTCACAGAGGGCGAGACGGGCAAGGCCATGTACTGGCTCGTTCGCGGTGCTGTGCGCGTAACCTCGCGGGACCAGGAGAGCACCTTTGCAGAGCTGAAGCCTGGTGCTTTCTTTGGCGAAATTGGCATACTCATGGACATTCCCCGCACCGCTACCATCATCGCCAACATGCGCTCGCTCGTGGTGCGCTTGAACAAGGAGGATCTCATGAAGGAGCTGCCCAAGTTTCCAGAAGTGGAAAGAGCCATCATGCACGAAGCACAGGAGCGTCTAGCCATTTTACAGCGTAAGAAACACGAACTGGGTGGCAAGCGGCCCGCAATCCCCGTTCGCCAAATCACACGCAAGCGAGACCGCGAGGACGGAGACGTGGTCATGGCTGAGGTCGGTACCTTGCGCGATGGGGAAATCAATGCCTTCAAAAAGAGAAAGTCTCCGAGTCCAGGTCTCACCGACGCTATAGCCCACAGCGCGTTCGGAAGCGGAAGTGTCCATGTGAGACCGCTGCTCAAAGAACTGCCACTCTTTTCTGAGCTGCCTGACGACATCCTCCACTTCATCGGCATGCGTGCACAGCCTCGTTCCTTTGATCCTTTTACTGATATTATCCAACAAGGCACCCAGGGACGTGATGTTTTCTTCATTGTCAAGGGCGAAGTCGAAGTCATCAGCAACATGAACCCACCAGAGCAGAATGGCCACCCATCCCCTAACCTTGGCCGCAGGAAATCAATAGCTGCCGGGGAGCATCACTTCCAGGAAGTCAAGGCTCGACTCAGGCCCGGACAATACTTTGGCGAAGTAGTCAGTCTTTCCCTCGCACCACGCCGCACCGCTACAGTCCGCACCGTCTCGTCTGTAGAATGTCTGATGATCAGTGGCGACACGCTGAACCAGCTGTGGGAGAAATGCACCCCAGACGTGCGCAGGCAGGTCGAATCGGTGGCAAAGGAGAGGCTGCAGACGGCCAAAGATGACGATGTGCGCATGTCGGACGCGGACAGTACACCCAAAATCGACGAGCTAGCCATTGCAGACATCATCATACCACGGACACCAAGACGCAAGAGGAGCGTGCCAAGCGTCACATTCAACGATATGCCTAGCACCATCGAGAGCCCAGTGACACCGACCCGGAGAGACGAGAAGATGATGGAACCTTTCGACCCGGATCCTTTCCTAAACGTTGATCTCGACAACGTAAGATCACGATCACGGAGAGGGTCACTTGCGCCTCCTACCCCAGGCTCCACTACAGACTCGCCTTCAAGCCCGTCGAAGGGCGAATTCCCGAAATCACCCTCACCGAACGGATCGCCGCTGTCCCCATCCCCACTTCCAATACCGAAGCACACGTCTACCCCACCAGAGGCCCCTGTTGACTTCAAGCGCCCGCGAATGATAAGACGACCGAGTAGACATGGGAGAGGGAAGCTTCCGGATCCGTTATTGACCAAGGTCTTTCAGAATCTGGACATACCTGAGCTGATGAAGCTGCGGGAGATATCTTGGCATTGGCACAGAGTCATCTCAACATCACCAGATATCCTACACAATCTTGACCTCACCAAGTACAACCGGAAGGTGACAGACCGAACACTAGTAGATATAATATGTCCATTCGTCGGCAGCCGACCACAGTACATCAACATCAGCAACTGCTTCCACGTAACAGATGAGGGTTTCGGCGAACTGGCAAAGACTTGCGCCCCTAATGTCAAGATATGGCGCATGAAGAGCGTGTGGGACATCACCGGCCCTGCTGTCCTTGAAATGGTGCAAAAGGCCAAGAATCTAGAAGAGGTCGACCTCAGCAACTGCAGAAAAGTGGGCGACAACCTCCTCGCTCGCGTCATCGGCTGGATCGTTCCCGAACTACCCCCACAAATGGCCTTGGCTCACGCCCAACACCAAGCTCAGATTAACAACCGCCGCCAGAACGGCCAAAAGGCCGGAGCTAATGGCCAACAACCAGTTCCCCAACCCATACCACCGGGCACCGTCGTTGGCTGCCCCAAACTTCGACGCCTGACTCTCAGCTACTGCAAACACATCACCGATCGGTCCATGGCGCACATCGCCGTCCATGCAGCCAATCGCATCGAAAGCATTGATTTGACTAGGTGTACAACAATTACAGATGTGGGCTTTCAGCATTGGAGTGTTTATCCGTTTCCGAGATTGACGAGGCTGTGTTTGGCGGACTGCACGTATCTGACTGATAATGCGATTGTCTATCTTACGAATGCTGCCAAGGGGTTGAGGGAGTTGGACTTGGTAAGCCAAAGACACTGGACCAGAAGGAATTTCTTTTGAGGGTATTGGTTGCTAACTATTGTACAGTCATTCTGCTGTGCACTCTCCGACACAGCGACCGAAGTCCTCGCCCTCGGCCTCCCTTCTCTAACGCACCTCAACCTCGCCTTTTGCGGATCCGCCGTCTCAGACACGTCGCTGCGATGCATCAGTCTCCATCTCCTCGAGCTCCGCCAACTCTCTGTTCGTGGCTGCGTTAGGGTAACGGGCACCGGTGTCGAAGCGGTTGTCGAGGGCTGCAGAGATCTAGAACTGTTTGATGTGAGTCAGTGTAAGAATTTGGGAAGATGGTTGGATGCGGGCGGTCCCGAGGCGGTGAGAAAGAAGGGGAGGAACGTCAAGTTCGAAACAGTTGCAGATGGGCGGTGGAGAGTTGGACGGAAGGACTAGGGACTCCCTAAAGAGACGTGATTTGACGATGTAAAGAGCTGGAGCGTTCTGTCCTTGGAAACCGCACATTGGAAACGCTTCGACACACAACCACAACGAGACGATATCTACTATATGCATTGCGAGCGAGCGAGCGTACGAGGCGTTCTGACATATATTTTGAACCTAGAAGCCAGGAAGCTTGAGTACATTTTTAACGCACCACATGCGTGGGCGGCAACGGATGATATAGATTTTGCACGTTTTTCTTCTTCTCTCTTTTTGGTTGCTTTGCTTTCAAAGATACCAGCCCAGCTAGCTAGCGATGTTCCGTCTTTTTATATAGCGTCGTATGTAGTCCTGTATATAACATGAAATGACATGGAGATTATCACTCGTTTTTCACAAGCACATGCGTTTAGTCTTCTCGACTGTTTGTCTAGTACGAAATGAATAGAGTGGGAGGTAGGAGATTTTTTCAAGGGGCGAGGGACGAGAATGACATTTAGCACCGCATGCACTGTGTCAGTATGAGGTTTGCAGTGAGCGATGTGATCTGATTCAACATGATTTGATTCTAGAAGATGCATGATTATAGTAACTAGTCTTTCGCAACGGCTTGCGCCAGACGATGTGTTTAGGCTTCTCGATATCGATGCACATCAGTCAGGCTATAGCGATCGGGGGGTCTGGACTGGTTGTCTTGTTCGAGATCGCATGCGTCCTTTCTTCCTTGTGTGGTAGACACTTGCTTGACCGTTTACTGTCCTCAGAGATGATCAACTGATCCTAGACCCCATCTATACCGTCCGATTAGTAAAGTCTCCATTCCAAGCTTGACCTTGAAGTCGGGTTGGTCGCTTTGCCCCCAGTGGCAGGGTGCATGTCCTGCAGCCCGCATGCACTGCAAACGACCAGCCTTGTAGCGTCGAGGGATAACAACATGTATCCTATCCTGGCTCACGGTTCCGTCTTCTTTTCACCCAAACCTCTTTCCATACCCCTTGACAACCCCATCCAGGATCCCGCGTAACCTTTTGCAGCCCTCAATCCCTACCGCTAGCATACCCTCCATCCTCTCCATCCGCACCCTGCTCTCCATGATGCAGACTGCAACATTGTCGCTCTCGCCCAGAGTACCCACCGTCAGGAAGGGCAGCTCCAATTCTTCTTGATTATTCAGATCCAGCAGCGGATCATCCGAGGACGCATTGTCGGCAGCGCTGGACGAAGCGGACGAGGCAGCGGTGCAGGCAACCAGGTAGTCAGACATGGGTATACCAGCATCGATAAGCGCGAGAGTAGAAGCGTTTATACACGCAGCGAGCAGCGAGCCATCCTGGCTAATAATATGAATGTTGAGCGTAATAGTCGAGTGCGGGTAAATATGCAACAACAGCACATTTTCAAACGCCGACCGCAGACAATGCTCCATCTCATTTGTCCGCTTGTCGCTTTTGCGCTTCCGTCGCTCCACGCCGCTGAAGCCTGCAAAGTTTATCTCCACTTCTACTTTGGCTTGGCTGCCTGCTCCGCCTCTTTGGCCTGCTTGTCGCCCTTCTGCGGGGCCTGTGACGGATACGAGGATCTTGGTGTTGCCCATTTCGAGGTACGAGGAGCCATCTGCGGCGGCTTGGGTGGAGATTTGCGCGTGTATGCGCCGGAGTTCGTTCCAGCGGCGGCCGTCGAGGCGCAGGAGGGCGAGGGAGTAGGTGGATGTGTCGAGCGGCATTGTAGGTTCGGTATGGCGTTCAATGCTTCGTGGACTATCTAATAACGAAGATAGAAGTCAAACAGATCTTTATATCAGCGAAAGTGAAAGGCGTTCGAGCTTGTTGGCTGTCTATGCGGGGATGTATAACCATGGGAAGCTTCATCGATATTTTGGGTGGTCCAAGCTTGAGCGCAGGGATTCTGCAGCCAAATAGCCCCGCTGTGCACGTGAGAGCGTGTTAGCGCGATTGACCATCACTCCTCAGTCATCCCAACCATGGTCGTGGTTACGAGTAATGTTACAATACTACCACACTCTCAACACACTTTGATCTTCGACTCAACCGTCGCGTCTCTGTAATGTCTTTCAATCGAGACAAGGCCCACCGGAGAGCGTTACGCGCCTTTGCAGAGAGCGAGGCAAAGAGTGACAGCGACAGCGATGGCGAAGAAGGCCTTGACATCATTGAATCAACACGTAAAGGTTTGGATCTCTCACAGTATATTGACGGTCAGTCGATAGTATCTTTCGCAACGTGGAGCGAAACGCTGACCTACTGTAGTTCTCACACAGACCCAAACTCAATCTCAAGATGCTGATGGCGAACATAATGCGCATGACGGGAAAGAGGATATCACGGATGATGAGGTTCAGGTTCACCTAGAACGCCCACGGTCACATAGCAAGACTGTTTTCAACTCAGGGTCCGAAGATGCAACCAATGACGAAGAGCAGGATTTACAGTCCGACTGGTCTGATGAAGATACCAGAGCAGTATATCAAAACTGGAAAGAGCGCAAAACCTTGAAGCGCAAGCGCGCTGCCGTTGAAACGAACAGGATCCGCGCGCAGAAGAAATCCAAGGTTGCCGCAGCTTCCAGTATTGTCGGTCGCAAACCTCCACCCAAGCAGAAGCCAGGTCGTGGCCCTTCAGGATTCAGTACGGACTCAGTAGCTGAGGATGCGGACGCTGCTTCGACTTACCTAGACGATCCAATCCCCGACTACGTCACGTCGCGTCAGAGAATCCTGAAGAAGCTACATGAAGCTGGACTGCGGTATCCCCCTAGCTACCGAGACGTCGACTTCTCTGACTCTGAGACTGAAGAAAAACCTAAGCTCGACAAGGCAATCAAACCGCAGCAAGCCTACAAAGACATAAAGCTACGCGAGTCTGGTGGTGTTATACCAGCACCAATTGCGCGTTGGTTACGAGACTACCAAGTCGAAGGTGTCCAATTTCTTCATGAGCGCTTTGTCAAGCAGACGGGTGCCATCTTGGGCGACGATATGGGGTTGGGAAAAACTATCCAGGTTATCGCCTTCCTGACAGCAGCATTCGGCAAGACCGCTACGAAGCGCGATGCGAAGTGCATGCGCAAGATCCGACGTTTTGGCGACAACCGCTGGTATCCTAGGGTACTCATAGTCTGTCCCGGGACACTGATGCAGAATTGGGAAGACGAGCTGTCAAAGTGGGGGTGGTGGGAAGTCTACAGGTACCACGGTTCCAACGCTGCAGATCGAAAAGGCGTCCTTGGAGCAGCTGCGAAGGGAATGCTGGAGATTATGATTACTACCTATACGACGTACCGGAATAACGAGAGCGAAATCAACACTATTGACTGGGACTGCGTTATTGCTGATGAATGTCATCAGATCAAAAGCAAGAACGCGGAAATCACCAAGGCGATGAACAAGATCAATGCGCTCTGTCGTATTGGGCTTACGGGCACGGCCATACAGAATAAGTACGAAGAGCTCTGGAATCTGCTAAACTGGGCGCGACCTGGCGCATACGGCTCAGCTCAGGAGTGGAAGCAGACGATTAGTCTTCCGCTCAAGTTAGGTCAAGCCCACGATGCTACGAACGCGCAGCTCGCCGACTCACGAAGCAGGGCGCAAGAGCTTGTCCATAAAGTCTTGCCGAGTGTGTTTCTTCGCCGAATGAAGACACTCATCGCTGATCAACTACCCAAAAAGAGCGACCGCGTAGTCTTTTGTCAACTCACTGAAACTCAAGCCGACGCATATCGAACATTCTTGGAGAGCGACAGGTGCGAGTTTATCCGAACGGCGAAAGAGCCTTGCGACTGTGGTTCTGGCAAGTCCAGAGGCTGGTGCTGCTATGTGGAAATTCCTGGTGAGGGTGAGAAGTGGGCGAAGTTCATGTTCCCTTGCATGGTCACCCTTCAGAAACTTGCAAACCATCTCGCACTCATTGTGCCGGTATCAACGGACAACAATGAGAAGCAAGCAAAGGATATGCAAACCCTCGAGATTGCGTGTCCCGATTCGTTCCAGGATTTATTCAGGATCCGCGACAACATCTTGAACCAGTCGCAGCGTGAGTTTTGTGGGAAGTGGAAAGTATTGAGACGGCTGCTAGACTTCTGGCACTCAAATGGCGACAAAGTTCTTATCTTCTCTCATTCGGTCCGCCTTTTGCGTCTCCTCAGGGGCCTTTTCGACGTCGATGGCACAAAGTACAACTTCTCCTATCTGGACGGCAGCATGAAGTACGAAGACCGCTCCAAGGCTGTTGCGGACTTCAACGCGGACTCGAATCAATTCGTTTTCCTCATCAGCACGAAAGCTGGTGGTGTTGGTCTGAACATCACATCTGCGAACAAGGTCGTAGTTGTTGATCCCAATTGGAACCCCGCCTATGATCTTCAAGCCCAAGATCGTGCATATCGTATCGGCCAGACGCGGGATGTTGAAGTGTTCCGACTAGTATCAAGTGGAACAATTGAAGAGATCGTGTATGCGCGACAGATCTACAAGCAGCAACAGGCCAATATTGGCTACAATGCTTCTGAAGAGCGTCGCTACTTCAAGGGGGTCATGGATCAGTCCAGCAAGAAAGGTGAACTGTTCGGCCTCGAGAACCTGTTCACGTTTCAAGAGAAAAACATGCTGCTTCGGGACATCATGCACAAGACCAACGTTGCCGAGACGAAAGCCGGGGTCAATGCCCACGACTTTCATTTCGACGAGTCGCAGATGGATTCTGAAGACGATGAACTTCTCTCCAACAAGAGCCTCGGCATTGCAGATGACGACGCCAATCTCGCGGAGATCAAGAAGCTCGCCGAGTCCTTCACATCTGTTTCCAGTACGGATACGAAGAGCACTAGAGGTAGGAAGAAGTACACAAAGCGCGCTGGTGCCGACCCTATCAATGCAATCCTTGCGAAAGCAGGTGTGCAATACACGCATGAAAACTCCGAAGTCATCGGCCGCAGCGAGATAGAAGCTCGCCTTGGCAAGCAGGCCATGGAGTTGCGTAACGACATTGATCTTGCCACGAAGCAAGTGTTCCGGGGGTCGCAGTCGCAATCACAGCATCACTCGCATGCGCAAGACGATGATCCTGAATTCAGCCCTGAAGACGATGATGACGACTTGAAGCTTATAGGTAGTGCTACGAAGGGGGAGTTCAAGATCAACTACCGGTACAGGCCTGATGAGCGTATTCGACGCAGGCAGTTCTGCAGCATGGCCGAGAGTATGGGGTTCGCAGATCCTGTCGAGTTTGCGTTGCTCGTTGAAAGTAGCACGCAGGAGGAGCGGAGGAAAATGCTGGAAAGGTTCTACAGAGGCCGGCGGAGAGAAATGATGAGTGAGTTTGGGGGTGGGAGATGACAAGGATGTTGACCAACGAGTCTGTGGGGCTATTCTGGAGACAGCAAGGGATGGCAGCTGGCGTTGGGAGTATTCTATGTATTGTGATACCCTAGAAATGTTATTGTGTTACCTGCTATCAACAACACCACACACGCTACATCGCAACGTGAAAGTGTTACCAGAGCCACTGAGGTGAGACCCCAAGAGGTGGTTGGGGAAGCATGGTGGAAGAGTTTGTCTTGAGTGAGATGAAGTGGTCGATTCTACTCGACAGAGAGGTGCGTGACATTATTTATGGGGTGAACTAGACGCGCAAAGCGCCCGAACACGTTAACGTCGTCGGCGCTTCGGGGTTTTAGGGCGGCTCCTTCAACAAGCGCTCCCTTGCATGGAGCATAAGACACTAGGGGGGAAGAATGTTATGTTCCGCTTTTCAACCAAAACAGATGTTGAAAGACATATTCTGTATTTGCTAGAATGACAACTTATAGTATACGCTAGTCATAGTCTCGAAAAAGCAGTTACACGGGGACAAGACTGCGTGTTGACTCCAGCACTCCCAGTTCTAGGCACACGGTTCCTTTCAGTCGACAGTCATGCGCACAAAGGATACTGTTCCTTGGCTCGAAGTTGGAGTTAGTCCTCTCCACTATCATGGCCATTATCACGGGTCGGTCATCGCTGTTCGGTGAACGGCTCCTTGGCGAGCCGGTTATTATTATACGGCCACGTGCTCGCCCGCGTTCGCGGTTAGCTTCCTGGAACGGCCGCGGGAGAGAAAAAGGCTGTGCATAATTGTGAGGTGGTGTATAAGAGTTCCTTGCCCGAATATGTAGTCCAAAAGCTCCTGAACATGTTCTCTTCGTAGAGGAGCAGAGGTCTTCTGCCTTTGGGGAGCCATGTACGAGCCGTCATGTCTTGGAGGATGGGTAAATGGAATTCACAAGACTGCATCTCAGTCGTTAAAGACGCGTCACTGGCTGTAGAAGCGCGGCCCCAGGTCCTCGAGTGCCGAGGATTCCCCATAGGTGTGTGAACCGGGACGTCAAGCGTTCTCTGGTCGAGCATGGCTTTTCGTTTGCTCACATGGCAACCCGCTGGTGGGCTTGGTGGGTATTTCAAAGTCAGTTCATGGTCGTCACGGATGGGGTAGCGCGGCCATTGACCAATGAGACAGGTGCCGATACAACGATCGCGTGGTTTGGATGCTAGCTTCGGTGCGTTCTTCCCGGATCCATCTCCCTCCCCACACTTGGCATCCTTGGCAAGATCGTTCTCCGCAATTCTGGTAGTCGGATTGAGCATCGTGAACTGCGGAACTCGTCGGCAGCTACGTCTCTCGTGTTTAGTCTGCCCGAGACAAGTCTTAGAACATGTGAATGCATCCCTTGCTATGACGTGTTCAACGGGAAGCGTCCGTTGTAATGCCGTTTTGTGGGAGTATAAAGACCTAGGATGAGGCTGCCCGAAAAGACGCCCTTGTTATCGAGACCTCTACCGTGTCGCGTGCCTATACTAATTTTTGGTCAAGATGGGAATTTCTCATCGCAGTCAGCGTAGGCTAAATGTCTTTACCTCAATACTCTTTACGACAACAGCAATGTCGGCTGCTATCCACGCACCGTCATCAAGCGAGGTAGGATACCACCAGGTTTTCGCTCGATCGACCAGCGAAGAGTGTTTGCCATATCGAGATGCATCGCTACCAGTAGACGATCGAGTGGAGGATCTGATCCAGCGGATGACCATCGACGAGAAAGCAGGACAGCTCTTCCGTGTGTATTATCCGGTTCGCCAGTTCGAGTCTCAATTCTAACATTTTTTGTAGATGAGATCCTTGCCCAGGGACCCAATGGCACGCTATCGAATACCACAGCGAAAGTCGTCAGCGGGAAACTCATGACGCATTTCAACCTCCTGGGTGGAATCGTCAACGTCCGAACAACTGCACAGTGGTACAACCGGTTACAACAACTGGCATTAGATACCCGGCTCGGTATTCCGATTACTCTGTCTTCAGATCCTCGTCATGCATTTTCAAACAAAGCCGGTTCCGCAATCGCAGCAAATTCTTTCTCACAATGGCCTGAGACTTTGGGCCTAGCAGCACTACGGGATGCAGACCTCGTGGAACAGTTCGGAAACATCGCGCGCCAGGAATACCTAGCCGTTGGCATTCGATCAGCCCTTCACCCGCAGATTGATGTAGCGACTGAGCCTCGTTGGGCTAGGATATCAGGCACCATGGGTGAGGACGCGGATCTAACTGCTGAGCTCGCTGTTGGATACATCAAGGGCTTCACTGGCGAAGAAGGATTTGGAACACAGTCCGTGACGACCGTGTCCAAGCATTTCCCCGGCAGCGGACCTGTGGAGCATGGCGAAGACAGCCATTTCACGTATGGGAAGAACGCGACGTATCGTGGGAAAAACTTCGAGCACCACCTGATCCCGTTCAAGGCTGCCATTGCGGCCGGAACGAGGCAGATAATGCCCTACTACTCGCGCCCTATGGGGACTAAGTACGAGGAGGTCGCCGCTGGGTTCAACAAGGGTCTTATCACTGATCTTCTACGCGGAGAACTCGGGTTTGACGGTATCGTGGTGAGTGACTGGGGCCTTATAACGGATGCCATTATCGCGGGCCAGGATATGCCAGCGCGTGCTTGGGGCGCGGAGAACCTGACGGAACTTCAACGTGCGGAGAAGATCCTGAATGCTGGTACCGACCAGTTCGGAGGCGAGCAGCGGCCCGATTTGATTCTCGAACTGGTAAAAAAGGGTATCGTCAGCGAGGAGCGCATCGATGTCTCTGTTCGCCGACTTCTCCGCGAGAAGTTCCTCCTAGGTCTCTTCGACAACCCATTCGTTGACGTCGACGCAGCAGAGAAGAACGTCGGAAAGGCAGAATGGGTTCGCCTAGGTTTCGAGACGCAGAAGAAGGCATACACATTGCTCACTAACAATGACGACGTCCTGCCCCTGAAAGCTGATGAGAACGCGAAGTTTTACATTGAAGGCCTCAACAAGACATACCTCGAGGAGCGCAACCTGCAAGTCGTCGAGACACCCGCTGAAGCCGACTTCGCCCTGCTTCGTTTACAAGCACCCTATGTCCCGCGCCCGGGAGGCTTCGAAGCCAACTACCACGCCGGCTCGCTGGAATACAACGCAACCGAGAAGGCACGTCAAGCAGCCATCTACGCAGCTGTCCCGACCATTGTCGACATCTACCTCGATCGCCCCGCCATCATTCCAGAGATCGCCGACGCAGCTACGGCTCTCATCGCCAACTTTGGCGCTTCTTCGCAAGCATTCTTAGATGTTGTTTTCGGGGTCGACGGATCGAGGCCACTGGGAAAATTGCCCTTTGATCTGCCTAGGAGTTTGGCGGCTGTGGAGGCGAATAAGGAGGACGTGCCCTTCGATACCGAGAATCCCGTATTCAGATACGGAGATGGGTTGAGCTATGCTGATGATTGCTGAAGGAATGAAATGATATGAAATGATGTCGAACGCGAAAGCATATTAGCATAATTAGAAGCGTATAATTTTACCTTTCATCTTTTCAATATGCATTGCCACACATCCTGACCAGCGCTAGCAGCATGTTTACAACAAGAATTGGTCCCAATTGTGTATCCAACGCGTCAGATGAAGTTGTTCTGACCGTGATCCGGAGTGATAGTGATGGAAGGTCTGCTGTTCACAAAGAGCGATGTCTCGGAGACAATGACCCGAAGTTGGGTGGTACGCCATGCCTTTGGTAGCGTAGCCTACGCTACGTCCATCCCAGTACCGGCTCCACTATTCTTCTTGCTTAATCTATCAAAGATAATCTATCGAGGTCTACGACGCTCATCAGGTCGGATAGTCGAACATGATTTTGAACATGAAAAATGGATAAGTATGACGCCGATTGCAACATACCGACGTGTTTTGTTAATGAGTTCCCATCATCACATTTGAAACTAGACGCCATCCGCCCAGTACACTATGGACATCTGACCAGTCGATGGCCACAGCATAAGCGCTTATGGGCCCATCATGCATAAACATTAACAAAGCGGCAATCAGCGGAGTTTCTAGATACTCCGCCACTAGCGGTCTTGAGTAGATTCTATTTCCGTATTAGTGCGGCTTAGCTGGAACTTGGCTAGAGCCACATGGAAGGTCGCTAGGATGCCGTTGAGACAAGGGCTATGACTTCCAATCCCCGCGTGAGCTCTCGGCCGCGGTCGCCATGAGTAGCATATCGGAGAGATCAGGTCATGTTCGCCACCTCCCGCCAGAGCCGCATATGCAGGGTCAAGAAACCAAAGCGAGCACGTGGAATGTTGGAGGTTTGATTGGCGGTTAGAGGCTATAAGTCCTAGATCTTCCGGTGCTGCAGGAAGCGGCTTTCTCCGATCAAGTAATAGCTCGGGGAAGGACCAGGGCGTAGCCGTAAGATATCGGAGCGGTTTGCCTGAAAATCTTAGTAGTTCGAACGCAGAAGCGAAGAGCCTCAGTCTAGCGCCTCCGGTGTGTCACTTGGCGTGGAGAAGTTCCCTGACAACGCTCAAGTGTGTCTTTGTCTGGGGAGTCTGGGGAGCACTTCGAATGCCGCTTGTCCTTTTGGGACCGATCGCTTAAGTGAGGACTACCCTTGGACTGGAAGAGCACTCGCTGTCGCTAGAGAAACGAATGCCTTGTTGAATACGCAGCCGGTGGAGACCAGCCACAGGGAATGGTCACTATTCTGTGATATGAAGACCTCCAACCGCGATGAACTGGAAGAGGAAGTAGACTGATTACTGCACACGCTTGGCAAAGCGGATTATGGGATTGGCCAAGCTGACAGCACCAAATCAAACGTGGACAGCATTGCGAAGTGTTGGCGAGTAATGCTAGTGGGGTCGGGCTTGGGCATGAGGTAAAGAATTGCTGTGGTGGGTTGCAGTAGGAGAGTCGGCAAGGCTGGAGTGTGCTTCCCCGGCCTATCCTTAGCGCCTCTGGCGTCACCCCACAATGGGCAACCCGCCCCGATCACGCAAATCCTCCAATCCTTCCTTTTGGGTTCCGTAAGCCCTTACGGGAAATCTTCGGCGTCAGCAGGACAGCGAGGGTCAGCCATCCCGTACGCCTCCATCCCGTACGCCTCTTAATAGCCAAGCCCGCTCGTCGAAGCTCCTACCCTCCCGTTTTCTCTTGCCGTTGTTTCTTGTCGACGCGCCGCATGCTTGAATTACTCCACTTTCGACTTGGGTTGCTGCACAGGCCCTATCTGTGCCCCTTATTTCGGTCCAATACTCTAGCAATAACGCCTTCAACATTGGGAACAGCCGCAATGCCATCCTCGCCGCCCGCTGGCGATTGCTGAGGCTGCTGTCCTGCGCTGTTTGCATCAGCGTGGCTCGAACGAACAAACGACGGCTGTCGAAAGAAGCCTGCGAAGAATGCTCGGCTGACGACAGTTTTATCTCGGCCTGCAAGCCATCATGCTTCGTCTTCTTGGCCGTCGTATGTGCCGTTAGTTTCTCTCGGCGCACTAGGAATCCTTGAAAGCTTCTGCGCGGCCGACCGTACCATTCATTGCGGGGTTGTTGTAGGCCAAGTCTGGTGGCTGCCAACCGGTCTGAAGCTTCATTCGATGAAGGTAAGGTGTCGCAAGAAGGCTTCCCTCGCGCCGTGGAGCTTATTGAAGGACGAACACAGAACGGTGTCCTGTGTTACTGGGCGCCCGAGTGGGAGCCTGGGAGCTATCAGTCATTACCTTTTTCGCAGCCCCATGTTTTGTGGGCAGCCAAACAAAAACACTTACCCTGCACAACCCCATGGGGACCAACGTATAGTGGGCGAGATCAACACGCCATTTTTCTCTCCGCTATTCATTCAGAACCCGGGGTTTGTTCGTGCTCTTGCGGCGTGCCCGGTCACTATGATGCTTAGTGTCCTTGGCAGCCTCTGTGCGTTACATCCACCATGCATCGTCCAACAAACCAACTGGCATTAGCATCTTGGCATTCCTTGGCCCGCATCTTACCCTCAGCGCGGTTGCACACATGGCTTGCAAGGGCAGCGATCGCTCCGTCTCGAGGGCAGAAAGTCCCGCTGCAGTGGTTGCAGGTATATAACTTGCAGTCATCGCCCGTTTCTCAGATTCGGTATTGCGATCGGACTTGCACCTCCTTCACAGGGCAGTCTTCATTCTCTTCTCTTGCTTCCAAGTCCATCTTACTCAGACACCATGGCAAGCACCAACCGTCCCGCAGATCCTTTGGCCAAGGGCACCATCGCAACGGCCAAGCAAGGGTTCAGAGATCTCTTCGTTTGGGACCAGCGCGTCGTGGTGCGGAACGACTATGGCGAGGAACACTGCGAATGGCAGAGGCCTGAGCCCTTGAAGAACCCCATCAGCTTGTTCGCTCAGCTTAGTCTGAAAGATTGGCTCTATTTCCTAGTCGGCTTTCTTGCATGGACCGCCGATGCTTTCGACTTCCATGCCCTATCCATTCAGACGACTAAGCTGGCTGCTTACTACAAGCAATCAAACACCAACATTACGACTGCCATCACCCTCACCCTGCTCCTCCGATCCATTGGTGCGGCCTTTTTCGGTCTAGCCGGAGACAAGTTTGGCCGCAAATGGCCCATGGTGCTCAACATGATCATTCTCGGCCTTCTTCAAGTGGCAACTATCTACGCCAAAACTTTCCAGCAGTTCCTTGCTGTACGAAGTCTTTTCGGTCTGTTCATGGGAGGTGTGTACGGCAATGCCATCGCCATGGCTTTGGAGAATTGCCCGTAAGTCTAATCCTGACGCTCTCACCCAAGTAGACACTGACAGTGACAACTAGTGTGAATGCTCGAGGCCTTATGAGCGGTATCCTGCAACAAGGTTATTCTTTCGGCTACGTCCTTGCAGCCTGTGTTAACCTGGGCGTTGGTGGCGAAACCAACACCTGGAAGATTGTCTTCTGGGTTGGAGCCGGCTTTTCCATTGCAGTTGGCTTTTTGCGAGTGCTTTTCCCCGAGTCCAAGCAATTCATCGAAGCTAAGAAGGCTGGACACACTCAGAAAGGGTCTGGTGCTTTCTGGGCCGAGACTAAGGTGATGCTTGCGAAGGAGTGGAAGATGTGTGTTTACTGCATCATCCTGATGACTTGGGTACGTTTCTTGCGCCATACCTTCTGAGCTGTATCTGACAGAACCTGCAGTTCAACTACTACTCCCACACTAGCCAGGACAGCTACACTACGTTCATGAAGCAGTCAAAGCATCTCAGCTCTGCCGGTGCAACCCGTGCTTCCATTCTCATGAAGAGCGGAGCCTGTGTGGGTGGTACCATCCTCGGCTACACGTCGCAATGGTTCGGTCGTCGTCGCACAATCATTTGCGCTGCTTTGATCTCTGGCTGCCTCATTCCTGCATGGATCTTGCCTACCACTGAACGTGGCCTCTCCGCTTCCGGCTTCATGATCCAGTTCTTCGTCCAGGGTGCTTGGGGTGTTATTCCCATCCATCTCAACGAGCTGTCGCCACCTGCCTTCCGTTCGTCCTTTGTTGGTATCACCTATCAGCTCGGAAACATGATCTCGTCACCTTCTGCTCAGATCGTCAACGCCGTCGCTGAAGCTACCATGATTACGACCTCGAAGGGAACAAAGTCTCCCGCTTACGGACCCGTCATGGGCGTGGCGACTGCAATCATCGCCATTGGCATTGCGGTCACGACAGCAGTAGGACCTGAGAAGAAGGGTCGTCACTTCGAGGAGGCTGGCCCAATTGGCGCCAGTTTGGAAATTCCCAAGGATATTGACAATGGTAGCATTACCGAGAAGGCCGGTGCTGAGACGGTTGAGATTGCCGACACCAAGAGGAACGACGAGAAGGTTTAGACGCTGCCAATTTAGGTATGCAAGTTAGGAAAGGAAGTCTGCTCACTGATAGTGATGCACTCTCCAAGATGAAGATACCATTAGCACGAGCAACGAATACCACGAGTTCCTATGACACTTCTTTGTTGCCAGATCTATCATTTTCCTACTTCTACAAGCTTTTCTAATATTAATACTATATTTCTACTAAAAGCCTATAGTTATAATAGGCTATACCTAAGAAGATCCCTTAATTCTAGAACAAATCTTACATAATATTTCTATAATTGAAAGTAAAGTCGACGCTAGAGCAGATTATACTACGCAGTAGGAGAAATTAGTATAGAAATTATAGTTTAAGTGCTATACCTAGCACCTTAATATAGTATTAAGGCAGTAAAGTTTATATAATACTAAGTTAGCTAAATAAATTATTAAAAAACTTTTAATAATTAATATATTATACAGGCGAGCTGCGCGCCTAGGCGAGCTGCGCACTTTGCTAAAATCCTACTAAAATTAGTATTATATATAATAGTATAGCACTATAAAAAACTATAATAATAAATTATAATAAATTAATTTATTTAAAAATTATTTTTATTTTTTACTTGTATATTTGTATATTATATTTAGCTTTACTACAATATTTATAATATTTTTAAAAAAGCTTACCCGCTTTAATATGCACTTACTTTTTTACTTTTTTTTTATTATTATATGCCCTAAATTCTTTTAAAATTATTAATTAAAAATTATTTTTTATTATAAAAAATTTTTTTTTTATACTTGCTTTTTTTTATATAATTTTTATTATATAGCAGCTTTATTAGCTATTTAAAACTTAGTAATTTTTTTTTGTACTAATACAAATTTATGCGCAACTATAGCTATACTTTTTAAAAAAATTTAAAAATTTTAATTATTAAAGTAGAAAAATTATTTAAGTGCTTTTAAATTTTTATTTTAATTAATATTAATTAAAACCTAAATTCTAAAATATTGCTTAGTATTTTTAACTTTTAAAAATTATTTTTAATAGTAGGTAATAATAAAGTATATAACTAAATATTAAATTTTAATATTATAGTTTTAAAATTAAAAAAAACTAGACTAGCGCTTTTAAAGCTACTTAAAATATTACTTTTTATAATAGCAGTATTAAAAGCTAGTTTAAAGTATAATATATTACACAGGCAAGTTAGTTACTTAGTTAAGTTAGTTATAATACTAAAACTTTACTAAAATTAGTACTATGCATAACAGTATAGTATTATAAAAAACTATAATAGTAAATTATAATAAGCTAATTTATTTAAAAATTATTTTTATTTTTTACTTGTATATTCGCGCGTTATGCCTAGCTTTATTATAATATTTATAGTACTTTTAAAAAAGCTTACCTATTTTAGTATATATTTATTTTTTTATTTTTTTTTTATTATTACGCGCTTTAAACTCTTTTAGAATTATTAATTAAAAACTATTTTTTACTATAAAAGTTTTTTTTTTTTATATTTACTTTTTTTTATGCAATTTTTATTATATAATAGCTTTATTAGCTATTTAAAATTTAGTAATTTTTTTTTATACTAATACAAGCTTATGCGCAATTATAGCTGCACTTTTTAAATTTTTTTTAAAAGCTTTAACTATTAAAATAAAAAAATTATTTAAGTGCTTTTAAATTTTTATTTTAATTAGCATTAATTAAAATTTAAATTTTAAAATATTACTTAGTATTTTTAACTTTTAAAAACTATTTTTAATAATAAATAGTAGTAAAGTATGCAACTAAATATTAAGTTTTAATATTATAATTTTAAAGTTAAAAAAAACTAAATTAGCGCTTTTAAAGCTACTTAAAATATTACTTTTTATAATAGTAGTATTAAAAACTAGTTTAAAATATAGTAAAAATTTAATTTTAGTAATATAGTTAATACTATTGCGCATTAGCTTTTTAGTTTAGTACTTATATACTTTTTTTTAAAAATATAAAATAATTTATATTAAATAGCTATAGCAAGTGCAATAAATGCAAAAGTATATAAAAAATAATAATTTTTTATTTTTTATAGTACTATTAAAATTAGATTAATGCGTAGCTTTTATAATTATTAATAATAAATAAATAATAAGTACTAATAATTTTTTTTTTAATATACTTATTAAAGTACTTTAACTACTTAAAAGTAAGTTTATTTATTATTTAGCTATTTTTAAAAACTATAATAATTTAATTATAAGGCAGGCTATTTTTTTTATACTAAGCTAAAAAGTAGTTTTTGCTTATAAAAATAATAAAAAATAAAATAATTTATTTTATTATATTAATATTTTAAATTATTATTATTTACTTTTAATTATTCTACTGCACTATTTTTGGCTATTTTTAATAATTAGTACTTAAAATAATAGTTTTATATAATATTTAGCCTATTATAAAGCCTATTTTATTAAAATTATATATATTTTTATTTTAAATACTATACTTAGCTTTTATATTTTTTATAAGTTAGAACTAGTTTTATATAAGCTTAGGATTTTTATATAAAGCTTTTTAGTAATTATATTTTTAAAAAATCTTAGTACTAAACTGTAAATATTGTTTAATAAATATATTAATTTAATTTTTATTAATAAGTAATTGCTTATATTTAGCTAGCAAAGTATTAGCTATATTATTTATAGCAGTTAGTTAGGGCGGAAATCCTCGGTTTTTAAAGTAAAATATATACTAAATAATTATTTTTTTTTTTATTAAAAAAAGCTTTATTTTATTAAGCTTAGTATTATATTATAAAAGCTTTTTTTTTAGTTAATTACTAAGTATTATTTAAAAAATGCTATAAATCTGCGTAGTTTTTTATTAAAAAAAATTTACATTGCATTTTAAAGCCTAAACTATAAATTATATTTAGTTTTTTTTTAAAAAAAATTGCACATTATTATATTAAAGTATTACATTTAATAATAAAAAACTACTAATTTTAATAGAGTTTTAGCATTGTAACTAACTTAATTAGGCAACTAACTTGCCTGTGTAATACATTAGTAAAAATTTAATTTTAGTAATATAATTAATATTATTGCGCATTAGCTTTTTAGCTTAATACTTATATACTTTTTTTAAAAATATAAAATAATTTATATTAAGTAGCTATAGCAAGTATAATAAATATAAAAGCATATAAAAAGTAATAATTTTTTATTTTTTATAGTACTACTAAAATTAAACTAATACATAGCTCTTATAACTATTAATAATAAGTAAATAATAAGTACTAATAATTTTTTTTTTAATATACTTATTAAAGTGCTTTAACTACTTAAAAATAAATTTATTTATTATTTAGCTATTTTTAAAAACTATAATAACTTAATTATAAAATAGGCTATTTTTTTTATATTAGGCTAAAAAGTAGTTTTTGCCCGCAAAAATAATAAAAAATAAAATAGTTTACTTTATTATATTAATACTTTAAATTACTGTTACTTATTTTTAATTATTCTGCTGCACTATCTTTAGCTATTTTTAATAGTTAGTACTTAAAATAATAGTTTTATATAATATTTAATTTATTATAAAGCTTATTTTATTAAAATTATATATATTTTTATTTTAAATATTATACTTAGCTTTTATATTTTTTATAAGTTAAAACTAGTCTTATATAAGTTTAAGATTTTTATATAAAATTTTTTAGTAATTATATTTTTAAAATTTTTTAGTATTAAGCTATAAATATTATTTAATAAATATACTAGCCTAATTTTTACTAATAAATAATTGCCTATATTTAGCTAGCAAAATATTAATTATATTATTTATAGCAGCTAGTTAAGGCGGAAATTTTTAGTTTTTAAAGTAAAATATATACTAAGTAATTATTTTTTTTTATTAAAAAAAATTTTATGCTATTAGGCCTAATATTGCATTATAAAAGTATTTTTTTAAATTAATTATTAAATATTTTTAAAAAAATGCTAAATATTTATATAGTAGCTTATTAGGAAAAATTTGCATTTTATTTTAAAGCCTAAACTACAAGCTATATTTAATTTTTTTTTTTAAAAAAATTGTATATTATTATATTAAAGCATTGCGTTGTATTATAAATATAGTTTAAATTTTAGTAAAGTTTTAGCAAAGTGCATAGCTTGCTTAGGCGCGCAGCTTGCCTGTATAATACATTACTATTAGCAGCTTTAATATATTATTATTTAAAAATTATAGTAACAGAACTATAAATTCCTTAATAGTAATTAAGTTATTTAAGCATTACTAGGCAGCTTTAAATTTTAACTATAAACTATTATTAAAGTATAAATAAATTTTTAAACTAAAATTTAAATAAGTTTTAGTTTAGTAGTAAGCTTGCGTCTTAATAGCTAATATTTTTTTATAATTAGTAATAAGCGTAATAGACGTAGTTTTTATAAAGTATATAAAGTAAAGCTTATAGTTAAAGCTTATAATTATATATTATTACTTATTATATAGCTGTATTATTGCGCGTCTTATAGTTATATATAAGTAGAAAATTAAAAGTTTAAGTAATAAAAGTTTAAATATATAAGTAGTAAAGTATATATTTATACATTTATTTTATAAATTAAAACTTATTTTTATTTTAATTTTTAAATTTTTTATTTCTTACTTTTATTTTTATATTAAATATAAATAATATAATACTAATAAATAAACTTGTATATATAGGCCTATAAATTATTATTATAGCTAGCAATATTAGCTACAAGCTATTAATAATTGCCTAGTATAAATTATTACTTTTTAACTATTTTAAGCTAGTAAATAGTAACTATTAGTACTATAAAAAAGTATATAAATACTTTAAAATTAACTTTTTTTTTTATAGCAGGCTTTTTTTACTTTGCCTAGTTAATTTTAACTTTTTAGCATTTTTTTATAATAAATTAATTATAACTAAGCAGCAGTAATACGCGATTCTTTTTATAATTAGCTACTATATAATAATGCAAAATTCTAATTTTAGCTATAATTAAGCTACTTTTATTAAAAACTAGAAAAATAAGCTTTTATAATTTATAAAAAATATTAAAAGTAATATAAAGTTTATAGCGTATTAAAAAAAGTTTCTTAAAAATTATAGTTACTAATAGTATAATAATTAAAAAATATAGCTTTTTAAAATAATTAATTTAGTACGTAAGTAAACGTAAGTAGTAAAATAAATAAAAAAATAAAAAAATAAATAATAATAATTTAAATATACTACAAATAATAGCTTGCGCAGGTAAAAAAAAAAAACAAAAAAATAATTAAGTATTTAGGCTAATATTGCAGAAAAAGTTATTATTATTATTATTATTATTATTATTGTTATTGTTATTATTATTAGTATTGCTATTATTATTTAAAAGCCTAGTATTAGTTAGCTGCTTAGCAGTTTAATATTATACTAAATATTTAAATATATGCTTAAAGGCTGTTAAAAAAAACTGCGCCTTAGCAGTTAAAGTTATATTATTAAAAATTAAAAGTTTATTACTTAACAATTCTAAAAATAAAAGTATATAATATATAGTAAAAATACTAATAATATAAGCTATTAATAATATATTAGGTCCTGTCTTTGCAGGGTCTTACATAATATAAAGACCTACTAGAGTAGACTTTTACCTAAATAAAGTCTAAGTAAAACAAGTTCTCTAAAAGGTTTAGTAATTAACTACTTAGTTTTCTTTAGGTAAGAAGTTAGGTTTTTATCTCTATAGGCTCTAAATAAGTTCTAGGCTAACTCTCTTTTAGGCCCCTAAATCTAAGGCTATTAAGCTAAGGCCTTAACCTAGGCACGTTCCTATTATACTAGAAGCTATAATATAGCTAGAGGAGTACTGTTATTTTAGAAAGGGGTTAGACAAAGATAATCCAGATTAGCTGTTGTCTAAGCATGCGCTTAGCGTTTCCTACTAGGCGAACGGATGCTGTGAGACGGCTAGAGCATGTGGTCAAGGTGAAAGACGCTACGCTCGCAGAGACTCACCCTGATCGGCTGGCGTCGGACGGCTGGTTACGCTATATGACTTCTTACCAAGAATAAATTCTATTCTTTCTCTTGCAACATTCCTATCTCGAGCACTTTTGGCAATTTCGCTTGATGCACTACTTCAACATGCCTCAGGCGATCAGGCGCTCTAAAAACCATGTTTTAAGGACAGCGCAACGGTAGATGTATCCACGACTAAGTTAAACTGATCTTTTAAGCTGGTTCAGCCTCGTCAAGTTGTAAGGCATCTTCGTGCAGCTGATTGGCCGCAGCGCTCTGCAGAACGGACACACGTGGCTTACCTGCCTACACAGCCCCGCTATCGTGGTCTAATTGTCATCCATGCCCGCTGACGTTTTCACATCCAAAGATTCTTCTGACGCCTATTCTTTACTCTTCGCGTCGGTCTATGATCAAGCTTCTAGAATGGACGTCAATCGCCACCACGACATGCCTTGCACTACTCGTACTTGCTACGGTTGCCGAGAGCTGGATCTCCCACGTGTAATCATGCGCTCAGGATTATCAGACGCCGACTTGCAGCACATGAGCATGGCTCCTACACCGATAAGCCCTGAAGAAGGGAGATGCTCCTGGTGCAACCAGCTTACAAGGCTCCTATGGACATCATTTGGTGACGAGGAAACCGAAAACTTACCCAAATATTGTCACCTAACAATTCATCGTGTATCGCATCCTGTTCTCACTGATTACAAGGCAGTGTACTTCTCGCTCGGGCCCGTCGACTATGAAAGTGATCCATGGAGATACTTGCTTCCAATTCAGGCGCGGTTCGTCGGCTCTCAGTCTAGCGAGCACACTTGTCTACCGTGTGCCCGAGCAGTGTATTCTTGCTCTGTGGACTACGACATGTTCAACGACTGCATCAAGCTATGTGAATCAGAGCATTCAGCGATGTGTGGCCGCTCTTTCGCCCGCGAGTTCAAGCCAACAAGACTCATCGACTGCAAAACCAGTGCACTTTGCGCGGCTTCCAACAGTCAATATGCGTGTTTGAGTTACGTTTGGGGCGATGCACCTGTCGACAACGCGACTTCCAATAATCAAACTCTGGCCAAAATCCCACAGACAGTATCCGACGCAATGTTTGTCACTCTCCAACTCGGTATGCGGTACTTGTGGGTTGATCGGTACTGCATTGATCAAGATAATCTAGAAGAGAAACACGACGCTATTCGCAATATGGATTCAATCTATGGAAACGCTTTTATTACCATCATAGCTGCTGCGGGCAGCGGCTCAGACTATGGGTTACCAGGAGTGAGCCGACTCCGAAAAGCAACACCCTCTGTAAGGATTGGAAGTCATGCTTTTATGGTAGTGCAGGATCCATTAACGGATATAGAAGCCTCGATATGGAACACGCGAGGCTGGACCTATCAAGAAATGCTGCTTTCCCGTCGCCGCCTTATTTTCACGGATCGTCAAGTCTATTTCCAGTGTCAAACACGTCAGACCATGGAGCAGCTAAATAAGGATTTCGAATCGACAGATCTGATCAAGTGGATGACAGGGAGCAAGCAGTTTCTTCCGACCCAGAAAGAATGCTTCACCATCAATGATATTTACTCTCGCTTAGAGGAATACTATGTTCGGACACTGCGGTACAAAACAGACAATATCAACGCGTTTGCCGGAGTGTTCCGCGATTTGTCTGGCCGAACGTCAGACGACCGTATGCATGCTTTCCGGTCCGTACCTGGGCTTTATATGCCGCGTTCGAACCCGCATTTTTATGGTATTCCGCTCTGGTTGCAAGAGCCCGAACGTGTTGATGATGATAGTAAAATGTTGTGGTGGCAAGCGCCCAAAATTAGGGATGATGACAAGACTTCGGTGCGCTTTGGCCTCAACCTTGGGTGGAGGCTTGAGGAAGGAAGAAAAAGTGTTCTATCCACACACGATAGAGCCATAGTGAAGCCCGATTTTCCATCCTGGAGTTGGGCTTCTGCCAAGGATCAGCGTCTCAATCACGGCCAGTGTCGACTGGTCATCTCTAGCCGTCCCGACGTTTCCCACGAAATCGGAGACGCGAATTTCAGTGCTTCTGTCACGCACAGATCTGGAGAACGTATGAGCATGTTGGCATATACGGCTCAGGCGGACGACTATACCCGCTTCTATCCATGGTAGGTGACTTAGATCATCCGACTCGTATATTCACTGACATCAGTTGGACAGGATAGACGTTGTCGCCTACACGATTAGTGGCCATTTGCGGGTAGGAGAACATCGTCCATATATTTTTTCTGAACTGCCTGATGCTACTGTATATCTGGACAATGACCAGGAATATACAGTTGGAAAATTGAAAGCCCTATATATCGGCATGTTTCGAGAGCCAAGCCGATGCGGGAGTTTCCATGTGGCGTTGTTCTTGCTGTTGAAGGAAGCCGGACAACATGAGTTCAGGCGCATTGGACTTTGTACCATGCACGACGGCGGCGAATGTACTCGTAGTGGCATGCCTGTCGATGTTAAAGAAGGGTTTCATCTATTATGGTCACGCAAAAGGACACAACTGGAAAAGCTCGAAGCCACAGTAAAGTGGGGGCGGAAAGCGCTGAGAATCATCTGACAAGCGGAAGTAGGAAATCGCCTGACCTATTCTTACTACAAGATAAGTTAGAGCTTGGTATCTTCTTTTGTCTATTTGGCCTTTCGAACAAGCATTAGTCTGTATGCATCCAACAGGCAAACTTGAAGTCGATACCTTCACAGCACGCTCGCTGTAGACGTTGCGATAGGAGGTGTACTCGCGATGTTGGTCAGTCCAACCGTGAGCTTTCGCTACCCTTTCACCTCCATTCATTTCCACTTGCGAATCGCCTCTCCACAGCCCGTTACTTAGTCTGAAGGGAGCTTGTACTCGTGCTAGCAATTTAACGCTCACTGTTGCATTCATTGTCATGTTTCTTAACGTGACGATCTTGCTGTTCATTATCTTTGATCACAAATGTATCCAAGACCACGTCATTCGCGGACACCGGTTAGTCTACCTCAACATCTTCCCTTACAAACAAACAAGAGAGATTTTCACATCAGTTCCGACAGACGACATCGAAATGCGTTGTGCAGCTGTTATGACGGACCGCAAGCGCAGCTCCAAGGAGCTCATCATCACGAAAACACCCAACAACAAGGCGAACATAACTGCCGACCGATTCCTGCTCGCCTTGAGCCACACCCAGCAGCGCGAACAAAGAATACTCGCGAGAAGACACCTCGCCGTATAGACATTGCTTCTTTTCCTCGCTCGCGCTTGGCGCAGAAATCACTGGGCCTACGCATGACAAAGTGGAAGTCGACCTGGCACTCATTGGCGCGTGGAGTTTCGATCAAGAAGAAGAAGAAGAAGAAGAAGAAGAAGAAGAAGAAGAAGAAGACAAGCGCTACACGCACTGGCTGCTATAATATACGGAAGTGGAGGTACACCCGATTCACTACCATTCGCGCAGTACGAGAAGGAAATGGGGTGCAGATACCACACGATGGATGCGCGCGCTTTGTCTGCTACATGAGCGGCGGTCTCTTTGGCAGTCCTCTTCCCGCCTTTAGCGTGTCGACATCCAGCACCAACATGTTTGGTAGCCCAACTGAGTCCGGAGGTACCTCGTCGACCTTCAGTGCCAGCATCGCTGTCCAGTCCCGTGGGTTCTCAGCCTGGCATGGCGGCTGTCAGCAGCTCCTCAGACAGCGTGACCGCGGGCAGTAGCAAACCGTCGTCTTCAGATATGGAGATGGACGATGCACCCGACCCATCTGCAGACCACGTCGTCGCCGCGACCAGAATTATTACTGCTCCTGTACCAGCACCACCGCCCTCGCAGCCGCCAAAGTCCGCGAACACGATCACATTCGCTCCGCCTAGGTTTACAGGCCTAGGTTTTCTCCCATCAAGGCGTTTGAAATCCGAGACGGCCATCCCACTAAAGCCAGCAGCGATTTCAGGGGTTCAAGTCAGTGCAAAGTCGCCATCCGCCCCCCGAATCCTGCGTCAGCTACCATGCCGTCGTCAGCTCCTCCCTCACAGCGCGAGGAAGCTGCGACGCCACCTCCCTCACAGCGCGAGGAAGCTGCGACGCCACCTCCGGATTCGTTACCCTCAGCACCAGCAGGTAACATCACACTAGTAGTGTCTTCACCACATATTTTTATACTTTACTATATAAGGCGCTTAATAATTATACCAAGGTCCAAGGTCCAAGATCCAAGATCCCCTAATGCAGCACTATAATAGCGTGTGACTAAAAGTGGATTCTCGCGCACGGCGGCTCTGCTAGCGGCCAAGGCGGGGATGGCATGTCTCAAACAACGACGAACCTTGGAAGCTCCTCAACCATTGTCCAGCTTCCCCGGTTAAAATTAAAAAATTACGTTTCCCCGCTACCTGGCGCAGAGAACCGAAAGTCAACGTCACGTCATCTCTTTTCCAACGGGTTTTTATATACTATGACACGTAATCAAGACGCGGGGCATGTAGGTGTGAAGGAGAGCACGCAAAACACGCAGTACGATCAGATCGGGACAAAGTACAATAGAATTAAGACGTTGCCTGCTACTGAGGCGGAGGTGCCGTCTGTTGTTAGGGCTTTGGGTGATATTGTGGGGAAGAAATGTCTTGGTATGTTGGATTTGATCTTAATCAAGGTGTCACATGATGTGGTCTTGTGCAGATGCGGTAGAGAGATGTGCATCTATGTCGTACTGGTCGAATCTACATGAGTGCCAGGGCAAACTGATGGGTCTACTATTATAAGCTGCACAGATCTAGGCTTCAGATCCTTCAACAGGCTCTTGACGATGCCCAGTCAACTATCATAAACACGTACTCACAACCCCACAGACCTCGCCTGCGGCACAGGAAAATACACCGCCCTCCTATCCTCGCTAGGCGCCTCCACAGTCCACGGCTACGACATATCGCCCGCCATGATCGCAGGCGCAAAAGCCACCTACCCACCTGCACAAAACCCCAACTTGCACTTCGCCGTAGCAGACTGCAGTCTGCCCGACATATCACTACCGCACTCCTCTTCCCCCTCCGACAATAACAAAACCGGAAATTTCGACATCGTCCTCGCAGTCTGGTTTCTAAACTACGCTGGCACTGAGACAGAGCTAACAAACATGTTCCGCGTGATAGAAAAGAACCTAGTAACCGGCGGGCGGTTCGTAGGGCTTACGACGAACGTCCACGATCCGCAGATGCAGCTGGATAAACGGGACTTCTACGGCATAGATGTGCTGGTTTTGGATGCGGCGTATGTGGACCCTTCTAGCAGCTCAAGCGCGAACGAGGAGGTGCTGGGGGTCAAAATGCGCGTGGTAGTCAAGGGAGAGATGCCATTTCAGTTCGACGTGTTTCAGTTTCGGAAAGAGGTTTATGAGCGGTGTGCGGAGAGGGCGGGGTTGAAGTTGGCGTGGAAGGAATTGGTCTTGCCTGAGGATGAGAGGAGAGGGAATGGGTATTGGGATTGGTTTGTGGAGAGGCCTACGTTTGTTATTGTTGAAGCTGTGAGGGTGTAGGCGTGAATAAGTAAAGTGGATCTTCGTCATTGGGTATTCTTGTTGTTCTTCAAGAAGGTCCCAGGCATGGTTTGCCCGAATTCGTCATGGTATAATAGACGCACCCTTCCACCGTGTATTGTATTTCATCTGGTCTTTCGTGATGTTTATGTGTGGATAGAGGTAGATTTATATTGTTTTTAGACGGTTTGTAGTAGTAAAACAGGAGAAGAGAGTAATATACAGTAGTCCAAAGCAATCAATCAACACAGCTTCAAAATGATGCCTGTGCTCCAAACGTCGTCCGCGAAATTATCCGAATCAATACCCGGTCGCTCCTGACGTCCGTTGCTCTTCCAATACACCTTACTTCCTCCTGTTCTGGCTCATGCCCAAGATCTGCACCATCCGGATGAAGATGTTGATGAAGTCCAACTCGAGCGAGATGGCCTCGTTTACCGGATCCTTGGGTATCAGACCGCGCTCCGCCATGCGCGCATGGTTCAACACCTTCTGCACATCGTACAGTGTGAATCCACCAAACACGGCAAGGCCTCCGTAGAGCCAGATGTTCTCAGTGAACATCAGTGTGCGGGCGGCAGTGGCGGGGACGACGAGTGGGGCAAGGCCGGAGAGGGCGACGATGGCAACGCCTGCGAGCAGCGGACCACCGAGGTACAGGTACTTGTCCGTCTTGGCAGTGGCTCCAACAAAGGCGATACTTCCCATCATTCCGACAGTGTAGAGGCCAGCGCGTGCGAGGATAGCGGGGTGCATAAAGAAGAGTGGCGACAAGAGAAGTGCCTGAGTGACGTTGAAGGCGGACCAGAGGGCATACTTTTGTACATAGCTGCGCATTGTTAGCTATCAGGTCACAAATGCCATGGTGGATGCTACTCACTTGCTTGGGCTTGTCGCCATGGTGCCATACATAGTTCCAATGCTTCCGACCAAGCCCACACCAAGCACCAGCCACGGGTTTGCGCCCATGAGCCTGAAGCTCCAGCCGTTCATGTGCAGTGCGCGCGCCGCAATACCGATGATTCCGATCCCGAGGCCAGTGTGCATGAAGGTGTCGTTAAGGTAGGCGCGTTCGAAGGGCGGCATGCCGCCATCCTCCCTGGTTTCGCGATTGAAGATGAAGTTGATGCCTAAGAGGGTTGCGCCGAAAATGCCAGCACCGTAGAGCAGTCGCTGGCGCACGTCGCCTTGCGCTACCGGGTTGTATGCGGCCTGCTGGTATTTCCGTCGGAATGTCTGCCTAAACTTAGAGACATTTTGGGACGTCGAGACAGCGGGCTTCGCCGGGCGAAAGAAGTGTGGGTGCTGCTTGAGTGGCGTGTTGTGGAAGGCGCGCAGTGTGAGGGTTTGCGACGACCTTGAGGTTGCTTGCTTGAGTGTCGCGGTGATCGCAAATGGTCTCCGGAGGAGGAACGCCATTGTGAGAGTTGTTCGCGATGTCGACGAGGTGGGTGGAGGCGATGAGGGATCAGGCGGCGGCTTCTGGAGGGAGATTTGGGTATATGACGTTTTGGTGGTGGAAAGCGCGAGAAAGGTGGCCAAAGCTCCATCTTAACTCCGGCGGGACCGAGGGTCGATTGCTGAGCGTCCCCTTGCTACTCGTGCGAGACATCAACCTTCTCAGAAGCGGGTACCAAGAATAGTCTAGAGTTTGGTTGTCGTCTCTCTCTTAGGGTCGCTTTGGGTGTACATGCTTATATTCCATCCTTTGGCGGGAAACTCTTTCCTAATCCGTCGCAAGTAGTATAGCATCATTCATCACACAATCGCGTGACGGCAACTCAATCGCAGGGCTGGCAACCTCAACTCCAACCTGACCACACTTGTTACTACAGCCAGAGCCTTGAGTGTATAGCCGGGCAATGGAGAAACATGTTGGGGCTGGGGAAGGTCTACCCACGTACGCTGCTGCAACAACCCTTTCAACTCCACGCCCATGGCATAACCGGCGGAAGAAGCGAAGAACCTATCGTCTGCTTGCCCTGGCGTGCTTCGCCTCCCTTGCATACTACACCTTAAAAATCGCAAATAACACGACCAAGCCGATCAACACGCTCTCAATTAAGCGACTGCAAGATGAGTATGCTGCTTGCTCAACACTAAGAAGCAAGCCTGCAACTACAAGTGGGACGAGAGACTTCAACAAGCGCTGGACCAACACCACCAAGCCCCTGCTAATCCGCAACGCTACCATCTGGACAGGAGAGCCTGCTCCTGGAACTTCCGACGAAGATGCAAGAGCTGGGAAAGGATGGAGCTGGCTATCTTCCGATATCTTCGTCGACAGAGGTCTCATTTGGAACATCGCGTCTCGCATCGACCTCAAGACTCTTCCCCACGACACCGACATTTTCGACGCAAAAGGCCGCCAAGTAACCGCGGGCATCGTCGACATGCACAGTCATGCTGGCTTGGGTAGTGTTGGGAACCTCGAGGACGACAGCAATGAGCTTTCTTCTGACATCACGCCGTATGTGCGCTCCATAGACGGCATAGACCCCCTCCAGCCTGAAATCGAGTTCATCAAGTCGGGTGGCGTGACAACGTCTCTCATCTTGCCTGGCAGCGGCAACAATATCGGTGGAGAGGCCTTCGTGCTGAAGTTTGCCGTAGGCACTAAGAACGGGAGACTCGAGGTTAGCCAGCAGGACATGTTTGCTGATCCAGACAAAACCTGGCGCTACATGAAGATGGCGTGTGGTGAGAACGCAAAGTTTGTGTACGGAAAACAGGGCGAGCGCGGACCATTCAGCAGACTCGGCGAAGCATGGCAGTTCCGACACGCCTTTGAACAGGCTACCAAGTATGTACAGGAGCAGGACGAGTGGTGTGCCGCTGCGGATGCTCTCGGCATGGAGAATATGGCCACTCATTTGAGGCAAGAGCTAGAGTTCGAGTCTCTAGGTGCCGTCCTGAGAGGCCAAGTCAAGGTTAACACCCACTGCTATACGGTAGCAGATTTGGAAGCCTTCGTACGTCATACAAACGAGTTCAAGTTCCGCGTATATGCGTTTCATCACGCGCACCAGACATTCCTCGTTCCCGAAGTTCTGAAGAGAGCGTGGGGAGGTACTCCAGCCGCGGCACTGTTTGCTGATAACAGTATGTTCTGATTTACTTCGCAGCTCAACATTGTGTTTGCTGTAGACAGGCTGACAATATCGATTAGTGTACTACAAAGTCGAGGCCTACACAGCCTCCGAACGCGCCGGCGCACTTCTCTATGCGCACAACATTACACCAACCTACGTCTCTGATAACCCAGTACTGAACTCCCAACACGTCGTCTTCGAAGCTGCGAAGGCATACAGAAATGGACTACCTTATCATGCCGCCTTAGGAAGCGTCACTTCTGCGCCCGCAGAGCTTCTTGGCCTAGGCCACAGAATCGGTAAGATTAGGCTAGGCTTTGACGCTGATCTCGTGGTTTGGGACTCGGATCCGTTGAGTGTGGGTGGTACACCTGTGCAGGTATGGATCGACGGCGCAAAGCAGTTTGATAACCCGATCGAACTGAAGAAGCCGGTACAGCTGCCGGCAGTACCTGACGTTGAGCTTGCGAAAGCGCTCGAAAAGTCAGATGTGGAAGGTAGTGTAATCCTCACTGGCATCTCAAACGTTCATCACAGCGCCTATTTGGACCCCACCCAAGCGGATCGATCGGTCGTTGCGATCATCTCCAACGGAACCATAACCTGCGTTGGCCTGTGCGAGTCCGAAATCACTATTCTTAAATCTAACACTGAATCCCTGAAGACAATTGACCTGAAGAACGGGTATTTCACAGCGCCCTTCACAGCCTTCGGCACTGCACTCGGCCTCCAAGAAATCGACGCCATGACCGACACGCATGACGGCTTGCCGCCCGCTGATGGTATTACCTTTGCCTTGGAGGGTATCTCATTCGGCGGCAAACAACTCGCGGCAGCATTTGACCACGGCGTTACAAAGGCTATAAGTGCACCCTCACTCGGCGGTATCGATAGCAAAGGCGTGAGTGTAGGCTTCCACACTGGCGCCAATAATAGGCTCGAAGAAGGCGCTATCTGGAACGCGGAAGTGGCTTTACACTATCAGTTGACACCTGGTGTTAAAAACGACAAGACAACTAGTATCTCAAAGGCGATTGGAGATCTAATAGCGAAACTTCTTGATGCTGTCGATGAGTTACGCAAGAACAAAACCGCAGATGTGCCGAGTAAAGAGAAGTTCCAGGAATCTGCATATTTGAAGCGAGTAGTCCAGGGCGACATACCGCTAGTTCTAAGCGCTCACAGCGCGGATACGATCGCATCGATCATCCGATCAAAAGCGTATATCGAATCCGCCATCGCTGAATCCCCCATCTCAACCACTAGTCCAACGAAGAAGCTCCGCATAGTCATCATAGGAGGCGCAGAAGCCCACCTCGTTGCCAATGAGGTCGCCGCAGCAGACATTCCCATCGTTCTCGCACCGTTACTCCCTCACGCGCAGAGCTGGGACCAGCGCCGCGGCCTCACCGGGCCACCACTAACCAATGTCTCTACAAACATCCTACTCGATGCTGGCGTGCTGCTGGGAATCTGTGTCGAGGAGACATGGGAATCTAGGGATCTCGGGCTGTTAGCTGGCATTGCGTTTGCGAATAGTGAGGGGAGGTTGAGTGAGAGGGAGGCGCTGGATCTTGTTGGCGCGAATTTCGATCGTATACTTGATATCACGCGCAAGGAATCGGTGGAGAAATCTGACTGGGTTGTTTGGGAGGGGAGTCCGCTTGAGATTGGGGGTAGAGTGAGGGCTATAGGTGGTTTGGGCAAGACGAGCGTTTGGGAATAGGTGTATCGATTGGAAATCAGTGTGACGGTCTTGCTTCTCCAGAAGGCAATATTTCTGGTTTCGCTGTACCCGTTTAGCTAGGACGTGGCCTCTGGCTTCTCCCACGCTACCAGTACATTACGTATCTGGACTGTAAACGCTATCAATTCGAGGTCGACACGTCCACCAAGTGAGGTAATGAACACGCTGGCTCTGTGGCAGAAGACAGAAGTCAAAGGCGAACCCGAAAGAAGTGGAACATACAATGCAGGCAGGGTTACCTAAGTTCCAGTTTCAGTAGGGTTGCGTTGTGGTGGTGGATCGATAATGGCTCGGCCCGGTGAGAAGGGTCGAATGCAAGGGTGAGGAGTGGTGGTGCTACTAGCGCTAGTATTGTCTTTAGCTACGTGGAGTTTGGATCGCCCACGATAAGGTGATTGGTAGAGCCATCTGAAAACGATGGAAATTAACAGATGTGTTTTGCTTTTCGACGGTTCAACGGTTCGACGATCGTGCGCCCCTTGCACGCTGGGTCTCGGGCAGCGAATTCTTGGAAGCTCAACGTTGTCTTAGGCACATTTTGTGAGATGAGTCGGTTTTACTCCTTCTATCATGTCTCGCATGTTGAGCGTGAGCATGAATAGAGGTGAGGAGAGTAAAGAAAGTTGAGATGGTTAGTCATTCACCCGACCTTCCCTAATTCGTCCGCTTATCGATAAGCCCAAAGTTGATGCTTCTCCACCGAACTTGAGTGAAACACCAACGCTCAGTCGCTGAAACTCTCAACGACAGGACACGCCCGACACCAGCGTCTTAAGGGTGTTTTATATCTCTCTCACGTACATTATAATACACAAAGCTCCTTTCCAGCGTCGTGCGTGCGTGTTGAGCCAATCGCAATGCAGTAGCAATGGAAAAGAAGGTAAGGGCAGCGTCTATACAGCTTGGCATTTTATGATATGTCGGAGGCGAATAACGCTGTAAAACATTGAACCCCTTCAGGGTAGGGCTTGGGTTTCGCTGACGCTCCACCGACACGCCGATATTCATTTGACCACCAGCTTCGCCATTCTCCACCTCTAATCATCCCTTTCGTACTCTACCACATAATGTCGACCTTCCTGGACTCTCCAACTCCCTCCAACACACCACATGTAATCTCTTTCCATGAAAATACCCCAAAGAACAACATGACAAATCTGTCTTGCGCAACCATTTTAAACTCTTTCAAAGCCCCTAAAGCATATCTCATGACTGAGGATCCATCGCCAAACATGTACTCGAAGCGGATTATTGATTCGAATCAACCTTCGTGTACATCGACTACCAATCTTCAGTTGCGACAGTCGAATCACACCCTTCACGAAACGCTTCAGAACATCCAAGATGAACTTGCAGCTCACCGAACAATCATGCTTGACGTCCAATCGCGGGTGTCACATCTTGAGCTTGCCTCTTCAATTGACAACCAGACTGATACGCCACCGAATTCGCGGGATATGCAGATATTCCAACATGCTCGGGGCAGGTGCGCAAACAACGCAACACGCGAGAGCCTGGCATGGTGGGAAGCATGCAAAACCTTTGCGCACAACTGCGACTCCCCTTTTGACGCAAACGACTTCCTAAAGACGCCCAAACGCTTTTCAGGCTTTGATTTCAACCTTACCGGGTTGAAGACGAAGCCGCACACACCGACTGTCACGCCTGAAGTAGACGACGTGCCAGGTCTCAGCCCAGCCTCAGACAGAGACGAGCAGTCTGACACCGAAACGCACGACGGGCTCAACCATGCGTTCAACGAAACACTCTCCATGCCATATCCTAGGCTTTGGAACAAGAAAGAAGGCGGTAACATCGTCGAGCGCGTTATCGAATTCGACAGAGTCAAAATACCCATGCCTCCAGTCCTCCAGTCCCCACCACGAAGTGTACGTAGCAAGTCAGCGTCTGTAGTCAGCGTGGATGCCGATTTAACTGCATTACCTGATCTACCTCCTTCTCCGCCTGCACTACCGGCCGTGGAGACAGCACAGCGCAACCACAAAGGGATCAAGAGTCTTTTCGCTTCTAAAGCTTTGTTTAAGAACAGGTCGACGGGGAAAGGTGAGTTTAGTATCTTTGTCGTGTCGTGAACGCAGAAGGTTGACATGCTGTTAGAACATCAGATTTTCATCCACTTCCATCGCAAGTCAAGTCTACCGAAAACAATCAGTAGCATCTAGTGTTGTTGCCCTGTAGTAATTAAATGTAATATGAAATTGTTTACGCGTTGTCACGCTGTTCACTCATCTAATTTCTGCAAGTCCAGCTTTTACTTTTGATAATGTGTTGTTTCAATGGATAGGAGACCATGTTTATAGGCCATAATTATCTAATCCAGTGCATGCTTTGATAGAAAGAACGCTGTCGAAACTCACACATGGTAGTTCACCAAGATACAGCACGTGGTGCACTCGCCCTATAGAGTGTGCGATAGGGAATACTATTGTAGGGCTGCGTTCATCCGCTAATGCACAGTTGCAGGCAAGTCTATATACAGTACATCGGTGTACCTCCGGCTAGCCCAGGGATCTAACTATCTTGGTTCGCCGACCTTCGGATGCATCTCCGTCACCTCATATCTGCACGGCGCAGATCATCATCGCAAGACCTTTCTAACCATACTTGGATGCAGTTCTGATAAACAACCTGGATTTTGTTCTCCGAATCTTGCAAGCAATGTCATGTACTTGCTATTTGCAAATTTGTTGCTCTTCAGCTCAAGTACCCCTGTCCAGACACCGGTCAACGCAAGATACGGTAGCACAAGATCATCTCTCGCCCAATACTGGCAGCCTCATGCTTGCAAAATTAAGACCCCTGAGCAAATCTACCACTAACATCTTGCGATATGATAAGGCTAAGGCAAAGCTAAAGCGCAGCCAAGATGTGGCTTGTTTCGACCTCAAGATCTTCCCCACTTGCGTATCGCACAAACGATTTCCTTCGCGATGCGAGCTGAATGCGAGGTAACATTATCAAAGTTGTTGTGATATGATGTATTCAATTTTGAAGCAATGCCTGTTGTGTTGCGGAATAACCGGACAAGTAGACCGCTGCCGACGATAGGGCAGTCACCGGTGAGCCAGCCTCAGCTAGGCCGTTGGCCCCAAAATAACCGCCTCGCATTCTCGCATTCGACTCCCGAACTAGGTGATTGAATTTCCACCAGTTATTTAGACGCTATAACAGCTGCCTAGATCTTCGTAATTCTGTACCACCCTTGTTGTGGACCTTTGGCACCCTAAACATAGTTTGGCTTCGGTGGGATACTTGAACACGACGATGGTCGCGCGGGGCGGTTGTACACCAAAGTGGTGCTAGACTTCTCACTATGATTTCGCTCCAGGATTTGACAGTTGGCCAGGTGTCTGGTATGATTGCAGCGGCTGTATTCGTTGGTATGCTTTCCTTACCAATGCTAGGCTTTGCTAACATAAGCTCCAAGTTCAATTTCTCGTCCCGATAGCACTACCCGTCATCCTACTCGGCTTGCTCCGACCACGGTCGGCCGCTGTCACGGAGTCCGCTGTATCTTGGTATAACACCAGCACATAGCGCGACGAATGCACAAGTCTAATCAGTGGATAGGTCTGTAATCGGTCGATATCTGCACAGCTCGTTATGGCCTATTATCCTCCGAACCGACTCGGCGGCGACTTTCTCAGCCTGCAAGTCGGCTCTGTTCATGTCGTTCTTCAAGACATTCATGTTAGTCTTGATTGCAATCGCAGCAATCGTAACACCTCTCGGTCTATACGAAGGCATCGTGGCCGAACCAGTTTCAGAAGCATCCGCCTTCCACTACATTAAAGACACTTCAGCCATGGGCTACGGTACTCCTCCGCGAGATACAAACAACACGTGGAGCAGATTGTGCGGCGCTTTCCTTCTAGTGCCTTGCCCCAATGACGATAATAAAGCGACGGTGATTGACAACAAGTCGATGGTCTCTGTCGATTACAGAGACGAATGGTACAGTTCCAAGGTCCCACAAAAGGTCATTGATGTCTTCCAAAGCGGCGCCTCCGGCTTCGCTGAATCCATGTCGAGCTTGTTTGACATCCAATACCGAAGTTACATCAAATCAGTCATCGATGATAACAAAAAGGGCCCCCTGATCGATAACGGGACGGCGCGGACCATTGGTAACTACCAACCCCTGTCTAGTATTCTGTTGAACGACGCCATCATGCCAGTGGAAGGCCTGATTGTCGACATGAAGAATGGGGGGATAGGATTCCGGAACCACAGTGCGCCGGTGTTGAAACAGTATGGAAGTACGTGGAGCGAGGATCTTCTTTTCATTGTACCGGATACTGTATGTGTTGATACGAACCTGACTCTGGATTTCCTTATTCCAAGGACCGGGTCTGAAGGTCTCCTAGCACGAAACGGTATACTCAAGCCGTCAATTACCGATCGAGGTGGCTTTATTGATCTCAACAAGACTTATCCGAGATGGCAGATTGATGATTTCCAGGAGAACCCAAACTTGTGGTACCGCGCCTACCGCGCAGCCTGGCTTAGGAATGCGTACTCGATGGCATACATGAACGTCACCAATCTTTCGAATGAAACCACGGGCGTCAAAGCTTTTGCTTACCTCAACTCCGAGATGAATAAGACGTTCCCTCTATATTATCCAAACAATGAGACGACATCCGGTTGGCTTGCCATCGACCCTCAATCATTGACCGTTTCGACGTCCTTTGGCCAGTACCTTGAAGGGACAAAAGGCTTGTCGAACAAGTCTACCGTTGGGAATCAGACTACGGAGTACAAGTTCGACACCAAGATTCCGATCTACCCCAATCCGTTCAATATCAATATTACACAGTGGTCTTCCATTGGTAAGCACAGATGTAACATGAACGGTACCCTGAGGCTAATATAATCGCAGATACGCTATGCAGAGGCCAAGGAGGAGGTGATTTAGCAAACATCACTCATATCGTGGCCAAATGCGGTGTTCTAAATGGCGCACCCCGCCGTAAGGATGGCAGCGCATCCCTTATGTTTGACCCAGGCTCTGCATGGTCGATGTCGATGTATACATGCATGTCCACCGCAAAGGCAACTATCAAGACCGTGAAATTCCGCTTCAACGGCACAAATGACGATATGACTGGCCTTGAAGTCCTCTCCCTTGTCGACAAGACATATCCTAACAAAGAGTCTCAGCCTCTTTGGGGTGTTGAAAACACAGAAATGTATTTGAAGGATGGCGGCCCGCTATGGGGTCTGGTGTCTGAAGAGAAGGCCAAAACCCTGAATTTATCCACAGTGAGGAAGGAGAGCCTGTATCTCCCTGGACGAGACTCGTCTATGGGCTGGCAGAACCTCCCCGGTGCCGACTTCGCTTCGATTGCTCTAGGCATGGCGTACAAAACCGGCATGAGCACAAAAGGTGTCGACTACTCCGGACAGTCCAATCTTGCCATGTTTAAGAAATGGCAGGAGCTCTCCAGAACCCCCGCTTCATCGGCCAAGATTCTGAATCTAGTCTGGACAGATCTTGCAGCAAACATGGTTGTTGGCACCAAGAGTCTTGCGCCCGGTCAGGATTCTAAGCGCAAGCGCGACGATGTAACGAATGAATCTTCCAAGACCCCACCAGTCACCAGCTATACGAGGAGAGTCAAGTATCACTACGCCTACGGCATCCCCGCATTTCTGGCTCTCGTGCTCACTGTCGGTGCTTTCACAACAACGCTCTTCTTTGTGTTCTTCTCCGGTGCTAAGCCCTCTACTATGCGCACTTTCTTACAACACACGTCAGCTGGGCGCTTCCTTACATCGCAATCGGGCATCTCTGGACATGCTCAGCCGCAGACTGTTTATGAAGGTAACGCTCTTCCCAGCGATGGCGGATACTCAGATACCCCAACGAATATCTGGGTCAAGGGTGCCGGAAAGCGACGCTTTACATTGGGCGCCGAGGGCTGGACGAGGATTGTGCAAGAGGTTCCTGGCTATGAGGCAAAGGGTGGATCAACGGTGGCCTATGCACCTATCCCAAATCCTACTAGATATTGAAAACTTCGTCTGAGTAGGTGGTGGAAGTGCGCATGTATCGTTGATGAGGGAGGCAGGAGAGGAAACTTTGTCTAGCCTTCTATACCTTCAAGCTCGGCATTGCACCAGCCCCCGAACGTTCACCCTATTCATTGCAACTTTTGTAAGTAGTATAATCACTACTCTCGAATTCTAGCAGTCTAGTTTCTTAGACAGCTGATCACTGTCAAACTCTAGGGCTATTTGGCAATAGACTATGTAGGTCACTGTGAAGTAACCTAGCTACTCTTTACATTCTCAATACAATAGTGAAAGCTCTACATCCCGCGCGATACACATGACCCTACATACCAGGCTTGTGATTGCTGTAGGGGCGTCCAATACGGCGGGTGCCTGAGCGCACACATTCTTGTAGCCAATCAGCACAAATCTACCGGTAGCTTTCACTCACAGATGCCTCGACAAGACGTAACCTTTGATTGTTAATGCGTTTCTGATAGCGAGAAAAGAGCTTGGGCCATGACTGGAACAGACTAGCTTCACTGATCGCCCACGGATACTTCTCACGCTCGACACCCGAGTGAATTTCAATAAAGTCCCACCTTCTTCTAGCTCAGCCATCGACAAATCTACCACAACCGCGCCTCTCTCGGCAGGAATAGACCTTAGCCTGAATCTACTAGAATATTAGATCAAGCTGGTGCTAGTCGATTTGACGAACGAATTCAGTATGACGAATCCAAAAGGTCACGTTATCAAGGTTGAGCACGCGCCGACGCCGTCCCCAGCAACGCGAGCCCCAGATATCAACCTTCGAGCCGACTTATTGCCGCCAATGGCTTCTCCAACTATTCCGGCTCATGGGTCTCATGCTAGACCTACCACGAACGTTCTTTCTGACTTTTCAAGTGGAGAATGTGGCCAGCCGGCGACAGAAGCTGAACTAACCCCAGAGCAAGTTGTTTCTTTATATACTGGCCCGTACTCTACACACTATATGGCTAGCATAGTCGACGGCGGAAACTATTGGGAAAAAGAAGGCCGTCCAGGTACTCTTTCCAAACCTACAAACGCTCCGTAAGATAACCTACTACTAAGATACCGCTACTTTACTAAAAATAACCTAGTCCATATAACCATGAGCTTCGCCCGATCCACTACACGGACGTTGGGGCTCCGCAAGCGTATCGACAGTATGCTGGAGTGCCTGCAGCACACAACATGATCCCCGCGCAAGCTCCTTTGCAAAATCCGGAGATTCACAAGTTCGGTGACAATGCTCCTGCTCGACCGACGGCTTTCAAGACTCCAGTTCCCGGGAAAGGATTGAAAAAGAGCAATCGCATAAACAGAATGGTACTTCCAGATATGGCGCTTCCAGAAAACTCAGACATGAGCCTGAACTTTACGAATCTGCGCGAGGCGAGAGACTCTGTGCTCAACCGGGATCTGGACTGTATGCCTCCATCTCCGGACCTCTCAATCCCGAAAACAGACGAGCAGCGGGCCGGCTATGTGCTCCGCCTGCTCCTCGCGATGAGGAATCGTGACGACGTCCTCGATAAGGACGTAGAGTCAAAGCGCTACAATGCCACGGGCACGGACGATATGGGTGGTGGATACTACTATAAGGAGGAGGATATGGAGAAGGTCTGTTGGGAGATTGTGGTACGTATCGATCATCCTTCCACCCCTTCATGTCTTAACTCCTAACACTCAAGTGTAGAACATCGCAGAGAAGTTGCACATCCACGGGCCTAACATCCTCAGCATCTATGACCGCGAGACTCTGCGAAATATCAAGAGGGACATCAACTTCACATTCGAAGAGCGCATGCAGTGTCTTATCAAGATGCTATGTTTCTTCAAGAGCAGGTGCGACGCCTTCATGAAGGGCTCTGCTATGGAAGAAACTGTAGCCCAACCGCTTCAGAAGCTGACCCAGGCGTTGACAAACCGTAACCAGAACGACAAACGCGCTAAAATCATCGCTGCTGGCCGCAAAGTTAGAAAGGACTTACGCGAAGACACTGCCACTCCGGATCGAGACGAGCTCGACAACAACGTCGATACTGGAGCTGAACAGCCGTTGATCGAGCCTCGCGCTACTCAGGCTCCCGAGCACCGTCATACGTGGAGTCTTAACCAAGATGTCCATATGGGGGATCAAGAGGAGGATGATATTGACACGGCAATGGCAGATCGTGACTTGCCCACCGACGAAGACTTGTAAGACATCCACGATCATCTCGCGCTTACAGTTCCGACATCCCCTATCCGCACAGCACGTAGTCGCTTTACGGCTACAGATGACAGCCCTACGAAGATCGCTTGCGGTAAGTCAGGTCTTGATTCTTCTCTACTATCGAGATTCTGGCATGATCCTAGATCCTCCCGTTAACTCTGAGCCGACTAACGAGTTCATCTCCATGCCTTAAGATTCCGATGCACATAGGAAGGTAAAGAGCAGGCAAATTGCCTGTATCCTTCGGGACTAGTAACGTATCAAACGACAGAGCGAGGGCTGGGTCCACGCGTATTCACTAAGCATATATCAAAGGGGTAGATGGAAAGATTGTGGTGCCTTCTAAGGATTTGATATGAGTGCGCATAGCGCAAGTTCAGCTAGTATTAGCTACAGGGCGCGGCTTTCGGGCTCCACATATTGCGTGTACATAAATCAGAAATGAATAATGCTGTTCATTGCATATTGTCATACGCCAACAAGCACCCATCATTACGTGTCCGCAGCCGATTTCACCGCTCCGGGTCCCTATCAATCCACGCAACATTTCCAAACTTGCCCGAAAACGGATATTGAAACACCTTTTCCACACTTGAATATGGCTCATATTGCTTTTCGCTCATAACGATCGTAATATTGCTCTGAGCTCTTGCTGTCGCATTCCAGCCTGGCCCATAGTCCTTATACTCGGCCATCGTGGTGTTAGAATTAACACGCGGGTCTGTCTTGCTCCAATCGATATAGCCGCTGGGCAGAATTGAATCATCGAGATACGTGTTTGCGAAAATAGAACGGTGAAGCGCGTTCCAGGGTCGACCGAGTGCACATTTGCCAGTGAGTGCGAGAGATGAGTTTGCTTTTTGCACTTTCGAATCGTGGATGTATACACCCTAACTCTGTGATTAGCCTCAGGTCGTCGAATCCGTCGTTGAAACTTACGTATTTGTTCTCGAAGGTAGTGTTGGTGCCCTTCCATGCGGTGATGCCACCGCCGCAGTTGCGCAGTGTTACCAAACTAGATTGAATCCATGCAGTACCGAACCCGTAGAAGAAGTCGGTCTGCCCGGCTATCTCGTTCTTGTAGAAATATGCATTTCCTAACTTGCCGACGTAGACCTACAAAATACTAGTTAGCCATTGATCGTATGAATTTGGGGAACTTGGTGTAGCTACTGTGTCCTGATAGGAGTAGAATCCGCAAAAGTAGAATCCCGTATTAGCGTAGCTGACCGATACAGCGAGAGCTGGCCCAGTAGCATAGTTTTTGTAGTCATTGATGAAATTCAAGTTGTACGCTCTGAAGTCGACGTTTCCAAATGGAGTATTTGCAGGTACAGGGTTGCCCGTTGGACCACTCCCAGTGGTACTCGAGTTGAAGGTTGGAGCGACAGTTAGGGTAGAAGTATACGCGTTGTCCAGAGTTGAATTGACGCCTGCTCCCGTCTAAATATCGGTGCACGAAGTCAGTGTATGTCTCTCATGCCGTCCGTACATGGATGTTACGTACAGCATTGCGCCAGATGATGTTGACACTGTTCTTGCTCTGATCATTAGGATGTTGGGTCTGGCCGAAAAGGTATACCGAGCCTGGCCGAGTGACATTGACTTGTTCTGTGTAGTTACCGGGAAGGATCAGTATGTGCTGCGGAGACGTGTTGTTTGGCAAGCTGAGAATAGCCGATTGGACCGTGGTAAAGTTGCGCCCTGGGCCTACGAGAAGAGTGTTTTTAGGACACCCGTCCAAAGGATTCCTCGTTGGGTGTTGACATGCTCTACGGTTAAATGAAGCGACAGCCACGCCAGCTTCGAGAAGACCTGCGATGATAGCGGGCAGACGCATGGCGTTCTTTAAATGTCTGACTCCTGTGGCCGGAAGTCCTGGTTGATAGTGATGTAGCCTACCACATGGCTTGGCTCATCAAGCTTTTATGGAGGACAGTGCTAGCTCATCTAGATGGCATCGGAAAAACTTAAGCATCGCGATCCGTGTATCCTACCCGCGGCGCAAAGTGGGCATACAGGCACTTGTCATGCATGCTCATCAGCCGCGGACGCACATTTTACGTTCATCATTTGGAAACAGCCGCCAATCAGAGCGCTCTCGCATTTTACCGAACGCGGGGTGAGGCTCGTGGTTTTTAGATGGCGTTCATGGGGATCGTGGGGTACGTGGAGAAGGAAGGTCCACCAATCATCGAAAAGCCACTTGCTGCAGGCACAAAATTGCGACGACGGGACGATGAGACGACATCGATGACCTGGACATTTGCAGGAGCCCCAATCTCTTCTACTGCACTGGCGGAAGTCGTGCCACCGCTCCTAAATCTGCTGCGCACTCTGGACACAAACTCGAGCACCAGCACGACAATGAGCTCGATAGAGCAGCGGGACTGGACATAGCAAGCAAGGAAGAACAAGTCGTGCCCAAGCATCAACGTAGCGAAGAATCTGCGCATTATTATCAACACCTGTTCATTGCTATAGAAGAGTCATTCCCAGTCGGTAGAATTGAGCGATAGGTTGCGACGCGGCACAAAAGGCCATGCTAACTGCAAGAGCACACAACAAGCGCTCAGAACTCGAATCTTGCTGGCCCTTGCGAGAAATTTTGGCCTCAACGATACGACAGAGAAAAGGGCTACGGTAAAGAGAAATGTGCAAGATACTGGTCCATGGCTCAATTTCCCTTGCACGAAACTCCCAAGGGCATGCCGACCAGGTACTTCTGCTTATCGGTCTCTTTGCCCTTGTCATTAGTACCTGTAGCCCCAAGAATCTTAAGACAAGCCTTCTTCTCAAAGACAAGCACAATATCCGACCCGCCAAACTCAAAATGTGAGATCTCGTCACCCTTTTTGATGGTTGCATTCGGATAGATTGGGTAGTTCTTTCCCGCTGGTGGCTCCCAGACAAGTTTGACAGAAGAAACTTGGGCCATACCAATTGGAAGAACAGCTACTTTGCCAAGTAGCGGGTTATCGATCACAACTAAACCTCGTGTCTGCAAGAATTGGTATCCGGTGCCATCTGGAGCATCCAGCTCTGAGAAATCAAGGTCCGGAGCATTAACTGTGGTGCGTCTCTTGCGTAGTCGGGGCTCAAGGCGACGGCGTAAGCGGAGCTTGCCAGACTTTTCGGCTGTCACCTCCAAATATGCGAGACCATGAATTTTATTTACTTCCAATACCGTGCCTCCGACGGGTGCGTGTTGTCGATGATAATCTTGGGGGCCTAGGAAGGCGTGCATGAACTGTCCACCAACGAAGTGTGGAGCATACTTGCTATCCTTCAGGAGGTCTTTGATATGCCAATCAATGTGTTTGACGGTAACAGTTTGGTTATCCGTGTCGTCAACTGTGACCGTGTTCGGTTCGTGGTCAGGGTTGTTTACATCATTGATGGGCCATGCACCTTTGAAGGTGGAATCGGCCGGGTACACGACCACGCTGTCGTCATTCGGGAAGCTGATGGGGCGCATGCCTTTCTTCAAATAGCGAGCAAAAAGCTTGTTGAATGTAGGGAAGCCTTCAGGAGGTACATAGGCCTCCTCGTAGTGGTATAGCGGTGATGCTTGGAAGCTTGCGATAGCTGCATCAGAGATCGAACCGGGCTCGTCCATGTACTCTCCAACTTTGACTGCAAATCGGCTGATCCAGTCATCCAGTGGCAAGATCTTGCCCACGGATGACGGCTCAATGGGCACGGAAAAAGGCTCTAAGCTCAGAGGCTTCTGGTCCAGAATCCAGTAAAAAAGGCAGAGAACCCAGTAGATGAGGCTTCCACTGGCTATTTCAGAAGGTGCCCAATACAGCATTCCGCTAGCGAATAGTAGAAATCTTTTCGCGTCGGTGATTCCCCAATCATTCAGTTGCGGAACATTGGCTATGAGCGCCGTCTCAACTGCCCGGTCGAGAGGTTCGAGGTTGCCATGGAAGACACTTTCGACCAGACTTTCCTGTATCCACGGGTCTACAGTAGTTGGAATATGGAAGGGGAGAGGCCTTGAGGTTTGTTGCAAGGGCAGGGTCGTATTGTCGTTGTCTGTTGGACCTAGCTGCAGGCTTATTGCTGGTAGAATGGTAACGAGTAGATGAAGTACCTTCATAATGGAATAAACTGGAGGTTGGTTTGGAGCAGTGGTTTGGTAAGTGAACGAGTGAGGTGTCGGTATCGCCTAATTTCACTAAAAATAAAGAGTCTTATATGAGCAATGTAGTTGCAGAACTCTACAGAGAGCCAAGTCCAATGATCACTGCAGGTGATACAACCACCTGGCACGATAATGGTATGGTGTTTCTGTGGCATAATGTGTTACACTACTACGCAATAGCAGACGAAATGCGCGAAACGTGGTGTCGCGGGAAGGTGGTGTAACAAAACATGGTCGAGGTACCCTTCCGTCGGTTTTCACAACTCCGCACTCAAAGTACCTCCATAGAACCAGCGATAGCTCCCCGACGGCGTAAGCGCTTTGGGAGTCCTCCCCCCCTGCTTGCGGCTTAGGCACAATAGGATCATCTTAACCAATGTCAAGTCAAATGCTAATGCTAATGCCTCACAGAAACGCCTGCCCGATACCTGCGGTAGCTTGTAGTCTTTGGCGGTGCGTCCGAATATCCAGGTACATGATGTTGTCAAGAGACATTGATTGGAATGCTCGGGGCACGTTACTTCGCTAGCGCAGCCGCTAATGACAGGAAGGAGGAAGAGCGGGTGTCACCACGTCTGTAACACCAACGTCCATCATTCAACAGCAAAAGTCCCCGGACGAACACATCTTCTAACGTTGTGGTTCCATTAGCGGTACGTGGATGTAGGTTCCCTGAATCGGGTCGGATGTTGTCGCGAGTGGCGAGCGGCTCGCTCGGATTGTCTCCCAGAACAAGAATGAAAAGAATCCTTCAGGCAAACAAAAGGCTTGGTGTAGTCACCAAGAGCAGCTTTCTTTCAGGCCAAAGGGCATCTATACGCAGTTTCGCAGGTGCCAAGCACGATAACGGTAGGGTCATACTGCCGAGTAATCACGACATCGACGCTGATCACGATGCGCACGATGCGCACCGCTAAGAGGCCATGCCAAGAGATTCTCACCACCATACCAAGAGAATCTCACCAAATATCTGCTTCACCTTCCACTTCAGGTTGATTTGGGCCACTCAACGTTGGTTACCAACACCCAATTACTGGTTGACCATGTAACCCAAGGCTTGAAACGTCAATCGGTGTGACGATCGCGAAATCAAGGCATTCTGAAAGGATCAAATTCTAATTAATATCTCGTGGGAAAGTATGAAGGTACCTGATCACGTCATCAGAGAAAGCTATATGACCATCCTGGCCTCCTCATCCTAGGAGAAGAACCGTAGAACATGCAGATCGTGTCTGCTCCACCGGCTTACTGTTGCAACTACCGTTGCCGTCACACGTCCCTGTCGACGCTAAAGACAGGTGTCAACCTTATCTGAACTTCTACCTCCAACGAACGTTACTCGGAGTTGAGAGGCGTATTTAGTCCATCATGGCTACCAAGTTCGACGCGGAGGATGCCAAGGTCGTGCGGCATACCGACGATGAGACTTCCCCTCCCCCAGACTACGGGAGCGTACAGGAGGACAACGCATATGTGTACGCCGATGATCAAAAGCTGGGTTACACCGCGACTGTATTCGTCATCCTCAACAAGTACGTCCAGTCCGTTCATGACTTACCTGTGAAACACACACTGACTTCCTATTTCAACCATCTAGAATGATTGGCACTGGTAGTAAGTAGGCTCCTTCACAAAGATAGAGGGGTTGTGTGCTGATCCGGGTAACAGTCTTCTCCACCCCATCCGGTATTTTCGCCGTCTCTGGCTCAGTTGGTGTCTCGCTCTTTCTCTGGATTATCGGGGGCATCCTGACCTTTTGTGGCCTCTCCGTATTCCTAGAGTTTGGTCTTGCCATCCCAAGATCTGGTGGGGAAAAGAACTATCTCGAGCGGGTGTACCGTCACCCAAAGTACGTTGCAACGTGCGTTCTAGCAGCACAGATGCTGTTGCTCGGCTTCTCGTCTGGAAATTCGCTCGCCTTCGGTCGCTACGTGCTCTTCGCTTCGGGATCAACTGCCCCTGATGGGTGGGCAGCGCGGGGTATCGGCATTGCTTGCGTTACCTTCTCTGTTGGCCTGCATGCCACATTCCCCAAATGGGGCATCAGGCTGTTCAACGTCCTCGGCGTTTTCAAAGTCTTCATCCTCCTCTTCATCGTCTTCTCCGGCTTCGCGGCCATCGGAGGCCATTTAAAGATCGACAAACCCAACAACTTCGACAACGCCTTTAAACTCGAGGTCGGAGACGGCTACGGTGGCGGTGGCGCCTATCAGTACTGCCAGGCTCTACTTCGCATAATTTATTCGTACAAAGGTTGGGAAAATGCAAATTATGTTCTTAGTGAGGTCAGGAACCCCAAGAAGACGCTATCATGGTCTGCGCCCCTCGCCATCGGAGGCACAACGATCCTTTATGTCCTTGCGAATGTAGCTTACTTCGCCGCGATTCCTAAGTCCGAACTTGCGAAAAGCGAAGTCATTGTTGCGGGTCTCTTCTTCCGCAACGTCTTTGGTAACAGCGCTGGAGCACGAAGTCTGCCTGCTTTCGTCGCCCTCAGCAACTTGGGCAACGTGCTGGCTGTCAGCTTTGCACATGCCCGCCTGAATCAGGAATTTGCAAAGGAAGGCCTCCTGCCCTGGAGCCGGTTCTGGGCATCGAACAAGCCCTTCAATGCTCCCGCAACGGCGCTCTTCCTGCATTGGCTGATTACTGTCATTGTTCTTGTGGCTCCTCCCGCTGGACCAGCGTATAACTTCATCACCGATCTTTACACGTATCCTGGAGCCTGGATCAACGCCTTCGTTACTGCCGGTCTCATCTACCTACATTACGCAAAGAGTGAGCGCTGGGAGTCCCCATGGCACACGTACCTTCCCATCGCGGTCGTCTACCTGCTTGCCAACATCTTCCTAGCTCTTGTTCCCTTTGTTCCTCCGGATGGTTCCTGGAACGCTGAAGGCTACCCGTACTACATCTTCCCCGTGGTTGGTGTGGGCGTTTTGCTGCTCGGTGTGCTCTACTGGGTCTGCTGGACAAAGATCTGGCCCAAGTTTGGCGGCTACAAGATCGTTAGCCAGAGGTATGAAGATGCGGAGGGTATTGAGCATGTTCGGTATGTCAAGGTGTATACGAAGCATGAGTAAGAATCGAATGGACTAGTGGTTCTACAAGTAGCTGTCGTCACTACGGATAATTGAAGAGACGGGCGTGAGCTGCGGATTATGTAAGAATATAAGTTTACATCAACTAAAGCCCTACAGCCTGCCCAGCAGATGCTGAGTTCTTGACTACAGCCTAGCACCATCTCTCATGGTATCATGCATCCTCACCCTCCTTCCTCTCCACCTTCAAAAACCGACACCCCTCACACGCCAGATGCTCACACTCCTCACAACTATCCGCACCAACATATCCCGGCCCCCACTCCTGATACCCATTCCTCCTACCAAGTAACGTAAAGTGCGTATCGCTGCGATACGTATTTCTACTATTAATAGAGCCGCTGCAACTCGGTTGACAGCAGCGCCATGTGTACAGCAGGGGGATGCGCGGACTGTGATGCGCATCTGGGCCGTAACGTACAAGACCGGTGACTGTGTTTGTGGGTGCCCTAGCAGCGCGAGGGGGGATGGTCAAAGATGTGACTGTAGGGGGAGTGGAAGGTAGATCGAGGGCGGGGGTTGGAGGGCAATTTGGGAGATTTGATGAAGACATTATTTCGCTGTTTGTTCGCATGAAGGATAGGTATGAAGAGTTGAGGATGAGGTTAGTATTAAGTCTCTAGTGGATGATGGGCGAAGGTTTTGGTTGTGGAAAAGTGATTAATTGGACGTGTCAATGTAGAGAAGCACTATTCAGTCGCTGTCTATTCAACCTGTCTATATCCCGCGTCACACCGTGCGCGTGAACTTTTGCACCATAGATTGGTGGCAGGAGGAAGACGTGACATTGTCAAGAATAAACTTTCATTCACAGCTCCAATTTGGTATCACCGCCGCCACTAACATACTATGCATATGCAACGCTTACTCAGTCCGAAGACCGACAACAAAAAGTCTTCCTCACTAATCAACATGTGTGTGCAATGAATGCGTCAGGAATTTACACCTTTCCTCCTCCCGTACAATACAGTATAGTAGAAGAGATACATGTCAACGATATGCAAGAAACGGAAATCCCCCCTGCTTCGCTATACACAATCAACCAACGGGAAGAGGGGGACGGTAATCCCTCCTTGTTCACCATCCAAAAACACCAAATATGAGATCCAAGGCTGGACATGAAAAGCGTGAGAAGTGCAGGCCGTGTGGATAAATTAATCCCGCTTGAGTATTGCGCTCATAGCGTGATGAGACCCATGATGGCAATGACAATGGCAAGCGCAGAACCACTGATGCGGCCCAGACCAGGCTCAAGCGCTGATCCCGCACCAGCGGCGGCGGGCTTATCACCACCCTGGTTGAATGTCGTTTGCGAGTCACCGCCCACCTCATTGGTAGATTGGGGCGAGTTAGGCGAGCTGGCGTCTGTAGGCTGCGTCTGGCCTGCAGACGTTTGCTCGGCACGGTTGCCGCCTCCCGGGTTGCCTCCAGGTACCATGGCAACGTTGCCTGTAGGCTTCGAGTCTCCACTCTTAGGGGCTTCGCCAGGCTTCTCGCCAGTACCCATCAAGGATCCGAGAACAACCAGGTCGTTGGCGATGGCGATGGTATTGTTAGTAGCCGCCCTATCCGTGTACTTGTACGACTTGTCGCCCTTGGTTTGGATTCCCTTGGGGTGGTCGTAGCACTCGACGTTAACCTCCTGGAAGCGGGCATAGTAGTATCCGTTCTGCATGTAGGGAGAGTTCCAGTCGATTTCTCCGCCGGCCCAGTCGACAGTGCCCTTGGCATTGGTAGGAAGACCAGCGGGCCAGAGCGACAGCATGACGCGCGAGGGGGTTTGCGGGTAGTCGAAGCGACCGGATGTAGCGTTCCAGGTATCCTTGCGCTCAAGTTTGCGCGACTCCTTTCCATCAATGTACCAGGTGAGGTCGTCTTGTTTCCAGTCGACGCAGTAGTCGTGCATTTCAAGGGTACTTGGGCCGTCGACGGTCAGGTTCTTGCCGTTTGTGTCTGCGCGAGATTAGCTTGCAATCAGACGTTGTGTAACAGGATATGACGTACAGACTGTGACACCCTGCGAGTAGAAGTTGGACAGGCCCTGGTTGATGCTGGCACCAATAAACTCGAAATCAATTTCGTCCTTGACGTCGGACATGAGAATAAAGGCAGTAACGACACCCTTGCCTTGGGCAGTTGACAACCTAGCGCAGATCTTGCCGTACCAAACGTAGAATGTGGAGGCCAGCAGCGTTCCACTTGTGCCTTGCGACAGGGTCAAGAGGGTCGACTTCTGTCCACCGTTGGGATCCGTGTAGATGGCGGGCAGGCCCTGCGACTGCCAGTTGGTCTTGGAGGGGTCGCCGAGGTACTTGTCGATGGTCTTGACATCGTCGAGCGAATCGAGAGCGTATTTGCCGCCCTTGCAGACGGGATTGGGAACGCACGACTCGAACTTATGCGACTGGAGCGGGTTGCAGCCACCGAGGCAGAAAGCACCGACACCGCAGTCGCCATATACTATGCATCTTGTTAGCAGCGCCTCTCTCGAGAGTGGGCTGGGCGGTACGCACGAGAGCAGCAAGGTGTGTCTTCGGGACACTTCTGGGTAGTTGAGCACTTGGCCCCAGCAAAGGCCGTGCCGGCAAAGGCTGCCGCGACGAGCACGGCGGAGAGTGCGCCTCGAACCATGTTCGCGATGGGTTTGGTGGGCGCAGATGTCGTGTAAGGATGCTAAGTGTGTCGTGCAGCTGTCAAAAACCAGCGACCACTTGTCCGGCCGTCGAGCAACGCAATCGCGTTATATCGGGCAGTGCCTTCCGAGCTTCTTCGCTGAAACAAAGGTCTGGAGATCCGAGCCGTTGGAGCAGGCGCAAGCGAATGACGACTGGTTCAACGGTCCCCTCAATATCCTTTGTCGGCGAGTAGAGTGGCGAGTAGCGAGTGTCGGGTGTTCGAGCGGTAATTAGGCGGTAGCGAAAGTGTATTTGAGGCGGACGGAAAGTAAAGAGGGCGAGGATGAGCGAGTTGGTTAATGCACGAGGCAACAACAGCAAAAAGAAGGGAGTATAAGCCCACTGACGCCGTGTCAGCCGTCCTGGGCTAGCGCTCTCCTAATTTCACTCGGCCTAAACGCGAACCCTTTCCGGTCGGCTCTGTTGCTATAGCCGTCAGGCATACCAGGAGGAGGCGCCAACGCCACGGCCACCGTTTGCAATTACAAAATACGACGAACCGCGCAGTGAGCCCTGGGGAACCCGTTGTCCTATTCCCTTTGCTCTTCAACCTGCCTTTGCCCTGCATAATGGATTTTTCCCTCCTGTTGCGCTACATCGCCACCTGCGTCTGCTGCAGTGTTTTAGCGTCACACCAGGCTGTCGCGGTCAATAACCCGATACGATCCGCTAGGCCATAACCAGCTAGTGCCAAGGGTTATTCTTAGGTGTGCCAAGCTTCCACGTGCTCTCTGATGTCCCTGGAACTTTGGAATGTTCAACGGCTATGGTCACACGTCACCTGCCAATGACATGACAGAACAATGTTGCAAACGGTCAATGGAATGCAGCACCGTTGACTTGTGCCATTGTGTCGTGCGTGCGTCCTGCAGGGCTTGTGTTGCTTCTGCCCCTGGATCCGGGTCGCTGCTGCCGAGTACGAACACGGCTGACTGGTCTTGAGATCAGCACATGGCGGACGTCACATTAATGCGCTGTGTTGAAATCCTCCATCTTGCACCGTGGCTCTGATTATTCTTATTCGAGCGGCAAGTGCGTATTGTGCATTCATTCTACTTCGTCATCATTCTTCTGTCAACCCCAGCCCAACCTCGCGACGCACTAAGCTCATTCCAATTGCAATTGCATCCGCTTGCTACAGACACGACTCACTGAAAAAACTCTCTGTGCTCTTTCAAAAACTTGCAGGAAACCTTGTGCCCGTTCTTCCAATCCCACGCCTGGCATTCAGCAGAGCAGTAGCGCGTTAACTTGCACCGACTGCACTTCTTGAGTTCGCCTCCGTCTTTCGCCCTCGTCGCATCGCACGCAATACACTGTAATATCTTTGCATCATCTTCGTCCATAAGAGATGCTGCGCTTCCGTTCTGCTGACCAGCGGGTGCGGGAGCGGCAGGCTGATGGCTTTGGGCGGGTCGTGGTGAAGCAGTAGCATCCTCAGGGCTGATGGGCGAGGCGAAGATGAGTGGTATAGCAACCCGAACAGCGTGCTTGGAAATTCTTGAAAACTGCTTCAACTCCTTCATATATCCGGCTGGGAAGATATCAATGCCACATCTACACATGTAACGCTTGCCTGCGTCTGTAGAAAGCGGAATCCTGCCCTCGGGCTTGTACTCGCACGTTGACTTGTGCTTCCACTGACGGCAGCGCTCTGCGAAGGTGGGTAAGAGGTGCTTCCAGAAGGGAACTTCCTTGGCGTCTGGCGTGATAAAGACACCTCTCACGTTGTCAACGTCCGACATGATGTCTGACAGAGTCGTGCTAAATTTGTCGCTGATTTCGTCGTGAAGCGCGACGCAAGCTGCGTCTAGAATAATAGTTTGGTTGGAGACATCAATCCGAACTGCATCTACGAAGATCGTAGCGAAGTCTCCATGGCTTCCCTTTAAGCCGAAGACAGACGTCTTCTCTTGCTTTTGAAGCCCCAGCGCCATAATGAACATGGAGACGATGGTCTCCTTCATGCCCAAACGTCCGCCTTTGTGAAGATCCGTGGTGGAAATGGCTTTCTTAAACGCAGCATGCTCCGTAGCTGACATGGTCGCCCTGGTTGAGACTAGGGCCGACAGTGAGTCGGTGTTTATGTTCGCCTTGGCATTGTTCATTTTGGGGAGAACATCAGGCAAAACGTAGTGAAGATGATCAAGTAGGGGTTTGGACCTTGGTAGCAGGTTAGCAAAAACATGATAAGATCGGTAGGCGGCTTACGAAGGGGTCATTTGAATGGAAAACACTGAGTCTGGGCGCGAAGCAAGAAGGCTCGGCTGGGCAACTGGCGCAGAGTACTCAATCCATAACGATTTGCGTGCAACCTTGGTTTTCCCACGAGCACCGTCCAGTGGCAGAGGCAACTCCAATACCTTCCGGAACGCGCTGCCGACCTTTATAATCAGGCTATAAGGATTTGACAGCTCGACCTCAACGGCCGCAGCGCTCTGCAACGCTGTCTTGACGTCCACTGAGATGATGTCAAGCCGCGTATGCAAGGAGATAATCCTGGACGAAGTGTCGTCGAAACATGGCCGAACAGTGATAGCTACATCTTCGTCTGTAATATGTGTTAGTAGGGTGCCCGAGAGGGCAAACAAACGCATCATCTTACCATGTGTTTTAGCCGAGGGAGCCGCGCACTGTACAGAAGCGTGCCCTGTCATGTTGGGTCGATATCTCGTGACGAAGACGTTCTTTCTGTTAACAGCTGAGGTATGCAAATGCAGGTGCTCGCCAAGGGATGGTGAGAAGTGTGCTGCATTCGCTGTCGTTCCCTTCAGCCCGAACATTACGCCACATTCTGTACCTCCATATTGAATAAGAGAGTATCTTGACACCATGGCTGAGACAATGAGTGGCGACTTGCCGTTGCATCCTGCCTGGTCATCTTCGACGTAAACCCTATAGCTGTTTGTCAAAGGCGTTCCGGACGTCGTTAATTTTCCAAATCCGAGCTGTACGTCGGGGTATATGGATTTTTTCTTAGAGTGCGGCGACGAACTAAGTTGCAGTTGACACAGTGGTGTTCCATTATAGTCGTTGAGATCGTCAAACGCCGCTACGGCTGAGTGAGGAACGACCATGGTGACACAGACAATGGGTGGCATCTGGCTCCAGGTTAAGAAGATGTTAGTATGCAAGTCTTGCTGGAACGTGCAGTCTTCCTCGATAGAGTACAATCCGAACATATCGAGGTGCGCGAACAATGAATGGAACTGATATGGACTCATGTTCACTTTCTCATCGGCCAAGATGTTGTCAGCCAAGTCGTCCATGAATGGGAGCCATTCTACAATGTCTGTGTTTTTGAGATGCCGCAGAACAACAGCCAAGCCGGCCTTTGTATACACTTCCCAAAATTGAAGCTTCTTAAGTCGTTCATCTTCATTCCCAATTTGAAACTTCTGGAGCTTCCGAGTCAAGTCCTCGTCTGGAAACATCTCCATGTAGAGGTTGCCGACAAATTTGGCCAGTTCGGTGGCTTCGTACTTCACCTTGCCAATCTCGGCAGGCTTCCAGACAACAATATTCCGCGCTAGTATACCAGCGATATCTTTGGCACCAGGAATGTCCTCCAACGTAGGCTCGTTGACGTGCCAAGTTGCGGTGGCATTTGCCAAGTACTGTATTGGCTTCAGTCCGAGCAGCAGTGCCATTGTCGGGAGATCACCACTAAGCAATGTCTTTGCAGACTCTGCTACACTTATCTCTCGCGGCAACAACATCTCCGTACGGAGGGTCGATGATGGCAGTTCACGGAGTAATGGAGCTGTGGCGGTGATGAGGTTCAGACTACCGAGATGGTCTACTAGATTCGATGTGTCGATCACGTCGAAAGAGAGGGGCGCGTGGCCAGAGTCTGCGTAGTCTGATGAATCGAGTACCAGGGGGTTGTAGTTCCAAGTCCCTCTGTACCAGTTGGCTTTGTGTGACCCGTTGTTCGTGCGATGGTGCTGGAGTACATGACAAAAAGCGATAGCATCTGAACTGACATAGCGAACCGTGACTTGACCGTCAGCATCACGGAATGCCTGGCACCACGCACCGAGTTGGACGAGAGCTGCTCTCAGCTCTTTAGGCATGGACTTTTCTGACGCCGGCACTGCTTTTGATACCCCCAGTGGCGAATCCGCTGAGAGTGGTACATGTATGAGGGAGAGGTGGAAGCCCCACAAAGGATTGTTAGCATAGTGGAGGATGAGACCGCTACGACGACAGGCAAACATAGGGTTAGCGAAGGTGAGTTTCTTGATAGCTTTCTTGTCTTCGAAGCAAGTGCCGCTATCCCAGAATGTCTGGTATTGCCTTGGGACGTCAGCATAACCTTCAATGAAAAACGGAGCTGCAGCGCGAAGTCCATCCACAACGATTCCATCATTAGATACCATCATGTTCTTATAACGCCTAGCTGCGTCCCATTGGCGTCTCACTGTCTCTTGCACCTCTTTATACCTCGACTGGTCAGAGGGCTCGACCGAGTACAACTCCCAGAGCTTGACCACGTTCGCAAAGGTCGTGTTATCACAAAAACGAACCAAGTTGCCGTATGGGCCTTGTTCCCACTCTTCAAGAGATTCCGCGTGATTGAGGAGTTTTTTAGCTTGGCCTTGTAGAAGAGTCAAAGTTTCATTATCAATGAAGACATGATAATATAAGTTCCAGAGCAGCCGGACGCAAGTGCCTTTTGCATCGTCGAGGATCGTACTCAGCGCCAGGACGTTACGGGCAATTATTTCTGTCTCAAGGTCGCAGCAGGTAAAGTCAAGTTTGCGTCCATCTAGTATGCGGTTAGAAAGATAGATGCTGCAGATAAGAAGCACGCACTAGTACCAGCTCCATTATAGACGCTGGAGAGGATGTTCCGGATGTCCCCGCAACCAAGTAGAAGCAGAGCAGCATCTTGTTCTGGCGGAAGAGATTGCGTTAAGCTCACAGCTGGCGTGTTTCCTGCCGCGTACAAGAATGGCGGTTGCGTAGTGTGAACTGGCTTTAGCGACATCTTACTGGTCGAGGCGAGGTGACAGGCAATGTGAGGATGAGCGGCCTAGGAACAGATAGTGTATTACTTCGTTCAGTGAGTAGCCAGCTTTCGCGTTTGACACGTCTTGAGACGCGTCTTGAGCAAGTTTGATGCTCGGTGGAAGTCGGAAGGCGATGACACCTTTGGAAGAAATGAACGAAAACAAGGTTGCGAAGGGGGTACCTCTTGTTAAAGCAGTATGGTAACCTGATTATGCTAGGCGCATGTAGATGTTATCGAGTTTTTATACGATCAGAATTGGGCAAGCACCATAATGTTCCTCTCTCGCAATAAGACCGGCGTTGCGGTGTACATCCAAGGATCTGTTTCGCTACGCGCTTCCAAGGTTTTCGTTTTTCGCTAGTAAAGGGGCTTTACCAGTTTTAGATTAGCTCATTTAGATCCCCCATACTCTTTACCTATAACCTCGAAGTGAAAAGCTTCTTCTCACTATACTAGAAGTATAGCGCGAGAAAGTGCTCATTTTCCTAATGGGAACGCAGGATTGGCACTGAAGAAAGAAGTACCACTCAGCTTGAACACTGCACGCGTCCACGATAGTATTAAGCCATGCATCATTTCCCAAGACGCAGGACTTCTCCGTATACCTATACTTAGCACGCTCCACGTCTTCCAGCACTCGGGTTGCTCCGTTGAGCTGATTATTTGGGGCGCACACTACCGCCTAGCCTACCGTGACTGTGCTACCCTTGAGATTTGGAAACACAGCACGAAGGTTGCCCTCCGTTGTTACCATACTTGCGAAGATGAGAATCAGTACATAGGAAGATGGTGCAATGTGTGGTAGAATGAGTGACGTTCGACCTTTCCGACGACTGAGTTTCCCCACACTGGCGCCTAACACGTGATGTAGCATCAACCTCGACAATTCAAGTATGCACATAGTAAGATTCTCAAAGTACAATCCCCGGCGACTCATAAACATGGAAAAGCTGTCATTCAGTACGCGCGAAGATACACGTCTTTAGCGCCTCCACCGGATTAGGCAACAGCTGGCGCGAACCTCGGTACTATCCCCTCGAATTGCCCTGTCAAACTTCGCGTCGCACTACAAGCTGCTCACCATCCCTTCTCTTCTTTCAGCCTCACTACTTGCTCATTTGGTGCTCAATATCTTGCATGTCCTACCTTCTCCACGGTAGTACCGCGTACACTGGCATGGGCTGGGTAGATCAGGTGCCACGTGCTGGGAAACTGTATATCGGCGGTCTCTACGCACTCTACACGGATCTCATTCGTGCCGAGGGCATAACGCACGTCCTGTCTATAATCGATTACGATGCTTTACTCCAAGAGAAGTTTCCGCACCTCAAGCACCACCTCATTCGAGCAGACGATCATCCCAATGAGAACCTATTGCAGTACTTTCATGAAGGGGTGGATTACATCGACCAGGCTCTGAGGGAAGCCAATCAAGACAGCAGTAAAGCGCCGGGAAACGGGAAAGAAGACGATAAAGGTGCAGGCGGCGGCGGTGTTTTCGTGCATTGCGCCATGGGCAAGTCGAGATCTGCCACTCTGGTCGTCGCTTATTTGATGTGGAAATACCGCCTCGATTCAACAACAGCATTAGAGCAGCTGTGTGAGGCCCGACCTGTTTGTGACCCTAACCCGGGTTTCAAGGAGCAACTCCAAGTCTGGGAGAAGATGTGCAAAACTGAAAAAGAAGAGGAGAAAAAGGCCATCTATGACGACTGGGAGAAAACGAGGTTTATGGGAGAATACTGGGAGTGGGATGCTCGACGGAGAGGAACAAGTTCAAATTTGTGACTTTGCTCCATGTCCGCCGACAATGCAACGATATATCAACAGATGATGAGCAGTCGTCAGGAATTTCACCATACATCTGCCATTTAATCCAACGTGGAAACCAATCAGCGGCGCTGACGATGTAAATTCGCGGATTATGGGTGACTCTGCGGGCCGATTCGCTGCGAGCAATGCGCGATTTCCTTTGTTGGCCAATGATGTCATTTCCGCAACACCTCGGTTTAGCATCTGCACTGCCTCCTTCAGCTTCCGCAACGTGCCTTGTCACTTTAGCACAAGAGACTCATAAATCTACAACATGTATTCTGATCCGGGTCGCTCATCGCACATACATCTCGCCCAAGGACCTATATGAGCTCGTCCTGAAACGAATCGACGACATGCCGGATCCCTTCGTTGAGCTGCGAAATGCGCGACAGACGAAGAATGGTTTCCTCAAGTACTTTCACGAGGAAATCTTCAATCTAAACTTTTACCGGGCACACATGTTATACTTCATTATCATCATTGCCATCTCGTCGGTCATTGTCTACGGGCAGGGTATAGCAAATGGACCAAAGGAGATTGGCGGCGCCCACCTCACTTATATGGATGCACTTTTCCTCTGCTGTAGTGCCATGACTACCACGGGCACGTTATTATCGTATTGATCATTGGTCGACTTGAACTGACTGCGAAACAGGATTGAACCCCGTGGACCTAGGCGACGTATCTGGGTTCCAGCAAGTACGTAAGATCGCAGTATGAACAACATGCGGGACATACACTGATTTCGTGCCTACTATCATAGGCTGTCTTCTGCATCTTGATGATCATCGGAAATATCCCTTTTGTCTCAACAGCCGTTGTGTTGATCCGAAGAACGTTGTTCCGCAAGAAGATGGCAGATGTGGTGAAGCATTCGCACACAATGCGGAGACTGGTCCAAGATATCGAAGACAACCGGCATACAGGCAGAGAAGAAAGTAGCCGCAACGGAAGCTTGAGACAGAGGCCAGCGGGAGAGCCCAGTTTACCCGCGAATGGCAAGCAAAGGCAGAGAGACAGATCACCAAAGAAGTTACCACCACTTTCAAAGAGCCGCACCTACCATTACCAGACAGGGTATGGCATCGCTCAATTCATTTAATATGGTCCCCCAGCTAAATTCCTGTAGATTTGGCTTCATCCCAACGCCATGGGAAACCAAGCTTGCGCGCAACTTCTTCAGTCGCATCTTCGATAAGCTAACCAGCGAGCTGAAGCCTGAACAGCATGACTACGTATCTTTCAAGCCACGGTTGGATTCCAAAGGCCGATTCTTGGAGCTTAGCGAGCACGACAGGCTTGAACTAGGTGAGTCTCCATCTATTAGCCATGTGATAGTTATATGACAGTCTCACTGACTTTGTGCCTCGAAACTGTAGGAGGAGTGGAGTATCGCGCACTTCAAGCTTTACTCATGATTTTGGTTGGCTACCAAGTATTTTGGTACTGCATCGGGGTACTATTCCTGGTACCATACGCATACCGCAATGACATCAAGAACGTGCTGAACGAAGCACAACCGAACGGGGTGAATCCTGGCTGGTGGGCCTTTTTCTGTACCGCCACCGAGTTTGCCAACGGTGGGCTGAACGTTTTGAACGCCAACTTCATTCCTTTTAGCGGCAATCCCTACATCCTGCTCGTCGCGGGAGTTTTAGCTTTCGCCGGCCAAACCCAGTTTCCGATCTTCCTCCGAATGCTAATCTGGACCATGAAAAAGTTGTGTCCTATGGGATCCAGATTTAGGAACACGCTGGAGTTCCTCCTACAACATCCACGACGATGCTTCATCTATCTGTTCCCCAGCCGCGAGACATGGTATCTTTTCGCTATACAATTTGTCATCGACGTCACAGCATGGCTTTGCTTTGAGATTTTGAACATCGGCATGCCAGACGTCGAAGCGCTTCCTATAGGCACCCGAATCCTCGATGGCCTTTTTCAGGCGACAGGGCTGCGTACAAGTGGAGCCTATATAATCGGTTTTGGTTCTCTAGCACCAGCATGTCTCGTCGCCTATCTCGTCATAATGTACATATCTAGCTACCCCATGGTACTGACATTACGAAAGACGAACACGTACGAAGAACGTTCTATCGGGCTAGAAGAGCACGACAGTAGTGCCGCTGGTATAGCATCGCATCTCCAGAAACAGCTGGCTTACGACATCTGGTTTCAGTTCTTTGGTGAGCAGTCCTGCATGAGCTGCACACAAGACCCATACTGATTACTTTACTTCGCAGCTTTCTTTCTTGTTTGTGTCATTGAGCGTGGGCACATTCTGCGCCAAGATCCTGGTTTCAATGTCTTCTCAATACTGTTTGAGGTCACGTCCGCATACGGCACCGTTGGCTTAAGTACCGGAATCCCAGGCAAAGACTACAGTCTCAGCGGCTCGTTTGCTAGTTTGAGCAAGGTTGTCATGCTGTTCGTCATGGTGAGAGGTAGGCATCGCGGATTACCGCTTGCCATCGACAGGAGTATACTGTTGCCTGGGGAAGAATTGATGCGACGCATGGACGCAGAATATAGTGCGCAAGGCAGAAGCAGTCCCGAAGAGGTGGAAGAGCTTGTAAACGACATCGAGGAAAGTGGAAAGTATCGTCCGGAGACGGGGAAGGGGGAGCAAGATCCAGAGGAAAGGACCCCATCTCAATTGAGGGCTGAGACGGACAAAGATTGTGCACGATGGGAGTGAGATTAGGTCGAAGATGCTACGGACGACTATGACACGAAGACAGGAATCTTTCGAACGCATCCCTCAGTTATGGACTCCTCGGGGTACTGCTTTCTACGACAATTTACCAGGCCGCATCGGTTAGAAGGAACAGCGACAGCGAAATTCATAATCAACGTATGATCATAACGTTCCTCGGAGCCAACATAAACACACGATTATGGAAGAACGGCAACTCTTACATGCATACGGCGACCAGATCAACTGATGTCGCTTATGCAGACGCACGGAATTTCGGTCGAACTTCCAAATCGCGATATCAAACGCTCATCGTCACATGCGCGTACGCAGACTGAAGGACTCGCGTAATCCGTCCTGACGTCATATCTCCTTTATGCTTCGTTGGACCGGACCCCACCAGCGTCAACTCAAAGGGGTATGTGAGAGTACCACAATAAGATCAGCCCTGTAAGGCGACGAGGTAGGTCCTGTATCCCGACTAGGTCGGCGCAATCCTTCGTTCACGCCCCCCAGCGCCCCGCTCAAATCCACCCCAGGGCTATCACAGATCATCTTCTAGTGGCTGCAAAACGGGGGATCCACCGCATGAAAAACCAACGCAGAGCAATTACACTGAGGATGCCGATGCTTCGATTCAGGTGCGCCGGACTGCCGAAGCGAAGATCGCGGTAGTGCTCGGCATATGCAGGTTACAAGGGCAGGGGTCGTCGTTGGCGAGAAGAAACAAGACAGGGAAGTGGGAGTGGGGTCTGAGCAAAAAGGGATAGGGGCAGAGAGCGTTTTTGTGTTGCAGGCATGAAGGTTAGGAAATGAAAGACTCTTGGTCGGCGAGGCTGGTCAGCTAATCGGTGTAATGGCCGGGATAGGAACGGGAGATGTGCGCGTACAGCGTATGCCAACGAAGCTAAGGGGACCAGGGACGGAATGAACAAGCCGGTACACACAAGGCGCTATCTTGTTAGTCATCGTGTCTACATTCGAAACCATTACCGCGTTATTATTTGGCGCGCGTAGGAAAATTCAAAGCTAGAGCGAGCGAAGGTATCTAGACCCACTTCTTCACCGTTACGCTTCCATGCGTCATTCAACAAACGAACAACCACTCACCCCAGGTGCTCTCCTACCTCACCTCACACAGACTCCATGCATACTGCCCAATCACAAGAATCTCATTAGTCATACACTATCGTGCAGCCGTTGATGTTTCATCACGCACAACGTGCGACGATGGTATCCAGCCACACATGCACCTAGTTTCTCGAAATAGTTTTCATTCAGTCGAGACTCTCAAAGATGGCGATGACAGCCGCTATTCTCGCGCCGACTATCTACCTATCACAGAGAGAGATGTCAAGATGCGCTTGGACCAGAGTTGATGAACCGGAACATGCCTTGGGATGGATGGCGCTTGCGCAATGGGGTGGGGATGCTGCGGTTAGTGTTTTGAGCTAGACTTTTTCTTTTTGAATGGAGTCGTGGATAGTCTAGCAGTAATGAAGAATGTGGATACGCGACAAGGCACCTAGATAGTCTCGTTAGGATGTTTTGTTATTGTTGTTGTTATCCAATATCGTGACTCGGCAGTAGATCGAACGAGGTCAAGTATCGGAAACTCGCTAAGCGACCCAGAAAAGGCAGGTACACACACAGCCCCCGAAGCGAGATTCAAGGGGTCAAACGTACAGTAATAGTGTCTAAAGTAAGCGGTTCTGGATTGGATTGGATGGACTACACGTCTTTACATTTCTATCTTGCAGATTTCCCAGAAGCGCCTGCTTGGACCCGAAACTATCATTGTAAATAAAGGAAACTAGTTATAGACTAGAGGGAATAGATTCCAGTTGCTGAAACGCAACTATTTGGAAACCCCAGAACCGATGTCTGATCCGAAACATGCCATGTCGCACGTGCGACATCAAACAATATGCGAAGAGTCCAGACCACCCAAGGTGCATAACGTGGTTGAAAGTGTGATTAACGAGAGTAAGAATCGTCGTGCCGTGTCGTACCAATATCGAACCCAAAATAAACAGGTACCGCCGAGTTGTAATGAGATGACAAAGATGCCGTTTACCTCTTCACATCGTTGAGCAGGCTGGCAATCGGCATGTTGTCGCGGGGCGCAGAGCTCCAAGTGCCCGCCCTCTGTCGACCAGTAGAGGGAACCGGCATTGGGAGCATATACGGAAGTCTCTCAGGAGCAGATACCGCGCTAATGTTCATGGGGTTCATGGGGCTGTAGTGCTTGGTCGGCTCGCTGTATGCAGGCGATGTATACGACGGGAACGGAGAAGGCTTCAGCACCGGGTTGTTCATCATGCTGCCATCGGGAGAAGCATCGGGGGTAGGGGGGCGAACAGCATTGGAACCATTGCGCCAGATCTCCTCGAGTTGTGCGGGAGAGACGTCCGCACCATAGTCTGCAGCAATGGTGGCCCAAAATTGGTTACGACGGGCCTCGTAGATAGAGCGGAGACGATCCGTATCGACGACCTTGGGTTGGTGAGCCACCTCAGTGTTGATACGAAGGCCGTTGTACGGTTCGGGAGATCCTCGAGGAGTCAGTGTGCGAGGCTTGGGAAGAAGGATCTTATGCTGGGCTCGGCCTGGAGAAGTGGTGACAGAAGCGGCCCTGACGTGGGGACTCCCATTGTAGCTCATGGGGGAGCTGTGGCGGGAGGATTGAGAGTAGGTGTCGTGGTCAATGGCCATTGCATAAGCCGGTGACTGGCCGGCAGAGCTGCAGGACGCTGTCGAAGAGACGGAGGAGTTGCGTTTGCGGCGATGGCTACCGTGCGAGAGCTGGTGAAAGTGCAAGCGGCAGGCAAGCTCAGTCTTCTTGAGGTGTGCAGCAATGTGCTTGTAGGGCATCTTCTGCATGCGGGTCTGGAGAAGGTAGTTTTCCTAATGATGTTAGAACACGTAGATGCCATGATTAGAGGCAATCATACCTCTTCTTCAGACCAAGACCTGTTACCGCCGACCGACATTTTTCGAGCACGAAGGCTTGATGGGTCGGGTGACTGGGAGTTCATCTCGGGAAGAGGGGAAAGGATTTGCGGCTGGTGGTGAAGCATTGTGAGGATGGTGTGGATGATGAGGCTGGGGTTGATGAAGAAGTGGTTCTGGTTGTTGTTGTTGCGTGAATGTCGTCAAGTTCGTTTCCGCTGGGGATATCTGTCGATCGATAGGAGTCTTGCTCGTGAAGGAATGTATTACAATTTGCTTTGGTATACACAAGTAATTGCTCAGCAATGTCAATTAAGGAATGTAAGGCGGCCCAAACCAGTGGGAATTGAAAGAAAGTATTAAAAGGCTGCTAGAAGAACACAAAAGACAGTTGCCGATTGAACAGATGCGGTTGAAGCCTCGAAACTTGGGGCATCCGAACGAGATATAAGCGTTTGGACAGCGAGGCGAAACAGGTGGTCCCAGGAACCAGACAGCATGGCTGATTGTCAGTGGCAGGTGCTGAGATTGGCAACGTTTTCAAGCCATCGTGGCTGCAGGCCAAGTTTTCGATCGTCGCCATGGGCTCTCACGGGCGGTCAAGGCCAAAATGTTTTGGAGAACCCTGTCACGAGACATGTTAAGCCGGAAGAGGACGAGGCATAAGGCCGAGAGCGATCTCGTCGCCTGAAAAGTCGGGAATCTGGGCGGGATGCATGATGTTAGCAGCCTCATCGGGGAATATAGGAGGTGGTTTCAAAACTGGGCGTGTCAGAGCGCGGAACGTGCTTCAGTTTTACGGAGCGCGAGGTTTGACAGTGTTTGGCATGCCTGGAAACAAGCTCTGGCACCAAGCTCCAGAGACGACGGGCGCTAAGCCATAAGGCGATGTGACAGGCTGGGGAGGGAACATGTCCATGTCCACGTCGACTCGACGATGAATGTTCCGCATGCGACACTTTCAGCGCACAAAACTGAGGGAGAAGAGAGGCGAAGAGAAGAGAAGGGTGCAACTTGGGAAACCAAAAGGGCCGAGCATGCTGGTGAGGGGAGATAAGACGCGCAACACCAGGTTGCGAGTGACGCAGGCGTCGACGCTGTGAGACGTGCGAAACGAGTACACTCGGAACGGTCGTGGGCCGCTCTTGAGCATCAAGCCGATAAGGCGCATCCTGAGGCCAAAGGCCTTGGCAGATCATGGACGGCTCTGGCGGCGGGCTTCTCTCAAACGCATCAAGCTGGGGCTGATACTGGCGCTGCGTCAGGCGGCTGAGGCACACAAATAAGTGGCGGAAGCGCTTGGGTTGAAAAGGCATCGCGCGCCATGACGACGCGACGACGATGAAGCTGAGTTTCCCCGCGCTGAGGAGGGCTAAATAGCAGCAGCAGCAGCAGCATAATCTACAGTAGTGGGTTGGTCATTGGTGGGCAGGCTGAAGGTGGTGAGATGGATTGGGGGAGAGAGAGAGGATGATTGACGTGGTCACGCTTTGTGGCACCATGGCTGCAATGGTTCATGGTAGTCGCGACTTCCTGTCATGTCCTTGACCGATCACAGTGAGGGAAGGCACGAGCAAGTACAGACACAGAGAGAGAGAAAGAGCGCCCGGTCAGTGCACCCTACCAACCAACCAATCTAGCCCCGCTTCTCCGTCACATCACTACTACCACCACCATCACCACCACCCACGACGTCGTCCCCCAACGCCTACATGTACCGCGCCTTGACAATGGGCGGCTAGCCACTCTACCCACCTGCAACGGACAGTCATAACATAACACCAGCGTAGTTTGCTAACTGGCCACGTACCAAGTAGAGAGAGAGAGAGAGTCTCCATTGGGACGCTCTGCAGCGCTCGCATGAACTTGGACATGCATGAATCTGTCACGCGCTGGCTGCACTCCCCTCACCTTGTATCGACTCGTCGTGTCGTCGTCCCCGTACCCTGAAGCCACATATTCATCAAAAAAGGCTGGTCCTGGGGCGCTTTTACCCCGCTTCTTGTCTGCACACCTCCTCCCACGTACCTCTACCTCGACCACGACGCGACATTCACTGCTAGGCCATGTACCAGTACCCCGCTTCCCCAGCTCTGGCGGCTACCCCCGCTAGTCCTTGGCCGCTTAACCTTCTACCATCCCCGTCGTCGTCCACCCCTCATGCCGCTGCAACCCCCCCATTCGCTCGCCTGCCTGCGAACCTGACCCTCTTTGTATCCCTTGTACTTGATCAGCCCTCGCACCGACAGGCTATCTGCCTACTTGGATTCTCATGATGATCTACCGCCTTCACGCTGGCCTTTGTACCCTTTGAAAGCGGTCCTGAAGCTGCAATATACGAGCATGACACTACTACCCTCTATAGCCACAACTCTCCAGTGAAGCTGTCTCGTGTCTCTTGTCAGCCCCCCCGTCTGCCGCCATGTCGTGAGTGTCTCTGTCGTGTTTGCCTTCCACCTCGTCCAGCTCCCCAAGCGACTCCTCTGGCCATTTTACTCCGTTACCCTGCCCGCGCGCTGACGTCGTGACGCTTGTTGCACAGCTCCTTGCCCTCCACCAAGCGCAATCTGAAACCCTCAGCCATCGCAGCGACCCTTCCGCAAAACTCCCACTTCACTGCGCCCACGGAGCTGTCGAGCGCACAGCCCGTGGCCTCTGTCGCCACGGCCGCTCAAGACGCCCACGCCGGCGCCCAGCAGCCCCTCACATCACCTACCAACCGGAAGCGCAAATCTGTGGCCCTCAACCATTCGCAGGAACAGATGGCGAGCTCAGCAGCAGGCGGTGGCGAGGACGCGCAACCGACCAGCGCGACAGCGCCACCGCCTGCTGATGTCGACGCTGGAGCGCAGGAGCCTAGGGTCAAGAAGAGTCGAACCAACACGCCTTGGACGCCGGCCGAAGAGCAGAGGCTGAAGCAGATGCGAGATACAGGCAATAGTTGGAGTGAAATCGCAAAGGTAAATCAACGCCCAAGGTGCCAAGTACCTTGGCCGCTAACGTCTTCTGCTGCGATAGACGTTCCCGCAACGGACTGAAGGCAGCGTGAAGAAGCATTGGTACAAGGACATGCATTACGCCGAGTTCGCAGAGGACGAAGTGAGTCGTGACTTTCCTCTCTCGTCTGCCTGTGACCTTTCAGTGAATGATTGCTGACAAGTAAGAAGAGTACTGCGCTGCTTGCTGCCATCAAAGAATACGACGCCAACAAGTGGAAAGTAATCGGCCAAAAGGTTGGCAAACCTGCAAAAGTACGCTTTCCTGCATCTCAGGTGTCATGGAGGGAATGTGAAGCTGACCGCGCACCAGGCATGTGAGCAGTATGCAAAGGAGCATTTCGGTGGGAAATACTGAAGGATTTATTAATCACCTCGGCACCACAGTCTGCATCTTTCCGGATTGGGCACGGCGTGTCCGCTTTATCATGATACCAGCTTTCCTTTCTCGATCGGGCATTGCGTGCAACAAAACTGCTGCGGCCGCCCGTTCGCCCTTTTGGAGTTTCCGGACATTGCTTCTCGGCAGCGGGGTACACAAGGGCTAGGCCGACTTTCTATTCGATCAAAATGCTTGGGTGTATAGGTCGTGCGGGCAATGCTTCTTGGTCTTTTTTCCCCTTGGGACTCTTTTCGATAGATGTCTTGTCGTCTGTCTTGTCGTGGGTTGGTAATGGGCTTGGAGAGGGTTAGGACGCAGTATTATCTCCTTGGGTGGAACTGGATATGGTCTCTCTCTTGCCAGTATCAGTATCAGCTTACCCTGGCATAGCATAGCGGCAGACATGTGCACTTTTCTCGATTCTCCCAAACGTAGGAATCTCCCAAACGTAGGAAGAAACCTTCCGACGGTCATTGGTCGATAGGAACCTGTCTCTGTTTCACATGGGAGCCGCTTGTTTCGGGTATCTGCAGTAGTCCCACCCAATTGTTTCATCGATTGTGCCTCGCCTCCCAACGTTGTTCTCGTCACCCAAGTTTCCGCTGTGGACCGTCCTCGGCGAACAGCCTACCAGCTGGCTACTGGCTATGTGTGGAACACACATATAGGCGGCCTGCCGCTGGTGTGTAGCGAGTGTCCTGCTGGGGCGCAGCACGCAACAGGGAGCATCGACTGCTGTACTTTTGTGTGCGATCAGCAGCGTTTGTTGGCGATCTTAGTCGAGAGATCCATGTGTAACGGCGAAGTTTCCAGACGAACGCTCCGGCTAGGCTGCCGAACCGACCCAATGGGCGCCGCCGGTACTTGAAACGAACTAGGAAAAACAATGTGGTTCTGCTCGAATCATTATGTTATCGCCGGGCGGAGGGTACCTTGTCGCCCCGACGGCGTGAACTACAATACGAGTCTTCGCACCCCACACGTATTTGGCAGTGCTCGCTCGCTCAAGGCAGGTACAGTAGGGTAGGGTAGGGTAGGGTAGAGTAGATAGGAGTCTGGTTGACTGGTTGACTGAGTTGGAGCGCAAGGACTGATGACTCCACCCGACATGTCAGCGTCCTGGTCAAGCAGCCTGTGAGTTGGAGTTTTGCGGTGGCCCATCAGGCTAAATGGCTATACTAGTTGGTCGAGTACTTGACGATGAGCAGACTCGCATCGCCTACCGCGAGGCGCGACTTTCTTCGTTAGGCCTCAGGACCGTGAGGTCATGGCAAGCGCTGCACCTGCAGGGACATCCTTGTCCGCGACCCGGCCGTGTGCAATGTCGTGTCCCCGTCACGTGCCCCGTCTGGCTTGGTGTTGAGCTCCTCCTGGTGCTCTCTCGGCGACAGCGCATCCGCTGGCCATGGGGGGCCCCCCCTGGGCATGACAGAAGCCTGCTCGCCTCTACACGACGTCCTGGCCGACGCGATGCGCCCGCCGCCTGCGGTCGAGAGATGACTTGTATGCGAGCCCCTCGGGGCGGGCAGATCATGATGGTGGCGCGTCAATGGGAACCGAACCGCCAAGCTGTCGCTATCGTTGGTGTGTGAGGTTTAGCGTTGGATATGCGCATCGCCCGGCGATAGACTACCACTTTCGCCTCCTCGCTTCCTTTCACCCCACACAGCACAGCACCAGCACTACCTCGTTTACACCAACCTGATCGACTATTGTCTCAGGTAGAACCCCGTCAACCCTCTTTTTCCCCCTGCGCCCATCCTTTTTTTTTTGCCTCTTGCTGCTGCCAGCACTGCATCTGCGCGCAGCCGCCGTACGCCCGCTGGGCTCTCTGCAGTACCCTTTTTTTTGCTTCTGCTGCGTCATCCAGCCCTGGTCGGCTTCGGCAACTTCCTGTGGCTGGTCGATCCTCGCATATAGACATGGTAGTCGTCTATACCTTGAAACGGCCTCTGCATTGAGCCAATCTGAGGCCGTCCATGCCAATGCGTTAGAGAACGATGGCGGAGGGCCTGTCAGCGCCCCGTCCACACTGCCTATGCCTACAAGCCGGTGCGGCAAGACACAGCTGCCTCTGCCGGCATTTTACGCTGCCCTGATTCCGAGTACCGCGCCAGCAGCAAGCAAGCAAGCAGCATCATGCTTGATGGCGCCGGGTAAGGCTCTTCCAGGCTGGCATAGAGTACCATCTTGTCACTGATGAGGCACACGGTGCGTGGGCCATGGGACGAGAAGATGATGATGATGATGATGATGATGATGATGATGAAAGAGGATGCTGTCCTGGCGTCACGCAGCTTACCGCGCCCGCGCCTGCCTACTAGCAGGAACCGAGCTGCGCATCCCGTGGTCCTGGCTGCTCGACCGCTTCAGTTTGGCTCCATCCATCTGGCATACTGCGCTCGCTGGTGGCGCGCCCGTTTTGGGCAATTGTCCATCGAGCCCCTGTCAATGTTGCGCCGCCTCCTAGCCGATTGTGAACGTTCCTCAATGCACATCTCCTGGCCACCACGCCTCGCCAGGATCCCGCATGTAGAGGCTGCAACGGCGTTGGAGATCTTTCTGGCGGCTTTCTAGCTTTCTAGAAATAGTTCAACGATGGCAGGGCCCGCGCTCGCCCCGCTGGCCATTGGAAGGCGGCCAAAGTACCTCATGCCCCATCTCATTTTGCTTGAGCAGCCACTCACATCACGCCCCCGGCAGCATTGCACTCGGGCAAATGACCTGGATAGCCGTCGAGATCGTGTGCCAGGGACCCCCCTCCTGGTCATTGATCACCGCATTATGCTTGACGTAGAATGCACTCCCGGTCATTCCCTACTAAGCTCGTTCCGTCCAATCCTCAGGAACAGAGACCGTCTCGTGGGGATGACCCATTGCTCACCGCGCTTGGATTCTGTGTCCGTGTGGCAATCGCACAGGACCGGGCTTTTTCAAGGGACGTACTGCCCAAATTTTTAATGCCCTGCTTCTCAGGCGTGAACGTCTTATATCTCCCACGAGCGCTCCCAGTCGTAGGTACCTTTTTTTGCTGGTTTGTTCCCACAAGGCCTATATCCGCCTACCCCATCACCTTAACTCGGCCGATAAGACTTTGACCGATGGCGCATTCCTCCAGGCTCTTCTTGCTCCAACATTTGTCACTATAACAGAATTCAAAATACCCCAAACACGTGCGATACAACTACGCTCGTGTCGACACACAAACTCAAACTAGCTTTCTTTTTCTGGCTCAGGTCTCACTGCGGCGGCCTGCCAGAGCAAGCTAGCTCTGGTAGTCTCCATGCGTATTCGCAACACTGGCGAGTCCCTATCGAGGCCCTTTCCTCGACTACAGCGTACCAGGCGATGCCGGGGAAGAACACCACATTCCGACGTCAAACGTCGAACATCAAAATGTCCTCCATTCCCATACCGGACTGCCTCCGGGTTACCACCACTCCTTCCTGCAGCCACACCACTCTCAAACGCTTCAACATGCCGGCGCTGGCGGCCACCACACTACCTACACAGATATCGAGACGCCTTCGGCACCATATCAACCCCATCTGTTGCGACATCACTCCATGTCGCAACAATCTCCATCTTCCTACGACGTGGGCTACCCACCACCCTCCCAGCAGCAGCAGACGGCCGGACGCAAGCGAAGTCATCACGACGACTTGCAGCACGAACTTGCTCCGAGCCTAGAGCAGCAACTCAACCCATACGCCCAGGCGGCAGGAAGCGTCTCACTACAGCACGCGACTCAGAGTTACTCCCTCCCGCAGTATCCTCCCCCGGCAGCCCCGCAATCCACTCTGCCTCCTACCCACCATCACCACCTCCCCAATCAACACCGCAATAAGCGGCTGCACCACATGGAGGGCGCGCCTCCTTCTCCCGCTCAGCATGGCCCTCCCAGCGTCGTAGGCCAAGAAGGGATGCCCGCACCAGCGCAGCGCCCGCGCGGTCCCAAGCTCAAGTTCACGCCCGAAGACGATCAGCTACTCGTCGACCTCAAAGAAAAGAAGAACCTGACCTGGAAGCAAATCGCAGACTTCTTTCCCGGCCGCAGTTCCGGCACGCTACAGGTGCGGTACTGCACGAAGCTCAAGGCAAAAACCACCGTCTGGACAGACGACATGGTGAGTAATCAGCCCTAACCCCCCAGTCATGAAACGCACGACGTTTGTGCATTCTTCAGCCACATTTTTAACTCAGACACGCTTGTACTAACCACGTTTGCGCGTCGCAGGTAATCAAGCTTCGCAACGCCATGCAGGAGTACGAGAACGACCGTTGGCGCATCGTTTCCTCCAAAGTGGGCAGTGGCTTTTCGCCCGCCGCCTGCAAAGACAAGGCCGCTGAGATGGAGGCTTTGGAGCTAGCCGCAGCTGAGGAGGAAGAGCAGGAGCATTCACAACACCACCAAAGCGGGTATACGTCGAGCCAACTCGCATCCGGACCCAGCGATCCCGGCGCAAATTACCAGTGACTGGCCGACCCGGCGTGTGAGGATCTGGCCGGTGATTTTGAGGGTCTGCGCGCGTGGTGAGCGTCGCGCATTCCATGGAGAGACGAACAGGAGGTGTCTGTGTCTGTGTGTCTATGTGTGTGTGTGTGGGAGGGAGAGTTCTATAGGGTTGTGCTGGTCACAACATCCCCCCCATTGCGAAACCGAATTCGTTCCGAGGCATTGCGATACTTCACTTTTGGGGCATACATGCATTTTTAATCTATATTTCACGACGTACAACGATATGGATACGGTATACCCTTCTTCAATAACACACTCGCTAGCACAAAAAAACTTGCATTCTCGGAACAGGAACATTGATAGAGAGGCGCGGGGGATGGGGCCCCTCGGAGTGGGTTTATAAAGCATAGCGGCCGGCGTTGGGGAAAGAAACTAGAAACACATTTTTTTTGGGGCAGGTGGGCGGGCAATTCGTGGTTGTTGTGGCGCATTGAACGGGAACGGCCTCCTTCTACCTCTTCGGCATACAACACAATAGCCGTCGCGATACCAGGAACGACGGTCTTGGCGAACTGCGCGCGCCCGTCTAACGCAGGCCAGAAAGGAAGGGGGAGGGAAAAGATACCCAAAGGGGGGCGCATTGGGAAGTCGTTTCGCATTTTCTTACTGTCTTTCTTGTTTGCGTTTTTTTCAATCTCCTATGTACCACATCACCATTAATATGCCCTCTGTTTTCCATACCACTACTTACTACGAGCGTACTCCTCTTTTCGTTTTGTCAACACAGTTTCCGCGCGTGCAGTACTCGCGCAGCCACATTCGCTATACCACTACTCTCTCCTACTACTATACAGCTACATCTTGGCACTTGTCGTCGCGGGATACACTATTTTCCTTCTCCCGCACTTCTTTAGAGATCTTTAAGATTCGTAATGTAATAGCAGTCCCATCACATCGGCATATATCTATATACAGATATCGAACTATAGCATAGCGAAAGTCCATACATATAATACCATAATATTAATCGTCAGACGCATTTTATTCCTGACTATATGCGATCAGCCCGTTTTCACATTATCATAACTTGTTACTGCTATCATGCACGTCAACCGCTGTTATGCGGGGAAGGACGAGTGGCGCAATGGCAGATTTGTCTCAGAGCTCTGCTGAGCTGGTGGCATCGTGTCTCAGGTTGTGAGTGACGATGATTGTTCGCATGGAAATGTGAAACGCTGACGTTGTTGGTCTGGCTTTATAATGCTCGCGCTTTAACGGCCTTGCCTTGGCGATGTTTGGAAAATGCCTGATGGCTGGACTTTCAAAAGGCCTTGCGAGACAGGATGGGAATGTTGTTGAATTCTTGTAACGGCGCCAATTGTGCATGTTATGTGGAGATTCTGAATGCGTTGAAAGACTGTCGGCTTTGATGTATACCGCGCCTTCTGGACTTATGCGCATATTGCGCATTATATGTGCTCTGGGACTTGAAGCAAGTAGGTACGACAGCAAATCTCGGATTCCTGCGAAGAGCACTGAATTACTAAAATCCATCTACAACATCTTTTTCACTCTAGTTTTTTCTTTGTTTTTGCATCAAGGTCGATTTGTTTCACCCATTCATTCATTGGCTCCACATCAAGCGTCACATCCCAGAATCACTCTTATTACTATTATCATGGTACATATAACACACCGAAAAGTCAACACCATTATCATGTTTTCGATATTAAAGACGCATGCCCAACATACTGCGTCTGCAGGAATATCTTGTTCATAATACCCGGGTCCACGATAGATTGCTTCCGCACACACCTCGCTACCTCGCCTGGCGCCGCCGCAGTGATGAGAACAAGCAGGCTGCATAAGCCCGCTGCGTGTGCGGTTACAACATGATGGAAAGGAGCAGAGTATGAACAACATTGAATATGCATAGTGGAGCGAAGCACTCCAAGTCGAGCATTGTCACGCGCATGGATAAGCTACACGTCCCGCATAAATCCAGCCGTTTCTTTCGGCCAGCGCGAGGCAAACTGGCTCGCATCCGACTTGTCCAGCTTCGTGCGATCCGTGACCCCCCATCCCGGTCTTAATAGCCAACAAAAAAGGCACGTCCCGCGGAACCAGCGCACTGAACTGCGTTATAGCCATGCGCTACGGAATTAACGTACCGCTGCATGCACTTGCACATGTCGGTGCTCCATGTAGAGCCCGAGTGGGTTTCGTTTCTTCTCCGATCGCGTGATATTGGCTATGGGTGTGTGCTGACGGACGTCAGGAAGCTTTCCATATTACCGCGACCGTGGACGCATCCACACCTCTCTCGTCAAGACTTGCCACTTGCCTTGCCCAAGGGAGCTTCTCCTTGCTGCATCATCTGCATCATGTCTCAACAGTTTGAATTCGCTCATCGGCTTTCTCTCATGGTAGCGATCTTCATCCTGACGTGTGTGACTCACCCATGCACTTCCGCATTTCCTCAGAGCGTGTAGATCTCATCGACCGTTGGGGCTGTGAAACAGCAGTATGACAAGTCGTACCGCTTCATTGGGTTTTTAGATGCAGGAGGCTTTCTCTCGTCCGTAACAGTACCCTCGTCAGCCATGTGGCAGTGGCAAATATGAAGTTTGGTTCTGACCCTTGTTCATAACATATTCGAGTTGTGCATGTGGCGATGTCTATGTTTGTCGACCAGTTGCAATGTTGGGACGATACAACAGCGGTGATCGTCAAGTCACGATCTACAGTGGAGATGTTTTTGATATAGTTCGCCTGCAGGTCCAGCTGTGCATGACGGTTTCAGTTACATGTGGGGAAGAAAGTGTAGCGACTGGTAGCTTGTAAGTCTATGAACTGACTTCGTTCACCGGTGATGCCCGACCAGCACACTGAGAGCACGCAACGTGTCATGCAGGTTCAGTTCACAAATTCGGCGCATGGCCAAGTCATGTTTGCAATGGGCTTGCACCCCTCTCTACATGATCTCATCATCTCGTAGCGTAGCGCAAGCGACCCCATATTCCCCTGGACTGCGACCAGGTGCGGGCAGCTCCGCACCCTACTGCAAGACGCTGCACAGTGAAGACGCTATGTCCACCTACAGGCGCGCATCACCTTGTCACTTAGCGGCGAGGCATATTGCTTTGTCGTAAATAAACCCCCGACTAGCGATTTGCCGTGCTGACCATTGTCGTCGTTGCCGACTGTTGCGCACTGGCAAAGGCAACACCACGAGCCAGGTATACGGTCATTCGCGTCTATTTCGAAAAGCAACGTTCCCTTGGCCCGCGAAAGGTCCTCGGAAAACGACAACAACTCAATCGGCTTCGTCCCAATCAGGATGCAAGTCCACTGTACCATAGCGCCACTGTCGGACGATAGGCACCGTGTTTATTGGATAAAACCGAAAAATGGAAAGTGGAGGTATAGCCAATAGTCGGCTTGGAAAATGCGGGTTTTACGATCATACGTGGGGCGAGAAACCATAGGCTATATGTGGAGCTAATATATGTCTGTTGTCCAGAAACAGAAGATGTGCCGGCACGGTATCTGCATGTTCCGCTACTTGGCTTCACGAACATCGAAGCACTCACATGCTGCTCGCTAAACAGACGCGAGGTCGGCGGTGTAGGAATCCGGTGAAAGTCATGGTAATAGCCATGAAAAAAGGGGAGTCTCTCCTTCGCGCACCGAAGAGCATGTGGAGATACCGTGTTGGTCCCCTAATCGGTCCTAAAAGATAACCGAGCAGAGGTGATATATTGAACTGCCCTCGTTCCGTCTATCTAGCGGGAGATTTATATGCAACATGCGCCTCGTGTGTAGTTCGTAGGTTCGTAGACTACGACACAAGCAAGCTTGCAAAGGACGGACGCGCAAAAATCTTTTCCCATAATCGTGGATTTGCAGGCATAATTTGCCTCTCAATGACCGCTAAGGACTGAGCCATCATTGCTCAATCAATCGGTAGGATCAATATTCTGATAGTCGATTATTGCCTTGCTGGGTGGTGCTAGCCAAGAGAAGGTGAGGCGCCATATCCACTGCGGATGTAACATCGCGAGTGCCTACGAGTAGAGTGGAAATGGCTTTGTTCGGTCGGAGCTCAGTTGGCTGGTGTGGTCACGCATACTCCTCGGTTGCTGACCACCCGACCATCTCGGAGGTTGGGTTCCAGAGAGCGGAAGCGGTAGGTCGGATGATATGAGCTGGGGAACAAGCCTGGTCAGCGCAGTAGCTGACTGCATAGTCACTCGATTGGAAAACCTCGCCTCCAGAATCCAGGAAGTTCGCGCTTGAGATCGCTTTGCTTACAAGCACTGGGAACCTTTGACAAGTCGCCACATCGCGTATGTCTGTCACTTCTGATATAGCCTGAATCAGTTGTATAGCGCCACCGGAGTTGATGAGAAGCCATGCTAGGCAGCAGGACGTAAGCAGGTCCCGAGCCTGGTTCCGTGACTTGCTCTATCCGGAAACACCTAAGCGTGGCCAGTGATCTTTTGTGGGATACCTGCTACCTAGGAGACCGCCGGAGCGTAGCAGGTAAAGAGCAAGGTATCACAAAAACAAGTGGATCTTCGGGCTGGCCGAGTACCTATGCAGAGTGTGGGCTCACTGAGGACCAACATCTTGGTAGCGAGAGCTTTCACGCACTCGCCCTACGATCTGAACCAAGTTCATAACTGGCAAACCGCTGACAATAGCAAGGTGGAGTCGAGCGGCCATAGATTAATCGCCGCATATTAATATGACCAGGCGCATATAGTGGCTGCCGATGACCGTGCACTTGATATTTGTTGTCAGCCTTAGCGAAAGGCGGTGATGGCAGTATTTCCATTATCCAGAGAGCTCTCCGAACTTTACAACTCGTTCTTCTCTCTAGCCTCACTTCTCACTCTTGAGTGGCATACTCATTCGATCGGACCAGAGCAGTAATGAGCAGTAGATCGGTACTAGATAACAAATCAACGGCACCGTAAATATCGATTGCAGGTTCATTGAAGCTGCAAATCCTTTCGGGGACATTCTTGAGCGATGAAGACTACAAAGAAAAAAAGTTAAGTCGACGCCAGGAGACTTCGTAACGATTGGAAACCTGCCTGCTAGGACTCGAGTCTATCTCCCAAACCTTCACGGTATAGAAACCTCCCAGTTACATGCTTTCATGAGGCGAACCTCTCCCACCAGTATCGATTCCCAATGAACCTACGAAGACTCTTGGAAACCCCCTTTTTGCCTTTCCAAAGCTCCTATCCTACGATACTCACACATTTCTAAGAAGCAGCGAAGCCCCTCGATCACAGTATTTTCACGTACAGCCCCTGAAGACATCTCACCTCAATTATTCTCAACAATTCAGTCATCTTGAGCAAGTCCGTGCAAAGTCCAGCTATTGTCTCTTTTTACAGTCAGTCACCAGCTCGTTTCTCCTAGCCCATTAGAACTGATGAAGTATGGCCCCGTAGTTCGTAACCAACAAATAGTTGACGAGTTAATGTGTTAGTAGCTCTGTATTTTGTACTCATACAAGGCGGACCTGAGCAAAGACAAGTCAAACACCTTGCTAATAAAAGATATATTTCAATATAGTCATGGCATCATCCCATCCAACAACACTCCCCGCCCACCATCTCCCCTTACGCCCTCCACGGCCGCCCCGGCTTGCCGCCCCTCGGCTTAAAGCACTTCAACCACTTGGTCAACGCAGTAGTAAAATACTGCCTCGAAATCGCCCCGCCAGCAAACGTAGTGCGGAAATCATAGCAATGCTGCGCATCCGGCAGCACATAGCCGAAAAGCTCCCAGTGGCTCTGCTTTTCTCCGCATTTCGGCGCGTCGGTGAAGCGCTTCACACCCTTTGGCGCGAACGGCTCTGCGCTGGCGGGACTCAGGGTTCGCCAGGGGTCGAACTCGCCGTTGGACCAGTATGTGTTTGAGGGGCGGATGTTCCAGCCTCCGAAGACGGCGTTGGTGCGGTCGACGTTGGGCCAGTCCGGGAGTAGGGAGCGAGGCGCTGTGGGGAATTGGCGGTGGCAGATGTCGTGTTGGTGGTGGAGGGAGTTGTATTTTGACACGAGTTGGTTGGGGCCGAGGTTGGCGGATTGGAAGTATCCTGAAGAAAGTCAATTTGGGACAGCTCCAGGGTTTTTAAGGGGAGAGGACTTACCCCACTGCGTGCAGTACTGCCACGTCCACGCGATGGATGCCGGATCAGTGAACTTCCTGTCCAGGTCGCAATTTCCCGTAACGTTTGCCTTCCCAGAGCACTCCGTTTCCATTAAGTTGTTGACGTTGGCTGCAAACCAGGGATACGTCGCCCATCTAGCTACGGTGAAATTGGCACCCTTTGACTTGGCCCACCCTTCAGCTGGCGCCAACGTCCGCGTATCAGGATCCGTCTCGATCCAATCGCAAAATCGACGGAGGCCCGTCACACCACTCTCCACACCATATGATTGCCAGGTGGCGAAGATGGTAGTCAGAGCATCAGCAAAGGTAGCATGAGAGTTCTTGGCGGCACCACGGCCGAGGAATTGTTCCTTCAGTTTCGCCGCACCAGCGTGGTCCTTGTCCATGATCCTATCCATATACCTCGTGGCGGCCTGGATATCTCTTGAGCAGTTGCCAAAGCCATACTTGTTTAGTCCTCTCCAGATTGGCTCGAAATAGAAGCTCTGGTCGACGGACGCCTGGACGGGCGCCGAGGACGCATAGCTGGCGTAAATGGTTTCCGGGTACTGGTCGCGCATGAAAGCTGCGCGCATAGCCGGGTAAGAGCCACCGACGAAGACCCATGGAGTCTTATCGGGCGTCAATGTGTAGTTGATGTTCTTTCGAGCGAATTGTTTAGCGAAGCGGTCTACATCTGCTAGCGACTGCTCTGTGGTGAGAAATCTGAAAGCCTCTGGTGGAGTGTTGATGTCGATTGGCTCTGGTGTTGAGTTGCCATCTGGATGTCGGTCAGCTCTGTCCTGTAGAGTATGAATAAGGACGACTCACAGTATCTGTGTTCCCAGACTATCCCTATGCCTCCATACGAGTCCACCATCTGTTTGAAAAAGCTCGTCTCATTTTGCAACCTGAAGAGCGCATTCGATTCTGCATTGGCCTCTCCGACATCGTAGATGAACACGGGTCCGCCGGTCTTGTAACTGCTCTCCGCCACCCAGAATCTATTGAAAAAGGACCCGTGATACGAATAGTCCTGATTCTTGTCCTTTGCAAAGTTGTCGAGCGGCAGTTTAACATACTCCGGAAGGATCTTTTCGGCAGCGGTGATTGAGACGGATTGGTCGTCTGAAGCAGTGGTCGCTTTCAGAGCTTTGAGAGAGCCAATGTCGATGGCGGGGTTATCAACAGCTGGGAGGTCCATAGACGATCCGTCGGGATTGAGGCCCATGTCCGCAAGGAGATTGTACTTGCGCTGCACTGCCGAGTTCAAAGCGGTTGTGGTCTGGAGGAACGCGAGCGCGAGCGCCGCCACCGAAGTCGAGGTACGCATGATCAAAGAATCCGATCAATACGTTCAGGAAGGAAACGTTGCGACGGGCAGGCAAGAAAAGAGGAAACGGAAGCGTAGCCGTCAAACCTCTTTGATCGCGACGATGTCAATCCTACAAGACCAGACAGCTCTGTACGTCGCGATATCAGCCCATATATACCCACTCACCCTCACTAGCCCTCCCATCCCATCCCGTCCTAGCCACTTACCCGTCCCACAACAACCTCGTAAACCGGGCGTACAATCTGCCCCACGATGGACATGCTGCAGCCGCGCATATCTCAAGCAACCAACCACCACGCACGAAAGACCCGAAAGCTTGCCTACGGCGCGGACTTGATAGCCTCGAAGAAGAAGGCCGCAAACCCGCGACCCAGAAACAAGTGGAGCAACTCGTCGAGAAAGCTTATCGACGAGTTGCGCGCCTTCCATTCGTGTACAGGTGTTTGCCAAGACGTCGAGGTTCCTGCCTATTCGGGATTAGACTGTGCCATAGTACCACCGGGGGGAGGGTGCGTCTCTTGCAGCCTTGCTATCCCCCTCGTCGCGTGAGTCCGGCAAAAGACGGTGCTTTATGCGGTTTAATCAAACTTCCGCGGCGGCCGAAGAACATATTGTGGTATTGTGGCAAAAGGTAGGTCTCGTGGGCGAAATTGAGAGGGAGGAGAGGGGGGAAAGGTCGCGAGGTGTGTTCAACGTGACACCGCGTTGGAACGTGGAACGTGGGCTAGCCAGAAGTTTGGATACAGCGCTGTAGATCGGCCTTGCCACACATTGTCGATCTGTATTCGTGCTATCTCATCTCAATTCATCGCACAACGTGAATCTGCTCTCTACTCGACTTCCTCCCATCTGCTTCAAGGTACAACAACACATTATCCGCGTTAATCTCGCACACGCGGTTTCTCCATGTGATCTTCCACATGTCTTCTCCTCGCACCGCGGCTCCAATAAAAAATTATCGTACAATATAGTTGCCTGTCCCCCAGAAATGCACATGGAGCCGCACGGATGCCACATATTACCCCACAACGTCTAGAACCGAGCATCGTGTTTGCCACGAGACCAGACCGCAGAGATTGATTAAGCATGTAATATCCGCGGGGCACAGTCGCGCAATATGAACAAGCCGTGTATGTCGGGTCTGTTCTGGAAGTATTCAAAGTGATGCGCATGTCGCGCCGTTGGCAAGATTGCTCTCGAGAGCATCCAGCCTTGCGTTAAAATTGATCGAAAGCTGTCGGCTTGGCCGTTCATTGCTGCCCCAGATGCCCATTGGCAGCACCCGGGAACGATATTTCCGGCCAATGAGGGCCGGCATGCCCTTGGACCCCGGAGCCATCGACAAGCCCTGGCCCGTCGTTCCCAGGGCCTTGGGATTCGCCGCGACCCAGTGTCATGAGCGTTGTTGCTGTATTTAGGTACTCGCCGGGCTGACCCAGTTGCGGCTGCATATACGTTCTCGTCCATTGGCGCCAATCATGGGGTGCGGCGTAACTGTTGCTGTACTCGGACTGGTGACCATTGTTAGCAATCTGAGTAGCTGCATAAGCATATGCACTGCTTGTCGGCTGCGGCGTGTTGCTGGCTGCTGCTGCCAAAGCCGCCGCGTGTGTCGGATTCATGCCCGACTCCTCCCCGCTACTGTATGCCTGCTGGTCAAAACCACTGCTAGCCTGCTGCGAAACCACTAGAGGGTTCGCAAGGTTATAGGGATGCGAAGTGCTTACGCCTCCAGAAAGGCTATTGTAGCCTGAGCTTTGAGACGTCATGACAGAATCTGTGGGGTTAGGTGTTGTGGCATACTGTTCCTGGTAGCTAGTATTGTCATAGACCGAAGTAGAGTTGACATGCTGGGGTGTTTGCAAAGCCACGCGCGCAAGCGATTCCGTTGCCGTGCGCTTGACAATGCTGTCATTGATGTTGTTTAGCGACTGAGCGATGATTTTCGCGATTGCATTCTTCAGCTTATCGTTTGATCCTAAGAGACGTTAGTGAACGCTGACTTGCTGCGGGATATTCAGAGAACAAATTGATGCGTAGAAAAGTCTGAAGCTATGCAAGAAGAGCTGACGTACCCAGGAAATGGTCACACTCGCCAAGAATATTGACCCACGTTGCCATGTCGGCCTTCAGCTTCGTCATGTCGACGGGTGTTAACTGGTCCTTCCGCGTTGTCGAGATGAATAGCGTGGTAAAAGTAGCTGCGATGAACACGACTGTATTGATCCAGGGTATATCCAAGCTCTTCTTATGCATCATCTCCGTGCAGTTGTGTAACATCTTTTGTGACGCATCTAGGCACTTGTCAAGGTTTGAGCTGAGGATGGCGGGATCGACGGATCGGCAAACCGCTGGATGATGGAGCAAGAGATTATACGCTTGATACCAGTACTCAAGATACAAGGCGAATATGTGCTTGTCCGGAGAGGCGCGCGATGGGTCTTGAAGCTCGCGAGGCAGCTCATCTTTCCACTGTTGAATGCCCGCCTCCAGCCGTTTCAAATTATCTATATATGCGCGCGGTGAATGTCGTACTGCATAGATTGTCTTGTAGAGTTCCAACTCCAAAGCCGTGTATTTGGCGATCTGGATGCCCACTTGGAATGAACATTGATGGAATGGGTCTAGGTTTGCTTCCTCGCCTGGCAGGCAGTCGTTCATCGGCTCCGGAAATTCGACGTCAATGTCCTCATTACTAATTGGCATTGGCCTTCCGAGCTTTCCGTTGAGATTCACTTGCAGCGCGTTCAAGGTCCAAAAGACTCGCTTCCTCATCTCAATCTCGAGTTTGCTCAGCTTTCCTGTTCCGTCGGCCCACGCACGGACAGAGCGATGCAAGCCAAGTTCGATGGCGAAGAGATACGTGAGGGAGGTTAAGATCCAGGCAGGGCCGGGCTTTGGGAAATTGCGAAGATGGTGGCATATCATAGCCAACGCCTGCACATCCTGCAACATGTGTCGTCCTTGGAGTAGCTCCGCGTAGAAGGTCAGGGCGTACTGGTAATGTGCGTGTGATTCTTCCAGCAATGCGCTCTGCTGGCTATTCCGCGTAGCGATTTGATACTGGATCGTCGCAAGCATCATATGGACGGTTACGACTTCGGGCGCGGTGGGAGTGAAATTCGCATCATTTCCAAATCTCCAGATCTGGCAACATTAGTCGCATTTCATATCCACAAGAAGGGGGTTCTCACCAGGTCCATGAAGGCAGGCTTATGCACAAGCATGGTATAGGGGTTGAGAGACCGAAGATACCACATGGCGTACTCTTGCAGACCTTGGTATGGTGGTAAAGAAGGGGCTACGACACGCTGGCCTCCTGACGAGATCCTCAGCAGAGTTGTATACGACATGACTGAGCTCTCGTACTCGGCCTCGTCCGCCATGAAGTCCGTGATGTCAATCTCGGTCCCGAAGACGGACAGTGACGTGCCTCTGATGTGGCTCAATAGCGAATCGCCAGAAGCGACGCCTAGATAGTTGTCGCCTATGGATCCATGCTTGAAGTGAGGCAGCGAGTGTAGCTCGCCTTTGCCAGGCCCACCGCCGGCTGGCGCGTAGCCAGGTAGCGGAGATGTGCTTATCGGTCGCGGTGTTTCCGACCAGCTTTGGGTGTCGTATGACAAGCTAGGGGGTTGTAGAGGGTTGTATGCAGGTGTAGGACGCGGCTCGACGCCCACTTCCTTCAATTGCGCCTGCAAATCGGCTATCTGATTCCGCAGGTATTGGTTTTCCGACTCCATGGCTTCAGCGTGACCGCGTACCGTAGCGCGCCCGGTGATGCGATCCGTTGTGCGACATGGCGTTCTGTTCTGCTCGCAGGGTGTGCATCCTTCGGGTCGTCCATCGCAACGAATTTTGCGAATCTAGAAGTGACTGGTTAGCATAGTGTTCTTTCTGCATAGTATATGAATGCAAGTGCCTTTGCGGGCGCTGAACTATCAATTGGTCGCTCACACTCGGTTCGCGACGCGAGCACTTTCTTTGCGCCGCATCCTTCGAGACGTGACGCGCGCCCGGGGAGACGTGGGGCAGGCGCAGTCAAGTAGAGTACAGGCAGTCAGCGCCTATAAAGGCACTCGCAAGACTCAATGGGACTTTATATAAGGGGCAGCTTGAATGCCTGCCTTCAGCGCACTCGGTACGTACCTTGCATCTGTCACAGGCCTGGCCCGTTCGCTTCGCATCGGCAAGCTTCCTCTTGACAGAGCCAGAGAAATCGTTGTTGGTATGGGGTTGGTGAGGGCTCGTAGGATTTGCGTGCTCAATTCGTTGTATCTTGCTGGCGAGGTGGGAGTCGTCAGCATCAGAGGCGCGCTTCGCCATGTTGTTGTGACGGTATGTTCCGCAGGATGACGCCCTGGTACGGATTCGATGGATGCAAGTACCCTGGGGCGGGTCTCGGTGGCTTGCCTGGCCTAAGCAAAGCGCGTGTCAGGCACGAGATTCATAGCCGCTAGCCTCGGAAGTGGGCGAGAGTGTCACAGCCGCCCAGGGCAGCGGTTGTGCGAGGCTCGGGGGATTTACTAGTTGGGGAGAGAGAATTGATTGAAGCTGGACAGGCGAAAGAGCGCAGCGCAGCGCAGGTGGTTTGGCGTCGAGGTCGGGAACGGACCCATTCCCCGTCCACATTTCAGCTCTTGTGCTGCTAGGTGCTAGCTCTTGGATCATTGGCCAACACTGCTTTGAAACTTTGGCCCTCTAGACCGCTACCGCTGTCACGTCTGTCTGCCCTGACATGTCTGGCCAGGTTTAGTTTTCTGCTCAATGATCGACGGGCTACCTGGCTTTGATTCGCCGTAAACCCGTCCGCGATGGGACTAAACGTGCAAGGCTGGCCTTGGCGCGCCCCGCTTCCACCCAAGAACGGCGACGGGGATCGCAGACTCACCATGGCTTGATGCAGACACCTGCGCCTAGTAGGTGCATATCCAGAACCTGCATACAGCCGCTGTCTTCTACTAATCCGCTTAGACATTGGGAGACGACTCGACCACACCTGGAACCAGAGAGAGAAAAGAGCTCTACAGATTATTCACTCTCACAACCACCCCACCTTTCAACTCTAGCCATGGCGTCGATACGCACCTTTACGCTGCCGCACTATGAGACATATCCCGTTCACGTGGCTCTGTTCAGGGACGTGACCAATGCTGCTTTCCTGCGAAGTCAGTTACTCGAGGCGAATCCCGAGTTTGACTATGCCTTCTTAGACGCAAGCATGGTGAGTGATCTACTCTATTTCATGCCACTACAACTTATCATGCCATAAACGAGATTCTTTTGCAGTATCTCCCCAGCAGTTTCATTTTAAGTAGTCTAAGTGATCTATTGGCTAAAAGGCTCATGTTCCCATAAACTCATTTTCTATTAATTATTTTTATTGTTCTACACCTCTGCTCCCTCCATTTTATGTCTGTTCTCTATACATCTGCTCCCTCTATTTTATATCTCTTTTCCCTACCTTCTATACATCTGCTCTCCACTATACATATCCACCCAACTAACACCCACAGATCCTCTCCGCCCAACACCTCCTGTCAGCCACCTTCCTCGCCCTCCACGCCTTCCTCACCTCCCGCCAAAAGACCCGCACCCCCCACTCTGAGCTCGTCTTCCGCCTCAGCCCCAACAATAACATTGGCGAAAGCTACAAGAAGTTCGGCATTGCAGACGACACGACATCAATCATTGCCGTCAAGCTATCCATCACTGCTGCAGGATCCATTGCCGAGCATGTGTCACATGACAGCGTGAGTCAGCATCTAGGCGACGTGGTCCAGGGCACGAGCATAGAGATTGGGGAAGACGACGTGGAGTTGGGCTCGTGCTGTGATGTGGACAAGGTGCGCAAGGTGTATAAGTTGGGTGGAGGTGGGGCGGGGAAGAAAGGGAAGAAGGGTGTGGTTGTAGAAGGAGAGGGAGATGCGAGGCAGGAGATGGAGAGTATCATTCTGGGCATTGTCGCGCTCAAGGGATCATAATTTTGCCAACATTCATGGCGCTGTGCACATGGGCTAGGCAAAGAGATGGCACGTAGATAGACCAAAAGAAAGCTTCTACTCGACTATGCTACATGGATGGTATCTGATCGCATAGATACATGCCCGATTCTATAAGAGCCCCTCAAGCTCATAGCTCCGAGTACTCGGGCTTGATGAAATCAGCCATGTTCTTAGGCCTCGGGTGAAGGTTCACTGGGTGGTGTCCGTGGTCGTGTCCATGGGGATCGTCCTCTGGGCCAACGTAGTGCATCTTGTAGACGGAGCCGCACTCCATGCAGCGCGACTTTGGCTGCTCGCGGGTGAGGGTGATCCAAATGGCGTTGTGCGAGTCGACAGGGAAGCCAGTGCAGCCGACGTACTGCTCATCACCGGCCGAGTTGACGGTGATGGGGTCCTCCATCGTGCCTGTATGCTATCAGTACCACGCCACTACCATTGCATATTATCGTCCTCTAGGCGACTCTATCACGTACCGAGACGGCTGGCATCCAATGGCTTCATGTCGAAGATATCGATACCCTGCATCTTTCCCATGATTTCAAGACGCTCCAGACCAGTGGACTGTTCGGCATCGGTGGGGACGGTACCAGGCTTCGCACCGGGTGCGAGAAGGTCGTCGTAGCTCTTGATCTCTACACAGCAACCCACATCAGCATATGACCTCACACAAGCACATCGCAGCCCAAATGCAGCGCGGCGATGCGGAAAACCTGGGCGCGGGCGCGCAACGTACCATCAAGCTTCTTGTAGCCCTCAAGAAGGCTACGGGGACCAGTAGCATTACCGGCCTGCTTATCCGCACCAGCCTTCTCGTTCGCGTCGCCTGTCATCACGTCAATGGTACATCGTACGATGGCTCCCGTGTGCACCTACGGCGGACAAAAGTGGTGGTGAAGGTGCGTCGGGCGAGGGCGCCGGGGGCCACCCGTCTTGCCGCGGCAATGGCAGAGCGCTGGACGAACATGGCGAGAGCAATTGGGGTGAGTGGAGAGGGTGGGCGTGGGTGTCGAGCTTGGGGGTTGTGCAATTGACGTTCGATCATCCGAGCGAGAGCTTTGGGGCTTGGCGGGATTTTGCTGAGTAACACATCAACCCAGAGGAAAACGCCGTGTTCGCAAACGGAGGAGGATCATCGAGGGCTTTCTTTGACACGCGCAAACTCGCTCGGTCGCATGCCATGATGTAGGCTGCGCTTGATCACTCGATCACTCACTCGTACTGATAAGAGAGTCCTTGACCCTTCGGTTTGTATCCTAAGACCGTGTGACTTGTTCAGAACTTTGCATCGCTCACTACCGCGAAACCCCTCTGGCACCGGTTCTTTACTTGCACCCCTCATCCGCACTCGTACACGCATTTGTACTCCCAGAACATTCTATACAATATGAGCTTCAAGCCAGCGCTGATCGTGGTGGACGTCCAAGAGGACTTCTGTCCTCCGGTAGGCTGGTCGTAGGCACTACGCGCACCACTCATGCTAATGTAGTCGCAGAAGGGCGCCCTGGCAGTAGGAGGCGGGCGCGACATCGTGCCCGCCATTAACAAGCTCCTCGCCATGCCATTCACGCTCAAGGTTGCGACCAAGGACTTCCACCCGCAGAACCACGTCTCCTTCGCCTCCAACCACGCCGCGCCAAACAACAAGCCGTTTGAGTCGATCGTCACCATCAAGAACCCACTCAATCCGAACGAAACGCAGAAGACAAAGCTATGGCCAGATCACTGCGTGCAAGGGACAAAAGGCGCAGAGCTGTTGCCAGAGCTGGATGTCAGCAAGGTCGATCGCATCGTGGAGAAGGGCAAGGACTCGCGCGTCGAGATGTATTCAGCATTTGCAGACCCGTTCCAAAACCCCTGCGTTGCCAACAGCGGGCTAGCCGAGATGCTGCGAGGTGTAGGTATCACAGATGTCTATGTGGTAGGACTGGCTGCGGACTATTGTATCAAGCACACGGCGCTTCACGCGCAAAAAGAAGGCTTCAAGACGTGGGTCGTAGGCGAGGCGACGAGAGCAGTAGACCCGTCATCGATGGAAGAGGTTCACAAGGAGTACGCGAAGGTTGGTGTTACCGTCGTAGGAATGGACCATGTGGTGGTGCAGAAGGTGAAGGGCCAGTAGTCACGGCACTGGCGGATAGTTTGGAAACAAGTCGTAGTGAATACTTGAGCGACTCATCAACGAATAAAGTCGCAAGCATATACGAAGAGAGCCCAACCAACCGTGCGTGATCCGAATCGTGCCGCTGGCCGTCCAAGGATTGCGTTTGAGTGCCGATTGCGGGGCAGAAGCTTGGAAGGCATGCAAGTTGATTAGATGTAGTTGTGGTCACCTGAATCAATGTCGTAGCTAAGCCTCGTCATGTCTCCAAACTCCTCCTGCAGTCGTTGAGGATAAACAAACTTTGGTCGCGCGAGTAAAATCACTCAGTCTACGCGTTGCTACCAACGCGGGGTCGCTAAATTCTGTCACCATCGTCATCTGCGCGGAGCTCACTCCTACCGCCACCGAGCACCCTAGACAGCTCACGGCGGTACCTCGCTGCCTACTATCTACTTCCTAATTCCCTACGCCCTCCCACCCTGTCTTTCCTCCTAGACTACCTGCTGCGTTCAGCATCCCCACGATGCCGCATATACCTGGAGTATCGCATCGGCGAAGAGCCTCACTGACAAGTGCGTCATTCTCCGTCTTCCGGGGGTACCGAGCCTCTCTGGACAGCATCTCGAGTGCGAACGAAGAGCTAATGTCTAAACTTGTGCTTCTAGGCAGCCGAGCATCATCCATCGACGAGACAAGACATGGCGACGAAGTTAGCAAGGAAGATGAGACGGTCATGGACTCAGAGCAGGGCAACAGTACGTCTCCAGGCAGGACAGAATATCTTAGGGAACAAGAAGAGCTGGCTAACACAGGGAAATGACACAGTGCTCATGCACATCATATCACAACTGCGGCCAGGCGCCGACCTAAGCCGAGTCACGCTGCCTACCTTCATCCTCGAGCCACGATCCATGCTGGAACGTATAACAAAGTGTGTTTGCAGAACCCCGAGTATTCCGAGAGCAACTCCAGTGCTGACGATCGAGTTAGCTTCATGGCGCATCCTGAGACTATGCTTCCCATTCCGACAATCGAAGACCCCATACAGCGATTCGTAGCCGTAACCAAGTTCTACCTAAGTGGATGGCATATTAAACCTCCGTATGTCTCTCAAGACTTCCACATACCCATAAGCAACAACTGATGTGAGTATAGGGGCGTGAAGAAGCCACTCAACCCAATCCTCGGCGAGATCTTCACGAGCTACTGGGACTATCCAGACGGCACCAAAGGATACTACATTTCCGAACAAACTTCGCATCACCCGCCCAAGTCGAGCTACTTCTTTATGGCACCCGAACACAATATCCGAATAGACGGCACGCTGAAGCCAAGGAGCAAATTCTTGGGCAACTCTGCAGCGAGTATGATGGAGGGTATAGCGGTGCTACGACTGTTAAACACTGGAGAGCGCTTGTAAGTGCATGGAGCATATCTTTGTGATTATGAGAGGCTCACTGAAGCACAGTTTCGTCACCCAACCGAACATGTACGCGAGAGGCATCCTCTTCGGCGCCATGAAGTACGAACTTGGCGACCATGCCTACGTCCGTTGTCCCGAGACTGGACTCGTTGCCGATATGGAGTTCAAGACCAAAGGCTACTTCAGCGGAACATATGATGCGATTGGCGGCTATATCAAAGATGCGCAGGGCAAAAACCTCTATGAGTTCTCAGGCTTCTGGAACGATAAAATGTACATCAAAGATTTAACGGTAAGTTTTTCGCCTTCGTCGCGTGCACTCAAAATAGGGGGAGCTGACTGCGACTATCCAGACTGGCAAGAAGGAACTCCTCTTCGACGCGGGACACAGCAAACATACACCACCGACAGCCCGCCCATTAGAAGAACAAGAAGAACGGGAATCTCAACGACTCTGGCGCGACGTAACTGAAGCTGTCAAGCGAAGAGACCAGGATGTGGCCACGGATGCAAAGGCAAAAATCGAAGACATGCAGCGAGAAGAGGCGGCGAAGAGGAACAACGAAGGCATTGACTGGCACCCACAACTCTTCCGGCGAGTACAAGGTGGTCATGGCGGATCAGAAGAAGGCGAAGAAGACCTGGATTGGATCATTAACGCCAAAGTGTTAGTGCTTCGAATCCCTTGTACGAATGATAGCTAATATGAGATAGCGATGGCAAAACTCCAGAAGAGCGGATCAAGCAGATTCTACAGATACATGCTATACTGCCCGGTCAAAAGCCGGATAGACAGTTCAACATCCCCACTAGGACGGGTAGTATCCAGCCAACTCACACACAACATCCTGCACAGTCGAAGGCGCCTGCGCAACCCGCTCAGCCCGTACCATCTGAACCACAACCTCTCCCGCAACACCAAGAGCAAGTCATCAGCGGACTCAACAACCTCAATCTCGATGGACCAACAGCACCACGAAACTCTCTCCCTAAGGACATCCACGCAAACAACTCATCATCACTAAACCACCCCGTCCTACCAAGCCAAAAGCCTAAGTCCCCAGGAGGAGACATCACACCGGAGACAAAGGCGCAGATTGCGCGGGAACTACCCCCGAGCAAGCTGCTGCATTCGAATCCAGCTCCCGAGCCGAAGGACCCTAATTTACTAACGAGGAAGGATAGTGAGACACATGAGGAGCAGGAGTTTGTTGATGCACAATCGTAGGTTTCCTTGCTACGAATTACTCATACACATTTGTTCTATTCTTTGCGCATGGTGTCGTAAAGTTTGGGCTATGAGGAACTTTGTGTTTTATCCGACCAGGCATATGATGAGGCTGTCGTCTCAAGAGATCGAGCAGTGGGTACTTTCCAACCTGCATCCCGCTTCGAGGTTGCGTAACAGCTACAAGAGAAATAATCCGGCTTAGCATAGCAATGACATTGCGAGCATTGTGGCGTAGCCTATGGAACCTCGGGCAATGAAAAGAATATAACATCATTTTCAACACATGATATTATGTACTAAACTAATATATTTTTGAAAGCGCAATAAGCAGCCATGGTGAGGCAACCGTGCTTTAAGCTCCATGTAGTATAATGCATTACATAGACTGTGAGTGCTTCCTCGATCCCATCACCAAGCGTGCATCGTTTTTACCCCACAGAAGTAGCATTCTGCCTTTGATGCCTAACATGTGTTGTCGCATGAGGCTGCAGCCCCGCGCCTGCCTTGATGGCGTACAATAGCGCGCGGCACAGACCATGTTTGCCTAATCCTCAGGTAGCGATAAACATTCGATTTCATCACCGAACTTCTCCTGGCATTCACTCAGTCGTGTGTGCACGAGTTCTCCGTTAACATGGGCTCTTTTGACTGCTATTGTGCATTCTGCTCCGGTCCGCTGGGGATTGGGTTTCTAAAATTTGGGAGTAGGAAGGCAAAGGCGCTTAGGAAGAGGAGGATTAGGGTTGATGCGCAGAAGAGGAAGCTCAATGGGGAGGATGTGGACGAGGATAAGATTGAAGATGATGATGATGAAGAGATGGAAGATGCTCCGACCGAAGAGGACGTCGAAGTTGCAAAGGATGCTGTCTTAGAAGACGACGATGACGATGACGACTATGAAGTGTCCTCTACATCCTCGTATTCGTCTGAAGATAGCGACTCCATCGAAAGCACCAGCTCGGACATTCACACTGGAGATATCCAAGACGTGCCCATTCCTCCACCCGAGCCTGAAAGCGAACATGAGGACACCTGGTCCCAAGCCTCAGACCTTTCTGGCTGGGATAGCTTCGTCGCCTATAACGCTATAGACGAAACGGAAAGGATGCATAGCTACGAAGAACAGACTACCTACGATCCCTCAATCCTCAATCCCGAAGATGTCAAATGGATCGATCGATGTCGTTGTCTCGGATTCAATGCCGACGCTCCAGGTGTAACCAAAGCCTTCATTTCTGGTCGCGGGACTTATAATGATTACGGAGGCTTCGACATCAAAAAGCCGGGACGCGATCCAAATGATACCGGTGAAGACCAGCACTCTTGCTTCTACTCGTATGATCCTAACACTCTTCCTGCGTTCCCATTTCATGAAGCCTGCTTCGATATTCTGGCAAAGAGTTTGGGGTATGACGATCGCTCAATGGTGAATAAAGATGTGCTATATACTATTATAGCTCAGAATCTCGATAAATATCTTAGGGCTCCTCGTCTGGATTATGGGTTGGTGCAAGAGTGCGGGCAGTTTTGGGAGTGCTTACCTGGTGAAGAGGTGAGTTATCAATGTTGACCGCGATTGAAGATGGCTAATAGGCGGCTTAGTATTCGGTATCCGATCCAGGACCGAAACCCGGCTTCGAGGAGGTCTTGCCGAGCATGATACCCGCCACTCTGTTCGACAGCACGACATCAGTGGACCTAGCGCATAAGGTTCGCAATGACCCTTTAGCAGTACTACCGTATGACGTCCTTCATGGCATTATCGATCGCCTCTCTGTCGACGATACGATGTCACTAATGTCAGCTTCCTCGCACGTTCTCAGCTCAACTCGGGAGGTTTCCTTTTGGAGATATATGCTTCGTCGTCACATTTTGAGATGGTTTTGGGAGCTGGATACAATGCTTGTCAAGTCGATATTGCCGGATACATTCGACCATAAAGCCCTGTTTTTATGGGTGAATAGTGTCACAAAACCAGAGTTTGGCAGCACAGGTCCACTGGTGGGCATCGCAAACCGCCGTCGCATATGGACTGCGTGCCAGCCACTCGTTCCAGAGTACCAACAAATAGCCGGTCCTAATGATCGTGCGGAGCCGGAAGACGATGAAGCAAAAACCATCATGGACCGCGCTGTATCACTGCACATGCCGATGGTTCTATATCCTTCCCCTAGAGAAGTCCGGACCACAAGCTCACAATTCATCCGCTCGTGGCAAGAGATCACACATCAGCCTTGTGACTTTGATACGTATTGGAATGAAGGTGGCGCACTGGTGGGAATTGCGGCGACTTTTGGCACTCATCAGAGGATATTTGGAAGTACCGAGGGCAAAGCCGGTAAGACGATTCACATTCCCTCAGATGAATGGATCAGCAAGATCCAGGTGAACGTCAGCGAAGTCCGCATGTTCAATGATAGGCAAAATAGAAGTAACCGGGTCACGGCGTTGGATGCTCGACCGGCTGAAACTGCTGAAATTAGGGGTATGATGGTAAGTAGATCGATTCTTGTCGAGTCCAGTGCTTCTACTAGGAGTGGTGGTTTAAGAACTGACACGGTACAGATTACTCTGACGTCCGGCACAGTCAGACATTTATTTTCGGGTGGCAGGAATATACGCCTCTTTACAGTCCTTCCACATATGCATCTCATCGGCTTGACCGGCCAGATCGCTGCTGTACGTTACCCCTATCTTATCTTCTCCCAGTTCTCCGTACTAGCATACTCACATCCATATTCAATTCAGAACGGCGTTATCTCACGTCTCGGTCTTCTCCAAGCCTCCCGTCCCGGTGAAGAGCCCGCCACAGTGTCATACACGCCAATGCAGCGACGGCTCTGGGCTCCAAGCGTACCATTCAACAATAAGGGAGGCATGTCTGAATGGCCCTACCAGATCCACACTTTCCCCTCATCTTACTACCCTCCCGCTGAGGTGCCATCCGATATGTGCCCCCACGAAATCATCCTGTGGGCCGAGTCGCCGGAACGATACCAGGATCTATCTCGCATATCCTGTTTCCAAGTCGTTGGCGGAACGAAGCAGAGCGGCGATAGAGTGTGGGAAGTACCAGATATCTTAGCTATCTCGGCAGAGAAGATACAAGGACACGGAACACACGTAGGAGAGATCCGTCCTGTAGCCGCCCAACATCCTGATTTCCACAAATGCACTAATTTGTCTGAGCTGGAACTATCGAAGAAGTCCAAGTCCTTTGATGAAGCGAATATGAGCAAGTTTACAATCGATGGCCCGGGTGGCGAGATGGTTACAGAAGTTCATGTCTCTGATGACTTCGGGGCGATTAAGCTGTTTACCAACAGGAACCGAGAGTGTTACTGGGGCGAGGAAGATAGAAACGATTGGTTTGTAAAGAGGGCGGAGCAGGGCGAGTGTATTGTAGGGTTAAGTTGCTGTTTTGCTCGGTTGGGCGGCTGGAGTACGAGCGCTAAGCTGCATAGTCATTGGAGGTTGAGTGATCTTGGTGTTGTGACGATGAGGCCTTAAGGTGTGACTACATACGGGCGTGGGATTGTCGAAAGACTTGTTCTGGGAGGCGCATGCACAGGAGTAAGTGCTGTAGACATGGCGGGTTACTATAGATTATACTGTGTACTCATCAAGTTTTATTTATTCATGTGAGCTTGAAGCCGTGTTCAGTGTTAGAGTTGGAAGATGGGCTGGCTACTTGCGTCAGGTCACCCGTTGAGGGCCTTTGGTCGTACATGTAGAAACTTAATAGTGGTACCAGTACCCGCTCATTGGAATAGGTGTCATCAGGTATCCGACCAGAACCCTGTTGCCTAGGCACAATAGAACCGGGCACCGAACGAATTTGTGCGGTTGCTCGTGTCAATCATTTCGGGGTCCCAGTGTTCAAAGATAGAAGCCTATATTCCTGCCGATCTTAACTAAACTTTTCAATCGGGGATCTGGCCCACCGGCCTGCCAAGCTTTCCTATTCCTCGTTATCTCGGAGCTCGCACCTTGGCACGAGCTAGAGATTCTAGTTTCCGGTCCCGCTTCTAGACCGCATCTTTCAGAACCGCGACGAGCTTGGGGGAGGAAAGAACATCTCTTGAGCGTGAGATGCGGTAGACAGTTGGAGACTCAGTAGTGGTACAAGCAACACGCTACGTAGCGACGCAGTGAGTGAGAAGCCATAGACTGAAATATTTCAATTGCAATTACTTCGAATTTGTGGGGGTCAGCGTGATTCAGGACACATCCCGCGAGGTTACCAAGTTCAGACGGGGCTGTCCCCTGCCCCCAGATATAATCTTCCCATGCGGTTTCACGACCGAGTCAAGAAATCCATGAGATTACTCTAGTCTTCGTCATGCCAAGCATATGGCTCCGGACACTAGGGATCCAGTCGTTGTCTAGAACCTGGTTGATGGTACTTTCAACACTTCGGGGTGGTTCTCAGCCGTGGCGTGAATATATCGGGGAGTCTCGGCTTTGTGCAGACAGAATCTCCATCATTCCTAGTGTCGAGCAGGTCACCTATGTTTCTATCTGCGTGTAATGCCAACCGCAGTCAAACAGATAGAGTTCAGCAGCACCACGATATTATCATGTCTGGCATCGGGAATAATGGGGGATACGCGCATATCGAAGGAGCGCAGCTCTTCCCCCCTGGCCCCATTCTATAGGCACGGGTTGGACCCAGCACTTCCGCCGGAGGATGGTGGTCCGTTTAGGACAAGCTTCTAGTAGTGTCGAGAAGTGAGGGTTTGCCAAGTTGCGGGAGGTTTTCGAGCTCCGCGCTATGCGATGCCAAGGAAGCCTTAACGATTGCGGTCAAAAAAGGGCATCGGGGGGTAAACGCGTATGGAGGTTTGCAGCTGAATATCCCTTGGCAGGGCTGGATTTGCAATAATGAGAGAAGTGTTTCTCGCAAGGCGATCGCTGGTGGCCGAAGGTAGTATGTTTGACGAGAGCGCGCATGGTTTGAAGTTGGTAGGCGTAAGCGCCACGTCAGGTGATGGCGCGCATAACACACCTGCGCGCATTCGGATGGGGAACCCTACAATATCCGATCTCGTCTATTGCTTCCAATTTAGACTCAAGTTTTTATTTTAGGCGTGGCGCTGGGGTCGGGTTGTGGAGACCTTGAAACGGCTTTTCGGTTCTCGGTTTGGCCACACTCTCAATGTCCCCTTGGCTCCTTAATCATGCGCAGTGACGCAGTCTCACTCACTCACCAATGGAGTCTCCAGTGAGTAGCGAGCCTGCCATCTACTGCGTGGAACAACTGTCGGCCGTCCGCGAGGAGAAGGCATGCAAAGTAGTATATCTGCTACACGCAAAGCACCCTTAGATTCAATGTTTAAACAAACGGTGCGTGTGCTCTGTTCACGTGGTAAAATCCTCATAATACCCATTGCTACTCCTGGTCGGCTCCGCTGCCAAGTCCCATGAAGAGGAGACGGAAGACTAGTACTGGACTCATAACACCGCTCCACTTTATGCCCCCCTGAAACAAGGTCCAGTTATCTTTATTGGTACAATATGCTACCCACGAGGGTGTTTGACAGATGCCAGTACGGCCGCTAGGAGCGCAGTCATGCACAACTTATCTGCCAAGGCTTGGCAGGTACAGTGGGTTGATGGCTTGTTTGAAGCTTGGTTTGAATCGGGCGACTATTGGAGGAATAACCTAAACGGAACATTTTGAAACGTAGTTCGACTCTAAAAGGGCCTAGCCTTACGTTCGACTCGATACGCGAGGTGGAGGACGACCCTGGCACGACCACCAAGAACATTGTTCCGCCAACCTACGGCAGGTCCCGTTTATTAAAGTGCGTAAAAAGTTCCTCCGCTCTATCTTGCCAAGGAGAACGATACCTGATGTGGATATTGCATAGTTTCAGCCAGGTTCTACAGCCATCTCATCGAGGAATAGCGTCGGTGTCAGCCCCCGTCAATTACGATGGCCCCTCTATCAGAATGCAAGTTGGTGGAAAAAGGGAGTATGGACGATTGAACGTATAAGTATCGGAGTGAACGTCTCCAAGACAGAATCATCTCATCACCTTCATTCAGTCTCTCATTTGCTTGACGCATACCACTTTCACTACTTTACCTTCTTCATATATACTTTTCAAGAATCCTCTTTCGACTTCCAGTCCCAATCCAACAATCATCAAAATGAAGTTCACCATCGCTGCCTCCATCGCTGCCCTCGTGGCCACCGCTGCTGCCGGTCCTGCTGTCGCCGCCCCTGAGGGTTTCTCCAGCCTCACCAAGCGTGCTGGCCTCCCTATCCCTGCCTCCAAGGGCACCGTCACCTTGAAGAAGCCCCAGTCTGTTACCGGCGTCTTTGACGGTGGGTTCAAGACCTACGGCCGTGGTGTCTCTTGCAGTGGCCAGAAGGAGGGCGGTGACGCTGATGCCGTCTTCATCGTCCAGAATGGCGGTACCCTGAGGAATGTCATCATTGGCAAAGACCAGGTTGAGGGTGTTCACTGCGCTGGTGCTTGCACCATCGAGAACGTCTGGTGGGTTGACGTTTGCGAGGATGCTCTCTCCATCAAGGGTAACGGCAATGCTCTCATCAAGGGCGGAGGTGCCCAGAGCGCTTCCGACAAGGTCATCCAGCACAACGGACAAGGCACCGTCACCATCGACGGCTTCAGTAAGTACTCATAACACAACATCTCCAATTCATATCTAACTTTTTTCAGCCGTCATGGACTTCGGCAAGCTTTACCGTGCTTGCGGTAACTGCAAGAACTCTGTCTCTCGCAGCGTCGTCGTCAAGAACGTCAAGGCCTACAACGGCAAGGTCCTCACTGGAATCAACCCCAACTTCGGTGGAACCTCCACGTCAGCAAACCCATTCCTTCTTGTGCTAAACCATTACTGACATGTTGCAGCATCTCCGGCACCTGCGCTACCAACGTCAAGACCATCTGCGAGGAGTTCCAGGGCACCAAGCCCGGCTCCGAGCCCAAGTCCGTCAGCAAGGGCCCCTCCAACAACTGCAAGTACGCTGCCGCCTCCATCAAGGCTTGCTAGACGTCTACTTCAGCTTGCTGGAAAGGCTCAATGAGAACCACAGTCACAGGCGGTGGAAGCATTGAACCATTGGTCCGTCATGCTTTGATGCGACAATAATTCACTGGGAGCATTGATAGCTTTGAAAGCGGATCTTTGTATATATTTTCGAACTTCTAAATAACATGCCGAGCATGCAATACATTTTCTTCTTCACCTATCTGACTACTCTTTTGCTCGATGAGCTTGGTAGGACTGTGCATATGTTTTCCTTGGGCACCTTTAGCTTACCCGAGTTTAATTGATGAACATACGTAAGTCGACCTTTATACCTTTAGCACATGTTGCCTAAGTTGAGCCCATGATTTCAATTGCCCTGCTTTGCGTAGGCTGACCGTAGATGCCTTCAGCGTACTATGAGGAAGCTGAAGCCTTCGGGCCAGTTGGCCCTGGATATATTCATTGCACTATGATTCATTTTGGTAATCACATAGTCTCACTCGCTGTATCTGTGTGTAGCTTGAGCGCAAAGGCTTTTCAGCTTGTAAAGAAGCGGAAGACTTTACGTACGGCTTTGCCTGGGTTAACTCTGAATGTATTTCACGAAGTATAACTGGTTATCTTATTGAATATGCATGATCTAGTTGGCTCACTTGATCCCCCATTCGTAATTCGAACGAATCTTCAATGGTTCAATAGGATGATCTCCTCATAGAAACAATGTAACTAGATTTCACACGTAAGCAATTTACCTTTGCGGGATATATTTAAAGTCGTATATCCTCCCCATGGAAGGAATCTCATCTATCAAAGCACACTCTCATCACTGAATCATTAAACCTTCTACCTAACCACCATGGTTCCTCTCAGGAATTGCCTCTTCCTCGCCCTTGTGGCATTCTTTGGCCTTTTGGGCCTCACCCTTGCCACGCCGACGGAAACTGGCACCATCTCTGTGCCAACAGATGCCACCACTTCCGCACCACTCTGCGACATATCCTTGTTCGTGGGTCCCCCAATCATGTCGGTCGCCACCACTACCACTACGACAGCCATCGCACCCACTACTACAGTCTACTTCCACGATGGTCCTGGTGGCTTGAAAGCTGAGCCTACGCCTGCCCCACTCGATTTCTTCTGCGACCCGGATTCCTGGAGAAAATCCAGCGTGATTGATTGTTTCGGTACGTTTAAGACGCTGCCCATCTCATACAACATCATATCCAAAAGGGAGTTCAAGGTTTTCATGGCCAATCAACCCATGACTGGGCAGTTCTTCGGCGACTCCGAGAGCTATGGCCCTCTGATAAAGATGGCTACAAACAGAGATGAGATGACTGACGAAGGCGTTCTTTGCGAGGCGCTTATGCGATTCGAGGGCAACACTCCACAAGGCCGGAAGTGCTGGGGAACCGTTGAGAAACATGCGAGCTTGTTTTGGTATCGCTTGATTTCCTGGGAGGATTACGAAAAGTGCATGGCGGATTTCTCTAGCCCGTATAGCTGCCCACGGAAGGATCTGAGCCCGGCCCCGGTCGCCACTACCTGGCCTCTCAGTTTCCAGACCACGCCTATCTCTACTAATACGGTCATCACCGTGCCCACGAGTGCGATTCCGACGCAAACCAGCATGTGGATGTCCCCGGCATCACCAACGGCCTTCGTCACGCGGACTGTGGGGCAGAAACCAGAACCTACAAACGCCCCGCCGTGGACAAGTGAGCTTTAGCACATCTGAGAAGCTGACTTCTCAGTGAGATGTTGCATAGAGAATTGCGGTCTGAATATTGGAGCTACCACGTGGAACTTTGTCCCAGATTGGCTTGCGGCTAGGATCGGGGTTATGCTTTTGTGGGGGAGCACAGCGGCGGTTAGTCTAGTTGGTCTCTTATTGGGTCTTATGTATGGTTATATGGGTTCGAGATTCTTTGACGATCTGTACCGTGGTACCGTGTAGTTAGGAGAAATCTCAAGTCAACTCCACAATTAGCTACTAACTGACTTCCTCATAAGACTGTGAAGTCATTAAAAATACGTGATATTTGGCGAACGCGGCTTTAGCTAACTCTGACTGTGGATATGAGAGATGTGGTCAGGGCTGCGGGCGAGCTCCACTTGCTTCCTCGTAAGAACAAGACCTACGTCAGCACCAATCGCCCGACTCATATACGTAGCTACGAGCCTCTCCGTGGCCAACGTGACGCTCTTTGTGTATGAGTGTGCACACTGTCTGTTATTTCACTATGAGGACTGCTGGCTATAGCACGATGCGCAACACCGGGTTTTAAGTAGTTCAAATGTTTTCTCAACTGTCTGACTGCTGCATTCCTCTTACTGAGCGGAATTCAAGCACGCCCCGGCGCAATCTAGTCACAGAAACCCCAAGCAGCCTCGTGGAACTATTCACAGTAGTATAGACCTTGAGATATACCGTTTATATCGCCAGTCGTAAATTTTCTTCGCCATTCTTTTTACTTTGCCAGTCGCTCTAAGCTATTAGATAAGGTCTGCAACAGCGATGACAGGAAACAAGAGAAATGAAGGAGACAGCATCAATTTGACAATCTGTAAAGACGAATATAGTCTCTAGGAGGGATACTTAGGAATATCAAGTGAAGTCCATGAACCTTCCGGACTATGCCTTCTACTCTCCACAGTCTTATAAAGTGGGAGTATCTAGTGATTGGAACGGCGAGCGCCTTCTGAAAAATGTGCGCATCCGCACGTGAACGCTTCGTAAGGACTGCTTCAAGATACTGTTTACTACGAGATGACAACGGCGGACATATTTGACATTGGCTCTCGATGTATCGACGGCATAGATCGGCATAATATCGTTTGAGCTACCCGAGAGGGACCAAAAGTAGGGAGGGTAACCGGACAAGGGTCCGGGTAAATTGTTTGAAAGGTATGAAAAGTATACTTCATCTACCTATGCACATTACCGAGAGGACGTCATGCTGCCTGGATGCATCATGGGCGCTTCAGCCGACAAGCCTTTGTAAGCTCTCATAGCGTCGTCGGGGCCTTGTTCTGCAACGTTTTCGCGAGACCAACCTCAACAATCTTGTCCCAACCCCTCTCTGGCCCCCAAGTAATGCGTTTCTGGTTCAGCTTCGTCTCTACCAGCAATCCTTCCAGTAGTGGGCTAGACTTCGAGACGCTAGGGTAGGCATCAAACTCTACCTCATTGACCGAGGGCACCTGTGCGAGCAGGCCCCTCAGCAAGTTCACGCAATATTCTGTATAAAAGTCCTGCCCCACGCGGAACCCCTCGAAGATTTCATTCGACGCAGGGTCAATCTCAATGAAGATTTTCAACCTGTGAATCTTCGTTGCAGCCGCAAGGCCGAGGCGACTATCCACGACCCATCCTTTCGGCGGCCGCGTGAAGCCTGGACCGAGCCGCAACTCTAGCCTTGTGATGTATGCACGGTACCTTCGGGGCAGCCACGCGAGCAACGGGTGCTTCCGATTGATGTAGCGACCGTGTATAGGGAAAACGCGGAAGGTATTGCGGCCGTAGAAGACACGCGATGCTTCTTCGTGCATGCGGTGGGATGCGAGGAAGAGGCGGAGATAGGGAGCGACTATGCGATAGTTTGTAGGGTCAAGGTCAATAGTCTTGGGGAGGATGAGCAGGAACTCGTAGATGCGTAATCGCAGCTCGGACGGAAGGTCGAAGAAGCGGAAAGGCGGGCGCTCGGCGGTTTCATCACTGATGTCCTCCTTCACGGTTGCTGCCAGGGCGAGAGCCTCGTCCTTCAGGCGCATCTTGCTCATGCGGTTGACCAAGAAGTCGACAGCCTTCGCCTTGCGCGCCATCTTGTCACAGACTACGCGTTCCTCAAAGCGATCACGTCAACCGCTTTGAAAGCGTTATCCATCCATCGTGCCACTCGATGTTATACGTGATGATCGTTCGAGGATGTGGAAAGCGTGGCGATGCGATGATTGAATGTCTCGGAGCTACGGGACCATCAGCCCAATGCGATTTGGGCAGGCAGTTCTTGGGAGCAAAGATTCTCGATCTCCCCAGCTTTGTCAACTTCAAATTTATAGAGAGGAAAAATTTGATGTCAAATTTGTGGGTGCAACTTTTCTGAAGAGAAGAAGAGCAATGGGTCGCGGCGAAAGAGTTTTGGTGAGGAGCGCCGTTAGTCAGCCGCCTAACCGAGGGCCTTTGCTGATCGTCATCATGCGCTAATGTGAGCACACTCCAACCCACCGCCATCATGAATCTACAGCCTACAACATCATCTATCGGCTAATCTTGTATATCATATCTACGTATACTTAAGTCCTAGGTCCCAAGAGTCTTACTGTCTGTCATGTTTGGACAAGCAAGGAAGGAATGTTCCCGTACGTACACAAGCCTAGATTAGTTTGAGCGCTGGTTGTCATTATCAAGTGGAGAAGATGGGGCTTAACAAGGATCTCGTATATTACTTGCTACTGGAGCTTGACTAAGCCAAGGACTGGTGGAAACTTTAATTAACATAGTGCACTCAAAAATGAAATAGGGAGCCCAACCCAACGACCAACAAATCAAACGAGGGCCCACGAAGGCAGGCACTGCACACCGCAGTGAGCGCGCCGAACTCTGAGAACTGCCCGACCAGTCGTATATCAACATCAAATATTAAGTTAATTGTTCTAGCGTCGTAGAATTGGAGAGAATGTCGTCGAAGGATCATTTCGTTGTCGCAAGTACAGCTTGACTGGAAATTGGGAGTCCAAGGCACTGCAGAGGTGATAGTTCTCAGAGACAGCAGCCTGTGATATCTGCCTGTTGGATTTCGAGCTCTTCGCTAGGGACAACGTGAGTGCCCATGACGGAGAGGGCGTCCATTACCGGATCGTCAACATGACCCTTGGGGCGTGACGCAGGGACTTTGACTGGCTGAGCATCCTCGAATGTGCATCGGCATGGCGGAAGATCAAATCCGGCAAGAGTCATACGCTTGCAAACGCTCTCTTGACAGTGCAGAACGCAGTGCAATGGCTCCGCTTTCTCGGCCGCATCTAACTTGAAATCGCTTCCAATGTCAGGAAAGGGCTCAGTGTTGATGTTCGTGTTCATACCATCGAAGAAAGGAGACGGTGGCGCTACCGGAAGTCGAACGGTGCCTGTCGGTATGACGATGCGCGTCGGGCGCTTCTCGGGACTCGTCATGGGGGTGGTCATAGATATGATGAACGCGGACATTATACACTTGCCTAAGTGTGGTAGTATCGCTAGGAATGTAAGTTTCAAGTTGATCTTGGGTAGGTTGTCAGTCATGTTTGCGAAATCTTGGCTTGAACATTATATCTGTAAGGGAGTGAAGACATTGGCTGACACTGTGTAGCAATTATAGACATTAAAGGTGTATAATGTCAAGAAACATCACACTAGCCCAGAGTGAATATCGAGCAAATTACACAATGTACCGCACGTAGTAAAAATCACACAACCCCAAACCAATCGAATACACTTAGCTACCAAAGCTATTGCCACAAACTCCTTGTCATTCCCTTGAGTTCTGCTTGTCGTTGATATCGCCCTGCTCATGATCCAACCAAACCAGAACACTAACTACCCTCCGAACTATTCATTCCGTAAGTTCAAACGTTCGACACTACAGCTTTCAAAAGATTCTCTCCGTGACATGGTGGGTGTAGGAAGTCTGTGAGTACCATCAGTAAAGTTTGCAGGAGCCAGTGAGATTGACTGTACTTGGGGCTTCGAGTCACAGATTGGAGAGCCGCTCGAGCTATCTCCGTTTTTTTTAACTGGAAAGTTAATCATCAGAAACTCCATGGGAGCAAATCGAAAGCTGGGCAAGACAACTGGTACAAATAGTGGCCAGTACGCATCCCGAAGGCTATGTTGTTGGCACTTTGTGGTCTCAACGTCCACCGATCCTGGTAGACGTCTTCGATACTCTGTATCTGTGCCGGGTCGAGCGAGCTTTCTACATCTCGCGGGCAGCACATCCGTTTGATCCTCCAGGATTCCGGGATTATGGAAAACCTATCCTGACATCATCAGCTCAACCAGCTGATCAATAGAGTCTACTTGTGACTCCATCAACAGACGTGTTCCAACTGGGCGCGTTGCTTTGGGTCCTAGCCGAGAGTTGAGCAACTAGATAGTCGGCATATTCTGTAAAAGAAGAGCGCTTCTATAAGGATCTCGAGTCCTGATACGAGGGACACAACACTGGCCCTCTTTCTCTCCCTCAATTACTGGAGACAGTTCCGGAATACTATCGAAATATGGTGAATGCCTGCTACGCCCCAGATCCGTTCGCTCGTCCTCGTGCAGCCGATATGCTTCATGAGTTTCCTGCAGTCGTTCAGGATTAGACTGCAACGTAAACCTAGTCGTGGCGCGAGAACTTTTGATGGATGAAGGGGGCATGAGACCATGCCGCGTAAAATCGGTTTACTGTGAGTTCTGTTATTAAAAGATGCCTAACTTGATGTACTCGTGCACTATATGCAATGAAGGGGACTTCGATGCATGTCTAAGCTGTTTTCAAGAAGGCAAACATTGTTTGAACTTGACGCATTTAATAGTCGAAATTACACTAGATGCACCTTTCCCTACTGTAACTCGATATCATTCGAGGTGCGATGAATTAGGGGGAGAAGGGTGTACGAAAGTTAATTATAGTCAAGGTAGAGTTCATCTGGTCCCGCGTTGGAGCTCTTTGCAATGCCCAGGAGCATTCTCGTCTGTATTGGTATAACAAGATGTGACGAACCCTTCAAACATAAGTGATTTCCCATATGAACTACCCCAAAACAAAGCATTCACTATATTGAAGTTGAGAGCTTTAATTTCATGAACCTTCGTGCTAACTACACGTCCTCAGAACTATATGCACTCCAGGAGTGTCACAGGACACGCCATATTTATTTCTCTTTGGTGCTAATAAAACCGGCAGCTGGGCTGGCGCTTATTGCTAGAAAAACCGGAAAACCCAGGGTGTCGGAACCGGATTTCACCAATGACAACGAAGCTACGCCGCATCAGCCCTCCTCTGCATGATTATTACAACCGTATTAGCCTCCACCAACTAGGCAGTAATGGCAAGTGTAGACGAAAATGAAGGGTAGCGGACCGTTTCCGCTAGGTGGGTGATGTACCCTATCTTGTATTTCTGGCCTGAGGTGGCCGCTTCAACTTGCGTGGGCTGACACATGCATAAACAGCTGGATTGTTCGGGAACATCCTTGCACTGGAGGCTTGATTGCCTGACACAGCGTAATGGAGGTATGTGGAAACATGCTCAAGGCGTATATATGCTCAGCCCGATCGTTACGGAGGTATGCATCGAACCTCTATTCTAATCACAGCCTCACCCGTTGCCCTCGAGCAAACAGATCCAGATCGCAAAATGCCTCAATTCTGGGAGGCGAAAGAAGTCCTCGATCTTTGCTCCGATCAGCGATGTGTCGGCATCGTTCCATCCACTAGTCGCAAATGTCGAAGGCCGATATCCTGGTTGAACCAGGCACGAATGAATATTCTCTTGATTGAGATATCGTCGCAATCACCAGACCTATCGATCTTGAGGCCGAAGCTGATGCGTCTCGCGGGGTATAGCTTATGCGTGCGATGCCAGCAAACTCAAATTGACGGCATGGTCGAGGAGTGGACGAGGAAGATACATGCGGCATATCCGGAGAGTGAGACGGCGAGAGTCGCTCCATCTACGACATCCCACTCCACTCCTTCAACAACGATATCCCGCACCCCAACCCTTGAGTCAACAAGATCATCGAGACGATTAACAGCCACCACGACAATCTCATCAATGCCATCTCTTCCATCTCTCCCCGAACTCATAGCGCTGCAAGAAAGGCTCCGAACAGCACAACGGCGGCTCCAGGAAATGCGAAATACGAGATTTTCAAACGATATTCTCTTAGTGTCGCGTGTCTCTATTTCTGGTCCACCAACTGCTTCTCCATCATCACGATCAAGACATTGCAACCTTACTCCCGTTCGCCGTCGCTCCTTGGATGAAGAGTGTTCTATTTGCTACGACAATGCTCCACTATCCCATACGCCGTCTGAGCTTGTATGGTGCAAGTTTGGTTGCGGTAGAAGTGTACATCGAGAATGTTTCAAGGCATGGCAGAATCAGTGCGTAACAAGGAATAGAGAAGTCACCTGTATAATATGTCGGGAAAATTGGGTAGATGGTTGCGAATGATGAAGGGAGTATTCCAAGTGTGGAGATCTTGAGCTAAGGGTATCTACTTTCACTGTGGGGAGTTAACTTCAAGATGTTAATGCACTCGCACTTTTGGCTTCAATGTTAAATACTCTAATAGTCCTATTATTCGAACTCCCCACTTTCGCTTGATGGTCTTGATTTTCACCCGTTTTCATACATTCTGCAGCAGTCATTCTCTGTGATAAAGTCATAGTAAACATCTTGGAGCAAGTGTCCTCCACTCTGAAACAGACCAGAAAAACAAAATCAGTCCTTGTACAACGTTGACCCCTAAAGTAACACCACTTATCAGATAGCCTGCCACGTGTGTAACCACATCATCGGTAGAACCTGCCTCTCCCAGATTCGTACCAAACTTTCCCCTGCGCGGTCGACACACTGTCAAACACCTAACTATCTTTCTATCTTCAAAAGCTCACGAAACTCACTGTAGCGAATCAAACGATCGCGATAACGACGATAAAAACGATGCATATACCCACTTTCGTCAAAATAATCCCCATAAGCCTTCTCGCAACCGCCATCTTCGCGCTAAGCGCATTCGTAACACCACCCCAGTTCACAACCTGCACTACCGCACAACGATACTGCGGCTGGGAACTCATGCAAGACCACGGTCCGTCTCCCCATTGACTTGGTCCAACGACCTAACACTCACATTCAGATATCCCAATGTCCGTTCTCGGCAACATTTACAAGGCACAAACGGGCGATGATTCACTGTGCACTGTCACCGAGGAGGGAGCTTTGTATTGCACTTGTGTTTTCGAGTGTGGGAATGGAGTGTGGCGGTGTGATGAGGATGGAGATGTAGATGGGAGAGGACGAAACTGGGTGTTTGAGGAGGGGTGTAGGAAGTACTGTCATGCTGGAGTGTGCGATGGGCGAAAAAGACGGTAAACGGTCAGATTGCAAGATCGAGAAAGTTGTGAAAGAGGAGACTTGGAATACTTGTTGAAAGTCTATGATATCGTTAAATTCGTATATACATGTCATGTTAGTGTTATAGCGAGCGGAGGTTTTTATCACGCCTTGTCGAAAAGATCCATGCCCCCAACCCGCATCTTTTTGTACCATTCCTTGACATAGGGAAGCCCGACGTGTGGGCCGTAAGGATCCTTGTCCCACTGTGGTCTCGGCGGCTTGAGACCTGTCTCCGCTTCACACTTGGCCATGAGCTCTCGTACTGTGCCGCCGCGGTCGATACTCATATCATCGCTATGACCCGTCTTCTTCCTCTCTTCTCGCATCTTCTGGCGAAGTTCGGTCGTCGCGCCTTCGTTGACCGTGAAATCCGAGGAGCGAACGATAACGCCATAGTTCTTCGCTGCGCCTGATATGGTGACGAGGCGCCGGTGAACTTCCTGCGCTACGATGGTAGCCGGGCGGGTCAGAGGGTCGCCGAGACCGCCGCCGCCCCAGGTTACCCACTCAAGGACATCTCCTAATACATTCATTAGCAACTGCCCTAAATCCTTAGTAGGATGTGTAACTGCTTACCAGGATAGACATGGATGTAGTCTTGCTTCGACTGACAAAGCTCTATGTTATCCTTCTCTCTACCCGTGCCATAACTGTTATTCCTATAGAGCACCTTCCTCGATCTCGACCCAGGCAGGCCCCCGTTTACACCCCACGGCTTGATCATCCACCTATCATCATGTATGCTGACATCGCCTTCACAAAGCCACCTATATAGTGTGCGCTGCGCATTACCGCCTCGGAAGTATCCCGCACCCCCCGAGTCTGGCAGCGCTTCATTAGCCTCAAGGATGACTGGGAAGTACAACTCAATATTCTCGGCAGGAATAGACTTGATAGCCGGGAAGAGGCAATGGCAGTCTGGACCATCGCCAACAGGCCGTGCAGGCACACCGCCAAAGCCAATCTGGTAGAGCAGGTAGAATTCGCCGTCTGGCTTGAAACCAGAGTAGAAGAGATGTGGAGAGTCAGAAAAGCCTGCTGCACACCTATACGCCGCGTTGCGTTGCCCGAAGAGGGCTTGCATGACGTCCATTACGCGACCTAAGAGATGTGTGCGGCAGCTGAGCGCAGCAGGACGGACGGGGCGAAGAATGGTACCGGTAGGAATCTTGATATCGATGAGGTCGTGGAAGCCGTCGTTGACTACGGCGTGGGGGTCGTACACAGCGAGGAGGTAGTAGCCGATGAACATCTTGAACATGGTGATGGAGAGGTAGTAGTTCATAGATGTGTTCGACTGCGGCGATGTACCGTCCCAGTCGAAGACGAGCTTGTCACCTTCTTTCTGCATCGAACAGGAGATGGCGTACGGTCCGACGCCCTGGCCATCGTCGTCGATGAAGTCGGTAAATCTCGATTTTTCGGGGCCGATCTTCTCGTCAATAATAGTTTTAATAGCGATCTTGTTCTGGTCAAGTAGATAATCAGTTGCCGCTTCGTAGAGCTCAAGACCATAGCGTTGGCAAAGTTCGTTGACTCGGGTGGCGGCCGTCCGACATGCAGTGACAAGAGCGACAAGGTCACTCTGGAACCACTCAGGCTTGCGAGAATTGCGAAAGAATACTGACGCCAGCCCCTCATTGTACACGCCCTTATCATAGAGCTTGACAATGGGGATCTGTAAGCCATCCTCGTAGATTGTGCTAGCGTTGATGCTCATAGAACCAGGGACTTTGCCTTGTACATCGGTTAAATGGCCAAAGTTGGCGGCCCAGCCGATGAGCGTGTGCTCAAAGTAGATGGGAAGAAGGATGATGACGTCGTTGAGATGTGATACAGCGCCATCAATTTGGTAAACGTCATTAGTAACGAATATGTCGCCCTCTTCCACTGTCCCTTTCCAACCGTTCAAAAACTGTGTGATGAAACTGCCAAATTGGCCTACTAACATCTGACCGCGCGTGTTGGTGATGACGTTGAACTCGTCTTGCTGTTCTCGAATAGCTGGGCTCATAGCACAACGGAGCATGAGGGTGTCCATCTCTCGTCGGATCGAGCCGAGCGCTGACGCGATGAGAGTAGCAATCAAGGGCTGCTCTTTGACAAGTTCGGTGGCAGACTGCTTTGTGTGAACAGCCTTCTGTTCAGCCGTCTTCTCTTCAGGCCAGATGAGAATATTCCCCATGGAGTCGATTTCACCAAAGTAGCCAGGGAGGATGAGAGTGTTGGAATCCATTTCAGTAACGACAGCTGGTCCAGGGATCTTGATGCCTGCTTTGGTGATCATCGTGCGGTCCCAAAAGGTAGCCTTGACCTTCTTGTCTTCGTAAATGATATCTTGCTTGAAGGTGATGGCATCTTTCGGTGGTGTGGAGCTCTTGGCTTTCTCGATGGGCTTGATAGCTACCTCCTCGGAAGCATCTATAACCTTGGCGCGCATGCGCATAGTCTCAATCTCAGCCTGCGCATGTGAGAAGCTAAACTGTTGATTATGCGCCTCGTTGAATTTTGAATGGAGAATTTCCAAAAGGCCTAGTGTGTCGCTGAGTTCGTCTTCACTGAAGTCAACGGTGAGCGTCATCGCCTGGCCCTTGTATCGCATATCGGACTGATATACAACCTTCAAGGTGGCGTCGTCGTTCGCGAGCGACTTTTTCATCGTCTTCACGCAGCTGTCCTTGAGATTACTCAAGGTCTTGGTGAGGTCCCCCGCGGTGATTTCAGAGAAGACCTTGATATATGTGCAACTCTGCTCGTGTGACATCTTGGTGGTCGCATCGCCCTGAGCGCACAGTACGCCTGGGCTAGGAGGAACAATGACGGGCCAGGAACCGAGGAGCTTTCCGAGCGAGTTGGCGTGGAGAGGGCCAGCTCCGCCGAATGCAACAAGGGCAAAGTCGCGAGGATCATAGCCTTGCTCAACCGACACAAGACGGAGAGCGCCGTGCATTGATTCATTGACAAGATCGATGATGCCTTCAGCTGCTGTTGTGGTATCCATGCCCATCTGCTTGGCCATCGACTTGACCGCGGCCGCTGATGCAGCAACATTGAGCTCAAATTTACCTCCGAGTAGTTTTGATGGTAGATAGCCAAGGGTCAGGTTGGCATCGGTAACGGTTGCTTGTGTTCCACCCTTTCCGTACGCAGCAGGTCCAGGAGTCGCTCCGCTAGATTCAGGCCCTACACGGAAGTTCTTTGTGAATTCGTTATAAACAGCTATCGAGCCACCACCTGCACCGACTGTTCGTACATCTACTGATGGTGCTCGGACCGACAAGTGGCCGACTTCGGTTTCTCGTCGAATAATAGGGTCTGCACCTGAGAGCAGCGCGCAATCTGTGCTTGTACCGCCCATGTCGAATGTGATGAGGTTTTTGAAAGGGGTATTTTTTGCAACCAAATGCGAAACGGCTTTGACACCGCCTGCTGGACCGCTCATGAGGATGTGTACGGGGGTCTCTCCTGCCAGATCGACTGATGTAAGATCACCATCGGACTTGAGGATGCGGATCGTGTCCGTGTCGTTCGCCAGCATCTTCTGGAGATTGTGCATGTATTTCTTGACTGTTGGCTTGACAATCGCATTTGCCGCTGTAGTGACTGTCCGTTCGTACTCCTGGATTTCCGGCAGCACATCGGTGGAAGTGACAACTTCGACGTCAGGACCAAACTCGTCCTTCAAGATGTCCCGAACCTTCTCCTCGTGCACCTTGTTGCTGAAGGAGTTGAGTAGGGACACAGCAATCGCTTGGGGCTGCTGCCTCTTCAAATCCTGCAGGTCTTCCCTGAACGCCTTCTCATCCAGCTCGTACCAGACTTGGCCATCGATCTTGATGCGCTCCTTGACCTCCACAGTCCGCTCCGGCGGTACTAGGGGCTCTGGCTGTATGTAATTTATCCATGCGCCCAGTCCACCCGGTATTTGACTCCTCCGCACGGTCAATATATCCTTGTGTCCCTTTGTCACGATCAGGCCGCATTTCGCGCCCTTGCCCTCGAGCACCGCGTTCGTGCCCGTCGTGGTGCCATGGTGTATGTACTCGAATTTGCCGTTCCAGTCGTACTTCTCATTCAAGATCTTACGGGCCTGCGCGACTCCGTTTTGGACGCCAATTGACTGGTCGGTCGTGTTCGTGAGAACTTTCGTTCGTACCGCCTCTCCGTTCGGTGTAATGACGCAGACGTCTGTGAAAGTACTAAGCATGTGTCAGCCGCTTCATGGCACGCATTGCGGCGCGCCCCTGAAATAGCAGGGTCGCGGCGCTAGAACTGGGTGAGTGCTGGCATTTTGCCACCATGGCTTGATGCTAGCAGGTGCGCTTCACAAAACATCGCAGACATCAAAAGAGAGCACTCACCCGCCGACATCAACACCCAACCGGTACCCAGGAGCCATGACATGCAAATTGATGCCGATGTTACTGATTGACTGGCACCCGAGCCCTCCGTTCAAAGGTAGTAGGCTCTGCGGTGCTGCTATAAAGCTGTTGGATTTCCTGGAGCGTGCTGACCCACTCGAATTGGCACCGGATCTTGGGCGGCCATTCCAGCTGTCCACGTTTTCGCCCACTGTAGATGCGTTTAATGCTACCGTCAGATGGATAGCTAGGCTCGGTAACAATCAGCCGATCTAGCGTAGAACTTTCTTCAGGGTACAGCCTGCGATAAGCACTGTCTACCACAGATACTGTTGGCGTGCGGGGCCGATAGATTGAACATAGTCGCCGTTGTAGCACGGTGTGAAACGGCTGAGCAATGAGGCTTTGCCAATTGTTTCGGCAATTTGGTCGAACGCGACAGAGAAAGACGCAGGCATCAGGGTTGTATGGATAGAGTTGCTGGTGTGGGAGGCCCTGGAAACCGACACGTGTGACTCTTTCGCCCCGCAGGGATTCGGATGGAATCCTCCAACGAACAACATCTTCACTCCGTAAGCACAATTAATTGCGCAAAAAGGTTCATATTGCTCTTGCATAAGTGGTGAGACCTATGCAGTGCTCAAGCATGCTAGTTATCCTCCTGCGGTCACCCACCAACACTTCGTCCTTTGCCTTTCGTCCTCGAGGGGGAGCGCATAGACGTTCCGATCACCGTTCCGAGTTCCGACCGACCTGGTAAACAAATATTTGCCCCTGCATGTGAGAGGCGCAGTCGGTTAAACGATATGGTGTCCAGGGCTATGGCGGTCGCGTTCGTGCGAGAAGGGTGCTGATATCCGCTTCTGAGCCAAGCTTCTTGTTCGTGGCCAGGACTCATACGTTGCCCACACCCTTCGAATGAGTACCTTCAGAAGGAATGCGGCGCATGGAAGACTATTTCCTGACTGCTTGCGCTATTACATGCATTGCGATTACTAGAATAGCAAGGACGCGCAAACGATTAGTGCGAGTAGTTACTGTTCTCGATTGTACAACACATGACCTGCAGCCTGGTCCTCGATCCCGCTTGGGAATATCAAACACCCACGCACATGCGGTCATGCTCGGTGCACATTATATGCATGGCATCTGCAGGGTACCCGAAAGGAGGACTCGTTGTCATCTCCACCACTTGGCTATAAGCAGTCGAGTATCTGTCGGAATAACGATCATACCTTGATATCGAAATCACGAAGCAAAGCTAAACTGCTCGTCCTATGATAGGGCCTCATGCCTTCTGGCACCGCACGTCTCTGCTGCGGTCTGATTTGCGATCCTAGAGATTGAGTAGGCGCTGCACTCTTGTACAGAAGTAGATGTATATTCCTAGCTAATAGCCTCAGACGCTGACCGGCGCGAAATAGGATCGGCACAACATGCCATGACCCATGTACGGCGTATCAGCGGAATCTTGCACGCGGTGCTTATCGTGAAGTTAGGCATGTGATATGCAACTGCCGAGCTAGTCAGATATTATGTCACAAGGAAACTTGCATGGCTCTCGTTCAAGCGTCATACCTTGCCTTTGCGCTAGTTGTATACAACTAGTGTGGGAAATGGGTCACAGATCCCTCCCTGGGCTCTGCTGGTTCTACACTTAAGAAGGTCTCGTACGGTGTCGGTCTGTTGTGCTGTTCTTGTCCTAAAGTGCATAGCTGATTTATTGTTGCAGGTCTGATCGGCCTCATGGTCTCCGGTTGTCTCTACTTGCACGTCGCAGCGAAATTTCGTTCGAATTCTGCGAAACAGCCGGCATCTGCCAAAGAACTCGTTCGTCCATTGGCGTACTTGGCTCGGTTGCACCATTGCGCTGGGTGCTCTGGCACTTGTTCTCGCTGAGGTGATCCCAATCTTTTCCTTGATTGTGTGGACCGGCTTCGTGTGCTTTGCGCCACTCACTATCATACTGTCAGGATGGGCTATGGCTGCACGATCATGGCAGCTATAATAAAGGCAAACCAGTGAAGATGTTGGTCTACTACGGAAATTCGCTGCTAATCCTCATCAGTGCCTTCACGTACGTTGGAAGAACATTTGCCATCATCGAAAGCATCATCGGAGCGTACAACAGCGTTGTGATCGGATCAGCCTTCAATTGCGCTGATAGCTCAGGCACCATACACTAGCGAAGTCGTATGTCTGCTGCGAGAAGTTCAGATGCGTGGCGCTAAAATCATATTTTTAGCTCCAAGGCAATGAAAATGAAATGCAATGAACCCTATGAACGTCCTATCCATCCACACATTTTGCTCACCAGTCGAGGCGTGACCAGGTTTGTGAGCTAGTGAGGCCGGGGTTTAGAGTGGCGCTAGCGCCGGTCCGACAAATCTTCCAGCGGACCTAAGCGAGCCACAACGGAAAATCACCGGCCACTCGAGACTTCGCAAAACGACCGCAAGCACTCGACAAGACTTCAACGCCCTCTTTTCCCTTTCCCGACAATCCTCATCAATACCGACAAAATGGGTGGTGTTTCAGTCAAGGACGTCGAGGTACGCGACACTCGATTACCGCAAATGCGACCACCAGCAACAGCGAACTGACACGACTCCGCAGGCGCACAAATTCATCCAATCGTATGCGGGTTTCTTAAAGAGGCAGGGCAAGCTCCCTATGTATGTTCGCTTCTTGCCCAATGTCTCATGCTGCCGTGCTAATTGTTTGCAGTCCAGGTTCGTGTCAATCCACCGGGTGAAACACGCCTGAATCCCGTAAATGGGGGATAACTTCAGCTTGCTGACCCTTATCTACAGGCTGGGTTGATACTGTCAAGACTTCGCGTACGTACTCACCCCGCTGAACATTTGGGCTGTGTCTAATGAGGAGCAGAGTCCAAGGAGCTTCCTCCCCAGGACATCGACTGGTTCTACGTCCGCGCCGCTGCCGTCGCTCGCCACGTCTACATGCGCAAGACCGTCGGTGTTGGCCGTCTTCGCAAGGCCCACGGGTACGACTACCCTCGTCCACAAGCCGGATGCAGGCAGGATACTAACGCATACATGTAGTGCCACCAAGAACCGCGGCTCGCGCCCCTCCCACCACGTTGACGCCTCCGGCTCTGTCGACCGCAAGGTCATGCAGGCTCTCGAGAAGATTGGTGTCCTTGAGCAGGATGAGGACAAGGGTGGCCGCCGCATCACACAGTCCGGCCAGCGTGATTTGGACCGAATTGCTCAGACCACGCTCGAGGCTGAGCAGGAGGAGGAGGATGACGAGTAGACGTTTTCACAAAGTGAACTGCTAGCATTTGATTGCGGGCGGTACGGATCCACGGTTTACGGCTTATGGCGTTGAGATGACTTCGCTGGGGCATCATAGCCTAGGATATCCAATGAGATCGGGCGTGGCCTAAAAGCAACTTTGATACCCACCACCACTGCCATCGTGCCATTTCATTTCCCACGTTTGTGATGTTATCGGAGTCGAAGAACCCGCATAATTTGCTCACCTAGGTGCGAGAATCTGAGGTGAAAGTAGCGAACTGCTTCTCTTTCTACGAATGCCTTAAAGCGCCATTTAGCAGAACTCCAACGCAAGTAACTCCACCAAGACCGCTCAAAGACTAGTATCAATATAGCCCCTACAGCGCATTTCTCCATCCTGGAATCCCTCAGAACAAGTCCGTCATAGCCCCGTGGCTCGCATCCCCAACCAATCTCGCATATTTGGCCAGTACACCTCGCGTCACCGGCATACTAGGTGCCTTCCACCCACTCAGTCTCCTCGCAATCTCCTCGGTGCTGACATCCATATCGATGCGATTCTTCTCCGCATCAATCGTGATCACATCACCATTCTGCACCACGGCAATCGGCCCACCAACCGCGGCTTCAGGACACATGTGCCCGACAATGAATCCGTGGCTGGCACCAGAGTACCTCCCATCGGTAATCAGAGCGACGTTAGTAAGTCCAGCACCCATTATCGCAGCGCTGGCTTTGAGTTGTTCGGGCATGCCTGGCCCGCCCTTGGGTCCTTCGTAGCGCACGACGATGACGATGTTTTCGCCTCGGGGAATCTTTCCATCGTTCAGGGCAGTGTCGAGGCCATGCTCTTTGTTGAAGACCATTGCTTTGCCTCTGAAGACTAGGCCCTCTTTTCCGGTGATTTTTGCAACAGCGCCCGCGGGCGCGAGGTTACCGCGCAGAATCTCAATGTGACCTGTGGCCTTGATAGGGTTGTCCAAGGAGCGGATGAGGGTTTGGTCCTGTGGGAGAGAGGGGTAGGGTTCAATGTTCTCTGCTAGTGTTTTGCCTGTTACGGTAGGGATGGAGCCGTCGAGCAGACCAGCCGCGACGAGCAGTTTCATTACACTCGGCATACCGCCAATATCAAAGAGGTCGGCGGCGAAGTACTTCCCTGATGGAGCGAGGTCGGCGAGGAATGGGATCTTGTTGGATACGCGCTGGAAATCATCGAGCGTTAATGGGACGCCGGCTGTTCCTGCCATGGCGAGGAGATGCAGGACGGCGTTTGTAGAACCGCCTAAAACCATCATCATAACGAGTGCGTTTTCAAAGCTAGCTTTAGTGAGCAGTTTGCGGGGTGTAATGTTCTTCTCCATGCAGACGCGGATCGCGGCCGCCGCTTTGGCGCATTCTCGCATTTTCGCGGGTGACTCTGCAGGAGTCGTCGATGAGTTGGGCAGAGTGAGTCCCATTGCTGTATATATTTAGCATCAAGACGCCAGGACTGGCTTTCTGAACAAGCATACCTTCAATGGAGGTAGACATCGTATTCGCAGTATACATGCCACCGCACGCTCCAGCTCCTGGACACGCATTCCTCTCAATATCTTCCATGATCTCATCTGGCGAAAACTTGCCGTCTTCGGCGCTCTTGAGGTTCTTGTAGATGTAGGCGCCATGGCTCTCGTAGCAAGTTGAGATGTTGATGGGCTTTTTCAACGTCTTGGAGTAGCCTGGCATGATCGAGCCGCCATACACCATGAGAGATGGGCGGTTGTGTCGAGCAAAGGCCATGATCACACCAGGCATATTCTTGTCACACCCTGGAATCGCGATGCAGGCGTCGTGATGCTGGGCACAAGTCACTGTTTCGATGCTGTCTGCTATAATTTCGCGGGTTTGAAGTGAAAATCGCATCCCTGGATTTCGTTAGCTTGAACCCTCCATCTCTCGATTGGGCTGGCTGTACCTTCTCCGCCCATGGTGATACCGTCTGATACTCCAATAGTGTTATATTGCCATGCGAGCATTTGGTCGTTCAGGACATGTTTCTTGATCTCTTTTCCGAGATCCAACACTGTGCTTCAGTCAGAATATAGGTCCCACGCAATGTTGGGGCTCTGAATAGATTGGTTGTAATTAGGCCAGTGGTAAGCTGAAGAGCTTTGGATGCAGCAACTTACAATGCATGCTGTAGAACGAATAAGTACCATGTTGTCATACAGGCTTGGAATGCTCTTACTTGCATGGGTTTCCTTCCCACCACACACTCGCAATTCCTACATGAGGTTGCGTCTTCATCGCTTCTCTCGATGGCACGCCGGCTGCATAGAGCATAGCCTACATGGAGATGCCCACATTAGCTGCTGACATAACTCGACGGCTGAGCTATTCGGAACGACGAACCTGAGCTCCTGGAAAATTGTGGCCGGTAGTGAGAGTAGATGAGTATTTGTTCAATGCAGGCTTTCCATCCCTCATTGCATCATCAGGGAGATGTGGAAAGTTGAGGAAGCGTGGCTCCTCTGGCTCGCGTTGTTTTTCAAGATTTCGTGGGTCCATTGTGGAGGACTATCAATTGTTTGGCACTGTGATGAGTGTGCAATTGTCAACTGAGTATGGCAAAGTTCAATAGAAAAGCTGAGAACACCGAAGAGTGAAAATTGGGCGTTGAGACTTGGTGGGAGAGATGAGAGAGAGGAAAGTTGAAGCAGTGGTAAAGCCGAATAAGATACGCATGATAGGTGAGCAGATACGGTGCTAAACCCCAGCTAGCCACTCCCGCAACCGCAACTAGGCTCAAGCGGAAGCAGTTGCCCCTAGTTGTGATCCAGTAATCCGAAAGATCAAAGAGACCCCGGGTGGGGCGCGACCCAGTTCTCACGTCTTGGTCGAGACGAAGCTCCAAGCATAGAGGGGCATAACAAAACACGACATGTGCCCCTCGATAGCCGACAAGCTACGTGCGTGTTAGCTCTGGTCCATGCTAATGAGTGGCCAATGTGAGATGTTGAGTTGTCAAGCCGAGTCATGTCGATTGGAGGGTCCTTTGTACCTAGTGCGACGATGTCGGGTTGGCGCTATGATGGGCGACTTTACGAACCTGTGCTTGCGCGCGGCCAGCTTCCGATGCGGAGGGCGTCGGTGAGAACCCCGAAGCTTAGCCGGATATAGCTCCTCAAAGGCAAAGCAATCGGCTTTCCTACGAGGCCAATGAGGTCGTGGTAGCGTAGTATAAATGGGGCCAAATGCATCGTGAAGGGAATGCATGTATGTGCCAGTCAACATTGCCAACCGGGGGAGAGAGACTTGAACTCAGACACCCAAATATGGCAGCTCGCGTGGGACGACTAGCGGAGCACAGCGCTTCGTGGTACTCATCGCAATGCGAAGGTCTGGTTGCAGATCTGATACACCAAGTAAACATGGATTCAGTCGATGAAGCGCGCGTCAGCAAATATCAGTTGATAGGAATGCGGATGAGTAGCCAGCCTAGAAGTATGTGCTCCACAAGCCAGACTAACGGTTTCTCTTCCAGTGCGCCATCCTTGGACGGAGAGTCTACAATGTAGGAGGCACGTTGGGCAATTGCGAGAAAGCTGCTGCCTCTGGCATCTGTCGAGAACGACAGCTGGGAGAGCACGAAGGTGGATGGAAGTGGACACGGTCGGCAAAGAGTATGAGGGGCGGTCATGTCGAACGTGCATGGTCTCTAAACTCATCAGCCAACTCGCTATTCAAACCCCAATCGACAGAAACACGATGAGATGATATTCAGGGGGAAAGTAGTAGGATGTCGAGAGTTGGACGCTCCAGCTCAGCCTTGCCAAGAAGCACGATGGCAGGCGCCGCCCACGCCGTTCGTTCCATGGCAGCCCAACGTCATTCGGCCCAGGGCTCAATTCGCCAACAACATCCTCAATGTGCCAACATTCCATCGCGATTGCTCCTCACACATTCTTCTTTGCACTGGCCCCAGAGACATATTCCAGGTCATCACGCTTGCCATCGACAGTCACGGCTCGCTGGTTCGCCATCCCTCGTCGTTGCATTTCAACATGAGACCCTCGCACAACGTACACGTCTTCCGGGTGCAGATTAGATATTTTCTTTCGTAGCAGCGCATTCGCTACATCCCCAACGTGCGCGCCTCGTATCCTAACACACGCTCTCAGGCACCGGGGCTTCTTCGCCAAAGACGGGAGCACGAGAGGCTTTTCCTGTTTCCATTGGCTGCATCCTGGGCCAGGGCCTTGCACGTCGCCATCCCGCACGCCAGCACTTCCACGCCCCGTTGAATATACATTCAGCGCTGGGGCACGCAAAGGGAGATGGAGCCTCATTCGCGTCCTTGCTCATCTCGAAATGGCACGTTGCGTCTTCCTTTGGCCCTCGTTTGGTTGCTGAGGACCGTACTCGCCGGGCCAACCAGCGACCAAGTGACACAGACCGTTGCAGACCTGGCACTCTGGCAGAATATAAAGAAAACGGCTGACCGTCTGCTCCATCTCATCAATCCCTTCGTAGCTAGTGGCGACTTGACGACTTCGATTTCCGTGGGCATGGTCAAATTGACAGCACTTTGTGGAATTGGATCTGCGCTCTGGTTCTGGAGCGGACGGAACGGGAAGGACAAGGCTGTCGGCTCCCAGCACGCATCCGACCCTGCTGTTGGTAAGTTATCCCCGTAGGATCAGTGACACCTCCACATCAAATCACGTGGCTCCACTTGATCACACTGCTCGACCCTAAGTTCCCACTAACACCTCCTAGATGATGCATCCACTACTGACCCGGGACTATTGAAGAAGCATAGTACCACCCGCTCATACACGGTGCCCTCCACCAAGATCACCTACCCGGGAATCAGAACCTTCTATCGGCCTCATCCCCAAGAGAGCAAGCTTCCGAGAAAGCCACGTCCAGTTCCGCTGCTGGTGTTTGTTCATGGTCTAGGAGGATCCATCGCTCAGTTCAGCCCTATTCTCCTCAGTCTCTCCAACCTCGCTTCGTGTTTGGCTATCGATCTGCCAGGGTGCGGCATTTCTTCTTTCGAGCCAAGAGCATGGAACGCTTATACTACAGAGGCCTTGGTGCAACTGCTTGCTGTTGTCATTGAAACGCATCGTGCGGTAGATGAGGGTCAGACGGTCATTCTCGTCGGACACAGCATGGGCTGCTCACTGGGTGCACTGCTGGCTTCACCTTCCTCGCCCCATGCGTATCTCCTTTCTCAACACGTCAGTGGCCTCATCGCCATCTGCCCCCAGGCAGACCCACCAACGGAAAATCAAGTCAAGGCACTACGATCGCTCACCTCACTACCATCCACGATCTTCGACTTGCTCAGACGATGGGATCGAAGAGGAGGCATCAATAGTAAGAGCGTTCAGCGTATGGCAGGAGCCGACGCTGAAGAAGAAACCAAGAAGCTGCAACTGCGCTTCAACAAACAAAGTCGCAGTGCCGTTTGGCAGAGGATGGCACGAGGCATGTGTCCAGACTACTCAAGCGGCTCACCTCGAGGTGGCCTTCCCGGAAAGGAGGTCTGGTCCGGCTTGGATATTCCCGTTTTCCTCGCCGCTGGTGAAGCTGATCACGTTACACCAGCTACAAATGTTAAGCGCATTGTCGAGTTCTTGGGTAGAGATGCATCTGCAATTGAACCACCGAGCGAGAAAGCGAGTCTGCCCATTGCAGCGGCACCATTCGACCTACCTGCAGTGCTTCCAGGCGACTCGGCGCGCAAGCATCAAGACTCTGGCATTGACGCAGATGATCTACCACACCTTGAGGATGATGTCAAGACGGTGGGCTCAACGGCTGCATCTACCAATGCTGCCAGCCTTGTCAACACGGAAGGCAGCATGACCACCGCTGACGCCACGCTAATCTCACTTTCAACGGCCCCAAGCTCCAGTAATCCATCACCCCATCCACGCCGCCTGGTGGTTAAGACCGCCATCATGCCTACACCGGCAGCGCACTCTTTGCTATTCGCGCCATCGTCGTCACGCATCATAGCCGGACTCATTGGCACCTTCTTTGCTGACCATATTGACCCCCGCCTGTCTCTTGCCTGGCAGCTCCAATACCTCTCCACAGAAGGCAAGTGGGACGTCAAGAACCTCGAGAAATGGAAAGCCGTGCTGCCTGTTTCGCGACCCATTGGGGGCGTTTTCCGCGCCATGAAGACGCTCCGGGAAGTCGACGAGGAACATACTCCAGCGGTCCTCGCTAAGAAGTGGGCGGGCAAGCTATGCGCTGTCATTGACATCTCGCACGATAACCCGGTGTACGACCCCAAGGGCCTTGAGGTGGGGGGCATCCCATATTACAAGTTTCCTACCGTGTCGAAGCAGCCTCCACAAGACGATGAGGTGAAGGTCTTCATGGACTTGGTGGACAAGATCCGATCCGAGAAGAAAGAGGGCCTCATCGGAGTACACTGCCACTATGGCTTCAACCGCACCGGTTTCTTCCTCGTGTCGTATCTCATTGAGCGCCTGGGGTATAGAGTCGAGGACGCCATCGACACCTTCCAGCAAGCGCGCCCGCCGGGGATTCGGCACTCGCACTTCATCGATTCTCTGCACGTGCGCTACTGTCAGGGGCTGAAGAAGGCTCCTACGCTTTAACCTTCACTATCAGATTCGTTGACTTGGAATTGGTCAACGGTCGTTTGTTTTGTATACTAGTTTTCCCCTGTTCACAATTCTTTCAGCACTTTTAGCAAGCGCCCGCGTCTGGCGTTTCATTCTTACAACTACTATTCGGCTATTGGTCATTTGGGTATTGCAAGCTACGGGTCTCGCATGGGATACTGCAGGTGTTTGGTACACTTTATTAGGCTTCCGAAATTCACGGCCTTGTTGCTTTATTGCTCACTCTTCCCTCTATGAACAATCCTGTTTTTTTCTTAGTGATGTGATGACCGCTGATACATTTTAATAACTACGGCACTCCTATCTACGGCATAACGGTCGCCGACGCAAGGAGGGGTTGTGTGCATCTCTTCGTAATATTCTAAACATTCTAAACCTGCTAAACGTTTTCAAAAAAAGATTAACCCCTCTAAACTTTCTGAACCTATCAAACCTGCTAAACCCGCTAAACCTTTTCGAACAGAAGGTACCCTTCCAAACTTTCTAAACCTTTCAAACCTTTCAGACCTATTAAACTTTTCAAACTACTAAACCGTTTCGAAAAAGATTAAACTTTCCAAACCTTTCAAACCTTTCAACCCCTTAAACCTAATCTACTAAACCTTCTGTAGCTACTAAACATGGTCGCTCCCTACATAACAAGAGTATTCTCTCCCTGTTCACACTACTTTCTTCATGCCTACACATAGCCTGAATAGTCATTTCCACATTCAAGCAAACACTGTACAACAATTTGAGAGCTCGTTCGAAAATTTAAGCATCATATAATTATCGCACGCACGTTGCGATTTTATAGCAAACGCACACGTACCCGCACACACACACACACCAACAATTCATCCTTCATCCCATCCATAATACGCTAAATGACCCTTAACAAATCGACGTTGTTCCCATCCATCGTCATCATGTCGGGGCTGGTTCGAAAAAGTCTTTTCCGATTTCCAAGCCATGTTAATCGTTATGAACAAAAAAAAGTACAACTACAGAGAAGAAAAGAAGAAGAAGAAAAAACAATACAAAAAGATTTCCTCCCTTCTTCTCTTCGTGATGGACGGATATGCAGAAAAGGGAACTTTCTCCTCCACATGGTACCTTTCGGGGGCGCCAATTTCTACTCCTACTCCTGCGCCTGCTTTCCAGCTCCGGTTTCCTTGTTCCCGCCTGTAGCGACTGATTCATGAGATGCAAAGCGGCCAGGGACCATAAAGCCTTTTAAAAAGACAACCAGTTAAGACATGGTGGTGAAGCGAATGTCGTGAAGAGAGGTCAAAGTGGGATCCAGTCCTTCCAAGTGTCGAAAGAAAGGCCAGACGAGCTTCTGCTTCTTTTGCTCACGGAGCTGGATTCCAACAAAAGTGGCGAATATGCGCTACTCAAGCCGCCTGGTTTCGGTAGCGTGCAAGCTGTCCATGGAGACGGACGTGAAAAGGGTTTTGTGCAAAACAGCCTCAAAGTGGTCATGAGGTCTGTTGCTGTTGCTGGGACTGTGGCTCCGGAGTAGATTCGACGCCTTCCATTGCACCGCTCTCCTTGCCCTTCCCAAAACTTCCACCCTCGGGATTCGTCGGTGTGCCCAGTCGATCCTTGGGGTACGGCTCAAGATCTTTGTGGCTGGTAGAAAAGGTCGAGATGACCGGCAGGTAGTTGAGCGGGTGATCAGCCTGAGTAGGCGTCTTAGCTTCTGGTCCTGTTGATACAGGACTGAGCAGACCTTCAGGTCCATCGTTGCTTGCTTCCTGTAGCTGTGGTCTGATGGTACCGTTCATAAGCCCGTTCCAACCGCCTTCGATGTCGCGGAGTAGGCGCACATACTCCTCTGGCACTAGTCCACTCTCGCCCGTTTTAGGATCCTGCGCGACCAGCCAGCCTTGGCCATGGCGGTAGGAGACTAGTATCACTTGCCCCTCAACAAGGGGCAATTCGTTGTCGTTTTCTCGCGCAAAGTCGAAGAGCGCAACCGCTTTGCCATGCATCTCCTCGTCAGGCGATGCAATGGTGAATTGGTAGTCGCGTGAGAAGCGGTTGTCGTCATGGATATAGTCCTCAGGCTCGGACATCTCTTCGTCGGACTCGTATGGTTGACCCTGTGCGTCTGCATATGTGCGCGGGGGAAGGGTGGTGGCAAAGTGCGAATCACGCCGTGAAGCTCCTTCCGGTACTCCTAGCCGCGACGATCCAGGCGGGTAGGTAATGTATTCGCTGCTAGAGCCGTTGGCAGGCGAGTTGGCCTCGTTGCCATGAACGGCCTGGCTGCCCTCACCATTGGCGGGCACCAATGGGCCTCGTCGATGCTCTTCTGGGTATCCTCTTCGCCCCCGTGTCTGGTCAAAGTTGACAATGTTGGACTTGTGCTTCTTGTGTCGTGCGCCGTGGTGGCTGGTGACGACAGGACTTGAGATGTCTTCGTCTTCGCTGTATGGCGGTCCGCCGTCATATGAGGTTTGCGGTAGTTGTTCCCCGTTTTCGTCGTTTGCCGCGGCGGACCAACCTCGGTCACTGCGCCATGGGACCGGAGGCGGGTCTGACAGTCTCCTCCCCACTTCACTTGCTGGTGTTGATATGTTCGAGGGCTGCTCTGGTAGAGGGCCGTAGAAGAGAGGGTGAAGTGGATCGTAAGCGAAGTCCCGCACTAGCGAGTACGGCAGGCTCGAGTGGAAAATGGGGAAGGCGAGCGACTGAGGCCGTGACGGGCGTGTTTGTTGCGTGGTGGATGTGTTGGAAAAGGTCGATAGCCGCTTGTTGATGTAGGAGCTGGCTCGATCCAGTCTCGCTTTGGAGGGCGGGGAAGTGACGAGCGGGGGTAGCGAGGTGCGGTTCACGCCGAGGGTGCCTGCAGAGCCAGGCTCGCTTCGCGGTGATAATACGTCGGCGGCCATGTCTGGATGGTTCTGGCGCGGTCGGACAACGACTCCCTCGGTGATGTCGTCCAGCCGTGGGGTGTCGGCAGGCGTGTCCGGTGCGGTAGTGGTGTCGGTCATGCGAGGTGGAGATGTCGGGGGTTATATGACAGAGTCTGGGACGTCAGCGGTGGACTATGGCATACGGTCTTGTTCAAACGAGGCGAAGTGCAGTGTGGGTGGCAGAGTCGTGTGGTGGCCCAGGGCGCGCGCGAGGCAGGTAAGCTTTTGGGCCAGAAGAAAGAGGAGCCGAAAGCAGCAGGAAGACGACGGCGAGGTGGCCAGCGCACAAGGCGCACCAGGTTTGCTCGAATCACGGTGCGTTGGTACCTGGAGGGGCGCTCTTGGGACGGATATGGCTGATTGCGCAGCGACTCGATGTTTGCACGGGCGGATGTTTCGAGGTGTGGATGACCAATGGGTCTTTGGGGCGGCGGCTGAGGGCTTCTGGAAGTCGAGCTTGATCGCGAGGATGCGCCCGGCGATTGGGAGCAGGGCAGGCGTAGGAGAAGATATTTGCAGTGTGCAGCGGCTGGGGAAGCGCTCGCTGGGGGTTGTGGGGGTCAGGCCTGGGCGCTAACACTTACGCAGTGAATGGCCCAAGAGATGCGCACTCGAGGGAGCGACGACGAGGGCTGGATAGAAGACGCCGCGTGCGAGGGTACGACTGCGGTGCTGGGATGGGCGAGGGAGAATTGCTGTGAGGTTTGCGGCGGGTTATGGATGCTGGGGTTTCTCGGAGCGCGAGGTGGTGGATAGTCGAGTGAATGCACGCTATTTTTGGCCCAGGACGGCGGGGGGGCATATGCTAAACGCCGATGGACTGTTTCAGAAAGTTGAATGCGCCGTCGTCAGCCCACGAAGAACAACATAAGAAACAAGAAGTTCGAATGCAAGACGAGTACAGACACGACGACGAGCTGGGCCGGGCAATGCTTCATGGCAGCAAGTCGAGAGACGAGGGAGGGGCTGGTGTTTCTGGCGCGTCGTCTGCCATGGGTGCCAACCGCTCCAGGGCCAACATGGGCAAGCCAGGCTGCTTTCACGCCGGCCACTGTTTCAGATGCACCAACTAGCTAGACTGGGACTGCTCGTGCGCCGCTCATCGAGTTCACCATCACAAGACGGTATATGGCAGACAGACAGACCCGTCAGCAAGGCCTTTCATCTGCCCGTCCAAGAGGGAGGGGGTGCTGTGGGCAGGCAGTTTGAGGCGGGTAATAGTCCGTTTGGGCGTGCCACTTGCGCAATAGCATGGCGTTATTCGATCTCATTTCCCAGATCGGCTATACAATGCAATGCTATCACATCCAAGCGCATCAGGAACAGGAAAGATTAATTTCAAAGCGTCAAGCTTGGAAGTGTTGCCAGCCCCTCTCGTTGGGCTGATAGTCCCAGAGCTGCCCCGCCTACCCGTTCCTGGGCGGCTTAGTCAGCGCGAAAAACACAATGACCTTCGAAAGCTCGCGAGACAAAGCTTTGCACACCACAGGCCTTTGTGCCTTTCACACACCCTCCCTCAACATCTGCCAAATTGACGCCATCACCATCCATCTGCTACTGGTTCTTCAATGATCCGGTACTATGACAGGCTTGAGGCGCTCGCATCCTAAATGTATGTCTCCCCTACAACTCTGCACTTGCCCACCCCGTGAGATGATGAACAACATATTGGAGCTGTCCTAGGCTATAGTCGTTGAGGACTTACAATAATAATATACACTGAAAATTCTGATACTCTCCTGAACATCGCTGCTGCTGCCGCTTTACGCATGTTTACGCACCCTCGCTAACGTTGGAGAAGAATTTGCACGCCTGAAGCTTGAGCTCCACACGCGTCCAGCCTCTGTCGCTGCCTCTCGCAACACTACGACCATCACCATCACCTCACCCGTCGCTGCATCTCTCACCATGTCGACCGATCCCCGCCTACGGGCGCGTCAACAGCAGCTCGCCCCTGCTCCTGCTGCTGCTACGCCTCCTCCACCGCCACCACCGCCAGTCGAAGCTCCAGCTCAATCTATGGGCATGGACGGTGCTACCGACGCCCACGCAGACAGGAACATGGTGCCTGACGACAAGTTCAAGCTCAAGTTCTGCACCGTGTGTGCCAGCAACCAGAATCGGTATGTCACCTCCTCTCCCGCCTCTGCTCTGCTCCCAACTGACCAAAATAGCTCCATGGAAGCACACCTCCAGCTTGCCTCTGCCCATCTCCCCACCATCTCCTTTGGCACAGGCTCCCTCGTGCGCCTCCCCGGGCCCACCGTCACCCAGCCCAACGTCTACCACTTCAACAGCACCACGTACCGCTCCATACACGATGAACTCGCCCAGCAGAATACTGCCCTCTACACCCACAACGGCCTGCTGAACATGCTTGGCCGCAACCTCGCCATCAAAGGCTTCCCAGAGCGCTTCCAAGACTGGGTGCCTGGTAAGCCGCGCCTGGAGCATGCCGAGGACAAGGGCTGGCAAGGCACTGAAGCTGGTGTTGTCGATGTCGTCATTACGTGTGAGGAGCGCTGCTTTGATGCGGTGCTAGAAGACCTGCACAACAAGGGTGGGAAACTCAATCGCCCTGTTCATGTCATCAATGTCGACATCAAGGATAACCATGAAGAGGCCCTGGTAGGCGGCAAGGCCATCCTCGACCTAGCTCTGACTCTGAACCAAGTTGCTGCCGAAGAGAGGGAAGCACATGGCGAGAGCGGCTGGGAGTCTGGCGGTGGAGCTGCGCGATCAGGTTTTGATGAGCGCGTTCCTGATATCATCGCCACGTGGCAGGAGCGGTGGCCGCAAATGCCTGCGCTGTGGAGTCTGGCATGGTCCTAGACTCTTCCTCTTGGACGTCTGTCATGGCGTTGTCTTTCCTTATTCTGTCCATCCACTTTGATACCCACTTAGCATAGCGCGGCGTTTCTGGTTCACCATTATGAGTGTCTATGAATACCATCTGAATTACGATACTACTACAAACACGCCTGGTCTTTTGTCTGCATTGTGGTTGTCTTAATTACCCCATATCTCCTTCTCAATGCACACGTCCCATTTAACCTACACATCAACAATGCGAAACTTTTCTCCTGTGCACTAGTACCTCGTGGAAAGGCAAGCAGTTTCTTACCTGGTAATGTGCATAGTGAAGTCATTCAATATTCTTGCCCCGTAGGTCACTCGACTATATCCCATGTTCAGGTACTTGAGAGATATTGGTCAAGGTGTACTTTTCATTCTCAGATTGTATGTGATGTTATCATTCCATCGTCTTACTAAACATATTTACAACGCAAAAGACTCGCTGGACATATTGGTTCAAGATTGAGAATTTACAGTTAGAAGTTATACGTTATCATGGCATATGCAAGACATTTTTATGTACAGTTGTCCACACGCTCAGTCTTCCTCCCTTCTGTCCCCTGCCCTGCCACCTCCCAGTCTACCACTTGCTAATGTCAACGACGGAAAGCTGCACCTTGTTCGTAGTGCTAGGCGGCAGCTTGCCTCCGCCCAAGATGAGCAGCTTGGTAGGATCGTTCAGGACGCGGAGGTGCCTGGTATACGATGCGGTCTCGGGCGTGTCGACCTTCTTCCACGGTCCCTCGCCCAGGGCCCTGTTGATGAATACCTCGGTTGCGCTGGACGAGCTGACGATGATGGTGCCGTTCTTGCCGCCAACCGGACTCCACACAACATACGGTGAGCCAGTGGGGATAGTGCCGTCGGATGCCTTGAGCACCACGCCAGTGACCGGGCCGAATTTCTCGGGGTCGGCCGAGATCTTGAAGTACACGGGGAATTGGTACGAGGTGGTGATCGCTGGGCCGCCGCCATATTCGTACGTCATGATGTACTTGCCATTGGGCAGCAGCGCAACAGTCGGCATGCCTGGGCGGTCAGTGTACTTGGGATACGCGACGTCGTCAATGACCTTGCCCCACTTCTTCAAGTCCGTCGTCGTCTGATGCACCATCTTCTGTCCGTGAGTCGCGTTGTCGCGCTGATCAGAGTAGTAGCAAATCAGCTTCTGCTTGTAGAGCATGAGGAACGGCTCCCAGACAGGCGTCAGCCCGTTGTTGGGTCGTGCCTCACCGCCTGCAGCGATGTGCGAGATGAATTTCCATGACACGCCCTTGTCGGTGGATGCGTAGAGCTCGATTTGCGTCTTGGACAGGTCGGTAGGGATGGAGGATCCGGAAAGGAGGACAGTGCCTGCCTTGAACCCGGCGAAGTCCTCGGGCAGGATGTACAGGTCCGGCTGGTAGCGTAGACCCCACTTTTGCTCGGTGTCTTGCACGCGGGAGATTTCCTTCCAGTTCAATCCGCCATCTGTGCTGCGATAGATGGGGAAGTAGACCTTAGGAGGCTCGGGGCTGTAGTTCTCCCATGTTGCTAGCAGGGACCCGTCTGCAAATTGAGCAGAGCGCGCGTAGAGGACGCGAGGGTCAAGGTAGTTGGAGGGTGGTGTGAAGATGACACGGCGGGAGAAGGTAGGCTGTGCCGCCTTCTGCTGGGGGTAGGCAGAGACGACAGTGATGAGAGAGAGGAAGAGGGTAGAGAGGCGCATCTTGACGAGTAGCTGGAGCGGATGAGACTGAAAGAGATGGACAGACAACGAGACTATATAAAGAAATAGCACACAGCCAAATAGCACACTATACACTGCCTAGCCATCTACCAGGTCTTACCAACCCATTCTATGGTTCGGTGCCGATATATGCAGGGATGATTGCTCCGAACAGCCGTTTGCCTCCATCGTAGTCCTTGTCGCCCATGGCGCTGGAGACATTGATTTGCGGGGAATTGCAATGCCGGAGGCGGAGGAATTATGGGGACCCAGGGATCTTCAGATTTTGCGGGGGAATGGTAGGGAAGCGGCAGTAACATACCCCGAGAAACGGTGCTAATGTAGTCATATGGAATTTCCCCGGTCGGATTAACGTCGAGAGAAGAGCCGAGGCGCGGAGCAAGAGGACTGATTGCGGTAGAGCGAGAGAATGTGAGGGTCATGGGGCTGCCCGAGGACTGTTGGCGCAGGCGACAACGGAGACGAGCGTTGGCGAAAGATGGGATGGTGGTTGAAGTGAGGTTTGGCATGTTGGATGGAGGAAGGATGAAGGATGACGCCACCGGGAAGGAGCCGGCCATGACACACCCGCATCGCGACGTTGGCTCGACATGTGACAGCCACCGACTGTATTTCTACTACGCCTCTTACCTTTCATCTCGTGTTACTCGCAATATGCTGATAGCTGGAACCTACCATGTTACTCATTGTGAGGCAACGCTGATAGGACCAAGTGCGGCACCACACACATTCCGACGCTGGGAGTCGACGCACAACGAGGCTGAGGACATAGCCTTCCCTGGTAGTGCTTCAGCAGGAGAGGCATGGATAGGACAAGAAGAGAAGAGGTGTCCTGCGCCGACAGTCTGTAATGCGTTCGGCTGAACAGTTCGCCAATCAACGATGGCGATGGCTATGCACCTGCAGCCAGTGTACAGGCAGTTGTGGCAGTGCCAACTCGGCTTTGCTCGTATCACACGGCAGCTGACTGCAGCCTGGGACGATGAAAACTGAGATGCTATCCGTTTCGACGCCTTTCAGGCAGCTTTTCCTGCATCATCCTATGTTGAACATGCAAATATGGTAGGTAGCCTTTCTGTGCCTCGTGAAAGTGGGGCTCCTCAGACTGGACGAGTGACGAGGCTATTGCGGGGCTGAATGTCACATGAGGACGAATGATGGAGAATGGCTGACTTTTTGATACAACAGGCTTCCACTATAGCTTCTCCTGTACCTTTGCGTTTCGACCAAAGTCAACATATGGGCAACGACGTGCACTCAGCAGAACCTGGACGCGACACGCCGCTTCCGCAGTATGAAAAGACACAGTCCGTTCCATTCACCTTGAATCTTCAAGAGGACGCACGTAATCCTGGCCAGTTCCAGCTCGTGGTTAACATCAGCCCGAAGCATCAAACAGCCACTGGGCTACCTCTGAACCTTGCTACTCCTCACAATCTGCACACACCTAAAAATGAGGTGTCAAAGCCGATTTTGAATGCTCAGACACTCTATCAAACACAAAAGTCTAGTCCTCCTACCACCCCGCTCCAAGACAAGCAAGGCTGGTCAGATCTGGATGCTGTCCCATCCGAGTTTCTCCAAAAGGTCGTGCCAGATTGGAATGTTACCTTCTCGCGGAGCGACTCGACAGCGTCCACGCAATCCAAAAGATTGGCTGATATCAAAGCCAAGATTAAAAAGAAAGGGAAAGGGTATGTAGTGCGATTGCTGAAAGGATCCACAGGAGACCCCTCCAACGAGATCGAGGTGGACCTTGGTCAACAACACACTGCAGCGGAGACTACTATCTCCACCTCACACGAGCTAGACTCTTCAGATCTGCGAGCTGAACTTGACTCTACTCAGACTATCATTCCATCTACAGACGATAGCGTCATTGGGCGCCCTGATGTGTATGAAATCGGAACCTCGAACGAACCTGGTATGCAGCAATGGCAGTCCCCTGCGATCCCCTCGAGGTTTCCGATCGGTACATCATCTCGCAGGCACACAGCTGTTGATGTGCTATCGGCTGGCTCGATAGCCGAAGAGAGTCTGAGTGATGCTGAAACCCTGATTCCGGATGTCCAATCGATAAGTGGTCGAATAGATGAAGATCAGACAGACACAGAGTTCTCCCCCAGAACCAGCGTCGTTCAGCCAACGAGATCAGACTCGGTGTTTAGTATAGTCAAAACTCCAACCCGCGGTTTGTCAGTCGTAGGACCAGTGCGAAGAGTGGAGAAAACCAACCGTGCTCGCACAAAGAGTAAGACGACGCACCTAGAGCTCAATCGTTCTGATGCCCACAAATCTGTCAAACGTCGATCTCCACGCAATTCGACATCGAACTTTGCAACTGGAGTCTCATTTGCAGAGGCTCATGTAGATTCATCAACGTTGCGGGAGCGTGTCCGACCAATAGCTCGCCGCTCGCCCGAACAAGACCTTGCTCCGGCTGAGTATAGCACATGGCAGCATCCAACGCGGAACGTAAAAGTAGTCAAGCCTGGGCATTCGCGTCGGTTGTCGGTAGATGATCTACAGGTCTTAGGGACGAAGGGAAACCTGCGGTTGCAGACAAATATACCGAGACCCAAGTCCACAAATGTTTCGCCGGTCGTGCGTAGGAAGAAGTCCCCGAGGACGCACCAACCAGTATTGTCTTCACGCTCTTCCGACGATTCCATAGACAATACTGAGCAACCGAATTCATCGCCAGAGTGGTCCGAAGTGGATCCGTCAGTCGAGCTTCGGGAAGCTCTAGGAAGGGCGTTTACGTCTGCGGTCGATATTGCCGATGACGTGGAAGAGAGCTTTGAAGAGATATCTATACCACGGATAGTTGAGCCGGTAGATGAAAGCCAGATTGGTGAAATCCCCTTTCCATCTGAAGTCGAAATCAGGTCTGCCCCTATCAGTGTTCGAAGTCCAACTTTGAAGTTCTGGGGTCTTGCTATCAGCGCCTTATCAGAGAAAGCTTACAAAGGTTTAAAAGTCCTGGGCGACCTATACGGTACCGAGCCACCTGTGCCACCAGGGCATGTTCGTGTTCGATGGACTTGTGTAAGCTAAATTCTTTGTTTCTAGATCTTCAATTTGCTAATAGGAGCTAGTCCTGTGGAGAGCCTTTGTACGATGATTTCATCGAGACGCGACCAAACGCTGCTCGCCTCCTAGAGGCTTATCTAAATCGCCCAAGAACCCATACCCCTAGAAGCCCTACAAGTCAGAGCAGTTCTGCATCTTCCATGGCGTCCATCTTTGATGCATCTAGTAGAGCATCTACCCTAGCGACCCCTTCGTCAACCTATGGTAGTCCATCCCCCTGGGGCAAGCATTTGGACTCATCGAAGTACAGTCCAACACGCCTACGTACCAACAGCCCATTCAGTGTGCGGATGCCAACTCGCGCAGAAGAGGCGTGGCTCTTGACGTGTGCAAATGAGGGCAGGCTTACTCCCAAGATCGTACACCTTGACGTGAACGACGTTCGGATCAAGAGTGACAAGGACCTCGCTCTTGCACTGCGTGAACACTATGATCAGCTCAACCGCCGCTGGTTCAACTGGGCTCGCCTTCGCGGATTGACAACGATCGAGTTCGTCCAGTTTGAAGTGCACCGTAATCGCTTCGCAGACATTCGCGCAACGCCTTCCATGCCCCCGAACTCTGCTTCCCCTCCAGCATCAACGCCTGATCCTGAGAAGCCCCAAGCTCCATCTCGACACCCTTATACGTTCGAACCTATCGACCTACTTCCACCTGTGGGCAGCACCTACCTGCTTCACTTGTTCAAGCATCCGAACGACTACGACGGCGAACTCGTTACGTATCTCCGTAGTCCCAAAAGGCGCGAACGACTAGGATTCGGTATGGGCTGGGGCATCAATCTGGTTGAAGGCTTCCTAGCGCAGCGGGTTTGGATGGTCGTGATGGGAATCTGCGGATTGGGGAGCGTAGCGTTTGCCGTAATGTGGACGGTCAAGAAGAACGACGTGCAGGGTGCGTTCGGTGTCGCTCAGTGGGTGCTAGGCTTTGCAGTGCTGTTGGTGGGTGGAATACAAGCATGGTTGGAGTAGGATATGCTGGGCTGGAGCCGTTAGATTGGAGCGGTCTTTTGAGCACATTTTCTTCCTCCTCATTTCCACGCTCGTATGTGGATGTCACCGGACCAGACTACGGCGTGAAGAGCATATAAAGGCTGAAGAAGTCCGCCCGTTATTCAAATACGTACGCAACCGGTTTCGTCGTCGAATTCCAAACTACAGCCCTCACAATGGGCTCTTTCCTCGAATCTCAATTTCGTTTTCTCAACAAGATGCGAGCGCAGATAGGATGCAACGAACGCGCAGAAACATTCGGGATAAACAGGATCCTCGGCATTGCAGCGCATGAATAGCGGGATCGATCGTCTGCCTCCGGCCCTCTTCAACTCCCTGGTCACTAACATCATACATGCCTAAGATGCCGCTTTCCGACTACTTCCTCCTGAAATTTGATATCAGACGTCGTTATGCGGGCCAATATAGGTTGTGATATAGTGCGCCCACTATTGGAGGAAAATTCGCCGTTTCATGTTTGAAACGAGGCTGCACCCCTGACCAAGTACAAGTCGGCGCTCCGAACCCGCCTAATCTCGCATGTGTTTTCTGGTTGTTGGAATCGCGGGTCGAGGTTGCGAGATGGGAATCTTGGTATTGTCGACGCAAGACGAGCCTGGGCGCGGCGTAGGTTGTGTTGAGGTCGCTTGACATCCTCGCCGTTCTGGTCGTTGGTCTCGCTATCGCTTAGCGACGCTGTTTCGTGCAACAACCACCGAAGCATGAACAACTTCCCGGTCAGTATCATCTCACACCATCATCCCATCCCTACGGGAACGAAACATTTGACAGGCGTGGCGCCACACGCAATGCGGCGCTCTCGGCAGCTGTTTGGTAGAAACACCTAGCATCTTGGCGGCGTTAATGGCAGGGAAGATTACCAGGACATTCGGGTCGCACGTTTCAAGCGTCCCCGCCTAGCTCGAACCGTCTACTAGAACCACACCATCATTTGGCACGTGCGGTTTATTGAAGGGAAATTCTAGCGTATAGTGAGCAACGTCTGGTGGAGTTTCGTTTCCAAAGGTCGTTTTGACGCCTAGCCCGCAGGTAGAAACGCCTGGCCATCCCAGAACGGCACTAGGCAATCGGGACCTCAAGGATGGCCAACGTTTGTGCTTCGCTTTGCGCGCGGCATGATCCATCGTCCTGGGCTCTCATTTTGTGGATGTCTTGGACTGGCGGGGCGGGAAGGACAGCGCTGGAATAAATAGGTCTGGGTACCTCCCAAACAGAACCTCATCGCTACAGCTTCAGTCTTCGGTGCTTCAGTCCTTCTTTTCAACCTTTACCTTCGTTCATTCCAAGTCCCTTCACTGTGTGAAGCCGGCAGACATTCTTTTCCAAACAACCTGACATTCACTTCCATCGAACAACTTCAACTCAACTCGCAACTTCCAAAGAACACCCCACACATCAATCAACATGTACAAGGTCATTACTTCTCTCGGTGCTATCGCCGCTCTAGCTGCGACCGCCACCGCCCACGGTATCACCAACGGTGTCACCATCGACGGCCAGTTCATCGGCGGCTTCAAGCTCGACTACTACTACACCAAGAAGAACAACCAACCCATCCCTGCCAACATCGGCTTCTACGCCGAAAACACCGACAATGGCTTCGTTGCGCCTGCTGATTTCGGCGCTGCCGACATCATCTGCCACAAGAATGCCAGCCCTGAGGGCACTTCGGACTCCCTGGCTAAGGTCGCTGCCGGTGGAACGGTTGAGTTCCACTGGTCTACCTGGCCCGAGTCGCATGTGGGCCCAGTCATCACCTATGTTGCTCCTTATACGGGCGACATTGCTTCCGTCAAGAAGGGCGACTTGAAGTGGACCAAGATCCAAGCTGATGGTTACGCAAACGGCAAATGGGCTGGTAAGTTCCTTAATCGTCATCTCTCAAGCAACTGCTTACAATATATCAGCTATCGAGATGATTTCCAAGAACAACACCTGGCCCGTCACCGTCCCCGAGTCGCTGAAGGCTGGCAAGTACGTCTTCCGCCACGAGATCATTGCGCTCCACGGCGCCCAACAGGCCAACGGCGCTCAGGCTTACCCCCAGTGTCTCGCCATTGAGGTCACTGGCTCCGGTACCGAGACTCCCGAAGGTGTTGCTGGAACTGCCATCTACAAGGCTGATGAGGACGGCATCATCTTCAACCCCTACACCACCCCCATCAACTACAAGATCCCTGGCCCCGCTCTCTGGCCTGCCGGCTCCAGCGGTGGCTCTCCTACCACCCCGACCAAGCCCAGCAGCTCCGCTGCCCCGGCCGCTTCTTCTGCCGCGGCTTCATCTGCTCCTTCGTCGGCTCCCTCATCCGCTCCCTCGTCCGCTCCTTCGCCGTCTGCATCTGCCGTTGCCACGCCTGTTGCTACCCCCGTCGCCTCCCCAGCTCCCTCCGGCGCCGGTGGCAACACCACTCTGCCCGCCCAGTTCACCCTCGACACCTTCATTGCATGGCTCGAGGACAAGGCTGCGGGCTCTTCCAACAAGGCCCGCCGCCACGCTCGCGCTTTCTAAGCGTCTCACCTTGGCCCTCTAGGATGGAGGGCAGTAGATCGCATGATATGATTGATGCTACTTTGTTGTTGACCGTATGAAGTTCGTTGGATACGAATGACTCGATTACCTTCTTTGTGTATAGTACACCGATTTTTTGTAGCATAGCGCTTCACGGCCTAGAACCTTTTACCCCATCTGCGCGTATTTTCTCCTGATGTCTGGCTTGCATGTGTGATGATTTCTATCCTTCTTACTTTCATATTGCAAGTGGATTATTGAAGTTTGCAAAAGCTGAAGCATCCCGTTTGACATGGTGATTTGGCGAGGGTGTCATGGAAGATGTGTGAACACCATGGCGGGGTATTAAAGACCACCAGCACTATTCATCACATATCAAAGCATTGGGAAGATTGTATGGAGGGTCTTCTGGCCAAACTGAATGCTCAGGCCATGCGTCCGATTGATTTGCTGAGGGCTACTACGCTCATCCCAATGGGAGAGGAAAAAACACAAATAACGCCATGTCAAGAGCCTGAGCCTCCCCACCTCCACCCAAAAAAGAAACCAAACCAAAAGAATTATGCGCCGTGTCCCTCCCTAGGGCTTAAGAGACGTGGGGGAGAGGAGATACCCGTGAACGGGGTTTCACGGGTAGGCGCGATGCTTGGGCGGCCGGGAAAAAGGTCACTGCTTCATGGTACTAGAACAGCATTAGCTCTCAGTCTATCTTGAATTTTCATATTGAACTGACCGTGCAAGCGCCCAGAACTGCGCATCGCACTTCCTCTCCTCCTTGATCGACTCCTTGACCTTCTTCTCGAACGTCCTCAGCTCCCGCTGCAGCTTCAGCACCTCTTGCAAGCACTCGCGGAGCGGCTTGCAGCGCAGATCTCTCAAGATGAGCGCGTTGACTTGGAGAGGGTTCTTTGCGAAGACCCCATATCGTGCGCATTGCGCGAGGAGGAAGAGCTTGCGGTGGCTTTTAAGCCATTGCTTGACCCAGAGGCGTGCTACGTCCGCGTACGTCTTGGCCTGGCGCTTGATAATTTCAAGCGGAGTCGGCTGAACGAAGATGGTGGAGGCCATTGTGTTGGTGTTGGTGTTGGTTTTGGTGTTGTGGTGTTGGTGATGTCTTTAGTATTTGGGGCAATTGGTGTCAAGGCGCGGGTTTGGAGTGAGTAAACAGAGCAAACAGTGACGTGCTAGCGCAGCTCACATCCCCCTTCACCTTCTACTTGACATGTGGGACAATTAAATAGAGAAACAGTTGAATTGATTTCAGACATTGGATAGCATACTGGGGATTTGAACTTTTACCTACCTGAAATCAATGAACGCCATCAATGCTGACGCTCAGCAGCACCACCCTCTGGTGATGAAAGCCTCTCAAGATGCCTCCAAGCCAGCAAGTCAACCCATCTTTTGATCATCTCTGCCCATACTTCCTTGATATCCTTGATGGGTTTGTAGTTCTGCAGCGCCACGCCAAGTACTGCTTCTTCATGCTCCAAATCGACTCCCTGTCTGGCTAACTCGTCCCCATGATATTGCGTTGCATATGTGTAGAGAAGCCGAGAAAGCAATTGGTTGAGGTCCTCTTCAAGCTCCAAGGGTGTGGTCATGAGCTTAGGCGCGGCCTTCAACTCCTCCAACAAGCCCGTAAAGAATGGATTGAAGCTGAAGTTTGCTAGAAGTGAGTTCTGCGCGCCTTCTGTAACATGACCTGGTACACCTCCGAGGGCGACGGGGTCCAAGATCTGATCCTCGAAGAAACTATAGACCTGTTGTAGTGCGACCTCTGCTTCCTCTCTCGTAAAAGCTATCAGATTGTTCATAACCTCCGGCTGTTGACGTATTCTATCGATTCGCTCCGTGTCGTAGAAGCGGTTGTCTAGGTGCAGTACCTCAGACAGAGGTCTGAGTGGCATGAAGCCACAGATCTGGCCGCAAGCGCGATGCGGACACCGAACGATCTCGTCGTTGGAAGTATACCATTTCTTAGTCAAGCAATCGCGGCAATGTAAATCGTCGCTTTCATGACAGGACAATTCATATTGCGGAACAGTGGTTGAGTTGCAGGATGCGCAGTTGAATCCAATGACACCAATGAGCAGGGGCTCACCGGTCGTGGAGTCATTGTTGGAGTCGTAGCCTGACATGGTTACTGATCTGATAGTATGATATCTCTGGACTAATGCAATATCGTGAAGTGTGAAGAGATCTTGGCTCGTCTCTGTGTTCGAAAAGTAGGATTGAATTGGAGAATGTGAGCTTAGATTTTATAGACTTGGAACTGTACAACTACTATGGGATTAGAGAGCTGACCTTTGTTGTAACAAAGCAAGTGGCGCCCATTATCGAATAGCAATGAGCGCATTCAGTAAAAGAAGAGCCAAAGTGGGGAAACAAAGCTGGTAGCCAGACAAAGAAGTTTGAAGCTGAGTATAGTATTCCCAATAACATCACATCTCAATGTACGAAAGATGTGAGGGGATCAACGTCGAGATAGCAGAGGTGGTGCCGACTCTAGAGTGCTTATATGCATCAGAGAGCGTACGTAGAAGTCGAGACCAGACTACAGCTGAGGATGACCACGCCACATGGAGATGGGAGCTGTTGTCAAATGGCCTTTTTGTTCAGGTGGCGCTTTGTTGGTGACGGTAAAAAACATGAACTTCGTTGGAAAGAGATATATGGCCCTTGAATGAGATTTATGACTAAAGCAGAGTACGGGGTCAAATCTACAAGATGTTGAAAACCAGACATGAACGGTGAGTTAACCCTCAAGTGGCAATAATACGTCCTGGCTATGCTTTGGAGCGCTCACAAACTTAACGAGATATCCGTCGTTATGCTCTTTCAAGATGGCATGGTGCATAGTACTCTAATCAAAGCTATTGCTAAGACTTTTTGTGTAATTGGCTATAACACTATGATTGGAGTATGCATCACCGCTTGCAACATACCGCAGCAAATCGACGCGGCCTTTGCGTTCCATAAGTCGAACTCTGTACTCGATTGCGATCCATGGTTGCCTGGAAAGTATGTCAAGGAAATTGGAGGCAGTTACTCCGTGCATATCGACAAAGTCCATCTTGTGCCCCTTGCCAGGTCGGCCCTTGCTTCTTCAATGCTAGATCAGATGAAACAGAATTTCGCATGTGCATCTAGTCCCTGTCTTCAAAAATCATTACTTCACTGCAACAGGAAGGATTTCTTTACCTGCTTGCTCTATGATACATGAATACAAAATATTGCCATTTACTTGTAGTACTTCAACGCCCTCGACACTATTTGTAGTGCGACCTCTATGATGGAGGAAGGTGAGCACCACGTTCTTGACAGGTACTCTTACTCTATTCCTGCGACGTAATTTCCACCTTACACCACGGGCTCAACATCTCCCATTGCCATCTTGACTGCACTGCGCGAAAGAATTCTATTCAGCCAATCCTTGACCACGGGATAATCATTCTGATCGAAACCGTCTTCTTTCTGGATGACACGCGTGACGATAGTCTGCCACGACAGAAACGCAATATCAGCATATGAGTACTTGTTCCCCACCAGCCATGGTCCATCTCCACCGCCACCATTTCACTTCTCATCCCCCTTCAGTAAATGGCCCTCAAGCACGCCCGCAACGCGATTGATTTCCTTGACATACCGCTCTACGGCGCTAGGCACCTTCTCCGTGTGAAACTTCTTGAACCATGACGCTTGCCCGTAGTAGGGCCCTTGACCACTGGCTTGAAAGAATAGCCATTGTCGCGCCAGATATGACTCGTGCGTACCTGACGCAAAACTAATCTGATGCGTCATATCGTACCTCTCAACTAGGTACTCAACTATAGCACCAGACTCCCAAAGCGTGAGATCAGTATTAGGGTCATAGATGGCAGGGATGCGTCCATTTGAATTGATGGCTAGGTACGACGGCTCTTTTACTTCGGACAAGGGGATTGGGACCGCCTTTGCCCGAGACTTTGATTGGTTGGAGAGCGACAGACATGGTTGCTTTATTCAAAGCCGTTCGTTGTTCTGTGCTGCTTTTATCTAACGTTGTTCATCTATTACTTTGTAATTGTTATGAAAAGATACCTGGGATATGGTAGTCGCTACTGCTGTGTGCTGAAGATATAAGTCATATCTTTCACTATGCCACATGAATTAATCAGCTGGCCCCCGATCGACGCTCGGAAGTGGGCCAATCGGAACACCTGAGATCCGATTGATGCAGCTAATCCCAGAACCACCAATTTCCAGGGTAGGGTGTCTACAACTGTAACCCCTTCAATGACATGTGCTGCACCGGAACTGGAAGATATTTTGAAAACACTGTGAAGAGAGGCAAGAAATAGAGTTAACATTATCAATTCGTCAACGTTTCTGGCTTACCAATTTTAAATTAACGGACATTACTTGATAGTCATCGCGACTGATTTTGTGCCCATCAAGCCGCATGTTGTTGGTGTTATTGATGTAGGAATAGGAACGTACAAATAACGAGTGGACCGATAAGCATAAGTGTTCTGACGTGCTTTCGTAAGAATGACAGTACGAGTTGATCGACGAGACAATGGCAGACCTGGCAAACGATACCATAAGAGGATTAATAAAGAGCCTACTCCCTTGTTGAGCTATCGCTAGTCTGTAGAGATGTACTTTGAGTGCGGAGATGTTTGTGATTAGATTTTTGAGGAATATTCTCTTATATTTATATCGTTCACCAAATGTAATTCAGCAGTATAAAAGAAAGTAAAAAGGTCAAGCTTTACAGTATTAAAGTGTCCTGTTCGGTGATGTCGGTGGATCTTTCCGCTGACATGCCAAGTGATAAGATTAGATGTGCGCGGTTAGCAGGCATGGGTGACGCCATCAACCAAGCCCATGCCTCATGGTTCTGGCTAGCTAGCCGGAGTTCACTATTCGTCTCAACCCTTCCGGTAGAACCCTGGAGGTTTGTTTAGCCCAGCTTAGTTTATGTCACTTCTCGCAAGCAACGAGAAGCCCACCGGCGTCATGGCCGACGAACGCACGCCACTCATCCAACGCGTGGATGTGAGGCCCCACCGCGACCGCTACCCGCATCATCGACTGCGCTTCATCTGCACAAGCCTCCTTTCCGCCACCATTTTCATAGGAGGAATCGTTGCAGTCCTTATCTTTAGCTTTGCGCCTTTCGATGATGAGTCCGAACGCAAATCCAATCCGTCGATTTCGTCGTCATTCTCCACGTCACAAGTACCAGATGGTTGGGGACATGCGACAGGCTTGGAATATGAAGAGCTGCAGACCATTCTGCTTGGGACACCAGAAGCAGAAAGGGCAAAAGAGTGGAGCAGATATTACACAGATGGCCCGCATTTGGCCGGCAAGAATCTAAGCCAGGCGCTGTGGACCAAGTCAAAATGGGAGGAGTTTGGGATCGAGAGTACGATTGTGGATTATGATGTGTACATCAATTACCCCAAAGGTCACCGGTTGGCCTTATTGGAGAAGAGCACTAATGACAAGCATCAAGAGCGCAAATCTGCCATGGACGCGAAGGAGGAATGGAAAGTCAAATACGAAGCACGACTCGAAGAGGACGTGCTGGACGACGACAAATCGAGCCAGCTCGCAGACCGCATACCCACATTCCACGGCTACAGTGCCTCAGGCAATGTCACGGCGCCGTACGTCTTCGTCAACTATGGCACATATAAAGACTTTGAAGAACTCCAGGCTGCGAACGTCAGCTTAGAAGGTAAGATCGCGTTGGCAAAATACGGAGGTGTCTTCCGTGGCCTTAAGGTGAAGCGTGCGCAAGAGCTGGGCATGGTTGGCGTTGTCATGTATACCGATCCTGGCGACGATGGAGACGTTACGGAGAAAAACGGGAATGCGACGTACCCTGATGGACCGGCGCGAGAACCTAGCAGCGTGCAGAGAGGCAGCGTTCAATTCTTGAGTATGTCAAGACCTAGTTCTTTTCTAACATATGCTAATGGACGACAGGCTTTGCACCCGGTGACCCAACAACCCCTGGTTATCCCTCTAAGCCTGGTGCTCCTCGTCTTCCAGTCGACCACGCGATGCCGCATATCCCCTCTCTGCCCATATCATACCTCGACGCGCTACCCCTACTCAAAGCGCTGAACGGACACGGCCCGGAAGCCTCATCATTCAACAAGTACTGGCACCGCGGCGGTTTGGACTACAAGGGCGTACAATACAATATTGGACCTTCGCCAGATGATATCGTCCTGAACCTTGTCAATGAGCAGGAGTATGTTACAACGCCGCTCTGGAACGTGATTGGCATTATTAACGGCACCATACCCGACGAAGTAGTCGTGCTGGGAAACCATCGTGATGCTTGGATTGCTGGAGGTGCTGGGGATCCAAACAGTGGTTCCGCAGCTTTCAATGAAGTCATCAGAAGCTTCGGTCTTGCGGTTCAGGCGGGCTGGAAACCCTTAAGGACTATCGTCTTTGCAAGCTGGGACGGCGAAGAGTACGGGTTGTTGGGAAGTACGGAATGGGTGGAGGAGTACTTACCTTGGCTCTCGGATTCCGCTGTTGCGTACCTCAATGTGGACGTTGGCACGAATGGGCCAGACTTCAAGCTTTCCGCTGCTCCGCTCCTGAGTAGAGTGGTTGAGGAAGCTCGTAAGTCTATCCTCATCCTGTCTGTGGCAGTTACTAACCCAGCACAGTGCAAATCGTACCCTCTCCCAACCAGACCGTTCCAGGGCAATCAGTCTACAACGTATGGAATAAGCATATCGCCACTATGGGCTCCGGCAGCGACTTCACCGCCTTCCAAGACTTCGCCGGCATTCCTTCAACCGACATGGGTTTTGGCTACGACTCGAAATCTGCTGTTTATCATTACCACAGTAACTACGACTCCTTTAATTGGATGGAACGCTTTGGAGACCCGACATTCGAGTATCACGCGACTATTGCAAAGGTGTGGGGGCTGGTGGCGGCGAAACTGGTGGAGACGCCGGTGCTCCAGTTGAATGCTACCGAGTACGCTATTGGATTGGAAAGATACGTCGGAAGCGTGAAGCAGAAGGCTCAGGAGGCTGGGTATCCTACT